>NC_063166.1:22869575-23521004 GCF_023159225.1 Perognathus longimembris pacificus | reverse complement strand
TGTGGCTCAAGTGCTAGACCACCAGCCTTGAACAAAAAAGCTCAAGGACAGTTTCCAGGCCCTGAGTCCAAGCTGTAGGACCAGCACATACACACACACACACACACACACACACACACACACACACACACACAAATGTGGATAAGTTGGCATCCTTACATGAAGGCAGTCCTGAGTATGAGTAGTGTCAAGGCTGTATCTTAGATACTTCCTGGTGAAATCTGTCTTCTTGGCTCTTGCTGCAACTGAGTATTTTTTTTTTTTTTGTCAGTTGTGGGGCTTGAACTCAGGGCCTGGGTGCTATCCCTGAGCTCTTTTGCTCATGGCTAGTGCTCTACCACTTTGAGTCACAGCACTACTGATTTTCTGGTGGTTAATTGGAGATAAGAATCTCATGAACTTGCCTGTCTGGGCTGGCTTTGAGCAGGGATCCTCAGATCTCAACCTCCTTAGTTAGGACCACCAGTGTGAGCCACCAGTGCCTGCCTGGTGGCTAAGTACTTTAACACTGTTGTTTGTAAAGTAAGCTTACTTGTGGTTAACTACCTGGTGGGTAGAGAGGGGTAGTAAACCAATTACACAAAGGCTGTGTTTTTCTTTTGACTAAAAATCCTAGGAAAAATTGACCCACTGTGCTGTTGCTACCTCCTCCTGGACTAGAAAGACAATAAATGAATTTGAGAACATTTCCATAGTTTGACTCAGGAAGATATTTGGGAAACAAGGCCTCAAATAAATGTGCACAGCTGTTATAAACATCAGTTTTAAAATCTACATAATTCAAAACATTCAAAAAATGACAGAGCCAAGTTGGTTCATACTGTTAATACCAAGCTGAACTGCTTTTTCTTTTTCCTGGTTGGCCTTCCCTTCTTCCGGAGACCCTAACTTCGAAACTTACCTGTTTTGTTTGATTTGGTGCAACACTTGTTGCTCTATTAATTATCTTCCTAGAATATTTACCAATAGGGTCCCTGAAATATTGAAGAGTTCCTTTCTCAGAGGACTAAGAAAACCTAAGGCAGGCTCCAAGATGGAGCCTGTTGTTGCCAATTGAGCTCACAGTACAATGACAGTGACCCCGAATGTGAGAACAGTATGTAAGGTGCAGGAACTCGGTGAACACTTGAACACTGGAAACTAGAAAAAGAACTTGTTTTCCCAAGCATACATAGAGGCCTGTGTGTGTCCCAGAACATTGAGAAGATAACACCAAGGAGGTTCATTTCAGTTGTGCACATTGTATCCAGGGAACAATGGCCATTAAGTGGCGCTCAGTCTGTAATTCTTTTCCTTCTACCCAGAGGATTAGAGACAAACACAAGCAGGTTAAATTTAGACTTAGGGGTTTTGCTTTCACTCCGGTCAGCTCCAATTCACACTCTGTGAAAGGGCAGATCTTGCAGTCTGCCCTTCCCATGGAGTCTTCTAGATTCATTTTCTCCACCAGAAAGAGATGGCAGTAATATCCAGGACTTGGGGGAGAAGCTACTGGCATTGGAACAGTTGGAACAGTGCATTTCTTTTAGGAGCAGAAAATATTCTGAGAGGAACTGCAACATATTTTAGCAGTTTTGGTCTTTTGTTTTTTTCTTAATCTCAAAAATGGGCTGCACTGCCGATACTATACAAGTTCAAGGCTAAGTAGCCAAACCTTTCTACATGACTGGATGGCAGTAGCTCTTGGTTCAGAAGACAGCAAAAATTCTTCTTTCAAGAATAGTACTGGTACTGCGGCTGGAACTCAGGGATGTGTGTTCTTGCTTGGCTCAACTGGCTCCATCTCCACTTAAGACTTTATTCCATTTAATAGGAGATAGGAATCTTGCGGCTGGAACTCAGGGATGTGTGTTCTTGCTTTGGCTCAACTGGCTCCATCTCCACTTAAGACTTTATTCTACTTAATAGGAGATAGGAATCTTATGAATTTGCCTGCACAGACTGGCTTCAAATTGTCGTTTTTGAATTGTCATTGTTATGTAACTGTCAAGTAGCTGACTTTTTTTTTTTAAATAAAATTCAAGTAAGTTTTACGACTTTCTATTTTTCCCCCTCTGCAAGTGGCCATAGGCACTTTGATCCAGAGCTGGTTAGGTCATGGAAAGTTCAGAATAATAACATGTTTGTTTTTTTCTTCTTTTTTGTCAGACATGGGGCTTACACTCAGGGCCTGGGCACTGTCCTTGAGCTCTTTCACTCAAGGCTAGTGCTCCACCATCTTGAGTCACAGTACCACCTTTGGGTTTTACGGTGGTCAGAGATAAGAATCTCATAGCCTTTCCTGCTTGGGCTGGCTTTGAACCACAGTCCTCAGATCTCAGCCTCCTGAGTAGCTAGGATTAAAGGTATGAACCACCGGCACCTGGCCATACTACCATTTTTAAATAAAACATTGGCAGTAAACTATTTCACAGGTATCGGTGGCCTGTTATTTTCTGTGAAGATTTTAAGCATTGTGGACATAGTATCACACTATGTTTTACCTACTCCAGAAACACTCCCTGGAGAATGCTGCTTAGGGGTGGGATTTGTGTCTCACAGGATGCCACATTCTCTTGTCCTTGGTAAGGTGTCCACATCTTCCAAGTAGCAGCCCCTCCAGGTGGAACACAGAAAGAACTGACTGATAGAAGTGTGGGCTGAATTCTTCCATTGCCCAAACTCACTAGCTTCTTTGTGTTGACTCTTTGAAACAATGATGCTATGATATACATGCTGTGGGAGTAACTGATAGTAAGTATCAAATGTTTGGAATAGTGCCTAGTCTTCAGCAAGCCCTTAATGAATGTTAGCGGGTGGGCTGGTATGTAGTTCACTGGCAAAGCCCTTGCCAAGCAAGTGCAACATCCTGAGTCTGAAGACAAAATAACACTAGCTGGTAATGTTCAATACTGTAGGGATATGCAAATACAGTAAATCTGAACTGTAGGGCTATTAAAGACAAACAGCTCACATTTTCAAATCTGAATTAGACAATTTGTATTCTAAAACACACATACACCAATCTGTACCAATTAAATACAATAAAGTTGAAAAGGGGATATAAATTACAGGTTTTTCTTTTTTAAAAACAGACAATAGTAAAATAACTACAGTCAGTTCACTATACACAAAAAAATCATGAACAGCAGCTTTTCAATAAAGTCTCCAATATATCTGACTCATTTACGGATGCAAAGAACTTAAGGTACATACAGCAGGCTGTGCACATTCTCTTGCTCTTCCTCTCATGACACATCTGTATCTGTACAGACCAATTGTACAAGAATCTACAGAATAGGTAAAGTACTGTAGCACAAATGTCAACAAGCATAATCTACTGTCTCCACTCACAGGAGAGAACCTTACAACTGAAGACACAACATCGAGGTCATCTGTATTCAACCATCTTCAAAAACAGTAAATGGTGAACCTTTCAACTCTGTAGTTCAGGCCATCTTCTCAGCTTTTTTTTTTTTTTCAGAATTAACAGCAAAACCACACCACAATTAAATCTATCAATCACAAAATACACACACACACACACACACATACACACACATCCTTCCTCTAGTTCCTAACCCCAACCATTGGTGCTCCTTGTGTTTGCTTACAGTAATACTGTTCTCTGCATTACACCTGCCTAATTGGGTTGAATCAAAGTACAGGAAACACTGGGCCAGAGTGACAGCCCCAGTCATGTCAATGGTTATAATACAATGTCAAGTCGACAAGTGTTGGGCCAGGTGGAAGACAATAGCTGGGAGAATTCTCAGTGTGCTTAGGAAACAGAGGACAGAGAAGGGCAGCACATGGCTTGGTAGCCAAGGGAAGTATGGCACCAAACTTGCAGTCAAATATATATATGCTCACTGAAACAAGAGTGGACACCAAAGACATTCAGTCTCATGGAAGTTCTTTGGTTATATAAAGAACAGCATCTGTAACCTTTTCCTGTAAAGATGGATTTACAAATTCATCCATAGGCAATAAAATATTTTTCATCTAATCATGTAAAAACAATTGCCCAAGTTAAATGGTAATAAAGTCCAGTACCTTATCACTTTTCTACAAATCCTTTTACCTGCATCTTAATGTGCAGCCTGTCTCTGAACAGACATACTATAAACATTTCATATACATAATATATATTATTTATAAAAAAAACAAATTAGAGTGTTGACTCAGATTCTACCATAAGAACTGATTCAAACTATACAAGAATAAAGTCTGTCTGAATTTGTAGAGGTCTCTACACCATGGGGATGTGTAGTAAGTGCAAACAAAAATACTGTCACTTAGTTTGATCCAGGATTTCAGTTCTCTTGCTTTCTGGAAAAAGCCGAGGCTGCAAGTCACCCCAGAAGCAAAGTGCTGCTTCGCTGGCGGGGGTGGGGAGGCACAGGGCTCCCCGTGCTGGTCTGAGGTCAGGCTGGATTGCAGCAAGCTGTAAGACGGAGCTGGTGCTTTCCCATGATGACCAGGTGAGCAGAACTGTTGAGCTGTGGCCACGCCTGGGCACGTTTGCTGCCTCTCACCGTGTGGCTGTGCTCCCCTGGAATGCAGAGGCTGGTGAGTCCAAGCTCCTTGTCCCTGCCTCTACAAGGGGCCCACCCCTGAGGGGCCTCTGTCTGAAGGGACCTGTTGGACTGGATTTCTAATGGAATCCACAGCACACAAGGGAAAATCTTAAGGCCAAAGATGAAGCTCCTATGAAGTGATCCATGCTCTATGTCACTAAAATCAAATTTTAGTATTTAAAGGGTTCTCAAATAGACTTTAATACTGTTAGAACAAATGTGCTTGCCTAGCATTCAAACCCTATCACTGCAAATAACAAAACACTAATGTGATAAAAAGGCAAACAAAAACAACCCCAAAAAACTAAAGCAAAGAAATAAAAATCCCCATAATCCTATTTATCTTGGTACAACAAACATTGCCAAAGAATCCACTTTTAAGATAAGCTGTTTTGTCCGCGACACACCATTGCAAGATCTTCTGAAAGGGAGACAGTATTTGTTGGGTTCTCAAGAATCTAGGCAAGTAGGGTTGTGACATCCCTTCCCTCTGTGGCCCATCTTCTCAGAAAGATTCTTAGACACTCCACTTTTCCTTACTTTATCCTGGGGGGGTGGGGTGGGGGGGTGGTATGAAAACCTTATTTCCCCTCTTCCACTTAAGGGTGGTATAACACTGAAGGGTGGTATAATTCCTGGGAATCTAATTTTTTTTTTTTTTGCCAGTCCTGGGGCTTGAACTCAGGGCCTGAGCACTGTCCCTGGCTTCTTTTTGCTCAAGGCTAGCACTCTAACACTTGAGCCACAGCGCCACTTCTGGCTTTTTCTATATATGTGGTGCTGAGGAATCAAACCCAGGGCTTCATGTATACGAAGTGAGCACTCTACCAGTAGGCCATATTCCCAGCCCTGGAATTTGATTTTTTGCAGGGCACCTTTCTCATCATTCCCCAGTGAGTCTGTGGCATACTGAGGGTTTAGAAGAAAACCCAATCCAGATTTTATTTCAAGATAAATAGGGGAAAAAAATGTTTTGCTTGCAAGAACAAATTGGAGTAGTGAATGGCTTTCTTTTTTAATATGATGCTAGGGATTGAACCTGGGACCTTACACATGTTGAGCTAGATCCTCCCATACACACACACACACACACACACACACACACACACACACACACACACACGCTTAATTTCTGGCTTTTGGGGTTAAAGATAAAAGTCTCATGGACTTTCCTGCCCAGTCTAGCTTCAAACTAATCCTCAGATCTCAGCCTCTTGAGCAGCTAGGATTACAGGCCCGAGTCACAAGAATCTAGCAGCACTGTTATTTTGTGGATGTATGCCAATCCGGGGGTTTAAACTCAGGGCCTAGGCACTGTCCCTGAAGGTGTGTGTGTGTGTGTGCTCAAGGCTAGACTAGTCTTCTACCACTTGAGCCACAGCTCCATTTCTGGCTTTTTGATGGTTAATTGGAGATAAGAGTCTCATAGACTTTTCTGCCCATGTTGGCTTTGAACCTGAATCCTCAGATCTCAGTCTCCTGAATAGCTAGGATTATAGGTATGAGCCACTGGTGCCCAGTAGCTTTATTATTCTTATGAGGAGAGAAAAGCTGTTCTTTTTTTTTTTTTAACCTGTAAGAGATCACTGGTTAGTGGTTGGTGCTTATTTGAGTATGCTGCGTAAATGACTATACACAAACATGTTAAAGGCTAATATGGAAAGAAGGGATGTAGGGAAGCTTGGGAACTCCTATGACGAATAACTTCCTCAGCAAACAGTTGGAGAGGTACCATAGCTATGACATCCTTTACTAAGCTTCTGTCTGGTTGGGTTCACTCAATGTTTTGCCAAGCTATGGCATGCCTATGATTTATACAGGTATGGGACCAAGAACAGGGTGGGGGGAGGGAGGAAATGTGAACAGAAAGAAATGGCAGTGCTTAGAAACAGATTCCTTAGAAGCTGATAATCTCTTGTTCACATAATTCATTGTTTTTATATAGCAAAAACCTATTTTGTTCCAATATGGAAATTAAATAATATTATAAGCCAATCTGGATAACAGCCAAAACCCAAACTTCAATTGCTCAGGAAATTTGCCTATTCCTTCCTGAAACACACTTTTTCACCAAATTACTTATTTTCTTACAGTTGCTAGTGTGATTTGTTTTTTCTTTTCCAGTGCTGGGAATGGAATCTAGGACCAATGATCTACCACTGAGCGACACCCACAGCCCAGAGTTTTTCCTCTTTCTTACTCATACAAAAGTAAAACAGGATATAGTAATCAAAGGATAAACAAACTAAATCACATGGTAGATGCTACCAGATGATTTGGAGATGGGCCAAAGCCACCAGAGAATTAACATGAGGTTAAATGATCCTTAGCCATCTGAATGTTTAATTCAACATAATTTCAATATGCCAATTAAAAAAAATCCATTGGTCCTATATATTTCATTGTTCCCAAAGCAGATCTGCTCTTCCACAGGGAATGACCTGCATAGGTTGAGAGCTTGCTCCCCAGTGGGTTTATCTTCCCTACGAAGTTTCCTGCGGTGAAGGACCTCTCAGGGTAGGCGTACAATTAGACATGCTCACTGAGAACCCAGAACCCGGTGGGCTGTCTCTGACATTTATTACCTGGTTATTCTCTAACTTGTTAGGCAGCTGTCCATCGTCCTGTGGCCCACCGGGGGCACTCTCACTGTCTGCTTTACTTGGAAGATTTATCCTACCGGATGGCTGTCCAGAAGAAGAATCTGTCAGACCATCAAAATCTTTTCCATCTGACACACCCATGAACTCTGTGAAGGAATGATCCTCCAGGATGTTTGTGGTATGTTCTACTGTCACCTCCCTCGGACAGAAGTCTCTGGCCGGTTGGCCATTTTTGCTGGGGCAGGCATCTAGTGCTGAATGTGAACTAGTCCTGCAAATCACTTTAGAGTTTTTTTCAGGGGTGCTCGGGGATGAAGTGCTCCCTTTGGCTAAGGCACTGTTTTCCTTGGGTGGCACCACAATGATTTTATCTTTTTCCAAGCCTTTTTCTTCCTCCATCAACTCTTTGCTTGTGGATGGTCTGAAATCATGCACAAGCGAGGGCCCAGGGTGCTCACTGGAGTCTGGCTCCTTTGTCTGAATGGTGAGCTGGTCTGAGCTATCACTAGAAGGGACCGCCATGTCAGACAGAGTGGCATTGGAGGCACTGTGGGAAAAGTAGCCACTGGTAATACTGCTGGTGGTAGGGCTACGAGACACTTCCTTCTCCAAGACCCGTGAGTTTGTCAGGTCTACTTTAGAAGAAAACCATTCCCTGTTCTCCAAGCTGGCGTTGTAAACACTGAAGTCAGCAAACTCCACGGGTACGTAAGGCTGGGAACTTATCAGCTTCCGGTTAATAGCTTCCAGCTCATTTTCTTCCTCCTCAGAGTCCTAGAGGAAAGAAGCAAACTTCAGTCACTAACTCTTTGTGGAAACAGTATTAGTTTGACAAGTTTTAGCTACTTCATTATGAAAAGCTCTCACACTCACATCTTCAATTTTTCCTCTCCTCCCCACCCCAAGTTTGATCAAATCTTGTCACCTATTGTAGACATGAGTATTCTATTCTCTGAGCTGTATGAACATAAAACCTAATATAAAGGCACTTATTTTCTTCTACACTCACTTCAAGTTAATGAGAAACCTTTCCTTCTTTGGTTTATGAAAAGGAATGGTTTACAATGGGCTTTTTCTTGGTTACTCATGGTGTATTCTCTTTTGTCCTTATAAGTGAGCAGAAGGAAAGCTAGAATCAGAACAACCACTCCTGCATTTGGTCTTGAAATCTTCACCTTGGGAACAAGGTATGACAATAAAGGTATCCTGTGAGAAGTTTCTGAACTGCTTTGTGAGGGGAGGGAGCAGTAACATATAAATCACTACAGCAGAAAGGAGGCAAAGAACACAGTTTCAACCCTTATTCGTAGTATTACACTAAACACTGTAACAAGGAAAAATATTAATAATGATTTAGGAGCATGAATTTGGCTAGAAAATGAGGATTATAGGTAGTAAGTTCAAATGAAATTCTCATTTAGGTAGTTTTGGAACTTTGTAAAGATTGCTAAGTATGCAAAAGTGGTTGGTGTTTTATCAATCTCATCAAAGTGAATGATATTTTAAAAGATTTGGTAGAAAACATTGTAAAACATGTTGGTGTTTTATGTTCAAATAAAAATAAATGTTATATCTCATTATTTTAAATTAGCCTCACAAAGGAACATTACGAAGACTGCCATTTACTGAGTATTGAACTCAGGGCCTCACACATGCTAGTCCAAGCAATTTACCACTTTAGCTATGCTTCCAGCCCAAACATTGCTTTTTAGATCTGATTTTAAAATTGCCTGAGGATTTCTGGAGAATTGGTGGTAAGTTGAAAGAGATATGGTCCCTCTCTCAGTGAGTTAAGACTTGAGCCCTTGCTTTTGAATTCTGCTTGGATGGGTATACGTCTCATTTGAAGCAGAACTTACAACTTCAGAAGTATTTAGGTTTTTCCCCACCAGTCATCTGGTTTGACAGACAAGCTACTTAAAATACTTGTACAATTATAAGGACTAAGAGACTGTAAAAATGCAGAACCAAAGCCTTAGTCATTAAGGTTGCAATCCGAGAGCAGGAAGGGGTGGGGAGAGAAGGGAGGATGACATGTGAGAGACAGCAATCATCACAAAGTGACAGATGGCTGTTTACAAATGAGCTGTTCTGTGGGTGTGTATACTCGTGCACGTGGGTGCTTGTGCTCAAGTTCTAGAGATTGATATCAGGGCCTGGACACTATCCCTGAGATTTTTTGCTCAAGGCTAGCACTCTACCCCTTGGGCCACAGCTCCACGTCTAGCTTTTTGGTAGTTAACTGGAGATAAGAGTTGGCTTTGAATCCTGATCTCAGATCTCAGCCTCCAGAGTAGCTAGGATTACAGGCATGAGCCATTGGTATTTGGCCATCTGTCCAATCTTATGTTCATACTTTCTTTCCTTGGCCTCCCAGAGGATGCTCAAAAACAGCTTTTATTATCTTTACTGATGCTCAGTATAAAAAATAATATAAGAGGCCTAGTTTATATGGAATCTGTCATACTGTGAGCACTCATTTGATGCTGACTAACTCTTCAAAGCCAGGCATGGTAGCTCATTCCTGTAATCTTAGCTGCTCAGGAGGCTGAGATCTGAGGATCACACAGTTTGAAGCCAGCTTGTGCAGGAAAGTCTGTGAGACTCTCATCTCCAATTAATTGCCCAAAGGGCAGAAGTGGAGCTGTGGCTCAAGTGGTAGAGTATTAGCTTTGAGCAAAAACTCAGAGACAGCCCCAGGACTGGCACACACAATAAAAATAAGGTAACAGTTTTAAAAATATATTCAAGGCTGAGAGTATGGCCCAGTGATAAAGCACATAGTTATTACCATATCCAAGTCCCTAGATTCAATTTGCAGTTCCAACCAAAGAAATCAAAGTGAATGTATGAAGTCTTTCAAGAAATCAATAATCTTAATTCCTTGGTTATTGAAGGATGATTTTTGGTAGCAAACCAAAAATCTTTAGGAACATTCATAATCTCACTATCTTATCTTTAGCTGCTTTACAAATTAAGTAATACTCTTTTTCTTCCTCTTTTTTTTTTTTTTTAAAGAAAGTAGGTGGGGAGGTATGAGGGACAAGGTAACAAACAGTACAAGAAATGTATCCAATGCCTAACGTATGAAACTGTAACCTCTCTGTACATCAGTTTTATAATAAAAACTTAAAAGAAAAAAAAGAAAGTAGGTGGTGGCTGGGAGTGTAGCTCTCAGGTAGAGTGCTTATACAAGGCACAGGTTTGATTCCCCACACCACAAATACAATAAAAACAAAATTGTACGTAGAAGCTTGATAAGGCCACACAGGCCTGTAATCTAGACACTCAATGAGGCTAGAAAGGAGCATTCAGAGTTCCCAGGCCATCTTGGGCTATCCAGTAAGATCCTGGCTGAAAAAAACTGAAGGTAAATGGGACTGAGTATTCTTTCCTCGGGTTAGTGTGGGAATGTTGGTAAAGGAACAGATTCACTGGAAAGAAGTGTCTGAATCTGTACCCACTGCCTGCTCTTCCGAGATTCATCCTTCTTAGAATGAAGTTTAAAGCATTTGTATCTGTTGCATTTCCTTTTGACATAAGCTGGCAAAATAATGCAATTCTCCAGACCCAAGTTTATCTGTTGCAAGAAACAAACCAAATTTGCAGGTAAGAATCAATGATCTGGGGGACCTGTTTATGCCTCGGTTATTTCTTCTCAAAATCAAGGCAAGCCCTTTCATCCTAAAATATAGTTTTCCTAAATGAAACATTCAAATATGAATTTAAAGAGTAAAAATAGGGAAAAATTATCAAACTAGTTAAAATAAATTACTTTTTGAGGCCATTAGAATGACCTTAGCAAAACTGAAGGAACTTTGGGAAGTTAAATAAGTTTAAATAAGGAGCAGAACACATCTTGAACTTCAAAAGGGGGAAAATGTTCCAGGCACCACCAAGGAAATACTAAAGGACTCAGGAACAATTTAGTCTAGGAAAAAAACAACAAACTGACTTGTGCATGGGATGTGAGGGGGAAAACTAGGAGTGAGGGAAGGAGTGACATAGTCCAAAAAGAAATGTACTCTTTACCTGACTTACAAAACTGTAACCCCTCTGTACATAACAATAAAACATTTTTAAAAGAAAACTGAGTGAAAGTTAAACATCTTCTAGCATTTAAGAAAGTTTACTGAATTATTACCTTCAGAAATAAAGGGGAAAAAAAGGATTTAATTGAATTAAAAATGCAAGTAGAGGAGAGAGTTAGGTTAGATTTTTTTTTTTTCAATATACCAGAAGCACCATTAATCACTGTATCTTAGAGCACATGAAACTAAGCACATTCCTCCAGTGTTTCCGCACCTCCCCAGGCCTGGGGCTTGAACTCTTGGCCTGGACATTGTCCCTGAGCTTTTGTGCTCAAGGCTAGTACTCTACCACTTGAGCTACAGCTCTACTTCTGGTGTTTTGTGGAGGTAAGAGCCTCATAGCTTTCCTGATGGCGCTGGCTTTGAACCTCAATCTTCATATCTCAACCTTCTGAGTAGCTAGGGTTACAGGTGTGAGCCACCAGTCTCAGCTTACAATATATTTTTGTGCGTGTGTATGTGACCAGTACTGGGGCTTGAACGTGAGACATTATTCTTCTTCCCCCCAGCTCCGCCCCCCCCCCCCCCAATCCTGGGGCTTGGGGACTCAGGGCCTGAGCACTGTCCCTGGCTTCATTTTGCTCAAGGCTAGCACTCTACCTCTTGAGCCACAGCGCCACTTCCGGCTTTTTCTGCATGCATGCGTAGGCAAGCACTCTAATAGTAAGCCACATTCCCAGCCCGCGAGACTTTGTTTTGAGCTCTTGTTTGGCTTTTTCATTCAGGGCTGGTGCTCTACCGCTTAAGCAACAGCTCAACTTTCAGCTTTTTGCTGGTTAACTGGAGATAAGAGTCTCATGGACTTGTCTTCCCAGGCTTGAACCTTAGTAAATTCTCAGATCTCAGCCCCCTGAGTAGCTAGGATTACAGGTGTGAGCTACCAGCACCTGGTTTCAGAGACTCTTATCTTCAATTAAGCATTAAAAAAAAAAAAAAAAAAAAAGCTAGAAGTGAAACTGTAGCTCAAGTGGCAGAGTGCTAGCCTTGAGCAAAAAAGTTCAGGGACAGTGCCCAGGTCCTGAGTTCAAGCCCCAGGACCAAAGCAAAAACAAGCAAGCAACAAACAACTAAAAGTGTGTGGATATTAGTGCTTCTAAGAATGACCGTAGTTCTATTAGTCTGACTCTGATTGTCTGGTTTTTTCCCCCCAAATACCAGAGAAAAAAATGAATTTGTATCAAAGAAAGAGTTTACATAAATTCATAATGTGAAAATAAAACTAAAGCTTCCAACAGACAAACTAAAATCTCAAGTCAAACTAACAGTACACTTAAACTCGACCAGAGCACCCTGGAAGACTCTCCATGGAGTCAATTAAACAGCATAGTCAGTAGTCTGAGAGGAGTGCTTAGAAAGCTGGCTTTCGAAGGAGATTGGAAGCACTTCTCTCAAGTCAGACCCCAGCAAGAAAGAGTATCATCAAACCATACTTAGTGTATTTTAGGGTACATTTCATTACAAAGTTTAACTGCTGCTTAAAATTTCTTGGATCATGAGAATCTGGTACTATCATATACTGTATAGATGAGCTGAGTTTTATGTTAAGCCACTTAAAGAAATGTTAAAAAAAAAATGAACTGTGTCCTATCTGTGGCATAAGTCCCAGGGGCATCTGGCAGTCCCTGGATGTATTGTAGAAAAAATGGATTGTTCTGATAGGTTAAAGTTTTGTGTCTGCATACCAGGGAAGAGTCATGACCATCAGACATAGAGCCAGACAATATAAGAGCTAACTGAACAGCCATCTGACTGCCAAGCCCACCCCAGAGCCCTATTAACAGGACAAGAGGTGGTAGGGTAAATGACAAACAGTTATGATTCAGAGATGAGGGGGAAGATGAAGAAGGTTTTATATCCTCATCTCCATCACAAAGCAGGACAAAGGCTTCAGAACAGAACAGGGAGAACCCAGAGGGACAGAAAAAAGGGAAAAGAATACCTTTCTTCTTTGTGTTAGGAACAGCATTTCTTTTTTTTGTGTGTGTGTGTGGGGGGATGGTGGTGCTGGTGCTGGTGGTGGTTGTGGATGGATATGCAGGTACTAGGGCTTGATCAGGGCCTCGATGCTCTTAGTTAGCTTTTTGCTCTCCACCATCTACTGAGCTATAGCTCCACTTCTAGCTTTTTGATGGTTGATCAGAGATAAAAGAGTCCCTCAAATTTGTCTGCACAGGCTAGCTTCAAACTCAACCTCCTCAGTAGCTGGGATTACAAGCAGGAGCCACCAATGCCTGGCTCAGGAACACTGTTTCTTAAGATCTATTAGCAGCCCAACAACATGCAGGTGAGTGGTTAGCTGCAGGTCAGGATTGATCTGCAAATGGTGTTCACACGGGTGAGCAACAGCTACGAATTCTGGAGCTGCTAAGGGATCTCACACTAAGGAGCCCATGGGATCGATCTGATACAACCTAGCTGGAAATGAAACCCTCTGCACTCTGCCAAACACAGAAGAACATATGCAGCCATAAGCATCATGAAGCCGCCTCTCATCAGAGGCTGGTTTTATTTTTTATTTTTTTCAAGCATCAGGAAGCCACAGGAGAGGGGACACAGACAAAACTAGGAAATTCTTCTGGACTGGGAAAATATACAAGCTCTCAAAAAAAAATTTTTTTTTTTTTTTTTGGCCAGTCCTAGGCGGTGAACTCAGGGCCTGAGCACTGTCCCTGGCTTCTTTTTTGCTCAAGGCACTCTGCCACTTGAGCCACAGTGCCACTTCTGGCCATTTTCTGTATATGTGGTGCTGAGGAATCGAACCCAGGGCCTCATGTATACGAGGCAAGCACTCTTGCCACTAGGCCATATTCCCAGCCCCTCTCAAAAATTTTTAAATGAGGTTATTAAATGGATAAATTGAACTGCTTGTCCTAACTGCTCCAAAAGCTTTATTTCAAATATGTTGATTTAAAAAGCACATACTAGGGAATGAAGTTTTGCAGGTAGGGTTTCAACCTACTGGTGGTAGAACAGAGATAAGCCATCCTGAAAGCAAGACTGAGAACAACAGATTGGTATGTATTTTTTCCAGCTAACTAATAAAAGGGACCTGAGCTAGAAGGATGATGGTTGTGATAGGTGGCGACAAACTACCGAGCAGCTACAAACTACAGAATTATCTTGGCAGTAGCATCAGACAATACAAAAAAAGCTTTCAAACATATCCACAGCTAAATGCAGGATTTACTTACTCCAAGTAAGTGCAATTCCTCTAGGTAGATTAACTTCAGAATCTGGGTCATATGTATAGGCGTATTAGAAAGATTTCAGTATTAGTTAAAAGTGATCTCTTTACACTTTTCTTAATTAAAGACCAGAATCATCAAAGTGTATTCCCTTTTAGCTAAGCAAAATTATATTAAGCAAAAATAAATGTAAAAAAAAAATAGAATGAACACTTGGAAAAAAAAAATCACAGGTCACAGCCATATTCATGCAAACGACTCAACACATCTTAATTTCTTCTAAAGCATTTGGAAGAATCTGTGAAAGGGCTTTAAACCCACCACCAGGCAATATGACAGAAATGGTTCCAGAACTTACAATCTTCTTCTCACGTTTGCTACTGTGTTCTACTGGCATGCTGCTGCCATTGCTTCCTGAGGGTACAATGCAGCCAGGGTTATGTGCCTGAGGTGGAGACATGCTCTGCAAAGGTTAAGACACACAAATGCATCACACACAAAAGATGACGACAGCTGAAGTACCTACTAAGTCCATGCACGTTAGACAAGCAAGGCACTAAGTCTGTTACACATGGGTAATGCAGCAGCCCATTCTGCAGGCCAGAACTACTGATGAACAGGACTGACAGGACTAGACAGATTTGGTGGCAAAAAAACAACAACAACAAAGAATAAAGATTTCTTTAAAAAAAAATGAATCAAAGGTTTTAGTATTTTCAAAACAGCTAGAGGACATCTCTTTCTCATTTGAAAGATTTTATATATGTATTTTTTGAAAAGCCTTTGACACAAAGGAGTAAAACCACAGCAATAACAACCACCAAAAACTTCAACCTCATCCTATGTGCTTGAGAAAGAGGTATCCAAAAACAGGAGCCACGGAGTGAGTGATAAGCCACTCTTGTCTGCAAGCAGCATTCCACTTGCGACTGCAAACGGCCTTCTCTGCAGACACCAATTCATCCTGTTTCACACCATACAGACTAGCCAGGCATTTACCTCTTGGCTTAGCAGAGGTCGTGCTTCAAGAGCAATCCTTTTCTTATGCTCCTCTTTTACAGGCATTAGGGGTTTGAAAAACTTTGGCGGCTGAGGGGAGAATGCTTTAAAAGGGCTGACCGTTAAGGCATGAGGATTCTCTGATGTACAACCTGAGAAAGACAAAGAGGTGTGAGTGTACAGGTAACAGAGCATTTTTTTTTTCCACCAGCACCCAAGAAGCTTGATAATAATCACTGTTGATAGGGTATAAAATGATAGGGTATAAAATGATATAAAATGTCCCCAAAAGCTCTTATGTTGAAGGCTCAATCCTCAGCTGGTTGTGCTATGAAGTGATTGGATTATGAGGGCATTAACTTCATCAGTGGATGATTCCATTGGTGAGTTCACAGATGAATGGATTAGGAGATGGGAAAGAAATGGTGGAAGTGGGTAGAACTGGGAGACTTGTCTTCAGAAAGAGTATCTTGTTCCTGGTTTCTCCTCTTCCTCTTTTTGCTCCTGACTGCTACTAGATGAAAAGCCACCCCCTACCACACATCCCTGCTACAGTGACATCCTCAGGCCCAAAGCAATGGAATCAGCTGGTCCTGGACTGAAACTTGTGAAACTCAGAGCCAAAATAAACTCTTCTTTTGCTTACCCTCAGGTATTTTGTCATGCAATAGAAACTGGGCTAGAATACCATCCCACAGTAGGGTCTGGTATAATATGGAATACACAACCTAAAAGTTGTTAAGCACTGAGATGTATTTTGGCAAAAAGAAACATGAGTCTGTACAATCATATGGCATTACTAAAGGCGAGAGTAAGAAAAACTGGAAGTGATCATTTTCTACCCTCTTTTGAAAATTGAGGAGTACTTACCAAACCAATTTTAGTTCGTGCTGTTTTGCCAAATCTCTACATGCATTCCAATATATCATAGTCAGATATTTTGCTTCCTATATCATCTATTTCTAATTTCCACAGTTACATTTTAAAATATCAAACAGAGGCTCAATAAGTACACTCAATGAATGAATACACACACACACACACACACACACTTTCACATAATTTCCTGTTTTCTTCAGGACACCTCGCTCTATCTGAGGAAAGCTAATTCTTGCTTGCTTGTTGTCTTTTTCTTTTCTTTTTTTTTTTTTTTTTTGCCTTGTTTGGCCCCTTTCTCCCTTATTTATTTTCTTCCCATTTCTTGTAACAATGACACTTAGTAGGTGAAAATACACAGTATAAGATGATTTACATTTTTAGAGAAGGATGTCCCCTTGAGACATTGGGAGGCTGCATTTAGGTAATTTTGCCACTGACCAAACTCACTTCTGGCGTCACTTTTGAACCAGATTCATGTTATCTTCAACATTCCTTTGAGTACAGAAACATGACAGAGGTGGATATTCCTTTGTAGGGAAAAATGAGGTAAGAATGGAGTGTCTCAAAAATGACTTCAAACTTACAACATGTTGCAATGAACACCATTTTGGGAAATCTAAAGCTATACACATAAAGTGGTATATTGTTGGGCTAAGGCTGCAGCTCAGTGGTAGAGACTAATACTATGTGAGGCCTTCCAGGTTCAACCAAAAAAAAAAAAAGCACTATTATTCAATAGGATGGATACAAAAAGAAGTCTAGTAAGTGAATTTTAAGATCATCTAACCACCTAGAATTTCAGCTTTATATCTCAGTATATGCTATCTATGAAAGACATTTTTTTCATGCCATTCCTAAGTAATTAAAAATCATTGCAATCACAATCTCACCACTGCCTTCTTTGCTCCTTCGAGGTGAATCCCTGGGTAAAGTTCCATAACATGCTACATCTTGGTAACTAGAGCTGTAGTCAGACATGTCTAACTGGTTCTCCGACCAACCCTACAAGGGAGAAATATGGGTTAACTGTGATGCAGTCACTAAAATAAAAAAAGAAGCCAAGACTTGATTTTCTTCTATTTTTTAATGGCTGTGTATGCCCTTCTTTATTTTTACGATGCAATGTTTGAAACACATAGAAAAGTGTTAAGTATAATAGCCATCATAGCCAAGGGGAAACCCTGAGTGAATAAATGTTGATATTTTATTGTATTTCCTCAGGATTTAATAAAACTATTACAAGCACAGTGAAGTCTACTTTTGAACTCCCATGTGGTCCCATTCACCTTCATCTGTCCCACAGGGAGTTAATTTGGTCAATTTGGTACACATCTAGGGTGACTGGGTAATTTAAAGACCAAATTGAAACACTTTTTTTTTTTTTTTGTCAGTGGTGGGGCTTGAACTTAGTGCCTGGGCACTGTCCCTGAGCTCTTTCACTCAAGGGTAGCACTCTTTGAGCCACAGCTCCACTTCTGGTTTTCTGGTGTTTAATTGGAGATAAAAGTCTCATAGACTTCCCTTCCCTGGGCTAGGTTTGAACCACAAACCTCAGATCTCAGCTTCCTGAGTAACTAAAATTACAGGCGTGAGCCACCAGTGCCTACCTTGAAATGCTTCTGAGAGTGAAACAGTTCTATTAATAATTTTGCCTGGGTAACAACAGAAGCTGGGACTCTGCCAGACAAATTGGTAGTATGATTACATATAGAGTAATCACAGATTATTGAGACAAAATTTTCCAATTTAAAAGTTTTAAAAGAGATTTAAAAATTCCAAATCGGCACAAGACATTGAGGGTACTGAGAAGAGAAAGGTCTTGTATATTATTTGAGCTTATTTCAACCTTACTTCAACTTCTTACAGGTTGGCTGTCTCTTATGACTAGATTTTAAATTTCTGGAGGACAGAATCAAAAAATGTAAAGCACAGATTATAATTTTAAGAACTTGGTTCTGCTGGTAACCCAGCCTACTCGTACATACCTTGTCATCTTCTTCAAAGCCAGAAAGGTCTGCTCGACTAGAAGAGACCTGTAGGAGGCAAGCAGTTTTATCAGTATAGGTTATATGTTTGACATTCTTTTATTTCCTGTTCTTTTGGCAGTAATGGAGTTTGAATTCAAGGCCTTGGACTGGCAAGGCAAGTATTCTACAATTTAAGCCATGCCCCTGTCCACAATTTCCTTTTTATATAAGGAAATATAAGGCATAGATACGGCCGAAGCCAGCATGATCTTCTCCCTTCTTTCTTAGCTCCCCAAGAATAATTACTACCCTCAAATTGGGGGTTATTACCTCCATACAACATTTTATGTAATTGCATGTGAATATGCTCATAAACAATAACATGTTATTCTGCAACCTTTTATACCTCATAAATGCTATCTCACATAGTCTTCTATAGTATAATTTTTTTGGTCTCATTTTCATATTGGTAGGTATTTAAGCTGCTTCTAATTATTTTTCCAATTATGAAATACAATGAAGCTGGGCAGGTGTAGGCCTGCAATCCCAGAAAGCAGGAGGCTAAGGCAGGAAGACCATGAGTTCAAGGGCAGTCTGGGCTACACAGAGAGAGACATGGTCTCAAAACTCAAGACAAAATATGATGAAATAATTTTTTCCCTGTCTCTTAAGCATCACTCTGGATGCATCCTTCAAATTAGTATCCTTTAGTTTTTATTTTATTTTATTTTTGGAGGGAGTTGCTGGTCCTGGGCCTGAACTAAAGGCCTGGGTGTTGTCCTTGAGCTTTTCTGCTCAAGGCTAGGCTAGTGCTCTACCACTAGAGCTACAGTTCCACTTTTGGCTTTTTGTGCTTAACTGGAGATAAGATTCTCATGAACTTTCTAGCCAACACTGATTTAAAACTGTGATCCTGGACTGGGAATATAGCCTACTGGCAAGAGTGCTTGCCTAGTATACATGAAGCCCTGGGTTCAATTCCCCAGCACCACATATGTAGAAAATGGCCAGAAGTGGCGCTGTGGCTCAAGTGGCCGAGTGCTAGCCTTGAGCAAAAGGAAGCCAGGGACAGTGCTCAAGCCCTGAGTCCAAGCCCCAGGACTGGCAAACAAAACAAAACAAAACCAAAACTGTGATCCTCAGAGCTCTGCCTGTATATTTTAGGTCTACATATAATTTGTGTAGCAGTAAGAATCTCTAGGGCTGGGGATATGGCCTAGTGGCAAGAGCGCTTGCCTCGTATACTTGAAGCCCTGGGTTTGATTCCCCAGCACCACATATACAGAAAATGGCCAGAAGTGGCACTGTGACTCAAGTGGCAGAGTGCTAGCCTTGAGCAAAAAGAAGCCAGGGACAGTGCTCAGGCCCTGAGTCCAAGGCCCGGGACTGGCTTAAAAAAAAAAAAAAAAAGAATCTCTAGTTGGGCAACAGTGGCTCATATCTGTAATACAAGCTACTAAGGAGTCTGAGATGTGAGGATCAAGGGTGAAGGAAAGTTCCTGAGACTCTAATCTTCAATTAACCCCAGAAAACTGGAAGTGGCACTGTGGCTCAAAGTGGTTAGAATGCTAGCCTTGAGCCCACAAGCTCAGGGACAACGCCAAGCCTTGAGGTCAGGCCCCATGACCAACCCCATCCCCCCTCCCCCACCAAAAATCTGTAGAATACACACATCTAGGGCATAGAATATCTGGGCTATAAATAAAATATTTAGGCTTCAACTCTGCTTTTCCATAGAAATTCTAGGGTAAACTCATAAAATCCCACAAAATCTGGAATTTGTAAGTTTAAGCTCACGTGTTAAAAGTTTTTTGATCCTATATAGTCCCAACAATTAACAAAATCATTATTTATTATGAGGCCTTTTTGTGAGTGTGTGTGCAATAATTATGTTCCTGTTTCCTCCTGATGGAATTTTTGCAGGAAATTTCCATCTTGTTTAAATTTTTACATGTAATGGCATGATATTCATGGTTCACTCACCTGTCTCAGTGTCTATTCTTTTTATAGCTATACTTCCTTATAGCCCCAATAATAGTTATCTGCTCTTATGTTGTCTTTTAACCCTCAATTAATCTAAACTAAAAGTCAAGTCAATTTGACCAGTCTTCAGACAACCTGCTTTTCAGTTTTGTTGGTTCTTTTGCTTCAGCTATGTTAGTTCAAATATTATTTGAATTTAGTATATGTCTATTGTAATATTTACTTCCTTCTTTGCTTGACATATTACAATAATTTTTTAGCTTAAAACAATTTTTTTCAGATATATAGCATATTTTACAAGGTTGTATGTTCCCTTTTGATTCATATTTTGATTCAATGTTATGATTTCCTAGCCTTAATTTATTGGTTTCAGAATGTAATCAAGTTTTATTTATGAAAGAAAAGTTTGTAACTGTAGAGGTAACATTTAAGTTTTGCTTACATAAGAGGTTGGTTACCTCTAAAGCATTAAAAAATGTTATCCTTATTCTTGTATGAATGTCTAAAATACAAATCTTTCCCCCTTCCCAAAAAAATCATAACCACAATAAAAATGGTCACCTCTTCAGGGGTACAGAGAAGTAGGCTGGACACTTTGGGTTGCCAACTTTACTCCAACCTCATAGGTGGTATTGCCAATGGGTCAATATCCCTCTAGGGCTCCAATCCCACAGTCTGAGACAGCACATATAAATGCAGGGGTACTTGTGCACTTGCTGTATATGGTGCTGTACTTACATTGTGGACATTTGGTGTGCTGAGGCTCCTGCGAATGTGCCGAGCTTTGGTGGAAAGTGCTTCTTTGACTGTGACAGCCTGTAAACATAACAATTCCAACATAATACTTACTATTTTCTTATCTGACTATAAGAGAAACATGTTTATTTGTAGAATAATGATAAATCACCTCAATAATGCATATACCCCCAAAAAAGTCTATGTGTAAGACCCAAATCTTAATGTGACTCATTTTTGTATATGTGTACCAGTCCCAGGGCTTGAACTCAGGGCCTGGATGTTATCCTTGAGCTTTATTTTGCTCAAACTAATGCTCTGCCACTTGGGCCACAGTTCTTCTTATGTGTTTTGGGTGGTTAACTGGAGGTAAGAGTCTCACAGACTTTCCTGCCCAGGCAGGCTTTGAACTGTGGTCCTCAGGTCTCAATCTCCCGAGTAGCTTGGCTAACAGGAATGAGCCACCAGTAGTTGGTTGTGACTACATTTTTTTTTGGTTACTTTTTTCGGTTGTTTGTGGTGCTTTAACTCAGGGCCTAGATGCTGTCCTTGAGCTTTTTCACTCAATGCTAGCACATTGAGCCACAGTGCCACTTCTGGTTTTTCTGGTGGCTGACTGGAGATGAGAGTCTCACAGACTTTACTGCCCAGAGTGGCTTTGAACTGTAATCCTCAGATCTTAGCCTCCTGAGTAGCTAGGATTACAGCCCTGAGCCACCAGCACCTGGCTCCACGTTCCCCACCCCCCAATCAAAAACATATTTCAAAACAAAGCCAAAAAGCTTCTCAGTAGAAGATATATATATATATATATGTACATATATATATGTACATATACATATATATGCTGGGAATTACTTTTTCATGCAAGTATGCAGGGGAAAGGAAGTTTTATGTTATTTGAATTTTACTCATGTATCCATTCTGGTAGGATTTCCATTAAGAGAAGATTTTGGTGACAGATGCACTCCTGTGAATCAACACTTACTGTCTGTCATGGCAACCCCTGCTCCTCTGGGGAGTGAGCTCAGGGCAAATCTGGTCTGACAGCCCCAACACTGTGTGTTACTATTTCCATCTTAATGGAGTATCACTAAAGTTAAGCTGAGTGTAAATATTAGAGGGCTAGGGAAAATAAATGGTTAAATACATGGTAAATCTATGTGGGTGTTCAACTGCCCCAACTGTGAAACCTGAGCAAGTTGGCTAAATAACTGCTCTCAGCCTGAATTTTCTCATTCGAAATTGGAGATCACAACAGTACATTCCTGTTGATCACTCAATGAAACAATGCATCTAAATGACTGAGCCACAGCCCCTGTCAAGGTAGGAAGTATTCAATAAATGCTCTCTATTATTTTTATTTTTGGCACTATTTTGTTTTTTAGCAAATTGCTATTCAAGCACCCCTTTTCCAAACGACTTAAGAGAGGTAAATGGTGAACAAATACATCTTTGTCCAATGTGTGTGTGTGTGTGTGTGTGTGTGTGTGTGTGCGTGCGCATGTGCGTGCTAAGGGGGAGGGCTGGTGATCACATCCTTCAGGCCCCCTGGTCAGTCACTTGCCTGTCGGAGCCGTTCAAGGCTTAGAATGTTCTCCACATGCAACACGCCCCGCGTGTACTTCTCGATGTACGTCTCCCCATCTAACGTGCCCTCATTTTCACTCCGTGCTGCCAGGAGAGCCAGTGTTTCCCGATCCTCAATCTCCTCAGTGGCCTTTGGTATATTGGAAACTATTTCATACGTGACACCGCAGGAATAGAAGATATTTTTCAATGATATCCTCCTCTTCAAACTCTGAGTAAAACTCTGGCAGGAAAGGAAAGCTGGATTAAGTTACCTGACAAATCTAAGTTTATAAACTGTTACGGCATTTTATAAATGACTGCCGTTCTTAATATAGACTTATTTAAGCATCAATGAAACAGGAAAACAAACTGAACTTGGGACCCTGTGTCTCCTTTCCTGAGGGACGATAATGGTCAGCTCTTGTGTGGGAACATGTGGCACGTGGGGTGCTGTTTTCTCCCCTCTGTGGGCTTGCTTTGCCTCTCCAGGTTTCACCAGTCCTTCTGGAGACCGTCAGAACAACCCTGGGGGAGGGGTTTTGCTGACAGTACCTCTCAGATGCAATCTGGCAAGGATAGGGATTTCGTTGCAGTCTGTGTTTGGTTCTGGCTGTGTCACCAACTTGATTGCACCTGGTACTTAACCTTTCCACTTTCAGTGCTTCCACTTTTCAAACAGGGAAATGGCTTCCTAGCCAACACCTGCTAGAATTATGGGTTTCACATTGAAGTGGACACGGCTTTTGGGCATGACATTTGCCTCTCTTAACCTCATGCCTTATTGGATAAATGAGAAGGAAGACTTCCAACTCACCCAGCAAGGCTACATTCTGTACATTCTCTGATAAATTAGTGCCACAGAATTTGAATGTATGAGAGACAAGAAGACATCTGTAGTCTTAAACACAAGATGGCAGCGCTGGTCCCCATCACTACCTGTTTGTTGTAAATATTGGCTGCAATCCGCTTTCGTAATACTAACTCCATGGCAGCCGGATGGCTGAGTTGGACTGTGGTCTTCACGATGAGATAAATCCTCTCGTTCTGGGGTGTGACCCTATTCAAGTGAACAGAGTCATGCACTGAAGAGTCCCAGGAGGCCGTGGCTGAAACCTGGGAGTGAGAGATGGATGGGGAGATGGAAAGAGATGACGCAGCTGTTTACAGGGCATACCAGAGAAAGAAAATAAACTTGGTGTCGTCCAAGAGATTTCCTTCCTCATCTATTTTGAATGACAGCACAAAATGTTCTCTTTATTTAAAAAAAAAATTTTTTAAGGACTCTAGACTTCTTTCCCAAAGCAGACCATAGTTGTTTCACAGGAGGACAGGCCTACAGAACCTAGGTGCTAATCTGAAGCCCTGTAGGAGAGGCCTGGGGATGAATTACCTCGTCATCACTGTGCTTTATGATAGGCAGGTAGAAGAACTGGCTGCCATGTTCCTTGGGCAGGATGGAGTTCACACCTGATGCTTGGGGGCCGACAAGCTGCTCGTTGGCACTGAGGTCATCCGCTAATTGAGTTCAAGGCACAAAATCAGAAAGTAGGGGACAAAGTTTCGAAGTAACAACATTTATAAAAGGTATGCTCCTCTCCCCACCCCCCCATTCCCTTTAAAAGGTGCCAGGGTCAGGGCTGGGAATGTGGCTTAGTAGAGTGCTGGCCTAGCATGCGTGAAGCCCAGGGTTCACCACATATAAAGAAAAAACCAGAAGTGGCACTGTGGCTCAAGTTATAGAGTGCTAGCCTTGAGCAAAAAGAAGCCAGGGACAGTGCTCAGGCTCTGAATCCAAGCCCCAGTACTGGCAAAGAAAAAACAAAGGTGCTGGGGTCAAACCTAGGGGCTGGAACAGGCTAACCTGCATGCCAATCAAAAGCATGCTTTTTAACAGATGAAGCTTACATGTAACATATTCCAAATTTTTCCCTCTCATTACTTGAAATTGAGACAGTCCAATATTCACAGTAGCACCTATTTAATTTTAGTTACTGTGTGTGTGTATGTGTGTGTGTGTGTGCGCGCGCGTGCGCCATTGGTAGGGCTTGAACTCAGGGCTTTGTGCTTTCCTTGGCTTGCTTGCTTAGGGCTGGCACTCTACCACTTGCGCAGCAACTCTACTCTGCATTTTTCTGGTCAACCGGAGATGGAGTCTTAAGGACTTTTCTGCTCAGGCTGGCTTTGTACCTCTATCCTCAGATTTCAGCCTCCTGAATAGCAAGGATTATAGGCAGGAGTGATCAGTACCTGGCTTCCATTTGTACTGTTAAAACAATTCAAATTTCACTGTTTTTTTTCTTTTTTTCCTTTTCTTTTTCTTATGGTGCTAGGATTGAGCCTAGGGATCTGCACAAGCTCAGCAAATGCTCTACAACTTGAGCCATACCTCCTAGTTCAAGAACACTTAAGGCAAAGTTACAGTGTGATCATTTCTAGCATCAAATTTATTGGGTTTGGGTACCAAAAGGCATTAGTCAGAACTGCAGACTCCTAGGCCATTGCCCAGGCTAAGGAGTCAGAATATCTGAGAGTGATTACTTTTCCAAGTAATAACTATGCCCATTAATATTTCACAGCAACTGCCTTAATATTCAGGTATACTTCTCTCAATCTCCCCAGCTGCTCTCAGACTCTGATTAAACAACTACATCCCTCCTTCAGTGATTCTACATGTCATGCTTATATATTTTTGGTGGAAACAAAAATGTCACCTCTATGTGGCATAAGAGTAATTACAAGTGATTTACAGATGTAAGTAATGTGAGCAAATGGTTGATAACTCTTAATTAAGTATAACAATCCCTGGAATGTTAAGTACCTACTCACCGTTCAAATCAAGGAAGAGAACTGGTATGTGAGTTTCCATTCCAGGAGGTGGGATCCTAAATTGAATGACAAAATTTAATTATAATAAAATATATTTTGTATTTTAGTAGGATAATAAAACACCATAGAGCCATGGAAGTAGAAAACCACTGGGGAAATGCAGTCTCGCTTCATGAAGAACTTTCACATTTTTACTTCTCTGTTAACACAAATCATGGAAACTATGTCACTTATATAAAAATAAGAATCCACCAGTCATATGAATTACACATAATTACTTGAAACAAAGATTAAAGCCTTGCTAAAAATAATTCTTGTGAAGCCGGGCATGGTGGTATAATCCCAGCTGTAATCTCAGCTACTTTGGATGTGGAGGGAGGAGGATAGTGAGTGTTAGGGTAGCTAGACAAAGGTTTTGACAGTCCCTGTGGCAAAACCATAAAAGAGTTGTGAGTGTGGCTTAAGTGATAAGAGTACTGTCCTAGCTTGGGCTGGGCTGTTGGTTCAGTCCTCAGTTTTATAGCAATAATAATAGCAATTCTAGTGATCGAAACAAGGGTTGTAGGTGTTGTTACAGGTAGTGGAATAGATCAGAGCTTAGAGGAAGTAAACAGAAGCAACATTATGCAAAAAGCTCAAATGAGATGAGAATACACATTTTGTGTGGAGGGACTAAACAATGTACTGTCTAATCTGGACCACATGCAGCAGAAATCACCTCCACCTCTTAAAATGAAGAGTCTCGGGTCTTCTTTCCCTTTCTTTTCTTTTCTTTTCTTTTTCTTTTTCTTTTTTCTTTTTTTTTTTTTTTTTGCCAGTCCTGGAGTTTGGACTCAGGGCTTGAGCACTGTCCCTGGCTTCTTTTTTGCTCAGGGCTAGCACTCTACCTATTGAGCCACAGCGCCACTTCTGGCCTTTTCTGTATATGTGGTGCTGAGGAATCAAACCCAGGGCTTCATGTATATAAGGCAAGCACTCTACCACTAGGTCAAGTTCCCAGCCCTTCTTTCCCTTTCTGAATCAAAATAACAATGTGGAATCCAGGGCTACATTATCCAAACACTGCAGGTGATGTGAAGTTTGAAAACACACCCTGTGAGGACTGTCTAGATAGAGGGCTTTGAGGAACAGCATAAGGCTAGGAATCAGCTGGCTGAGGATAGGAAGTGGTGGAGGGTGGCTTGCAGGATTCAGCACATCAGTACAAACGTCAAGGATGAACAGCAGCTTACAAATAATGTGTTTGCAAATTTAGATTCTCTACTTTCTAAAGCTGACTACACAATCAATTACACTCCATTAATCAATAGAGACAAAAATATCACAAATGTTTCTAGGTCTATCCAAAGGAGTCTAAGTGGCTACACACATTCTGTATTCAAAGGGGATCTTGAATTTATCTCCTAAATGCTTAGGACAAAAGCTGGAGATGTAGCTCAGTGGTAAAGTTCTGCCTAGCATGTGCGAGGTCCTGGATTCCATCACTAGTACTACAGAAAAACAAAGAAACACGAAACCAGCAAACATGCTTCAGGGTGTTTTCTGCAGTAAGAATAAGAATTAAAGTCTGCAGCAACTGCAATTGAACCAACATGCAGGAAAGGGTATTTCATAGCACCTACAAGACTATGACACACAAGGTACCTCCCATGCATTATCTCTAAATCCTACAACCCTACCAAAAGATATGAATAGATCAGGAATAAAGCCAAAGGGGAAGTTAAAGAAAATACATTAAGAGCTGAAGCAGGAAATACAATACAGATCTACTTTACTCCAGATGCTATCATACGAGGCTATTTTTCATGAGTATGTCTAGGACTAATTGATCAATTGATTGGTTATGTAGTGCTGATATGTTTAAGTTAGTGTCAAACTAAACCAGGTACTAGAGCAAATAAGATATTTTTTGCTCTCTTCAAGTATACCCTGAAAACCTTCTCTTGAGCCAAAATGAGGGAATTCCTAGAGATCAGAAAATGTCCCAGTTGCTTATTCAGAACAACACAGCAATATGGTATTTGATTCCTGTCCTGGTCACTGGTGAGCTCTGGCTTCCTCTGTAGGAAGTTGGCAGTGATTCAAAGGTATAGTGAGAAAGGAGTACTAGAGATGGTATTTCCTGGGCCAGTCTCAGAAAGCTGCATGGCTCTTTCAGGCAGGTAATAGGTCCCACCCTGCCAGGCCTGCATAGAGGGGAGGGTAGCTTTACCAGTCAGCAGGGGCCCCAGGGATCCCACTGCCTGGGGCTGGGACCAACACAGCGTTCCTCTCCTCTGTCAGTCCCACCCACTGCTCCACAAGCCGGGCTTCACGCTCCACATCATCCTCTGTTTTCTCTGCAGAAGAAAATGAAGGGATGAGTGACAATGAGACAAGAAGCACAATCCCTAAATTTAAAATAAGCACCCTGTGATAGCCAAAATGGCTTAAATGTCCACTATTGCCCCCAAGAAAGGATGGAAGTTTCAAAGGTCACGTATAAACATCCCAGCCGGGAAAGGCTGTGACCACAGTGTCAGGCAAGTATAGGCCAGAAACAGTAGAACACTGGAACAGCAATGACAAGTCTTAGATCGTGGGACTGGTGCTAAGATTTGGGCAAGTTATTCAACAGATGAGTCTGAGTTTCCTAATCTGTCAAATGGGAATCCAAGTCATTTCTACTTCCAGCACGAGGTGAAATGAGTAAGTAAAATAATGGATTGGACATTACTTTATGAAATACCATTTCACAAAGACAGAAGATTTTATTTATTTGTTATTTATTTGTTTTGTTTTTGTTGCCAGTCCTGGGGCATGGACTCTGGGCCTGAGCACTGTCCCTGGCTTCTTTTTGCTCAAGGCTAGCACTCTACTTCTTGAGCCACAGCACCACTTCTGGCTTTTTTTCTATATATGTGGTGCTGAGGAATCGAACCCAGGGCTTCATGTATACGAGGTGAGCACTTTACCACTAGGCCATATTCCCAGCCCCAAGACAGAAGATTTAAAAATGTATGTTTTTACTCAGCAAAACTTTTTATGTTCCCTTCATGCTCATTAGGAAAAGGATTATATTTTTAAAATCTTCATATCTGTAATTGAATTCTGTGATTCCCTAGGGATAATAACAATGAGTTTTCATTATCAGGCTGAGCACATGAGTTGACACACTTTGAGACAAAAGAGAATTATTGCTAACTTTTTCAGGAAATGAATTACAGTCATAGTGTGTTTGTTGGTGTAGACCCAATCATACACAAAAAAAGGAGTCAGGATGAGTAGATAAGATTCTTTTGAGACAAGGTATTGCTATGTAGCCCAGGTTGGTCTTGAACTCAAGATCATCTAGCCTTTATATCCCAAATGCTGAGATCAAAAGTACATATCAACTACACTGGACTAAGAGACAAAAATTGTAAGGACATATTTTTATTATAGTATCCAGTCATAGCAAGCAAATGGCAAAGTTAGGAGTAGAGAGTACAACTGCTGATCCATACTGAACTAGATAAACCATGACTGCTCCCTAACAGGAGTGAGACATCACGTGGCTCAGATGGTGTTCATACATTCTGCATACCAGCACACTGGGAATGACCACATCTGTGATCACTGAAACACAATTGAGCTGGACATTTAATGACACAGCTTTATGACACTATCATAGTTTTATGAAAAGTTATGCCTTTCAGAGATGTCTTCTATAATGTACAATTTGCTTCAGTAAGACGTTTACTGGTTTCAAGTTCAACTAAGATGGTACTGTCTAATGAAGGGAAGAAAGGAATCTACCACCAGTGAATAGAGATGAAAAGACTATTCCCAGAGTGCTTAACATCACATACCTCAAGTGAAAATTACTAGCTTACATTCCATATACCTTTTTTTTTTTGCCAGTCCTGGGGCTTGAACTCAGGGTCACTGTCCCTGGCTTCTTTTTGGTCAAGGCTAGCATTCTACCACTAGAGCCACAACGCCACTTCCAGCTTTTTCTGTTTATGTGGTGCTGAGGAATTGAACCCAGGGCTTCATGCATGCTAAGCAAGCATTCTACCGCTAAGCCACATTCCCAGCCCCTCCACATACCTTTTTTATTGTTGACTTTTTTAATTTGTTCATCTAAGTATTCTCTCCGTTTAATGAGTGCATCTGACCATCTCTCTCGTACACAGTTTAAATCTTCTTCCTGGCAACATGGATGGAAAACATTCACCTATAGAATGCATAGACAACTATTTTCTTTAAAACAAAAAGTCTAATTTGATTAGGAAACTTTTCAATAGGAAAGGCCATTGAACACTGGTGTGTGATTAATGTAGAGGAAAGCAGAGGTAGTACTACATGCGGATCAAGGATTTGGGTACCCAAAAATCAGATCTCCACAAGGATAATAATTAGCCTTAAAAGCAAGACAAGCTCAGATGATACCAGGGATTGTATGAATTTTAGGCTGTGTTCATGCATCTGTACTTAAATGGCAGTTACTCCTTGAAAGATGTGCGATTTCAAACAGGAAGACCCCCACATAACGTATCAAGCAGAATAGAAGAGGTCAGGCATTTATTTCATAGTTCATAGTTCACTGGCCTAGTAACATGTATTTTCTGAAATGGAAAGTATAGGTCAGCAGAGAAGCTTTAGAACTTTCTCTAAAGATTTTATATCCAAATGTCACTATGAGACTAGATAATAGTCTCCCATGCAAAAACCCAACATGCATTCAGCCATGCTTGAAGAAATGCTCGAAGCAGCCATGGACTTGGATGTGCACAACATGGCAGGAAGCACGCAAAAAGCTACAAGACGTTAGTCAATGGCACTGCTTATATCCCAGGGAACACTGACCTTTCCCCTAAGCTTTGTTTGCATCTGCTTCTTTCCTTTCTAAGTAAAATTATGAGCAAGTAAAGAAAATTCCCAAGTTTTATTCAAAATGCTCATCAGCTTAATGCTATTTTAATGATGAAGACAAGACATTATATCAAGGCTATACACTAGGAACTTCCAATGCTATTTCTATAATGTTCCCATTTTGGGGGTGGGGGGCTGATAGGATTTGACTTGAACTCAGTGCCCTGGCTGAGGAATTCTACTGCTTGAGCCATGCCTCCACTCCAGCTTCATGCTGTTCATTCTGGAGATGGGAGTATCATGTACTTTTCTGCCTAAGTTGGTGGAAACTTCAGTCCTCCAGATCTCAGCCTTCTGAGGAGCCAGGATCAAAGGTGTGAGCCACTGGTACCTGGCAATGGACCTATATTTTACAGCCTGGAAGGCACACTGGGAAAATATCTTCTGAACTTGTGTGGAAAAGCAGTGTAAGGACTGGGAATCAAAGACAGAAACCATCTTGGTTCACTTGTTTGATCATGATTACATCATCCCACACTGCATGGTATCAAGCTAGTCAGGGCTGACCCTTTTACGTATTTTTTCCCCTACATTTCTAACAAGAAAAGGCTGAGATTTAAAATTCTATAGCTTATGGAGAGCTACCCTTGGCCCTAATGAAAGAAAAAAACTGGCTAAACAAAACAAAGCTGTGTGCATAAAATGTCTCCGAGTTTCCTGCCCAGTAAGTATTTTAAAGTTAAATGGTGTCTTAGAACAACATTAATCTCTTGCGTATAAGAAGCAAAGTGCAGTGTAACATAGGAAAGACAAGACTCTAAGGATTATGGATGGAAAGCTAAGTAATTTTTTAAGAGCAGTAATTTAAATATAGCGACAATGATCTTGCTTAGTAAGGCTTTACAAGCTAATAATTTCAGATGGCAGAGGAAAAAATGCAGTATCTGGTTATAAATTCTGAACTGATGAGAAAAACAACGGACATATAGTATTGTATATTTGATTACATAGGAAGCAATTCAAAAGCACAGGCAAAACTGCACATTCTTGATCTCTGGGCCACTCTCCTCCTCCCTGGCCTCTGCTTTGGCGAATGCTGGCAATTAGCAATAGCTGTGCCCCATGCCACAGAATTGACAGCAGTAGCAATACCTGATAACTATCCATATCATCACCATCCTCATCATCTCTCTGGTAGGAAAAAAATAAACACAAAGGACATGCATTTTGTTTCTCCAACAGCACATGGGAAATAATTCTCTATCATATATCACAATGGACAGGGAACATGAAATTGGCACCGTAAAACATTTCATCAAAACTCCAAAAGGGTGAATGGACTTATTCACTCTACAACTTAAACTTAACAGTGCTGGTAATGAAACCCAGGAACTTGCCTATGCCAGGCACACTTTCTACACTGAGCTACCACCCCAACCCTAGAAAACTGTTTTAAGGAAAGCAGTTATTTGAAACTAAGGATAGGGAAAGAAATCTACATCCTTAGTTAGGGCTTTTGCCACAGTTATACAGACAGGTAATATGCATGGGTAGGCTATAAATATCATTTTTAGGTAAACTGTGAGATGGGAAATGAGCTTAAGAACATAGAAAGGAACACCTACAAGGACTTCAGAGATTCTCTTGCCCAACCTTGCCTTTGCCCAGGCAGTATCAGAGGCTCCTGTAGGATGTGGTGATTTAACCAAGGTCCACACAATAGAGACTGACCAGGATGGAAGAAGGCATTTAGTCTCCAACCTTACCAGTTATTGCCCTACACTCACCATACCTGAGTAAAATGCTATCACTCAGGTTCTGTACAGCTCTCCTATAATAAACAAACAACAACAACAAACCTCCCTGCTATCCTGGGGGCCAAGTAACAATTAGCTGAGAAATGCTTAAGAGTTCTAAGAACAGCTGCCCCTAGAGGCGTTGCAGGTGTGGCCGCCGTCACATTTGTGTCCATAGGTGGCAGAGAGAAGAGAGGCTATGTCTATGCTCAGTGTTCCCACCCGTGAACATCTGAATGATTAGTAGCTTGACATCTGATAAAAATAAAAAAAAGAGTTCTAAGAACATAGCAATATTTCATGATAAAGTAACAATTTTGGCAAAAAAAAGTTAACATACTGAGAAGAATTTTGACTGGGACAACTGTCTTTAGAAATAAGATTTTTTAAAGTCTGGTAATTATTACTATCAGTTATGTGACAAATTTATTAAATACAAACATAATCCTGAATTAATTTATCTTTGAAGTAAGGACCCCTACTAGTTGAAGAAATAGCTCTACTGTAGCATAAATTTTTAGACCAAGAAAAGACTTCCACCAAATAGCCCAAGACTAGCCCAAGCATCTATGACACAGAGCTGTTGTGAGACAAGCACACTTTGTATTGGTTTTGGCTACTGTTTTAGAGTAATTCTAAAGATCTGTGTGAACAACAATGGAAAGTTAGTAGGCTTTACCTTGAACATGGCAGCAAAGGGAATGAATTAAAAACCTTGGAAACTGTCACAATTTCAATTTGTAGGGCTGGTACTCAATTTTTGGTTTACAAAGCTAAGGACTGAAGCCAGGCCCTTCATACTTGCTAACTAAGCACACACTCGATCACTGAGCAACACCTCAGCTCTGATACCCTGCTCTTACAATTGCATATAGCACTGGAGAAAGACCAATATTTGGAAGTCCATGTTAACTGGAGGTACAGCTGTTGAAGGAATGCTCATAAGCAACTGGTACACTCAAGAAGAACTTTTAGCCAAGTGGCAGAACACATTCTGTAAAGATCACTGTTGAGGATACATAAACTGTTTTATCAAACAGCAAATACTTCTTAAACCACAACATTTTTGCAGCAGAAAGGGACTTCTGAGAACTATTAAGTTTATCTCATCATTTTGGACAAGAAAAAAAAAGAACTCTAGGTTTAAATTACTCAGCGAGTATCATGATTTAGTAAAAATGAACCTGATGAAGACCGCAGGTCTCTTATTCCAAGTCCAGTGCCAGCTCTTCCTACCAGATCCTGAGGCTACCCAGGAAGCTGCAGGCCAGGGGAGGCCTGAACTGGGATGCTAATCTTTACAACCCAATTCCCCAGTCACAGGCTGTGAACGCACAAGAAGTCTGGTGGAAAAGTGTCTCACGCAAACCAGACCTTGGCTTAGGCGTCCTTCATACTTGGAAAAAAGGGTGTAGGTTGGGAGAGCTGGAGGGAATTTGAGCCTAGAAGAGAAAGGCCTTGCCTGACAAAGACACACCTTCCAGACAGGCGGAGAGTCTGTGCACTCACTGGCTTTTTAGCTCTGAGGAAAAGTCTTCTCCAACACCATGAAGCCCAAAGAAAAACATGAGGGACAGGGACCATTCTCAGGATTGGCTGAGCTCCTGCCTGGACTCCAGAGAAAAATAAAGGAGAAATGTTTTCTCCCTGCAGGCAAGGCAAAGCAAGGCAAGGCAGGGAGAGTGCTCCCATCACACGGGGCAGTGCAGCAAGGGCTCAAATTAAACCATGATTCTCCCATCTGAACTCACATCTAGTGAAGCTCAGGCTGCCCACTAGGCAGGTGCAGGTGTGGATCAAGTTCACAACTTTAAAGTGTACCCTCAAGGAATCCAGAAGTGGTCTGACTGATCCAATGAAGGTCAATTCTTAGGGGTTTGCATCTTTTTATTTTTTTTTAAATGCGAACATAAGATTTAGGAAATGAAGATTTAATGGATGAAAGTGATCATGAAGACAGTTTTACAAATTAAAAACAAGCAGTAAAGCTTTCAAACAAGTGGCTTATGACAACTAAAAAAAGCGTACACTAAAAAAAGAACTCTTAGCCAAGTGACGGAACACATTCTGTAAAGGTCATTGTTTTATCAAACACTTCTTTGGCCACAATATTTACTGCAGAAAGGGACCTCGGAGCATTATTAAGCTTATCTCATCATTTTGGATGGGAATAAAAAGGACTCTAAGTTTAAATTACCCAGCAAAAATCATGATTTCTTTGATGGTATTATCATTAGGTATGGTATTAATAAAAGTAGGTTAAGGCTGGGTAGCAACACCAAATATACAACACAGTTTGGGCTAGACATAAAATAAAACTTGTCTAGTCTTCATGAGTATCCTTATAAATAAAATTATTACTAATTAGAACTAAGCAAACATAGTATTTTAAATCTAGAAAGAAAGGCAATGAGTGGAAATGTGAACTCAGGGGAGGCAGGGGCCAGTACAAGGAATTCTTTAATCTCCCTAAATAGGTCCCATCATGGGTCATTCATTTCCTTCCTCTGTATCATCCCATCTTTTTTACTGTTCCAAGCCCTGAGAATGGAACCCAGGGCCTCAAGACTACAAGACAAGTGATCTACTACTGAGCAACCCACCAGCCCCCAATCTTTGTTAGTACTGTTTTAACTCTATCTTACCTGGTAACTGTCCAGCCCTCTTTGGAGTTTGGTGGACCTGGCAGTCACACAGCCAATGGATACTGACAAGATGGCTTCCACCATGAGTGGCAGTGTCCCTGAATGCTGTACAGGCTGTACTGTGACTTGCACTCTACGCGAGTGACCCTGCAAGGTGGGGTGGGGATGTTGGGAATAAGGGAAGGGGAAAGAGTTAAGGAACAGAAATTCAAATAATTAGAAAATTTCTAGGCCAGTCTTGGGTATCTCACACCTACTATCTTGCTATTCAGGAGGTTGGGATCTGAGGCTCACAGTTTGAAGCCAACCCAAGCAGGAAAGTCTGTGCGACTCTTATCTCCAATTAATCACCAGAAAACTGGAAGTGGAGCTATGGCTCAAGTGTCAGAATGCCCAGGCCTGAGTTCAAACCCCAGGACTAGCATCATCATCATCATCATCATCATCATCATCATCATCATCATCATTATCATCATCATCGTGGGGTAGAGAGAAAAGCAATCTCATTACCTGTCTAAGCTGAAAGATGCCGCCTGTGTTGACATCTTTTGCTTGATGAAGTTCCACTGCAGTGTATTCCCCCAACTCATTCAACTCCAGTATGGAAATCCACATTTCTATTCTTCGAGTGACTTCATTCCACCTGCAAAAACACATCCCCCAAGCAGCAAAGGTAGGTCACCCAGGGACATGATTAAAAGGAATGGCAGGCTATCATTTACTGAGCATTTACAATGAGCTAGGCCCATGCCAGCATATCACCCAAACACATTTAACTCCCAAACATCCCTAGGGCATAGACTTAAAAGTTTGCTAGTGTCTCATACTATTCCAGTCCCCAAATTCCTGTAACAGCTGGGCATTTCTTATAGATTATCTCCACCTGCTTTCCTTTCAGTCGAATTACGCAGCATGAATTCATGACTGGCTTTTCTTATTTGGCATAATGGTTTTGAGATGCACACAAATCTGTAGACAGTCCTTTTTTAATGCTGACAAAATGTTCTACTGTATGAATAACATTACAACATGTTCAGTTGTCCACTGAAGGCCTACGGGGTGTTGAATTTTGAGGTACTATAAAGCTGCCATGAATATTCATGTACCACTCTGTGGACGTATTTTAGTTTTCCTTTCTCTTGGATAAATATCTCCATGGGCGACTGTAGGCTCAATGAAGAGGCAAATGATGAACTTCATAACAAATGATCAGTTTTCTCCCAGTATGTATTTTCATAGTGATGCCTTTTAATTAGCTAAGCTTTGAATGGTGATGAAGTTTAACAAAAATGTTTTCCTCTATGGTCAGAGCTGTGGCCTCTCTGAAAATCTATGACCATCTCAAAAATCATAAAAATATTCCCCTACATGATGCCTTGTGTTGTCCTAATCTCAGCACATGGAAGGCAGAGGCTAGAGGATTGCTCAAAAAACAAACAAACAAAAAAACCCGAATCCCCCAAACCAACCAATTAAAAAAAACCCTACTGTTTCTTCCATCACATTTTACACACACATTGTTTGTTTGGGGTAGTACTGGGGTTTTTACTCAGGACATACTGTTACTTGAACAATGTTCCTTGATCCCAACCCCTTTTTGCTTTATTTTTTTGGATAAGGTATGGACGTTTTTGCATGAGATTGGCCTTTAAGCCATCTTCCTACCTACACCTCCCACAGAGCCCAACAGCAGGTACTGCCAACACCTACAAAGGGTCTCATAAACATTCTGACTAGCTAGGCCTCAGATCAGGTCATGCTCTGCTCGCTGCTTGCTGCCTCTGCTCTCTGCATCCTGAGTAGCTGGGATTACAGTTGGGACAACATACTTGGCAGGCTTCATCATTTTAACTTTTACATCCAAAGTTAGGATTCACATTAATCCATTTTTGTGTATGGTGTAAAGTCAAGGTTGACATTTTCCATATAGATGTGCAGTTGTCATCATCTTCTTTGTTGACCCAGCTTACCTTTATTATATTATATTTCTCTGATGCCTGGTGGTTCCTTATATCATTCTCATTGGCAGAGGAGGGAACAGGGTCAAAGAGGCTACGTAACTTGCCCAAAGTAACTTTAGCAGTGCTCGGGACCATATCCTTTATTTTATTGATTGATTAATTATGCTGGTCCTGGAGCTTGAACTTAGGGCCTGGGCACTGGCCCTGAGCATTTTTGCTCAAGGCTAGAACTCTACCACTACAGCCATAGTCCCACTTCTGGCTTTTTGGCGATTAATTAGAGATGAATAGTCTTTTCTGCCCAGGCTGGCTTCAAACCATAACTCCCAGATCTCAGCCTCCTGAGTAGCTACAATTATAGACATGAGCCATGGGGGCCCCACAGCCTATATTTTTACTCACCATTGAAGTGCTAGTCCCAACTCTGGGTCTAAAGCCAAGTACTGACCTGTCATGTAGCGTTCTTGTCTTCGCATGGAGAGAGTCAACCTCCCAGATAGAGCTTCCATTTCCAGCGCATCGGTGGCCCCACACCTCTATTGCCAACGCTCCCTCTGAAATAAACTCCAGGAATTCTTCTGTGACATTCACCACGTAGTCCTGAGATGAGGAGTAGGAAGGAGAGCACAGCAAGCATTATGCTGGAGAAGTCTGTGCAATTTCCCCTCTAACTTTTACTTATAGATTTACTTTGGGGATATTAGCTTAATCTCAACCCCTCTTATGTTATAAACGAGAAAACAGAAGAAAGCAACTTGTTTTAAGTCAAACTGCTTGCTGTCAGTTGTAGAACTGGATCTTCCTTCTCTCTCTCGGTTCTTTCTCAGTTCCACGGTTATAGTCTGGCTTGCTTAGCTGGCACAGACTTACTATGGTTAGAAGACTAATACCAGAATTAAATTATCTTTGATAATCTTCGTGATCTATGCAATGGCTCTGAAGGTTTCTCACCCCAATTCCTCATTCTAAAACACACAGATGCCTCTGTGTGTAGAGCCAGAAAGAATAGGCATGATTTACACAAGAAAGGGCCCAGAGCATCCTGAACTCTCTAAGGAAGAGGCAAATTACAGAGTGAAAAGTTGGTCTTTAAGAAGTGACTTGTTGGCAGTCTCATCTGAAAGCCAAGAAGGTAGCTGATATCTCACAGTAGATCCAGCCACTGTTCACTCTAAAGGCCACCCCTTCCACTTTCTTTAAGAATTCATTCTGTATGCTGTGCTTAGAATGCTATGCAGCAGTTAAAACAGGAAATATTTTCATCAACGTGAATGCTAAAATGTGTACTGTGAAATATATGTAGTAACTTAAACCCAATAAAAACAAACAAATAAATAAATAAAACAGGAAATATCTACAACTTACATGTTCACATGTCCATAATGCTGCAATGTGAATAATGTGAGCTCCCTTTTGTAAAAAAATTAAAAGAAGTTCTTTGTAGGAGTTGGGTGCACTGCTCAAGTCTGTCTGAAGTTATGTGTGCACAATGGAAAAGTGTGTTATCTATGACTATTTATGTGCATATACCTGTTTATTATACATAAGAAAGTTGTAGAGAACAAAAAAGTATTCACTGATATAGCACATGTGTCTGTAGTCCCAGCTACTTGAACAAGACAGAAAAATCACTTTGCTCAGGAGTTCAGGGCCATATTGTGCAACAGAGTGAGACCCTATTTCCAATAAACAGAAAACAAGAGAGAGAGCCAGGCACTAGTGGCTCACACCTATAATCTTAGCTAATCAGGAGACTAAGATCTGAGGATTGTGGTTTGAAGCCAGCCTGGGCAGAAAAGTTCACATGAGACTCTTTTCTCCAATTAATTACTCAAAAACCGGAAGTGGAGCTGTGGCTCCAAGTGGTAGAGTGCTAGCCTGAAGCAAAAGAACTCAGAGATAGTGCCCAGGGCTCAAGTCTTAAGTTCAAGCTCCATGACTGACAAACAACAACAACAACGAGAGAGAGAGAGAGAGAGACAGAGAGAGAGAAAGAGAGAGAGACAGAGAGACAGAGACAGAGAGGGAGGGAGGGAGGAAGGGAGGGAAGGAGGGAGGGAGAAAGCGAGCAAACTCACTGGTGGTTCTATCTCTGAGGAGGAAGACTAGAGGTTGAGATGTTTCATTTTATGCATTTCTAAAATTTTTGAATTTTGTATTGAGATTACATGGTCCAACAAAAATCTTCAGGGGAAAAATCTTCAAGTTTTAAGTCAGTTTTGCCATTGTATGCGATTCTACTGTCCCTACATGAAGTTCACTCTGTGGTCATCACTGTTGCTTTGTCAGTGGGGAAGGAACCATGGCTCTGTGCATGCTAAGCCCTCTGTCTCACTGAGCTGGGCCTGGCCCTGCAGCACACTCAGCAATGGCCTTTGTACCTTACAGTGAGAGAAGGTCACTGCATACTGCGCATCCTTGGACTGTGGTGACGGCACCTCCGGGTCCACCACTGGGGCAGCCACTGTAGACTCACACTGGTCCCAGAACGTATATTGACAGAAGACAAAATTGGACAGGTTTAAGGGGAGTCCCGTTGCCTCTTTAATTTTTACCTGAAGAGAGGTAAAAAAAAAAATGGAAATACAATTCCCATGAAGGAAATATTAGTCTATACATTGTTTTCTACTATCCGTTATTTCAAATTTAAGAGGTGATGGGATAAATCAGACATTCATGAGACACCACCTCACGAAGTGTTCTGTCTATAATCAAATCTGTGCCATTGTTCTCCAACCACAATATGTAAACTCAACAACAAACACACCCACCCATGTGAAATTGCTGAATGAATTTCTGATATAGATGGAACATTAAAAAAACATAAGTCATCTTGAAATACAGGATCCTTATATGCCAAATACATAGCTCTGTTAACCACCAGGAACCTGAAAATATTTGGGACTAAAATGGCACTTGTGCTAAACATGTAAACACTTCCTTTTACTGCTAGAGAAAGTTCCATTCATGGTTGTATCCACTATCAGACAGCAGATTTAGGATGCTGGATGAAAAGTATATTGATGCTTTGGTAAAACGTTGGCACTGGGAAAGGTCATCGCTTCCTCTCACCCGGCACGTCAGCTTTTTGACTCGGTGAATGATCTCTCCACTGCTGTCAACTACCTCAAGGCTCCCACTTTCACTGGAGTTCTCCGAGGAGTCATCCTCTACTACGCGCTCTGGGACAGCTCCGGTGACACGCATCACTTCCACGTGCAGACGCCCTGCAACCTGGGTCAGAGAACAAGAGCCCCATGAGGTTCACAGGCATTCCATGAGCAACAGTGACTACAGATAGAAACAAACTGCACAACAGCTCCATGAGCAGCTCAGCAGCTCTGCCTGGCCATCTCCAACAACAGGAAATCCACCCTCCCACAGCTTGCCCCTGCAACCCTCCTGCTTTGGGCTGAGCTGAGTTTGCCTCCTCACAGCTCAACTTCTAGAAATAACCTCATTTGTGTCCATTTTCAGGTCAATGTGGGAATAGCTGAGCTCTCATTTTCTGCCTATAAACTCCCACTTCCCATGTTTTGTTTATTTATTTATATATTTACCATATTTGCTTATATGTTCATTTGATCAAATGCTTCAGTAACCTATTCATTTGATCAGTCTCATGAGACATCAAGATAAGGTTGTACTTCTACCATCAGAAAACTCGTGGTCAATTGTGGAAAGACAGGGAGAAGTCAAACAATAATATAAACTAGTTGTAGAAATGGATATGTATGGGTATAGGATAAATATGTATAGGATTCATTTATCTACTCAGCAGATAGTTACTGAGAATTGATGGTGCCAAGAACTATGCTAAGCACTGTGATTACAATAGTAAACCAATTACAGTCCCTAGGCTCATGCAATAAAGAACAGCATGCAAGAAAGCACCAGAGGTGCACAGGTGAAATCCTAACTATGCAGATGACTGAGATCTGCGGGTTCACAGTCCAAGGCCAGCCAGTCTAGGCAGTCCATGAGACTCAATTTCCATTAGCAAAACCCAAGCTGGAGTCATGGTTCAAGTTGTAGAGCACCAATCAAGAAAGCCACGCAAGGTCAAGCTTTTGAGTTCAGTACTGGCAAAAACAAAAAATATTATGCAATTCAGTCTAGGGCTGGGAGCAGGATAAAGAAATAGTTCTGTTTTTTGGTTTTGTAACTCAGCTGGCCTTGAACTCAAGACCCTACTGCCTTAGCCTCTCAAGTGCTGGGGTTATATGCAGGTACCACCATACTGGGCTCCAAGAATACTATTTTTCATTCAAAATGTATTATATTCTTCTCATAGTAGGGGCAGGTCTCTGAATAGAAGTCAGTAGACAGAGCTCCTCTTACAGCTGACTGCACAGAACTGTACTTCAAGACTAGAGATTATCCTGAATTGGCACTCTTGGAGTGTCTTCATCTGATAAAGTTATTTTTCACTGTCCAGTTTAAGGCTGTGATGACTGTGGTTGTAAACATGATAAGTTTTGGTCATGCTGTTGCCACATTAAAGAGTTTAAGGTATTTTAAAGACAGCCTTTATTGAAGGCTATTTTAAAGATAGACCACCTAAAAATTGGTACTGGGACCAACGATGCAAAAGAAATTGATCAATGGCATCATTCGATAAGTTAGACAAATCTGTAGTAAGTAATATGAAGTTCACTGAAAAAAGATGTAAGATAAATCAGCTAGGAGACAGTGGTTCAAGCATTTTTGATGCTTTTTAAAATAACTTAATATATTAAAAATATATAAATTTAGGGGGGATTCATGGAATACCCAAAGCCCAGCATGATCCAAAGCCCTGTCTTACCCACTGGATCTCTTTGCCAGATGAACTGTGTACATTTTTATCAAGGAGAAAAGCAACACTCATTAGCTTAGAGCAGAACATTCCAGAGGGTTACCACACACAGTTCATCATGCCCTACTTTCAGGATCTATTTAAGACAAAGCTTAAAAAAAAACAAAAAAACAACATTCAGAGCTTTGGACATTTTCTCACTTACCTCCCCCTGCTGGCTGATGATAGGCACTGCATACTGAAGTTTCACATCACAGAAGAGGCATTCCAAGAACACGTTTGCCACACCTATCAGGTTGTGATTCTCCTGGGCTTCATAAAAAGGGTCACCTCGTTTCCCATACAGTCTCTTTGCCTGAGTGGTAGATGCAGTTAAAAACTGATATTACAAGAATTTTAAAGGAAATAACTATGGAAATAAAGACGTAAAATGAGAACCACATCCATTTATAAAACAAAGCCAACTGGCGGGGGAGGAGCTATGTGATGCCCAAGTGCTGGGCTCAGCCTCCTCCTCCCCCTCCCACCCACCTGCAGCCTTCCATCGCATTCCCTGTGCTTCCCTTCCTCAACTTAGCAAGTCTTCTTCGTATTACTGATGTTTGCAGAAACACAGGTTCTGCATAGCAAATAACTTAGAAAGCTCCCCAGCTGTGATCACAGTTAGAGGCACATGAACAACCAAGAATGAATATGAAATCTATGCTGGCGCCAACCAATCTGATTTTGCAAGAAAGGAACAAAGCAGTGTAAATATACTTTATCCCACTTCATTTTACATGAATGAGGTAAAAAGGAAACCAAATAGGAATCAGCTTTGTGTGCTCTTCATTCCGTTCCTCTCTGTGTAAATATTACTGACCCCATTTGGCATTCCTGTCAAGGCCATTTTATCTTATGTGCCTAACACAAATGTCCAAAGTATCACTGGTGTGTGTGTGTGTGTGTGCCTGTGCCCACGCAGGTGCGTGCATGCGCGTGTACACATGTATCCTGGTAGTTAAATCACTTATGATTTTTGCTCTGAATTCCAACAAAATCTCCTTTATGTATTGTCTCTTTTACCTCAGGAACTTTTTCCTTCCACTCTTGGTAAAGGTCTCTCATATCAATTAACTTGTTTTCCAGCTTCTCAATGGTCCAGACTTGGGTGCTCTTCCCCTTCCTCCTCACTTGGATGGCTGGCTCACTCACTATCGCACCTCTCTGCACAATTAAACAAGACATACAGAATGGACATTATGCTCACTTGTCTTCTGACTGCTAGAGCTCATATACATTACAGTAAAATAGTGGGTTTGCAAAGCACATAAATACAAAAGAACATAAAAATTCTACCATCAAAGGAATGGTCTGGTACATTTCCTATCTTCTGTTTTTATTCACACATACCCTTTTTCTCACAATGCACCAAATAAAAATATCACTTCCTATCCCAATCCTCTCTCCATTATTTAAGTTTTGACCATTTTCTTCTCAATCGACATTCTTCATCAATATGATGTTACAGATTTGTCACACATCCTATTGTTCAAATCATGGCTCTTTCAAGGTTTTGCTATTTTAAGCATCTTATAAGATTTTACAGCACCCTTGTATATAACGAATATCAAAATATGCACACTTCCATGCCTATGGGACTTAGAACTACCAACTCACCAACTAAATCACCTGAAGTCACTAATAAGTCTTCTAGCAAAAGGGGCTTTCAATTTTGTAACATGTCTAAGCCCTATAGTTTTGCTTTCTAGCTTACTCACTAGACAGCAAAATAATGGATGAAAAATTACTCTCCCCTTCAGGAAAATTTCTCCAAGTTAAATGACAGGAACCTTCCAAGCAACTGCCAAGAACATAGAGACAGGCACCATAGCTATCTTCTTTTCTTACAGAATGAGCTCCCAGAAAAGTACTACAAGAAAATGCACACTTATCTCACCCAAACATCAGAAGGGGACATTTGCATGCAACAAAAAGCAGACACGGGACAGTTACTTAGTTATACTTCTACATCCGCTCTTTAAAGAAAGCATTTAAAATTAGCAAGTCACCATGATTCTGCTTGTGACAAATGGGAGGACAATATTTATTGTTTCAACAGCTTTCCTACCCAGGCAGGCGTACACAAGAGGGCTTACAAAGGGTAAACACCTGGACTTCAGGTTCTAGTATTTGCTAGTGTACCTCTCGCTCTCCTCTTCTTTACAGACACACTTACCTTTCTGTTGGCACTGAGGTTCGCAGCAGGGATCTGAAGAGTCACTTGATAATCAGTAAGTTTGCTCATTTCTTCAGCGAGGAAATTTGCTTCCCTCACTAGGGTATTTGCTTTAACAAGCTGCTCTCGTAGTTTTGCCAGGCTTTGCCGGAATAGTTCATCCCTGTGGGGTTGCAGAAAAGGAAATGAACTAACGCAGTCATGTTTTTAAATGAGTAGTATTATAGAAAACAGTAAGAGTTCACAATGCAACACCCCACACTGTACAATTAATATGTCCCTATTCCTCTATAAATAGCCTTCTAAACAAAATAGTTCTCTTACAACCTGCTAAATCTCCCCAAATACACCTTAACCTCTCTCCATGGCTTTCTATCTGTTTATGTCAACTCTCTTGTCTAAAATGTCCTCCTACAAGGACTGGGGTATAGTTTAGTGGATGTGGGCATGTGCAAGGCCCTGGGTTCAACCTCAGCACTAAAAAGACAAAAAGCTAAAAGGAAGACTGACACAGTCACCCCTAACTTCCCTCCACACATGCAAATTCTACCCCTTTGGTACTCACTTGAAATCCTCCTTTCTACACAAAACTTTCTATATAAGACACATCACCATAGTTGTGTCCTCCATTGAACAATTCATCAACCTACTTGGCCTACTTAACAATCACATATGTGCTTATTATTTGAGTAACTTCATACACCAGTACAAAGAGTAAGCACTAAATACCTGCATGTGACATTGTTCAGAGCACTAGGGATACCACAATGAATGAAATAGATGCCTTGCCCCCGAAACATATTTTCCCAGGGAGAAGACAGAAAGCATGTAACTATAAACTTCTATTTCCTATTGAATGAAAATGCTCGGGCTGGGAGTATGGCCTAGTGGCAAGAGTGCTTGCCTCCTACACATGAAGCTCTCAGTTCGATTCCCCAGCACCACATATATGGAAAACGGCTAGAGGGGGCGCTGTGGCTCAAGTGGCAGAGTGCTAACCTTGAGCAAGAAGAGGCCAGGGACAGTGCTCAGGCCCTGAGTCCAAAGGCCCCCCCCCCCTCCAAAAAGAAAATGCTCATTGCCTAGGGTTACAGGTATGTATTATCATGCTCAATTAAAGTCATAAATCTTTTTACTTTGTTGGTCATGGGGCTTAAACTCAGGGCCAGGGCACTATCCCTGAGCATTTTTGCTCAAGGCTACTGCTCTAACACTTTGAGCCATAGCTCTACTTCCAGTTTTCTGGTGTTAATTGGAGATAAGAGTCTCACAAACTTTTATGCTTGGACTGGCTTTGAACTGCCTCCTCAGTAGAACTCAGTAGAACTGCCTCTCAGCCTCCTGAGTAGCTAGGATTAAGTGTGTGAGCCATTGGTGTCTGGCTGAAGCCATAAATCTTGAAAACTCATGTTTCAAAGATTTGTCAACCCTAAATTTTATTTAAATAGAATTAAGAGTAAAATAAATTTTAAAAAAATAAGAAAAATGTGGGGGTTTTGCTCTTAAAGAATTATTCAAGGAAGGGCTGGGAATGTGGCTTAATGGTAGAGTGCTTGCCTAGCATGCATGAAGCCCTGGGTCTGATTCTTCAGCACCACATAAACAAACAAAACAAAAAAAAAGAGCTGGAAGTGGCACTGTGGCTCAAATGGTAGAGTGCTAGCCTTGAGCAAAACAAGCCAGGGGCAGTGCTCAGGCTCTGAGTCCAAGGCCCAGGACTCGCAAAAAAAACCAAAAGAATTATTTAAGGAAGGAGTAACAAGTTTGACAAGAAATGTACTCACTACTTTCCATATGTAACTGTAAGCCCTCTGTACATCACCTTGATAATAAAATTAAATTAAAAAAAAGAGTTATTCAAATGTCTTCTATTTTGATAACTAAGTTTTCTAACATGATTCAATTTTTTTTTTTTTTTTTTTTTTTGCCAGTCCTGGGCCTTGGACTCAGGGCCTGAGCACTGTCCCTGGCCTCTTTTTGCTCAAGGCTAGCACTCTGCCACTTGAGCCACAGTGCCACTTCTGGCTATTTTCTATATATGTGGTGCTGAGGAATCGAACCCAGGGCTTCATGTATACGAGGCAAGCACTCTTGCCACTAGGCCATATTCCCAGCCCACATGATTCCATTTTTACTGAAGGAGAAAGAATAGGGGTGAGAATGAGCTGATGTTTAACTACAGCAAATATATATATATACATATGATGAAAATATTTATTAGAGGAAAAGCCAAATGTCAAATCAGAAATGGAACTATAATTTCCTCCTTTTTTCCCCACCTTCTTTTGCATGTCAGCACTGAGGCTTGAACTCAGGACCTGGATGCTGTCCCTTAGCTTTTTTTCTCTAAGCTAGCCTTCTGCCACTTGAGTCACAGCTCTACTTCTGGGTTTTTGGTGGTTACTCAGAGATAAGAATCTCACAGACTTTCCAGCCAGGGCTGGCTTCATACTATGACCTTCAGAGCTCAGCCTCCTGAATAGCTAGAACTGCCTCATGAGCCACTGGTGCCTGACTTGCAACTTCCTTCTTTGAGAGGTTTGACCCCATTGATGAGTGTCATCAGCCTTGTACCCAAGCCTGTAGGCCCTGGACCTTATCTCTGGGTTGCTGACCCCCATTCTTACCTCTCCTCCGCCCACTGAGTCACCTTCTGCTGGGCCGTCTGGCTACTGTAGGCCAGGCGGTCTGGGCCACTGCTCTGTGGCTGCCTCTCAGGGGAGAGCTGCTGGCGGAGTTGTTCCAGTTCTCGCTCATACATGAGCCGCTGCTCCTCCAAGGCACTTCTCTTTTCTTCTAAATATTGCTTCTCCAGGACCTGAACCACATTTTGAACTGGGTCTGGTGAGCCAAAAGAAAAGCAATGGGTGGATAGGATAGGATAGGCCTCTACATAGGCACTGAACTCTGTCTTGCCTTTTCCAACCAGAATCATTTCCTGCCTGACAGTATGTTTTACGTCAGCGGCCTAAGGGCCTCAGAAGTGAAATCCTGTGTCCTTTTACTAACATTTCAGATAACCTCTCTCCACAACCACTATTAAGTTTCTTGCCAAACCCTTTCTACTAGCAGGTGGTGGGGGAAAAGGGGATGTGAACCTACACATGAGAAGAAAAATTCTATAAAATCTAAGGCAGGGGGATGGGAATGTGGCTTAGTGATAGAGTGCTTGCCTAGCATGCATGAAGCCCTGGGTTCGATTCCTTAGCACCACATAAACAGAAAAAGCCGGAAGTGACACTGTGGCTCAAGTGGTAGAAAAAGCCGGAAGTGGCACTGTGGCTCAAGTGGTACAGTGTTAGCCTTGAGCCAGGAACAGTGCTCAGGTCCTGAGTCCAAACCCCAGGACTGGCCAAAAAAAACCCAAACAAACAAAAAACCCCAAACAAACCAAAAAAACCCCTAAGGCATGCAGGCATGATTCAATTTGTACAGTAGTTTCTTCTATGCCCATTTAACACCAGTTCTAGTCTATGACTAAAGGTTTAGGATTTTCATAACAAATTTCATGAGTCTCAAATTTCTCTAAGGTGGGAGCAAACTTTTAAAAAAATCATAGCATATATTTGAAGGTATTATTGATTGAGTATATGCTATGGTAATTTCTCTCAGGTGCTATACTATCTAAGAGGGCAATTGTTAAAATAACAACATCCTGTTTCTGATGTCACATTGGTTCAGATTTAGAGCTCCCTACCATTCCCATAGCTGAGTAGGGTCATATATACCAATAGTTCTTGCTGAAAGGAGCAGCTACAATCACTAGCGGTGGCTATGATACAGGAGGGACTTGACTCTAAAGAACTAGTTGGAGCTCAACAAGTTGTCTGACTAGGTAATAACCAATCAGCAGGATGGCATGGAGACAGATTCACTGGCCACATATACAAAATTTCAACATCCCTAAATAAGTGGATGGCAGGAAGATAGCTAGAAAGTCTAGAGGGTATGACAAGAAAACCACCAAAATAATGAATATTTCTCCCTGGTTGGTGGGCCTGTAAGGGAGGATGCCTGGGCCCTCATTTCCTTCTTGAACGTTCACACAGTTGCCTGCTATTCAGTGCCATGTGGGCTATCTTCCCACACTTTAGTTTTCAGTTTCATTTCCAAGAGGATATTGGAAATGAAAATGACTCACGAGGAATTTTTATATAACCTTATTATGGTCACTGACCAATTTTCAAAATACCCTCATTAGTGTGTAAAATAGATATGTAAATTATACAATATTTCTGTTTGAGCAGTAAGAGAAAAAGATAACATAACTTTAAGGTTAAATAATCCGAAGCAAAAAAGAGCCTTTAAAAAAAATCACAAGATGCGCTCATATGGGTGAGTTGTTTTAATAAAAGATAGAGCCACAAAGGCTCTTTCTTGACAATGCCTCATGGAGGTATTTTGTTTGTTTGTTTGTTTGGGGAACAGAGAGGTACTGAGGCTTGAACTTGGCCTCATGCTCGCTATTATGACACAGTATAACCACTACGCACCATCTTCACCAGGGGCCACAAATCAATGTTCGGAGATGGAAGAGAGAACAGCCTAGCAGAGACTTCTGAGCCTGCCATGGTCCCCAGCACATTCCTGAGATTCACCACAGCCCCAGTAGAGGGTTAGAGGCTCCCAGAAATACCTTTGTCATAGGCATCTTAAAGCACCTCCCTCTCTTATCAATCAATTTGAAGTGTTTGCCACTATCCAGCATATTTTTAAATAGCTCATCCTAACTGGCAAGGCAATCTGACTGTATGATATGGGGCAGAAGCCAAAGACATTTTGTCCTGTTCTCTAGTGACTCAATCAGATACTAGGAGATTGTCCACTTTGTTTCACTCCTTCACTTTAGTTTTCCTCTTTTCCCATTTTCTTCTCTTGCCTAGTTGGGGATTGAACTCGAGAGCTTTGAGGTATATCCTTAGTCTACTTTCCTTTCAAATGAATTGTGTTAAAACTCAGTAAGCCTGGTACTTAAGGGAAGATACCAGAGTTAATATCTTTCAAGAATAAAGAAAGGACAGTGCTATTGTGGTGGTATAGCAATATACCCTCTTCATTACCTCATTCTTTCCCAGGTAGATATGAGCTCAATGTAATCTCCCACACAAAGAATGGAAGGGAGGGTGGTAGTAGTAATGCTGGTAGGAGAAAGTTTATGTGGGAAAGAGTATTAAAAGCTACACTCCCAGATGTCCAAAGCAAAAGAACCATCTTTAAATCCTAGATGGAATAACTGGGTTCTATAACCTTGGCTAGCTCCTCACTGTAGAGTTAGTTATCACTGAAACTGGGAAAAGAGATGAGTATCTAATTTCTATTATAAGCCCTTAGGAGGAAGGCAATGATAGTTTATAGATGTTAGGTTTTTGATTTTTTACTTTAAATTCAAATGTATTGGGTGGTAGACCAGTATAAACTCTAGAGACTCAAAACCATATTATTCTTGGCTATTTCTGAGAAAATGGATGTGAATATATCAGATGTACTACCATTCTGAACTGTTATGTTCTTGAGAGCAACAAAGCCATTAGTAACAGCATCAATCATCCTTCTCCATGCTGTTGACTGCAAAGGCGAAGGCCCTGCATCAGATTTTAATCACTGGGAAGGGTAGTCAAGTTGGGACATGGCAGGCATGTTTCCCACCAAGAAGGCAGAGCATCTCTGCCAGGCTCGATGCTTCTGCTTCTTCCCAGGCTTGTCCTTGACACTTTGGCAAAGCACATAGCACAAGCATCCATCAGCAGCCCTGCTAGAAACCAGCCAAGCTCTCATGCTAACACCAGTGCATTCACAACCTTTGTCCCAGTGTTTGTGGAGGAGCTTCGTCTGAAACCACAGGAGAGGGAAAAGAATCTTCAAATAAGACCACCAAGGGGATGACCACCAGGCAGACAGGCTTACTACTGGGAAGCCACCTAGGCCGGAAAGGGGAACCCTGTGAACATGATTGGCCACCATCACCCTAACTCTTGCCTCAGAGCAATTTGTACCCTAGAAAGAGGGAAGTTCCATTTACTGGTGGAATTGGAAAAAAAGGAGAGAAGGGGAACCATTCCTCTTTCATTGACAAAATCAACACTGGAGAGCAAGACCTGATCTGGGGTGCAAATAATTTGTTAATAACACAGGCCACTAATGACTCTAATAGGTCTGGGTAAAAGGACTGAGGGATGAATGCATACTATTTATTGGTGCCTCTTAATATGTGATAAGAAGGTTGCAATTGGATAAAACCAAAGCTTGAGATCTGGGGTGGATAAATGATCAAACCAGTACTTGGTGTATATACAGTATGCAGAGCTTTTAGAATAAACATCCAGAATTCTCTTACTTCTTCTGACACAATAAGCTCTCTCCACTTGGATACTCCTCTACCTGGAATTTGGAGCTCACACCCTCTTTGCACTTCCTGTCACAACATGAATCTACTTGAGCTTCTGAAAGTTCACTCACAAGAGACTTGTGAAATGACTCATTAATGTGATTCTGATGACTCGCCACTTTGGCATGTCTTTGGGACTCTTCTCCATTGGTGAATAAGTAGGAGTGTCTTGAAACTGGGTTTTCAGCTAAAGCCCATCTTGCCCTGCAGTGTCCAAAGGCCTAGTAGCTAATCTAAAGACTCTAAAGAGAGAAACGACCAAACTTCCTTCTGTAACATCATGCTCTTTACATGGTACTGTACTCTACATAAAAACACAATCCTTATTTTTTGACGAAGTCTGGTCTTCACCTTTATAAAAGGGTTCCTGTGGCTAAAAGTCCACAAAGAGAAATAAGTTTAAAAAGGTCAAAATCTTTATAGAACCTCCAATTTCATGACAGAGACCTGACTTTTGCTCAAATTCCTCCCTAAGACACATATTCAGAGTAGAATGAGACAGTCACTCTTGAAGGGAAGAGCTCAACACTGAAGAACAAAACCCTCTCAGAGCACACCAACCAGTAGAGGTTGTCTGTCTCAGGACCTCTGATCCTGGGGTTCCTGCTTGGTTCAAGCTGGGGATCCTTCAGGGCTCCAAGGACACACAAAAAGGAGAGTGGGCCTGAACTAGGCCCACAAATTCATTTCCTCAAGTGTTCCTGAGAGTAGCCTCAACTTTATCCTTGGTGGACATTTCCCATCCCTAAAATGCTGCCTCAATATTTGGTAACAGGGAGCACAAGATGCTGGCATTTAGGGCTAAGGGTCTCACCGTTACTATTCAGCGTCTTCATGATAACCTCCATCTGTGCAAATTCGTAGTTATAGTCCGGTTCTGAGGAAGCCTCGCTGGCTGCATCCAAGTCATGCTCTGCGGGACTTGTTTCCTTTTCAAAATCTCTCAACCAATCTCGTCGTTTCCTCTTAGGTAAGTTAATTCTGTGTAGGTTTTTCACCATTAAAGAAAATCAACTTATTTGTAATGTGGAAAAATGCGTATTGAAAATAGAAGAGAACACAAAGATGTTACCTAAAAAAGTGATTATTCCCCCATAGGATCCGATCACCGTGCCACAGCTGGGTGATGCTGCACACAAGGCCACCATTCACACAGGACCTAAAGGAACACAAAAGAAGACATCAGGAACAAGAAAGAGCATGAAATCCAGCTCTGACACTAAGAGATAACTAAAGAGCTTTCACTCCATAGATTTATTTCAACAAATACCAGTAGGAATAACAATCTGTACACTATAACAGCCTACACCATGATGTCACCGATGGCCACCAGACTTCATGACCTGACATGTGTTCTTATTCTGATGGAGACAGAATTGTCATCAAAGGGAAAGTTGGTCAAAATTTGCAAAATCAGGGTTGGAATGAAGCCTGGGTTGGATTCCTCAGGATCACATCATCAGAAAAAGCTGGAAGTGGTGCTGTGGCTCAAGTGGTAGAGCGCTAGCCTTGAGTGAAAGAAGCTAGGAACAGTGCCCAGGCCCTGAGTTCAAGCCCCAGGACTGGCAAAAAAAATAAAAAAATAAAAAATTCGCAAAATCAAAAAAACATACATTCAAGGAATAATAGCTCATCACAATAAAGGAGGTTTTGCTGGTAATTTAGAAGCAAACTACTGGGGTAAAGGTTTGTTAATTAAAGGTAAATTTGTTAGAAGGTGAAATTTGATGGAGGGAAATAATGGGTATTATTTTGACTTCCAATTTTTCCAGCAAGTTTCTTCTATAATTGTGTTATCTGAGTCCTGATCTCTATAGGACTCTAAAGCTCAGAGTTATATAGTAAGTGAGCACTGGAACTCATGTAATGAAAACAGTCACTGCTTCATAGCAGTAGTTCAACTCTGACGACAAAGGTCTTTATTAGTAATAATAGAGTTAGGGGCTTCTAAATGTGGTTACACTACTGTATAAAAAGAAAGCAAACCTCATAGAGATCTACTATATCCTGAGCTTTGATGTAACTGAAGCAAAGGAAAAAAAATCCACAAAGAGATAGCTTCCTCTCTGTGAAAAGGAGACACAAAAGGCATGTGAAGTTGCTGCATATTTCTCTTACCTTGCATTTTCTTTCGGAGTAAGAGTGACATCTCCATCAGAAGCAATATCAATCTCACAGTGCTCAGGTTGAATCCCTATACCAAAGAGCTGGATATCCTGAGAAGTATCTGCACCCACTCTGGTGTGATCCTAAGAATACATGTTTAAAGAAAAAGGAAAACCCCACACTTATAAGTAAGCCAATGAAATCTGATCAGAGTCAGTCTGAATAACCTAGCAAGATATATATGACAATACAAAAAAATAAATCATGCTACAGATCTGCAGCATTAGAATTCCTATGCTTACCCTTAACAGACTTAACTTCTTAACGCATGGATGGCTGGGAATATGGCCTAGTGGTAAAGTGTTCGCCTCATATACATGAAGCCCTGGGTTTGATTCCTCGGTACCATATATATAGAAAAAGTCAAAAGTAGCACTGTGGCTCAAGTGGTAGAGTGCTAGCCTTGAGCAAAAAGAACCCAGGGACAGTGCTCAAGCCCTGAGTTCAAGCCCCAGGATTGGCAACCCCGCCCCCCCAAAAAAACCGCATGAGTGCTGTGGGCATGCAGATTAGAGTGACTAAGTACTTACACCTTATACACACAAGTATCACAACAACCAGTGGCCTAGTCACTGTTTTCCCACCACTCATTAACCTGTTGCTTTACAAAATAGTTAACCTGTCTTCTCTGTTGCATAGAAAATAGTATTTCCCTATGCAACAGAGAACACTTGGTCTTCTAAAATTAGGATTCAGAAAGCATTTCTTCACTCATTTTCCTAAATGAACAGATCTTAAGTTGGTTCATAGACTCTCAATAAGTCATGGGCTATTTGTACCATATTTCATCTGGGAAAAACAGAACAGAGAAGATCACAGAAGACAGAAGCCCCATACTTCAACTGTAGTTCATTCTCCACTGCATTTTATATATTCCCTGGAAAGATTGGGATCTTGAACAAAGTGATGTCCATCAAACATTTTATAAGTAGGTAATTCACATTTAAATATGTGGACAGTGTATGTAAGCTGCCTTCAAGGCCCAAGCCCTAAACCTTCCAATTACCACATATTTCTATATACTGCCATAACCTTGTGACATGTATAAGTGTGTGAGGGTGGAGGAGGGCGAGGGTTAGATATGCCCTCCCTAATAGTCAATTGGATGCCCTATATTATTGTCAATGATGGGTCTCATTTGAGATGTCATAATTGGGTACTGACAAATTAACTAGCAGTTACAAAAGGATTGCCAGACAATCTGGCATTTCTGAAACCTTTAGGAAAGTCCAAGAAGTCAAAACTACATTAATAAAAATAGTAAGATGCCATTTGCCTCTCCTCTGTCATCATGAATGCATAGTGGAGTTTTTTTTTTTTTTGAAGGTTACCTGGTGTGTGGTAACATTGTCATTCTTTTGAAATCATATTAATTTTAAACTGTCAGCAGTTTTAAGCACTAATGCAATTAACATAGACAGATAGAACCTAGGCACACAAAGTTCTTTGGAATCCTGGATACTTCTCAAGAGTGTGAGTAGGTTCTAGAGCCAGAAACTGTGACAATAACCCATCCAACATGGTCAGTGCATACTAAGGCCAAAATAACAACGGCAAGAAGTGATTAGAAGGCAACAGTCTTTTTTTAAACATAGGTTTAAAGAAAAGGCAGGCATGGAAAAGCTAGGATTCTACTCTAATCTCTTGGACCTTTGTAAGCACATGTGGATCTTTAGATCTCTTTAGAATTTACTCAGAACATAATTGAGAACCTCCAGGGCTTCTCAGGTTGGCTGAACCCAGTCTCAGAACCCATGTCACCTCACATTTGGAGCTTTTTTTTCTTTTTCTTTTTATTGATCATAGGGTTTAAACTTAGGGCCTGCATGCTCTGAGCTTTTTTGCTCAAGGGTAGCACTCTACCACTTGGAGCCACAGTGCCATTTCTGGTTTTCTGGTGGTTAACTGGACATAAAGACTCTCACGGACCTTCCTGCCCCAGCTGGCTTCAAAGCACATCCACAGATTTCAGTCTTCTGATTATCTAGTATTATAGATGTGAGCCACTGGCATCTGGCACATTTGGAACATTCTATATATGTGAGGATCATGTGGACACCATGAGGTGACCAGTCACGTCTCTCTGATGCCGGCACTCCCCAGGAATCTACCCCAATTGCCAGGCTCAAATTGAGTTTTTCAATAATACAGGTCTATATTATCTTTTGGTTTATGGTTTTTGGTGCCAGTCCTAGGGCTTGAACTCAGGGCCTAGGCACTGTCTCTCTCAGCTTTTGTCCTCAAGGCTAGCACTCTCCTACTTAAGCCACGGTTCCACTTTTGCTTTTTGGGTGGTTCACTGAAGATAAATGTCTCATAGACTTTCCTGCCAAGACTGGCTTCAAACCTGGATCCTCAAATTGCAGCCTCTTGAGTGACTAGGATTATAGGTGTGAGACAATGGTACCCATCCTTTGTTTTACTTTATTTATTTATTTTTATTTATTTATTTATTTATTTTGGCAGTCCTGGGGCTTGGACTCAGGGCCTGAGCACTGTCCCTGGCTTCTTTTTGCTCAAGGCTAGCACTCTGCCACTTGAGCCACAGCGCCACTTCTGGCCATTTTCCATATATGTGGTGCTGGGGAATTGAACCCAGGGCTTCATGTATACGAGGTAAACACTCTTGCCACTAGGCCATATCCCCAGCCCCACTTTTTTTATTTTTTATTTTGTCAGTCATGGGGCTTGAACTCAGGGCTTAGGTGCTGTCCCTGCGTTCTTTTGCTCAAGGCTCATGATCTACCACTTTGAGCCACAGTGTCATTTCCATTTTTCTTGAGGTTAACTGGAGATAAGAGTCTTATGGCCTTTTCTGCCAGGGCTGGCTTTGAACCATGATCCTCAGAACTCAGCCTCCTGAGTAGCTAGTATTACAGGCATGACCCATTAATGCTTGGCCTTTGCTTTACTTTTAATGACAGTTATGAATTAAAAAAAGAAAAATCATGGAGACAGGCATCGAGGTCCAACTGGGAATATTATGTGAAGGATTCAGGATTGCAGCTATCTGTCTACTTACACACCCTCTCACCTTTAAATAATATACCAGAAGTTCATTGAGAGCAGGGTCTGCATTCAGGTTGACCAAGTAGCACTTGTCATCCCCCACTTTGATACCAGAGGTCTCCAGAGAAATCCCCATGCTCTCAAGCTGTCGTTGTCTCTCCTGGGCACAAAAATAGACAAAAGCAGGGGACTGTTATTTGTTACTCTATTCACAAGACGTATCCATGGAAAGAGTAAGTCACTGTTTCTGGGGACAATGCCAATGAGATGACACATTCTACTCAGCTCAACCAAACTTACTAAGAGCCTGCAGTATTTGACATCTTATGAAAGTCACAGGGGAACCAAGGGGGAGCCCGACACCATCTCAGCCATTAAGGAGGTTAAGAGTCTCACAGAGAGAATAAAACCATAGAATTGGAATTCAAAAGAAGAGAGAACACTATGCCCTGGAGGAAGACATAGAGCTGAAGGCCTTCAAAGGATGGAAATCATGAAGGGTTAAGAGACCAGAGGAGGCCATAGCAAGAGTGTATGGTTGAGAGAGCTCTTGAATCATTAAAAGGATTGGAACAGGAAGAAGTGAGTGTGTAGTAAGATAAAATATATGGTGCTCTAGCAAGGAATCATAGAGAATCACAGCACAAGCTCTAGTACATGATTTGAGGAGCTAAGAACACCTAGTAAATAGGGGAAGGCAGCCAGGGGCTGGTGGCTCACATCTGTAATCCTAGCTACTCAGGAAGCTGAGATCTGAGGATCGTGGTTTAAAGCCAGTCCAGGTAGGAAGGTCTGTGAGACTCTAATTAACCACAAGATATCTGGAGTGCTGTGGCTCAAAGTGGTAGTGCACTAGCCTTGAACAAAAGAGCTGAGGGACAGCACTCAGGCCCTGAGTTCAAGCCCCAGGTCTGGCACAGAAAGAGGGGGGAGGAGAGGAGGAGGGAGGGAGAGAGGAAGGGAGGGAGGGGAGAAGGCAGGGGAGAAGGCAGGGGAAATGGGGTTAAAAGAGCAGGTTGGTGACCCTACAGTTGAATGCCATGAATTCATACATTCCTTCATTCAACAAACATTTGTTCAAGAATTATCTAATAGGAGCTACATTGTAGTAGGTCCTGATTTAGGGCTAAGACTACAATAGTGACTAAAACTTAAGTCCCTCCTTTCATGAATATATTCATTCTAATGAGAGGAAACAGACCATAAAAACAGATATGTTGTAAGTATAGTCCCAAATGGTGTCAGGTGCTATGGAAAACAATACAGCAACAGGAGAGGGAGAAAGTGTGTGCATCTGTTATCTGTAAGAATCATATAAGCATACACTGGACTGAGGTGCACTGACTGCTTTTTAACTGACTGAAGAGGGATGGCCCAATATTTCCCAGTGGTCAGTAGAATTAAAACATTCATGAAACGCATACTGTAGAGAGATACATAACACAACTCTAATACCACTGCAGAATTAGTCCTTGATTTATACTTTATTGAAGCTCTTATAGTATTTTCTAATAAGCACAAAGAATCAAACACACTGAAAGAGTGGTATGTATATATGTCACAAATTCTCTGCCAATAAGAGCTTTCATTCTTATGTTCTGTCAAGTGATGTAAGATCACAAAATGGACTTTAGTTAAAATGAGAACAGTAGGGGCTGGGGATATAGCCTAGTGGCAAGAGTGCCTGCCTCGGATACACGAGGCCCTAGGTTCGATTCCCCAGCACCACATATACAGAAAACGGCCAGAAGCGGCGCTGTGGCTCAAGTGGCAGAGTGCTAGCCTTGAGCGGGAAGAAGCCAGGGACAGTGCTCAGGCCCTGAGTCCAAGGCCCCAGGACTGGCCAAAAAAAAAAAAAAAAAATGAGAACAGTAACCATGAAAGGCATTTCCTGTAGGCTTGCCTGTTCAAGCACAGAACTCCTGACCACTTCTAGCAATACACAGAGCAAACTGTAAACTGATACAAGACACAGTCAGTGTCTAAACGGATCCGTGTTGTCTCTGGGTCACCAGAAAGAAAGAGTTTTTGAGGATGGCAGGAGATGGTGTAGAAAAGACAACATATCAAAGGAGAATCACAGTGTTTTAGGCCTAAAGTATCAGGTTACCTGTGCAATCTCTTCTGTTCTCCTCAGCTTCTCTTCCCATGTCACAGTTAGCTCTTTTATCAGCTTTTCAGACTCTTCAAGCTTCTCCTTCAGTTCTGGGGCCTTCATGGCCTTTAAAGGAAATCAGAGACATCTAGCATTATACAGGAGACATACACTTACATTACAGACATATATGTCCTTCTTAAGAAAGTATCAACAGTCTATTGGAAGCAATTACTTCACCCACTGTTAGAGTGGACGTTAGCCCTCTAGTAATCAAATTCTAAATAATACTGGTACACCTGTCTCAAGGAGAAAAACACCATTGCCACAAATGAAAATAAGACAAATAGCTAACAAAATCATTGTATGAGTCATAGTTAATGATCACATTTAAAGACTGAAACAATGCTAAAATTCATCTTTGAAATACCAAAGGAGGAAAAATAAAGTTGTTTTTTTAGGTATACTTCTTTTTCAGTAGTCAGAGTTCAATGCATACCACCAATAAACACATTCCAAGCCAGGGACCATTGTCTATCGAAAGTGAAATTTCAAGATTGTGGTTCAGGGCTGGGAATATGGCCTAGTGGCAAGAGAGCTTGCCTCATTATACATGAAGCCCTGGGTTCAATTCCCAGTAATACATATATGGAAAACTGGCTGTGCTGTGGCTCAAGTGGCAGAGTGCTAGCCTTGAGCAAAAGGAAGCCAGGGACAGTGCTCAGGCCCTGAGTCCAAGGCCCAGGAATGGCAAAAAAAAAAAAAAAAAAAGATTGTGGTTCAAAACCAACTGGGGCAGGGCTGGGGATATAGCCTAGTGGCAAGAGTGCCTGCCTCGGATACACGAGGCCCTAGGTTCGATTCCCCAGCACCACATATACAGAAAACGGCCAGAAGCAGCGCTGTGGCTCAAGTGGCAGAGTGCTAGCCTTGAGCGGGAAGAAGCCAGGGACAGTGCTCAGGCCCTGAGTCCAAGGCCCAGGACTGGCCAAAAAAAAAAAAAAAAAAAAAAAAAAAAAAAAAAAAAAAAAAAAAAAAAAAAACCAACTGGGGCAAGAACATCTGTGAGGCTCTTATCTTCACTTAAGCACCCAAAAAGCTGGAAGTGGAGATGTGGCTCAAGTGGTAGAGGGCTACTTTGATCTGGGACAGTGCCCAGATCCTGAGTTCAAGCCCCAAGACTGGCACAAAACAAAACAGAAATTCCAGTTATATTAACATATTAGGTGAAGATTCTTTTCATTTACTTTTAAATTAGGGGCATTTTAACCTACTCTTCTATAAGGATGATGATATATTTGGTTGTATTTATCTATCATTGGGAAGCAGGAATGTTATTTTTTTCAATAAGAATGACTCCAGAGGGGGCTGGGGATATAGCCTAGTGGCAAGAGTGCCTGCCTCGGATACACGAGGCCCTAGGTTCGATTCCCCAGCACCACATATACAGAAAACGGCCAGAAGCGGCGCTGTGGCTCAAGTGGCGGAGTGCTAGCCTTGAGCGGGAAGAAGCCAGGGACAGTGCTCAGGCCCTGAGTCCAAGGCCCAGGACTGGCCAAAAAAAAAAAAAAAAAAAAAAAAAAAAAAAAAAAAAAAAAAAAAAAAAAAAAAAGAATGACTCCAGAATCTAAATATACATATTGTAGTTTAAAAAAAATGAGGGGGAAATTTGGTACCAGTTACTCAAATGTATTAAGGATCAGATAATAACAGTTTGAAGCCAGACAAGGCAGAAAAGTCTATAAGACTGCATTTCAAAATAATCAGGAAAATGCCAGGTTTGAGGTGTGGTTCAAATGATAAAGCACCATCTCTAAGCAAGCAGGTTAAGTGAGAGCATGAGGCCCTGAGTTCAAACCACAGTACCTGCACACAAAAAAACTTTATGTGACAATGATTTGCTTTGATGTCCTAAGTTATCCAGAGGCTCTACAGAGTAAAGCCCCATGAGCAAGAAAGCTGATAAGAGCTTAGACTAGAAGCTGGAATGGTGATGATCTAGAAGCTGTCTTAGTACTCCTCAGAGCCTGAGAGACATTTAGTGCTGAATATACATCTCGAGTTCCTGGTAGAACCACGTGGCTCCCCTTCTCTTTTCCTTGGCCAAGTGTTTCCCTAGCTACATGGTCCAGGTAATAAGGTAACGGTGGAAGTGTAAACTCAGGAACAGGAAGCAGGCAGACAGTCCACCAATAAACAGATTTCAGAACCATTACACTTTTCTCCTGGGGTTACAATTCTTTAAACTTTATCAGCATTTTGACTTCTCTGGAGTCTTTCAAACTCTTCTTAGCATCAGCAGAGATAAGGCAAAATAAAAACTAACTTTTCCTGAATACTTACTATACACAAGGCATTTAGGGAAGCATTTTCCAACATTTTTAAAAAATCATTGTTGGGTTGGGGGTTAGAGACGAACATATTAATAAAACATGGCTTCCTGTGCTTTCAGAACCCACAGTAGAAGACAGAGAGGTGAACAAAAAGGTATAAATGTATCTGCACCTGGTATACCTATGCTCATTAATGGCTATTACTCCTCCCCCTCCCATTAAAATGGAGTCAGAAGAGAGTGATGTGAAAAAATATCAACTTAGAAATACTAGGTACAAGAGCCAGAGATATGGCTCGATGGTAAGAACACCTGGCTAGCAAGTGTGAGGCCTTGCGTTCAAACCCTAGTACCACCAAAAAAAGAAAAAGAAGTATCAGGTTAGGTCTATGCCTAAGTCCTGCAAAGGGCAGCATATGACTTAAGAAGGCAATGATACCCAACTCCTCTGAAAACTGCAAGGCTTTGTGGAAACAGTCTACAATGTTCATAAAACTTGGCTCTGAGGATTACACATTTGAAGTTCAAGGATCCACTGATTTAAAGAAGCAAACAAATTTGGTAGTTGCAGGAATGATCTCATTTGCCTCCGTGTCTGCAAGTTGCTAGGACAGGAATCCTGTGTTACTCATGGTGACAATTCACAATGCTTATTAACAGAGTCCATGCCAATAAACATGAGAATGTTGAATCACAAGGAGATGACAGAGCACTGCAAGCAAGCATGACCTTGCTTGTCAGAAAATGAAGTCAAGGAACTTCAAAGAGAGGGAGCCCTGAGCTAGTCTCACCTCAGCCTGTGAGAGCTGCTCTCTGAGTTTCTCTACTTCCTCCCGCAGCTCTCGGATGACTTTGGCATTGGGGTCCTCATTCACAACAGCATGGTTCACAATCCTTTTGGCTCGATCTGCATATCTTAGTGTGGAGAGGGTCTCCTCATAGTTGTCTGCTGCGGGGCTGATGGTAGCTATCATAGAAGTCTGGCTGTTGCCCCCCAAGTTGTCCTGGAAAGCATTTCAAACAGCATCTTAGGGAAGCCCATTTGATTGGAACAGTAAATCTGCACAAATGACATTGCTCTCCATGAAGAAAATGCTATGCAGAAACATGTTCACATTACTAATTTCATGACAAGAAGTAATGTGGCCAATTTATTCAAAGCTATAACGGATACCTGTCAAGCAACACTGTAGTAGGATAAAAGGCAAGGGGCAACTGTGCATTCTGGTGGCTGGGAATTAGGCTGACAGTATGCGTTCGGCTAGTTTGACATGTACCTTTTCTCCAGTCACAACTGAAATAGCCAGTTTTCAGTTGGCAAAGAACAGCAGAGCAACCACGGCTTACCTTAAGCAGCCAAGTGAGGACTGAATCTCGATAAGGCACAAACTTGTTTTTTCCTTTGCCAGCTGCCTGGTCAGCCAGTGATGATATAACCAACCCCAAGGTTGTAAGGGACCTGCCAAGAGAAACAAAGTGTTCATTTTATGGAATGTTTTATTTATTTTTTTAAATAAAATAACAGTCCTTCTAGATAACAAGTTTAAAATATGCAGAGCAATGTGGGCATCATCAAATCTTCATTAATACACCAAAAAGCTGAGAAAAGGAAAAACAGAAAAGAACTCTATTAATTGGAGAGAGAGAGAGAGAGAATTTAGAATTCCTATGAGAAAAATCCTTCTCTGTACTTGGAGAGGAGATCTATAGTACTGAGGGGTGAAGGATACCTCTTGGGGTGCAGTTAAGTGCCAATTGCTTTTGAAATCGGGCTGCCTAGGCTGCCCTCAAACTCAAGATCTTCCTGTCTCAGCCTCCCAAGTATCTGGATTACAGTAATGTCCCAGTGTACCCAGCTCAAAGAGCACTTTTAAAAGGAAATCAGTTAGATCACAAAATTAGCAGCCGAAAAACAGATGCCTGAGCAGATCTCATAGGACTGCAAGGAGGGTTACGTGATATCACAAAGGAATTACTTAAAAAAGTTAAATGCTGGGATTGGAAGCATGGCACTAACCAATGAGCAAAAGCATCAAGTTCTAGTCCTGGACAAAAGAAAAAAAATTAAGTGTTACTATTTTAAGAAGCCCCCAATCTTTAGATCTTTTATCTAGAGTTCTTGGGTAGGGCAGGGAATGAAGATGGCTGACTGGAGAGGAAAGAAGAAAGTTGGGTGAGTAAACAACATTTATAAACATATAACCATGGTGTGTGTGTGTGTGTATATATATATATACATACATACATACATACACACACATATATATTTCATTCATTCTTTGGTGGTCTTGAGGATAAATGCAGAGCATAATATATGCTTAAGCAGGGGTTCTACCACCAAATAACTAACACCTACTGCCCATCATGTTTAAAGATAGAATTTAAAAAAATGGATTCTACTGAACACTGTTCTTGGGAATCTAATATATGTTGCACTTGGATTTCTGTTATCGAGTAAGTTTGGAAATGATGATCTGTAAGTTGCATTGTCTTCATTCTTGCAGAACTTCTCAGAGTTTTTAGTACTATGATTCTCTGAAAGAAGGATTTTATAAATGAGTTCCTCACAATTACTTGTCCAGGAATTCTTTTTTCTCCCAGAACCACTCCCTTTCAGTGTTTCATGGGAACCTTTGGGGAAAATGAGGGTAACCCTGTCATATACCTCAAAAGATGTGGCTACTGTATCTCAAGGATATTTTTTTTCCTTTCTAGGCCTCTCATGCTAAATACAAAGACATCTATCTAGAGTTTTTGTTGTTGTTTTATTGTTGCTTTTAACCCCCTTCCAACATGCTTAGTCCCTACAATGGACTAACTGTAATTAACAGGAACCTCTATCTACCATTGAATAGTAGATAGGTGGCCATTTTCATTCTTCCTTAATACAAATTCATATTTTGTTATTCAGGGACTAAAGCAAGGTTTTTGAGAGGAAATGAATGTGAGCCATGACAAGTCCACAAGAAGACAAAGAGAGGAAAAGAAGACAACTGTGGAGGTCAGGCTAGGCCTGTAATAGGCTACTCTATATTGTGCAGGAGAATAGTTTCCAGCTGACCCTTACCCTGAGTAACTCCATTTTGTAAAATAGTAGTTTGTGTCATGGGGCAAAACAACTCTATATCTTGTTTGCCAATTAAGCCACCACCATCTGTCCAGCACAAAGCACAAGGCAACTTATTTATCTACATAAAATATGATCACTTATCTACATGGGAGTTGGAGATCAATAGTACTGAGATTCAAGGCCAGCCCAAGCAAAAAGTTCCTGAGATCTCATTTCAACCAACAGCTGGGCCTGGTGGTGTGTACCTGCCATTAATTACATATCCATTCTACTGAGGTAAGAAAGATCAATGGGAGGATCAAGGTTCAGATTAGTCCAGGGCAAAAAGCAAGACCCTATCTCAAAATTAACCAGAGCAAAAAGTGCTAACGGCAGGACAGTATGGGAAAGGGCCTGCCTAACAGTACTTGAGTTCAAACCTCAGTACAGTTAAAAAAAAAAATCACCTATAAATGTATCCAATTAAATCAGGAATCCAAAGACATATGGGACAAAACCATAACATATAACACACCAAAGAATGATGTGACCTCCTCACCAGGATTATATCTAAGGAAGGGGATTTTTCATGGGGACTATGGTAGCTTCATATCTGGGGAATGCCAGTGCTACTCCCTGAACCAGCACTGTTCTGCTTTCGGACATCCTTGTGCCCACACAACTCTGATTGGTCATGTTAATATCTTATCTAAACATTTGAAGTGATTCTTCTTGCCTCTGTATCAGCTCTCTATTGGAGCTTACAGCTGGAAGGCCCCTTTAAATGTTAACAGTCATTTTAATGCTTTCTTCACCATTCTGTAGCTTATATACCTTTGTGAAGTAAAATGTGTGATCTGAGAGTCAATATTAGTAATTAATATTAGAAAAGATTCTGTTTGTCCAATGGCTCACAACTACCAAGTGAAATCAGGAGTACTTGGTGAATGAATGCCCACATAACTGACATAGCTTGTGAATTTATTGTTATGCAACAAATTCTGACAGTGTGGAAAGACGTGAATGTGTCTGTTTATAACATAGCTCACTTGTGACAACAGCATCCCATAAATATTAGAAAAAAATAAATGTAGGCGGCTGTAATGAACTATGTGACTCCATCCTGGAAGTGATATATATGAATATTCCTGGAATAAGTGTCCAGTCAAACCCATTTTTTGGAAATGCTACTACATACTTTACTATTAACCACAGAAATTGAGGTGGAAACCAGACGGACATCACACTCACTAGACAACTACTATTTGCACTTTGTGAATGGCCTCCTTGAAAAGGAATGTCTGGCATTAGAGAGAGTGTTCATGAGCTACACAAGTGTACAGAGAAGCTAAAACAGGCAGACTCCAGCCATTGGGAAAAGGCTTTTCGGCCTCGCCCCACTTTCCGTAGATGGGTGGATAGCAACTAGCTCTTACAGATAGACTCACTGTGAAATGGTCTACAGATCTACACCACCTGCTCCAGTGCATTCTTTGGTAACGCAACCATGAAGCATCTTCAGTTCTTCAAATGGAAGGAGGACTGTGTGCTTTGAAGCTCTTAAGAGCTTTGGGAGAGATGAGCCCCTAAATCCACAGCCCATTAAGTAGACACTGAAGGCTATGTGATGTCGCTGACAGGTCTGCTTAAAGGGATTATTAATGCTGTATCCAAAGAAGCCCAGCAAGGAGTCTGAGAGAGAGATTAAGAAATATGTTGATTTCTTTAATTTCAGTATTCAACTGGCCACTGATTATAAGGTTTAGAAAGCCAGTTAGGCAGTCATTTCGATTTATTATTTCTTTTTATTAGCACACAGTTCCCTATGTGCTAGACCTACTCTATGTACTTTAGAGAAAGCAACTAATTTTGTCTTCATACTAATCCTACTCATTAGCTGTTTTCTTTATAAATGTATAAACTGAGGCACAAAAGCTCACATAGCTGAGTTTGTCTAGCCAAGAAACTACAGTGTCTCCTCTGGAAAGCCCTCCCTGACCCTTCAGCACTGCTTTAAACCCCTTCCCTGTGCTTCCATTGTACTCTGTGCAAGTTTCTGTGGCAAGTCTATTAGTCCAATTGTCCCAAAAGTTTTCCTTCCCTACTTCTGGAAGTCAGGTCCCACCATACTCATCCCTGTGTTCTTAAGGCCAAAACATATTTATTAAACTAGATCCAATAAGTACAAGTACATATCTACATCTGAAATCCTTGCAGTCATGTGCCCTGGGATTTAGAATACTTTGGCCTTCAGAAAGTTAATTTGGTTTACACACTATAGACCTAGTAACATAAGTGAGGAAAGAGGAGCATGTTGAGGAAAAGTCCATTCAGCTCCACAAGTCATTAAATAAAAGAGCTAGTTGCTGAGGGATCTAAGTCACATTATAACATAGCCTTGAAGTGGTCCTGTTATAGGCAAGAATATATATTAAAAAAATATTTTTTGCCAGTCCTGGGGCTTGGACTCAGAGCCTGATCCATGTCCCTGGCTTCTTTTCACTCAAGGCTAGTACTCTACCTCTTGAGCCACAGCACCACTTCCAGCTTTTTCTGTTTATATGGTACTGAGGAATCAAACCCAGGGCTTTTGTGCATTCTAGGCAAGCACTCTACCGCTAAGCCACAGTCTCAGCCCAGGACATAATTTAGTAGAGAAATTTAAAGAAGCACCATTAGGCTGAGAATGTGGCTTAGTGGTAGAGTGTTTGCCTTGCATACATGAGGCCCTGGGTTCAATTCCTCAGCACCACATAATAAAAAAAATTAAATTTTTTTAAATAAAAGCACCATTAGTATATATGCTGAGACAAAAGTATCAGACTTTCCTAGGCAAAAAAGATCGGTGGCCTAGTGTAGTGTAGTGATTAAGCCTGGGCTTTAAAAAATTTTTTTTGAGCCTTTGTGCATCCAAATACAAGATCTACACTTGGAGCATGGTAGCTTGACACACTTTATTTAAGGCTCTCTGCCTTGGTTTCCTTATCTGTAAAATAAAGAGAAGAGACCTATGCCACAGTGCTGATAGGAAGATCAGATGAATCATTACCTGTAGGTCATTCAGAACACTGCTGACACGAAAGAACGCTCAACAAAAACCACTGTCATTCTACATTAAGGGCAAACATACCACATTCTTTATCTTTGTCACTAGTCCACTGAGCATGCAAAGGCTTGGCACCGCTGAGCATTAGTAACGGAACCTCTAGCAAAGGTGATATTCTTTGCTTTGTTATCGACTCCCTCATATCCTCATTTCTGCGTTCCTGTTCTATTTCCTGAGCTCTTGTGGAATGGAGCTCCAGGGCTGGCCTGGAATCTTGCAATGCCTCCTCATGAAATATAGCAAAATCCCTTGTTATTAGAGCAGGAGACAGGATGACTGGAAGATTAGCTCCCTACAGTAGCAGCCTTTCCCAGTGTGAGACCATGTCTGTCTGATAAAGAGAGTAACATTTCACTTCCAATGTTTAAACTTTCATGCACTAAAAATCATACCATGCCAACACCGTTGTAAAATGCAAGCTACACAAACATGTTCTTGAATGTGTTTCCTCTAGTCACATTCTCTTCTAAGTAAGATCCCAAGTTACTAAGGCTCAACAGATAAAGATAACAAGTATAAGGTAAACTATTTTCTGCTGAGCCTGGAATAAGGATAGTGGTTATGATCATTAGAGAAATTATTATAACAAACTAATATTTACTCAGGGCATACTACATACCAGGCATTGTTTTAATGGCATTCAGCCCAACAATTCTAGGAAGCAGATACTATAATTACCTCCATCTTATAGATGAGAAAAACGAGGCATTTTTTTACCCATAGTACACACATCTAGTAAGTGCTAAAAGCAGGGTTAACAGCCAGGCAGACTGTCTGAGGTGTACATTTTTCTATACAAACTCTGCTTCCTCTCACGGTTGAAAGCTGAGACTTCCTCTTGCAGATCAGGAGCCATACCAAGGATATATATGCCATATGTACCAAGGATTTGTCTGCTATGCCCAGACTGCAGAGTCAGTCGTTTCCTTCCTGCCTCTGCAGCTTCTGCTACATGGGGGAAATGAATCTCTCTGTCTCCGAGGGAATCTCCCACTCATCTTTCACGACTCTTCTCTTTCATTTTACTACAGCACAAGGCACACTGTATACAGTCAAGGCAAACAGCAAGATTCCATTGTTAGGCAAATTGCAAGATTCGATAACTGTTAGTTTTTCCTATGGTACTGAGAGGTAAACAGTAGCCTGACAAAAGGATTCAAAGCAAGATAAGCTCCCTAAGTGAACATTTAAGATGTGATTTGATTTATAAGACTGTGATTTATATTTTACCTACACTATAGACACTCCTTTGTGTTTTATTTTTATTAATTGATTAATGCTGGTACTAGGACTTGAACTCAGAGCCTCAAGCTCTTACTCAGCCTTCTTGCTCAGGATGGCATTCTATCCCTTGAGCCATGCCTTCAGCCTGGCTGGAGATGGAGTCTCAAGGACTTTTCTGCCCAGCCTGGCCTTGGATTGTAATATTCTAGGTTTTTGCCTCCTGAATAGCTAAGGTTCCAGTCTTGAGCCAGCAGTGCCCAGTTAAATGCTCCTTAATTTATGCAGGAGTTAGCTCCCAGTAAACTTATTTGAAGATGGAAACCATGAGAGTCAAAAATGCATGTGAAACACCAAACATCCAGTTCAGCTGGATGATGTATTGTAGACCACTGGGTTTTTCTCCCACGACAAAGTTGCTGAATGGGAGCTTTGGTCTGTCTGCTGCCCACTGCCCAGTTCCATTAGGCAAGATCTGATTACAAACTGATGGCTGAGAATAAATGTCCAAATTCAAAATCTGAAGTATAGTCACTATGGAGTGCAGGTTGCTACTGAACTACCATAAAGTCAAAACCACCTAAATGGAACCACCTGGAGTTGGGGACAGTCTATATATGATATACATAGGTATCTGAACCATTTGGGGGCAGGAGTACACTGCATAGCTTTCCATGGCTGAGCCTGAGTAGAGGCAGGCTGTTGCTTTGCTTCAATACAGTTTCCTAAAGTGACACACATTTTTTTGAACATATTTTCATCATAACCCTCAGTAATCCCACTACATGGGAAAGAAGCTAACATTAATATATATGTATATATATATGTGTGTGTGTATATATGTGTATATGTACACACACACACACACACACACACATTCACACACACCTCACTCAGCCTCATCTTCCCGGGTCCTTACTTGTTAATGTTGCTGCCTTCTTTCAGTCGCTCCCCTGCAGCTCCCGTTTTGGAAACTCTTTCGCTCCCGGCCAGGTCTACCAGGCTGACCTTACTGACTTTCTCTCCCGAGTTCTAGGTACAAGGAAGAAGAGAGAAACGATCCATATTAATGCAAAACTACACAGATAACCACACAGAGAGTTTATTTGAATTAGCAATGAATTTCATCATCAACTCTAAATTGAGGTGAAAATGTAAGTGATTTGCTCTCCAGGTAGCAAATGAGTACACTCAGCATTCCAGAACATAGTCTGAAAGCTGGAGATTTTGTGTGCCGAATGAAGAAATACTAGCAACTAATCTGGTTTTTATAATAACCTTCAACAACCATGACATAGATTTAGTTTTTTTCTGAGCAATTTTAGCATGAAAGGATTCATATGAAAAGTGGAATAGTGATGTTGTCATGCTAGTTAGGGTGTTAACCCACAAAACCTAATTGTGTGTGTGTGTGCATGCATGTGCGTGCGCGCGCACACATGCGCCAGTACTGGGACTTGAACTGGGGGCCTAGGATCTGTGCTTCAGCTCTTTTGCTCAAGGCTGGAGCTGTACCATAGCTTCACTTCTGCTTTTTGTTGATTAACTAGTCTCATAGATTGTCCCTGCTCAGTCTGGCTTTGAACCTGTATCCTCAGATCTCAGCCTCCTGAGTAACTAGGAATATAGGCATGAGCCATCAGTGCTCAGCTCCAAAATACAACTTTTTAAAAAAAAGTGATGGAAAGAGGACTTTAATAAATGATTTGTTCAGGGTAGCTCATTCAGTAAGGAGGCACAAAGTAGGATTTCTAGTCTCTGAATCCGCATCTGAAACAGGTCCCCAGTGTAAACACACTAAGTTCTCTCCACCCCCACAGGCTCTGTCCATTTTCTCACCCCAGACTGCAGGTCGTAAAGTGTCTGGGTGATTATGATGTTGAACACAGCATGGGAGCGGCTGCTTTCTTCATTCATGTTAGTGGCAGCCACCGTTCTAGACTTGTTTCCCTCAGACATCAATGATTCAATGTCCTAGAGGCAAAGCATTAAGAAAACACTATTAACAAAAACAGAAGAACACAGTTCTGCAACCAGGTGTGTGCTTTCAGGATGGTGTCTTTTGGGCCTGGTTCACCACCTTCCATGAAAATCTTCTTGTCTCTCCCTCATAGAGCAAGGCTTGAGCTTCTACTCCTAATAGCTTTCATGTGTCTGAAGGTCACCCACAATTCTTCTTTCTACTCAACAACTATCCTTTTGCCCTGTGAAGACTCTGAATTCCTCTTGATAAGTTTCCAGGAGAGCTAGTATTCATTAAATACTCCAGACATACAAGAACGGTAGTTATCTCATTTAATCCTAACTCTCCTGTCAGCCTGGAACAGCATTCTCCCACCTGCTCATCTGCTTCCCCTCTCCAACAAAAGTGGCTCCCTGAGGCAGGGGATTTCCCTACATTCTTTTTGTACAGTTGTTCCTATAACGTATCTGAAGCCATGGGCACTTATGAAATGTTGGCTGAGTGGATCTGTGCTAGCCAGTTTTTCACTGCTGTGGGGAAACTCCTGAGCACAATGACCTAATGGAGGGAAGTTTTCTTTGGCTCATGGTTTCAGTCCATCATGACAGGGAGGGTATAAGGGAGCCAAGCAGGTCACATCATGGCAGCCAGGAAGTACAGAGAATAAGATAAAGCCTGCTAGTGGGTATTCTCTTTTTTTTCTCTTTATTCCATCTGGGACCACAGTGCATGGGTGCTGCTGCCTGTGTTCAAGGACAGGCTTCCCCTTTTTAGTTAATGCTCTTTAGAACTGTGCTCAGGGAGATACCCGTTGGTGTCCTTTGCTATTCTTGTAGGTGCTACTTATTCCAGTCAAGATGAACCATCCCAGAACCTTATTTATGAAAGGTTTTGCATAGAAAGAGGCTTAATTTCATGGTAGTCGAATAAGTTTTTCCCTCTATATAATCAGAGGCAAGAGCTGAATGCAAGGAAGAGCTCTTTGGCTCTCACAAGTAAATGACAGAGTGACATGGACACTGCTGTTAGACCCACTGTTTTGGGAGCAAAGCACTTTAGTGAAGGTGTTGACTTAACACCTTTAAATCAGCAAATTTTCCATTCAGAATCTCAGTGCTTTTAAAGTGATGACTGGGCCCTATTTCTAATTTGAGAAACACATATACATATTTTTATTTAAGTCAGTTTAGGTTAATTTTAGTCATACTAAGTCTGAGGTGATTATGGGCCAGTTACATTCTTTAGATAGCACAAGTAAGTACTGGGATTTTTTCCATTCATTCATTCACTCACTTGTTCATTCATTTACATTCTTTAGCAACAGAAATAGTAGTTTGTTTATTATGAGACTTCCAAATTGATGACTAAGAACAGAACACTGAGTCTTGGCATAAAAACCCAGGGCAGGGAAAGAAACACAGGTCAGTCAACAGAGAAAGGAGGCTAGAGACCCTGTCAACAGAAGGGGTAGAATTAACCACCAAATACTGTAGAATCTGTCTCCAAACACATCACTTAGGAAGAACATTTTCAATGCAGTGGTAGCAATAAAAGGTCTTAGCAAGCCCAAAATGCTGGGCCTTTGTTCACACTGTAAAACCTTCACAATGAAGCAGCCTGAAGCGTGTAATTAAATGCCCTTTCCTACAAAAGTGTAGTAATTTGAAGTCATGGAGAACCAATGAACTACCATGAAGTATCCCACATGTAAATATATTTCATACCACTTACACATTCTGACTTACTGCCAGGCTGTTTCGTTTTGCTTTTGTGGTGGGCCTCGGGATGGAACCCCAGGCTTCACACATGCAAGTCATTCTATAAAAATGACACTTACCTCAAAACTAGTGACAGCCAGCTGAGATAAGCCATCTACATAAGGTCCCAACACTTTATGTTCTCGAACTTTAAGAGACTGCCTACTCCTATAAGGAGAAATTTTAAAAAAGAATGAATGAATCAGACCAAAGTTGGAAGCTTTTGTTTCTTCTTTAAGCTCAGAAACTAAGATTATAAAACTTAAAAATATTTTTTTTAATGATTAAGGAAAAGGGTTTTTCTGGGCACTGGTAGCTCATGCCTGTAATCCTAGCTGCTCAGGAGGCTGATATTTGAAGACTATGATTCAAATCCAGCCCAGGTAAGAAAGCCCATGAGAAAGTCCACCAGAAAGCCATTAGTGGAGCTGTGACTCAAAGTAGTAGAGTGCTGCCAGCCTTGAGAAAGAGAAAAAAGAAAAAGCTCAGGAACAGTGCCCAGGTCCTGAGTTTAAGCCCCATAACCAACCCCAAAAGAATAAAGGTTTGAAAAGCTACTTTATTTGGATTAGCAAAAAAGCATTCCACATATGGAATTTTTTTTATATCCTTGTCTCTATTTAAAGCAGTGTACTATTTTTAAAAGTTCTATTTCTAGTCCCAAATGAAACAGCCAGTGCACAGCTAGACTTGGCTAACTAGATGGACTTTAGTTTCAGAGGGAAGAAGAAGGAAAAAAGGAGAAGGAGAGGGAGGAGAAGAAAGAAAAGGAAAAGAGAAAAGAGGGGAAGAGCAAAGAGAAGATAAGAAAAAGAAAAGAAGAAAAGAAAAAAAGGCAAGAAAGTTTTAAAAAGAAGCACAGAGTGAATAGAAAAAAAAAGGAAAAAAGGCAAAGAAAGCAAGAACATATCCGATTAAATTTAAACTTCAGGTTATTTTAAAGTAAGCACATTCTTAGGAAAAATAATGTTTTAATTTCTTTGAGCAAATACTGAACAATAATAATGTAATTTTAACTTTACTTCTTCAAGTTGCAACCACTTATGTCGCTTTTATGTGGACAATTTTATTTAAAAAAGGAGATTACATGCAACAGTTGTCGCAGCTGATGTCTATACTTAGAACTGGCTCTACTGGTGATGATTTTAGAGTTCCTTTGTATTTTTAAATGGCAACTCCAGTTTGGAGCCCATTTGAAGTGCTAATCAGACAACTGAGAATACAGGTAAACATAAACACACTATATATATTATGTATGTCATGCTTTCCATACCATTGGATATTAATCATCTTTCAAGTTAAGATTCAATGCTTAGCATCTCTCGTGGAAAGAAAAAGGAACTATCACCACAGCACACTTCCCAAGGTCTTGGATTGTATCCTAAGAACTTTTGCTTATCTCATATAATCTCACAACATGCAACCAATGAAGTTTCACTGTGTTTGTGGATGAAGAGTTCAATGTGACAATAAGCAGTTCTGCGGGACTCAAGACAGGAACAAACCAAGTACCCATCTTCAAGATAGTGACTATGAAACAGATGACTCAGAGTTCTTGGCTCACTATGCTTGCACCACTGAAGATTCTATAACACCATCTACCAGCAAGAAAAAGTGAATGGAGCACACTATCAAGTGTTGATATTGGATTTTAACATCTGGAATGCTTGCTCACTGCTGGTGGGTAGGTAAATTGGTATAAGCATTTTACACTTTTATAAAGCTTGGGGCCCCAGTGGCTTGCAATTCTACCCTTAGATTTATTTTCTAAAAACTCCTACTGTGTACCAGGAGACTGACCCAAGAATGCTCAGAACAGTACTGTGATGGTGAAAAGAGGAAACCACAACTATCCCCAGAAAGGATTAATCCCCAGAAAGGATATAATCATACAATGAAACAGTATGTAATTAAAAATTAATGTGTTTGGGCCGGGAATGTGGCTTAGTGGTAGAGTGCTTGCCTAGCATAACAGAAGCCCTGGATTCGATTCCTCAGTACCACAGGAAATAGCCAGAAGTGGTGCTATGACTCAAGTGGGAGACTGCTAGCCTTGAGCAAAAGCTCAGGGAGGGAGCCCAGGCACTGAGTTCAAGCCCTAGGACTGGCAAAAAAAAAAAAAATGTACTATAAGAATGAATGGCTAGAACTGTAGTTCTGTGATAGAGCACTACGCTACCATTTTTCAATACCTACCACTCAGGTAAAAAATAACTTGGGTATGGTAGTACATGCCTGTATCCCAGCACTTAGAAGCTGAGGCAGGTGGATCATCAGTTTGAGGCCAGCTAGGGCTACATGGGGGAGTGAAAGAATAAATTATTGGAAGGAAAAAAGCAAGTCACCAAATACATATATATGTATATATAAATATATATACACTATGTTATTGTTTGTACAAATTTAAAAATTGTACTAAATGATGTGTAAATGTTGAAGTAAGAGAATGAATGACAAACCTGCAATTCCTAACAGCATTAGCTTAGGAAAGGGTAGGGAATAAGATAAAACTCCAAGAGGAACACATAGGAAGCTTAAAACCACTGGTCAGGTTCCACAAGTTATAGCATGAGTAGACAGTTACTGATTTTGTTCTTTATACCTTTTGAATTTTCTAAATGTTCTTTTTCTAGGCATTTAGATAGCTAATAACTCAAGAGCAAATATAAGCAGTCTTAAGATTGGTTCATTTTCTTAACACCAATTGTTTTTATGCCGTGCTGATTTTACGAAGATCACACGGACTTATAAAGAATTTAGAAATGCTACATGTCAATCAGATGCTAAAAGAACTTAAATCTAATTTCCAATGACATGAGAAGGTGTTCGTTATGTCACATGGTAAATTCGGGATACTGAATTGCATTTACTGACTGTCTTTAAGATAGAGACCCAGCCACATAAAACACAGATGTGAAACACAGGATCAATTGGCACCCAAGTATTAACAGTGTTGTTGTTGTTTTGAGTCATGGAGTTAATGTTCATTTAAAATGTTTATTTTTATTTGTTTTGTGGGAGTCCCAGAGTCCCAAGGGAGCTATGACTAGGTACAAGAAGAATGACTGATTTCCAGTAGGAAAGTGCTGGCTGTATGAGTGCTTATCCTCCTATGTCTAAGTAAAGACATAGGATTATGAGTGTCTAACCTTCTGCAGTAATCCTGTCTAAAGACAGGAAGGAGTACCTGAGTGTACTTATCATACTGCTTCCTGATATCCTCTATCTACCTCTCAGAATGTGACCTTTTACTCTGTTCTGTAATTCCCTTAAACTAGCCCCAGGACAATCTGAGCCTAAAAAAACAGAGGATGGGGAAAACATCTTCCGGTTCAACCATGTTTGTAGGTTAAACCCATTCTTTGCCCCAGGATGGTAATGGAATATTAAATTATTTAATAATAAAGTATTAAATATGGGATATTACTATATGAGCATTTATTCATCCATCATCCCAATATCTGCTAGATGGAACTGGCATCTCTTTAAACTGTATTTTCTTTTTTTTTTTTTTTTTTTTTTTTTTTGGCCAGTCCTGGGCTTTGGGCTCAGGGCCTGAGCACTGTCCCTGGCTTCTTCCCGCTCAAGGCTAGCACTCTGCCACTTGAGCCACAGCGCCGCTTCTGGCCGTTTTCTGTATATGTGGTGCTGGGGAATCGAACCTAGGGCCTCGTGTATCCGAGGCAGGCACTCTTGCCACTAGGCTATATCCCCAGCCCCTAAACTGTATTTTCTAAATTTTACTCAAATATGTATTTTTTTCTTTCAATTTTTTTCTTTATTGTCAAAGTCAAGTACAGAGGGGTTACAGTTTTATATGTAAGGTAAGTACATTTCTTATCCAACTTGTCACCTCCTCCCTCATTTTTCCCCCATCAAATATGTATTTTAAAATCAGTACAAAATGAAAAGGTAAATGGCATGCTTTTCTGTCAGAATCAAATGCATATAGTTTCCATTCCCTAGTTTTGAAAAAAATATAGATGCTTGGGTTTACTAAATGATTCTGTGTAAGTGAAGATCAGTAGACATTCTGATTACTCAGCAAATGAACTGACAACATAGACCATGACTTAAACATTTTAGGATCTATTTCCAAGCTTAATTTTCAACTACTAACTTACCCTTTAGGGTCTAAAAGATCTCGAACCTTCTCGTTATAAATTTCCATATAGGATACTTCGACTTTAAAGGTCTGTGACTCATTTTGCTCCAAAGAGATCCTTTTAAATAAAGCACAGCAGAGCCTTGGAATAAGGCCCAGCTGCTCAGCATGGCCCATCATGGAGAAGGATTTTCCTGAACCTGGAGGGGAGCAAACAGAAGGAAGAAAGGGCAGAGAGAATCAGCAAAAAGGGCAGAGAGAATCAGCCTGCAATGCGTCAACCATACAAACTGTCTTCATTTATCAGTTAAAGTCATATGGGAAAAAAAGTAAGAGACTTGGTCCTCAATCCCAGGCCTGTGGACATCACAGTCGCTGCTGTTTACATCAAACTCACAACCTCCACTCTGAGATCCAGAGAGCCTCATCTCACAGATGGATGTGTACCAATGTTACTGCTAAAGTCACATACACTGAACATAAGATCACAAAATAACAACCATACATGGAGTAGCCTGAGTGATATTTTACTAAATATACAGACAGGTACATTCAGTGTATATGTATATATGTGTATAATACACTATGTCATGCATATACTCTCCTTTGGTTCACCTGAATATAACGTGATTATGAAGCAGCACTGTTTTGATTTGCTTATTTACTCATTCCCACCTTATGTTACCACTTCTGTACCCCAGTGAAAATCCTTAGGAAGGAATGGTTCTAAAAAGTCTTTCTATTGTTTTCACTGTAAACATTATGCGGAGAAACTGGTAAATACTTGTCCAGTTCAAATACAGGTTAAAACTTTACTTTGAGAAAATGACACTTAATAGATGTAACCTAGCTTTGCTCATTAATACTGGAATTACTCAAGCACCAGAACTACTGCATTTTCAAAAAGAGGTTTACTTTTGATCAGATACATTTTTCTGTAGCTTCTCAAAACTTTTTTTTTTTTCTATTTGGCAGTTTTAAGAAATATGTATTCAGGCTTGGAGCTGTAACTCAGTGGTATAGCTCATGCTTAGTTAGCATGCATGAGGTCCTGGGTTCAACCTCCAACACACACACAAAAAAAATAAATAAATAGATGTACCCATTTAATATTATTGACTGTAATAACAGAAGTATTTTTACCTGTTTGTCCATAGGCAAAAATACAAGCATTATACCCCTGAAAGGCTTTCTCAAGTATTCCTTCCCCAAGGCACTTGAAAACCACTTCTTGACCTAGAAAACAAGACAAACAAAAAATTAAAACTAAGAATAAGAAAAGGATGTTTCTCTTACGTATGTAACTGTAACCCCTCTGTACATCACCTTGACAATAAAATTAAATTACAAAAGAAAGAAATGGATGTTTCTTTCCCTTAATGTAGCTACATTAAAAATATCCTGTCAGTCCTTCTAAAATATTAGAAGTACATTACAGTTTACTACATATACAGCTAAGTATTAAGAAAATACGCAGTAAGCCTATCTTATTCAAGGATTAATTATATCTGGTCTTGACTAAGCACAGCACAAAACTAATACAACAAACCAAAATAAACCTCAGAAGCAATAATTTTACATTCTCCTGTATGCGTTATGCAGCTCCGGCGCTGTAGAAAAAAGCTCAGCCAGGCCCATGTTAGTGCCAATTGTGTTTAAATCTCTGTGTGATCTGCTAAATGCTCCCCTGTGTTGGATTTACCAACATACTCCTCCATAAAAGTGGTGCCACAAAAGCAGGGTAAAAGTTATGCCAATCCTTCCAAGCCAAAAAGGTTATGTAATGTGCTTAACTGAGGCAGTACAATGAAATTTTTAGTTAGGTTTCAAGACTGCATGTCTTTGTGGTGGAAAGTGGGTCTGTGTTACAGGAAAAATGAATCAAGCATTTGTAGTAAGTACTAAACTGTGCACCATGGGCTCCAGTAGCTTCCCCAGTAGCTGTGACTACAGGTATGGGCTACCATACCTGGCTTGAAATGTTATGATACGTCAGTATCTCAAAAAATGTATGCTTCTCTATTGTTTCCTCCTGTTATTTCCCTGGACATTAAAGCTTCTTTTCCATTATCATTGGGTCACATGGGAGCAGCATTCAAACTTAATTTAGTTTTTTTTTTCCTTAGGACTTAGTATCTAAAAATGTCACTGAATATAAATTGTTTGAACTTCCCTCTGGACACACAGCTTCCACAGAACAAGACACATGTCATACACATTTGTGTCCCCCCTTAGTGCCAAGCAATCACTAGTAAAGTTTCAGAAACACTCATGTCCACACAAGAGAGCAAGGCCAAATTCTCTTACACAGCTCTTCTGTTCATGTGCTATGCTATGCAAGAGCAAGGTAAAGTGTAAAAGTGTAACAGACTTTAAAAACACGTGAGGCTTAGAAATTAGAGACTTTCCTACATTCATTACCAGTCATTCAGAAAACTGAAATTACATTCTCCATCCTCCATGTTCCTATAGTCCTCACTATATGCTGTCTGCAGCTACTGGCTTGAGTGCCTCTTTCTGTCACTGTAACAACAGCACTCTAATGTCAGAGAGCATAATCTCTTCATTTTTGTAATCACAGTACCTACTGCAAAAAGCCTGATACTTGCTCAAACAATGAGTCAGCTTAATCATTTTATCCTACATGACATTTGAAAATCCTTTCATGTTCAAAAATAACATACAATAAGCTTTTGATTATATGTTTTTCTCTAATGCAAAGTTGGATCTGACTTTTTATCTCCCTTGTTATATATACACTATGATTGTAGAATGTGACATTTCATAGTGTCAACATGTAAAATAGATATCTTTAACCACTAGCCTGCCAAATTTGACAAGACCAAATATTGTTGGTTTGAAGAAATGGTATTTTCAAATTGTATTATAAAGGGGTTACAGTTACATAAGTCAGGTAATGAGTACATTTCTTTTTGGACAATAGCATCCCTTCTCTCACTCTCTCTCAGATTTTCTCTCTCATCTCCACCTACAAGTTGTTTAGTTCATTTTCAACATAGTGCCTAGTGAGTGCCACTGCTGCATTTGCTCACCCTTTGTCCTCCATGAAATGGTAATTTTTATTTTCAATATAGAGATAGTATTCATATAAACTGCTGGCAGGAGAATGAGCTGACCTGGCTATCCTGAAAGCAAACCTATAATGGAAGATGCTCATACTTTAACTGGCTGTATGTACCTACCCTAGAGACAGACTCCCTCATGGGGCTCTGTCCAAGGATGCTCTAGCTGCACCTTTCACAATGGAATCAAGTTAAATTGGAATCAAGTTAAATGTCCACTAGTATTTAAATGGATATCTACTATGTAACTATTTTATGATGGAATATTCCAAGTTTACATGATCTTGTTTCTCCATTCCTTCTTTCATTCTAGCACACAGTCTGGTACCTAGGAGACATTTTAAATACGTCGATGAACTAAGTGGCTTAGAATATCAATGTAATCATAAAAGTCCTTCCACGGGTTTGTTGTGAAGATTGCCTAAAGATATGTGCATACATACAAGTACTCCAAGAAAAAGGTATTGCCAATATAATCACCTACACTTACACTTGACAAAGTGCTCTTATGTTGTAGTCAAATAAAATAGTCCTGTGCTCACTGAGCAAATATCTGACAAGTCTGGAGTATCTTTCACACACATTAGTATTTTTGCTCCCATTTTTCTCAAAGTATCTTCCTAAAGCCAAGATATCCAAAGTCCATACCAAACAAATGGAGGGTCTAGCATCTACAGCTGAGCCCTATCTCACAGAAAAATCCAAAGTTTAACTCAGCCTGTACTCAGATTTGTTAGAATTGTTTGTGCTCTTTAGCCAGACTCAAGTGCCATTCAACCAAATGTTTAAAAATAAAAACACACAAAACAGTATGGCTCTCTTGAAACAAGTGGCTAAATGGATCAATCTTGTTTGATGTTCCACGTGGAGTAAACACAAACAGTCCACTCTCTAGGATGGAGTGTATAAAGTGAGGGAATAAGAGGCTAGTTCAAGCATACTGACCATAATTCATGATTTCAATTTGTATTTTGTAACCTGAAACAAAGTAAACAAAAATTCACATGTTTCAAATTTAGCCCCCCTGCAACAATGTTGACAGGTGCGACCTTTAAGAGGCACCTAAGCAGAGCCCTCATTCTATCTGTGTCTGTCACAAAAGCAAGTAGGGTCAAGTATGCTCCGGCTAACCATATGTGGTCTTCTGCCATGTTATAAAGCAGCAAGAAGGCCCTATGCAGATACAGCCCCTCCATCATGGACTTCCCAACCTCTCTGAGACAACAACTTTATATTCTTTTAAAATTATCCAGAATTCTCTTAGAGCAGCACAAAACAGACTAAGGCAAAGAACATGAGCTGTTGAAAGCACTCAGCTGTGGAGAAGCACTGTGGTCAGAGATTTAATCACAGCTTCACAAACCAGAGGTCATTAGCCAATCAAGACTATTCCGACACCAGGAAGTGAAATGTAATACTTCTGATTTCTGCTCCCTATGCAGAATAAGCTGAAGTTGAATGCTTTTCCCTTGGTACAAACGGATTTTTAAAGTAAAGACTATTACTTGGAAAATTAAGAAAAAAAACTCAAGGAATTTCCCAGCATATAATAATAAAATTTTAATTTGGCTTATGTCCAATTATTAGAAATACTAAACAGGGGATGAAATAACCTATTTAACTTACATTTAAGCTATGCAGGAGAAGAAAGAATTAATCTTTACCCACTGTCCTGTTTGCAACACAATTTACATATTTTATTATTTTATATTATTGAATAGTCACAATGTCAACTGAGGCAGGTATAAGTTAAGAGCTAACACGTGACTGGGGTCTGAAAGACTAAGCCATTTGTTCAAGGGTTCACTGTACATAAAGGGCAAGCAGGATGTGAGTCTGCCGGTATCAACCATTGCATGTTAAGCCTGAAGTTTTCCCACCATCAGTAACTCATGCTGTATGACATTGGCAATCAGTTTCTCCACCTTAGATCTCCATAAAATGTTCTATAAACCCCTAGAACTTATCACACTGCATTAGTTATTTCTCTCTCTTGTCTCCACTACTCTACTGTGAGCTCCATGAAAACAGGGGCAACTGTATCTTCTTAGTGGTGTGGCAATGTGGCAGGCACTTTTAAGTTACTAAATTATTCCTGTATTGACAGCAAGGCTCTCATATGCAAATATGTGAAATCGAGGGCCCTTTTCCTCATTAGTGATGTTACATCATCAAAAGACTGTTCTTTGAACTTAAAAAGAAATGTTTGGTTCTGTTAGTTTATACTTTGGTTGTAATACAACTGTTTGTGATATTCGAAGGAGTACCAAAGGACTACTACAGGCCTTTGTCAAATAAACCAGTGGGAAATGAATAAATGTGTCGGTATATTATGTATTATGTATAATATACATATATAACTGACTAATGTGGTTAAGAAACTACAAGTCACTCTTTCACTGACATGATCTCCTCCCAGGGCAAAGATAATAATAAATTATTTCCTCCAATTTCTACATACACACACACACACACTTTAGAAAACTCAAGTTGTTTTAATTGTGCTTTGCCAATAGAATATAGTAACTCAAATTTATACAATTTAACAAAATTTTATTTGTAACTATGAAAGGTAAAACAAAAAGCTAAGAGAACATGAAAAAGGAAGAAGCTATTATAGTGTGTTTCTGAGATTTTTTTTCTCATTTCCAATCTTGAATCCTGAGGCACTACTAACAAATGGATGAACTATAAAGAGCTATTATGAAGTACATGTGTTTTCACATACCTAAGATGATTTCCAGAGAGAATGGAATACATTTTAACTATGGGATCAGGTTTCAAAGGAGATTCATTCTCCTCAAAGATGAGTAATAATGAACATTCCCCCCCCCCCTTTTTTTTTACTGGTCCTGGGGCTTGAACTCTGGGCTGGCCAGTTGTCCCCTGAGCTCTTTTTGATTAAGGCTAGTACTCTACCACTTGAGCCACAGCACCATTTTTGGCTTTTTCTGTGATTTAATTGGTGATAAGAGTCTCACAGTCTTTCCTGCCCTATCTAGCTTTGAGCTGCAATCCTCAGATCTCAGTCTTCTGAGTGGCTAGGATTACAGAGGTGAGCTGCTTTTTACCCACATTAACACTGCTAAGTAGCTATTCCATGTTCCACTGGATGAATAACTGATGCAACCAGTTCCCTACTGCAGACATTTAGATTTCCTTTAATTTTTCTGAAATGCATATCTTGGGGATTTAGTTTGGCCTTAAGGGGGGAAGGGCGACAGAGGTCTCAAGACGCTGCCCTTCCCCTAGCACGGGGGCAATGTGGGAGGGAGCCCCTCCCACCTTCCGGCCTCAAGGGGAAGAGAAGCAAGTGGTCCCCGCCTCTTGGCTCGGCCACATGTCTAATGGCGGAGGCCTGGCCCTTGGGGGATTGTGATCTCTGCCCACAGAGGAAGTTTCATGACATCACCTGATGGGCAGCCCAGCTCAGCCAATCAGCTAGTCACCCCAAGTCCCTCTCCTTCCCACCTTTGTCACCGTAATAAATTCTTCTGCCCTCCCTCTGGATGGGGAGACCGGCGGAACATCCAAACCTGGCTCCCCGAAACCTCTGTCCTGTGTTGGCTCCTGACACGTGAGGGGGACGGGCGGGGAGGGGGGGAGGTTTTGGCAACTTTCCTCATCTTAGCGTAATCCATAAGAACACGCTTTGTTCCTTCCGCGGGTGGGAGGGATAAAGCCAAGTGTTCTTTCATAGTTTGTGATTCAGGCGTCCCCCTGGGAGATAGGGGTAAGGGGATCCCGAGCCCCCAACATCCATATCCTTGCATTATCTGGGTATCCATCCTTTCTCACTGCCTTCAGAGGAAAAACCAACAAACAGCAGGCACTGAGGGCTCATGTCTATAATCTTAAATACTCAAGAGGCTGAAATGGGGGATTTCAAGCCCTAGGACCAGCCCCCGCCACCCAAAAAAGTTAAAGGGGTTTTAGAAACAAAAATAACAAAACAATAAACTACATCAATAAAATTGTGAATGGTAGAGTCTACCAAGTTCTTCTGGGGCAATTTTAGCTGTGAAGCTCTGGCTAGAGTAATAATTAACCAACATTTTTGTCTACAGATCTCCATGGTACCTCTGTTTTACAGTAGTATAATAAGAACAGTTACAAAAGTGGCCAAATTGTCTACCAGAAGCCTGAAAGTGCGCAATTGTGGCTGCATCTCACCTGCCTCAGAATACAGGACATACTGAAGACCTGTATATGAACACTTGAAAAAAAATCATTTCCCCCAAAGACCAAAAGCTTTTCAGACATTCTATTAACAACTATTTTTTTTCCCCAGTGTTACAGTTCCCTTTCTCAACATAGGAAAAAATGACTTGCCCGCTGTTTTTTTGAACCTTGGTTCACAAGAAGAGGAGCTGTTTATGCTGGCTGGTGGGAACCAGAGAATCCAAGCAGTGCATGGGTGGATCCCATAAAAGATGCAATATCCCCACCCTACATGTTTCCCAACTACAGTTTATACTCAACTACAATAAAGGACAGTTTGTCTGGGGGAAAGCAGAGAAGCCAAGGTCAGAAGTCCTATGAGAGGGAAGATCTCCAAGTATCTGTTTTTATCCCAGACAATTTAAGAGAAGTCCCCATCCCCATGAAACCCAAGAGCGGGTGTCTTGTCAGCAGGAGCAATGCCAGGAAGGAGGTGGCCACTCAGCACACATCAGCTCCTGTGCTTGGTGTGGTGAATGCACAGGGTAAGCCTGACCTCATTGTTAACAACCCTGACCAGGATGCCAATTTCCTCTGGGGTTTATAATCAGACCTCCTATAACCATGTGGACAAGTCATAAAACACAATGTTGGAACTGTAAAGAGAGCTCGCCTATGGAGTTTCTGCAAACAAAGCCACTGACCTGAATCGTCCAGCCCTGAGTCACAGATGATACAGATCTTTGCAAAGCTAACACCCTTGCGTCTCTACGCTTGCACACAAACCATCTCCCTGGGGACAGCAGCAAAGGCATACATAGTAGGAATGGGGAAACGAAGGCATCTCTGTCTACATAGCAAGGCCCTGACAGCAAAGCATTGAAGGAGAGAAATCGAGAACAGAGACAATGCACCTGTCATCAATATCGCCAAACATTCCTTTACTGCAGAGGCAGAGTGGGACAAGGTCTAGAAGGTGGGAGAAAGAAACAGAATGGCATAAACCCTGCACTGTCTACAACATGCAATAAACAAGGCAGACACATACAGAATAAAACTCTATAAGCATGGCAATACATAGGCTAGACCTGACAGGCACAGAATATTTGCTTTTCTAAAGTACCTAAACAGAAGAGTATCTATGACTTGAACACAGTGAGTTTGAACTTTCAATGCCCACCCCCCCAAAGCCCATGTGATATGAACTGGTCCCCAGGAAGTGGTAGACTCTTTAGAAGTGCCTTGAGCAAGGTCCTTGGGTCACTGGGAGCAATGTGTTTGAAGGAAGCTCCCTTTTTCCTCTCCCTGATTTCCTCTTCCCTCCCTCTCTCTTTCTTGCTATGACATGTGTGGCTTCATTCCATGACATATTGCTGCCATGATATGGTCATTGTCTATCACAGGACAGACAAGGCAGGTAGGCCAACCAACCCTGACAGGAACCTTTAAAACTATGAACTAACACCCCCTACTCCCCCCCCAAAAAAAACCCCTCTTTTCTTTTCATGAGATAATTATCTCAAGAATTTCATTATAGTGACAGAAAGCTTACCAAATGCAAGCACAATCAATAATCTGATCTGTTTTCTTCCTTTTCTCCCTGCATCTTTTCTCATTGGGTGAAGGGGGTGGTGGGGAGAGGCTGTGCTCTGTGACTTGGAATTCCTGTGGGCCTCCTCTTTTGTAAGGGTGTTTTTCCACTTCTAAACAGAGCTGACAGCCACAGTGATTTTGATGAGTCTGAGCTTGGCAGATGGCCTAGCTCCAAATCTGAGCACCTGGACAGCACAAGATGAGGCAGGTCCTACACACACACACACACACACACACACACACACACACACACACACACACACACACACACACACACACACACCTCAAGGGATTAAAGAATACCTAAGTTGGATGAGGTTTAAGTGAATTTCTTTCTCAAAGAAATGGAAATACAGCTCTAAAAACTTCTCATGTTGGGTGACTTCACATTAGGTTTGAATGATACGACCCCAAATCGACAGAGTTCAGCTAAAGGGACAAAACTTCTTTAAGGCTAGAGTTAAATTAAATGTGAAGATTTAATTTTTAATCAGCTATAGCAATTTGCCATGCAGGAGCCTGGTCAGGAACCTGAGAAACTGGGCCATGGGGTAAAGGTAACCGGAGGGGCCATTTTCCAGAGTGCGTTCCAAGAGCTATCAGCATTGCAGTCCTTCCAAGTGTCACTTGCACAAATGGCGTGGGGGTGACTCAACCAGATGGTTGTTTCCAACTGCACTGGACTGGGCATGAGCTTGGCTCTTTTTGTTGTTGTTGCTGGATAAAGTGGCTGACTCACCAAGGAAGGATCAGGAGTCACACAACCACTGCCTGGCACTGGTGCCAAGGATGGAAGAAGAAAATGAAGTGGGCTCCACTGTGAATGCCTGCTGGAGTGACTCAGGAGGGATTGGCACGTAAAACAATGACTGACAGAGGAAAAGCTCCCTTCATTTCTGCCTGCTCCATTGACGGCGCTTCACACTGTCTCTCCGATAAAGTAGCAGAGTTAGCCCAGCATCTGTTCTGCATTGTGTGGTGCATAGTATTTACAGCTTTTGTGGGGAAGTTAAAACAAAGCTGAGAGCAAACACAAGTCTTCAAGACTCCAGAGAACTTCTGATAGGAGGGAGAAGGCTTTAGTAGCATTGCTGGCTGGGTTCCAGGCCTGAGCACTCCAATAGGGGTTCTTTAACACAGCCTCATTTTGGAATGGAGTGAGAAGGGCCTGGGACAGAATTCACAAGCTTTCTCTAGCAGGCATCACTGTCCTTGACTTAGTCCACATTAACCACTGCTTTTAGCTTTGTCAGAGGTAGCAAGGCTTCTCTAAACCTCAGTTTTCTCATCTGCCAAATAGGGACAATAACAGTTTCTATCTAACTGGGTGCTTGATGACCACACTACTCACTGCATGTAAGAGGACTAATGCTGGGAACTTACTGCTCAGGACTATATTTCATATTTATCGACTGTTATCCACCCCTACAAACACATGTATGTCGAATGGTATCTCTCATGTCAACAAACTCCTACAGCCTGGATGTGGTCAGAGGAAGTGAAGTATGAAAGATGGTAGGGTTGATTAGAACTAAGGGAAATAATAGAAAAAAAGAAACACACACACATATTGCATATATACACACACAAATACATAGACAGAATATATAACAACAATATGTACAATATGTATAGGCTTATGCCTATAATCCTAGCTACTCAGGAGGCAGAAATCTGAGGATCAAGATTTGAAGCTAGCATGGAAAATCTGTGAGAGCCATATTTCTAATTAACCACCAAAAAGCCAGAAGTGAAGCCTTGAGCAAAAAAGCTCAAGGATGGCACCCAGGCCCTGGGCTCAATCCCTAGCGCTCCCCCTCCCCCGTGCCGGCCCCCCCCCCCCCCCACAAACATACTGCTCCAATTCCAACTTTTTGGTTGTTAATTGCAGGTAAGAGAATCACCTATTGCTCTGCCTGGGCCAGCACTGAATCTCAAGCCTCAGATCTTGGTCTCCCAAGGATTATAGATGTAAACTACTGGCACCTACCTTTGAATTACATTTTTAGAAAGACTCAATTGTATTTGCTCCTTAATTGGTTTATGTCACTTTCACTCCTCTGTAATTATATAATGTAATTAACATAAATGAAGAGAAAGCTGCTAATGCTATAAAAGCTTAATTAAATGCTCAGAAGCAACTTGATTTTTAAGGTGAGTCACTGAAACAATGTTCAAGTCAGGTACGGATGAGACAGTTCATTAAATACTATATAAAAAGGAAATACCTAGCAAGATTCATATTCAGGTTTAAAAAAATGTCTTTTAGGATAGCAAATATCATTTGTAACAATCATATATATTGTAACAATTTATATCATATACCATAAATCATATATCATTATAACCATTTTCAAAGAGCCAACTATGATTGCTCCTAATAACTATAGGGAAATTTTTCTATGGTTTAAACCTAATAGCTGACAATGATCAAGCATTTCCTACATCAGGGGACTAGCTGGTGCCTAATAAACATACCTTCACTTTAGTATTGCCTAATGTCAAACAGCTGAGAAATAGCAAAGCCAAGATTTGGGCCCAAGAAGCCTCACTTCCAGTGCCCTTGCTTTTAGATACTAGAAATGTGGCTTTCATTCAGACAGCGCTTCAACCACTAAACTATATTTTGTCTCCTCCTCTTGCTTCAGCCAAGCAATGTGAAATCAATCATTTCCACCTCTGAGTACATAACCCCCACCATCAGGGGCAAAGAATCAAACATGTCTGCCCTCTCCACAGCACAGATCCCCCCCACCCCCCACCCTCCCCCATACCGCACAGAGGAACGGGAACAGAATAAGAGGCAGATGCACAACCTTTCTCCTGAGCTGCAGGATATTAACAATGCCTGAACACACATGGTTTCAGCAAATTTGAACAACATGCCATATGGTTAGAATGGTTACATAATCTCTAAATCAACAGTTTAGTAATAAGGCCAGGAAAAGTGTTCTCAATGTCACTTACCCCCTACAAATCCTATCACCAGAATGGGTTTCATACCTGGCACTGAACTGATAGGAAAACAGGTAGAAAAAAATAAAAAAACAAGGTAACTAGAAGTCATTTTTGTTGTTTTGGCTTGTTTTTTTGCCAGTCCTGGGGCTTGAACTCAGAGTCTGAGCCACTGTCCCTGGCTTCTTTTTGCTCAAGGCTAGCACTCTACCACTTGAGCCACAGCTCCACTTCGGCTTTTTCTATATATGTGGTGCTGAGGAATCAAACCCAGGGCTTCATGTATACAAGGCGAGCACTTTACCACTAGGCCATATTCCCAGCCTAGAAGTCACTTTTATCTATCAATACAGTACAGTTTAGAAAAATTTTATACTATTAATTCATTGTCAAGAACATCTTAATTGCAGCTGGGTATGGTAGCTCACCCCTACAATCCTAGCTATTCAGAAGGCTGAGATTGGGAAGAATGTGGTTGGAAGCCAGCCCAGGTAAAAAGTTCATAAGAACCCCCTATCAGCATGGGGAAGAAGGGTAAAGAGGGAGGGATGGGGTCACATGACTCTTAACCCATCTATATAAAAAGCTTAAATAGGAGATTTCAGTCTAGGCTGGCTAGGGCAAAAAGTGAGACCATACACAAAAAAATATGAAAGCAAAAAGGGGAAGAAAAGGTAGGCTGGGGACCTGGTTCAAGTGATAGAGTACCTGACAAGCAAGTACAAGTTCAAAGCCCAGTACCACCCCCCACTCCCAAAGAAAAGAGTATCTTAATTATAATCAGCAGTGACTTAAATATTTATAAAGATGCTCAAATTGACCAGAAGTGACTATAGTAATTAACTTCCCATGGCTCTCTGAAAAAGTGCATGGGTACTTGAGGTTGGGGGAAGGTATGGGTTATGTATACCTGCCATGATTCAGGTTCTAATCCAGCACTAACAGGTTTTTTTGCTTTGTTGTTTTTTGTTTTGTTTTTGTTTTTTGCTTCAGATTCAGAAATACCAAGTGGACAAATATGGTAAGCACCTGGCTCAAGTAAAATAGGAGGAAGAGGTAATACATTTTAAATGTAAAAATGCCTCAAAAACCCAATGCAATGCAAATGGCTTAACAAACAAGCCTTTGATTTGTCCATCCCAGCTGTGCCACCAGTATAAAATGGCTGATTCATGTTTTCTCAGAGAGCTGGGGTGCAGGGGTGGGGGGATGCTGAGATCCTACTAGGCCACATCTCTACTGGGTCACAGATGAAGTAAAAGGGACCCACAAAGGTTATATTTATCTCCCCCAGGGCCTAACAGCTTTTAGGAAAGCCAGGTCTCCTAAATCCCAGTACAACGCATTTTCTCTCCAAAGCACTAAAGCTAGTCATAGCCAGGCAATAGTAAAGATGAGGATGAATATTAAATGGCAGCTTCCTATATGTCCAGTACTGGCTTAGGTACTTGACAAGGACAGGTCATTTAGTCCTCCAATCAACCTCTTATTATAATCATTCAGAATTATGCACAGGGAGAAGGTAGAGGGACCAACCCTTGTAGCCCACCATCCTCACCTGCTCCAACCAGCCCACTGCAATGCCATTGCACATACTAGAGAATTAAAGGTGTTAAATTAAAAAAAAAAAGGCCTCAGATAGAAGCATTTTTCTTATAGCTTTTAATGAATAGCCAAACATCACTGAGAAGTTAACATTTTGACACCCCATTCTTAAGAGCCCTTGTATCTCTTAGCCCTCTCAATCTATGCATGCCCCTCCCATCAAGCCCCCAGTCTGGAGAGCTGCTTTGAAAGTGCAGATTCAGTATCAATGATGCCATTATTCATTGAGCCTGACAAATAGGATGGCTTCAGGAAATAAGGATTTCCCCCTCTCCATTCACCCCTATTTCCCACCGCAGAATGAATGCTTCTCTCTTAATGTTTCTATTCACAGTTAAGAACTGCTATTTCTTTTTCAATGAAGGAAAAAAGAAAATCAAATTAGTATGGAAACCAATCAGCTAATCTACTAGCGGTACAATTATTAGGCAGTCATTGGATGAAATGCTGAGAAAATAGCAACAAAGAAATTATGTTTTGCTAAGACAGACACAAAATATATACAATGATGAAGATATCCAAGGAATAAGGAAAAAAACTCTCCCCTAGATTTGTGAAGAGCCATTGCTCTTTGAGCTAAGAGATATTCATTCATTCAGGGCTAACTGGATATGGTCTCTGAAGTGATCGTGCAATTAAAACTTCAGGAAATGTTTTTACCATCAGTATATTTTAAAAAAGTGTACTCTTTTAAGATATTTCTGAACATATAATGTAGAGCTACAGAAATCTTAAGTTTTACCACTGAAATTCAGCACTGGATTGAATGACTACCGTTGGCTCAGAACAGTTTGTGGGCCACAGCTGTAGAAACAAAAGGTTCATGCTTGTAATCCTAACTCTCAGGAGGCTGAGATCTGAGGATCGCAGTTTGAAGCTATCCAGGACAGAAAAGTCTGTGAAGCTCTTATGGCCAATTAACCACAAAAAGTCAGAAGTAGAGCTGTAGTTCAAATGGTAGAATGCTAGTCCCTCCCTTCCCTTCCCCTTCCCCTTCCCCTTCCCCTTCCCCTTCCCCTTCCCCTTCTCCTTCCCTTCCCCCTCCTCCCCTCCTCTTCCTCCTCCAGTTCTGGGGCTTGAACTCAGTGCCTGAGCACTGTCCCTGGCTTCCTTTTTTTGCCCAAGGCTAGCACTCTATGAGCCGGCTTTTTCTGTTTATGTGGTGCTGAGGAATCGAACCCAGGGCTTCATGCATGTTAGGCAAGCACTCTACCACTAAGCCACATTCCCAGGCCTAGAGTGCTAGTCTTGAGCACAAAGGCTCAGGAACAGCACATAGGCCCAGAGTTCAAGCTCGAGGACTGGCAGAAAAAAAAAATTGTACACAGGGTAAAAAAAGAGAAACAACTACAAAAGCAATACTTGCAAAACTGTTTGGTGTAAGTGAACTGAACACCTCAGGGGAGGGAGGGGGGTATGAGGGACAAGGTAACAAACAGTACAAGAAATGTATCCAATGCCTAACGTATGAAACTGTAACCTCAGTACATCAGTTTGATAATAAAATTTTGAAAAAAAATACAAAGAAAAAAGAAAAAAAATTGTAAAATTTAGAGTGAAATACGATCCCCAAATGTTGATATTTTTTTCTTCCATGTTACTTTTCCTTAAGGGCTTCCTATAATGCACACAGAGTAGGAGCTTCATGAACACTTCAGGCATTGTTCTGAGACTTTGGTTTTCTGGGTTATGTAAGAGGAATTAACAACAGAAACTGTGCTGGGGTACAGACTGGGTTGTGAGGAGGGACAAACCAGGGTGGTGGGGAGGTACGTGGGGCTCCACTACAAAGGAACTTTACATAGCTCAGAGAGTACAGGGTCTATTCAGTAGATGATGAAGGGTCCTGGGAGACACTTGAGAACTGCATGAGAAGTGCTAGTTAAGACTTATCTACTGCATCCTGGATATAAGCAATTTAGAAGGTAAGACAGTGGGCTTTGTACAACTGTACCATCTGTCCCTATTGGTGTCTGCAACCAAAGGAAATGGTCCACCTGTATTCTTGATTTAAACCTCAATGCACATATCCAACAGGAAAAAAAAAAAAAGCACACACACACAGTGCTGAAAGTCAAGATAGTGTTCCAGACTCTACAGAATTTATTAGAAGGCCCAAAGGGATGATAAAAAGAAAGTAATTATAACAAACATTAAAAATGAGTTATTCATTTTAATAAAACACATTACTGAAGTTGCAGGCAGGATGTCTGGAAAGGCTGATTTACTCAATGTGAGCAACAGAGGCAATCTTTCTAGCTCATGATGATTAACTTTTGAAAACACTATATGTCAAATAATTTCTCAACGAGTTGGCTTTATGTAGCAAGAAAAAAGTTAATAAGCAAAAGCTAAGTTTCTAGAAGCAAGTAACTGCCTCTTATTTTGCAATCTTTTAAAACATGTATCCCTTATATATACATATGCATACAAACAAATGTATACATGAATACACATATACATGCATATACATTTATTAAGTGAAAGAAAGCTACTAATTCAGTAAATGCTGTTAATGTTATAAGGAGACTCTGAGTCCCCTTGTAGTTCTCTGATGTGAAATTATTAGTTCAATGGATCTACTGTGCAAATGCCATTCCACAATATACTATTTCAAAACATATTGTACATGATATGGTTAATTAAAAAATAATTAGTTCAAAGAGATGCATTATACTCCCCTCTTACACTACGACAATTATGGCTGACATTCAGGAGGACAGAGAGGAGTCACTCAAGGCCATCAGTAATAAAACAGCAGTGGTCTGTGTTTCATGAGATGGCAATAAATGCCCAAAGACAAAAATACCAGCCAACAGGAAGCTGGGAGACAACATTTCCCTGAGGAACATGTACCTGATTGCTTAGGGCACATAGGGTCTAACAAACCAACAGCACCATTCTTTGCTTATGTAAGTAGAATAGGGCAACTGTTTGGCATTTAGAGACAAGAAACACACAGCAGATAAAGCCTTCATATGACCAGGACAGGAGATTCCATTACCACTTGAAGCAATTGTTCCATCAACTCCCATCTCCGAATACTCTTTGCAGGTAAAAAAAAAACAGGAGCTTCAGGAGGATTAAGAAAAAACTGCTCAAGGGTGAATGGCAGGGTGTATTCTGAAACAAATTTTCTTTTCTTTTCTTTTTTGGCAATTCTGGGGATTGAACCCAGGGCCCTGTACATGCTAGGCAAGTGCTCTAGCACTGAGTTATATCCCTAGCCTGAAACCAAACTAGCAGGTGATCAGTAGATCACCTGCTAGAACTGAAAAGAATTTGAATTATATTGGAAAAAACAAACTCTAGAATAATTCTAGAAAATAGAACTAATGGGAGAGGCCAAATATAACTCGAAGAGTCAACTTACCAGCATATTTTGTAGTGTTAGATTCATCCATGGACCAAAAGCAATAATCAAAGGCAAATACCTGTATGGAAGAACAAAATATTACAACTTAATTAATTCCTTATGAGTAAAGGAGGCTTAAAAAACTCTGTGAAGATGAAAAGGATGTTCATGAAGATCTGATGAACAGATTGCAATTGATTTGACGCTCTTAACCCTGAAGTCTTGGGGGTTTTGTTGTTTTTTAAACTAAACATGGCTATACTCCTATCTATGGTAGAATGAATTTATATGAAATTACTGTTCATCCCAAATTCAAACAGGCAGGCTTCTTAACCAGATTTAAAAGAAAATACATCTTCTGAGAAAAAAATAACGTTTTCCAAATTCACTAGTATTCACAGAAACCTTTTGGCTGGATCTTGATGGCTCCTCAAGACTAAAATGAGATATGTATGTGTATATGTATATACACACACATTATATATATATACATATATACACATTATACACATACACACATATATATACACATTTTTTTGGGCCAGTCCTGGGGCTTGAACTCAGGGCCAGGGTACTGTCCCTGAGCCCCTTTGTGCTCAAGGCTACTGCTCTACCACTTGAACCACAGCTCCACTTGTAGCTTTTACTAAGTTGTTTCTTGAAGATAAGAGTCTCATGGACTTTCTTGCCTGGGCTGGCTTGGAACCGTGATCCTCAGATCTTAACCTCCTGCATAGCTAGATTATAAGCATGAGCCACCAGTGCCCAGCTGATTTGTGCATGTTTTAATCTCCCCTTATATATTTAAACCTCTTGAAAGCAAGAACCAGGTCTTATTCACTTTTTGTTTTTATAAACATTTAAAAAATTATCTTTAGTTGTATAAACTCAACCTGTCAGTTTATGAGTGTAGCACATTTTGACCAATGTCATCCTTCGGTCATTCTCCCCTATCTTTCCCATCCCACCTATCTCAAGTTACCCAGTTCCATTTTCACACGTTCATTATATGCTAAAATTCAATTCCTGTACCTTTCCTATCTCCATTCATTTACTCTCCCATCCCTGGACCTTTCCGCCTTCATGACTCCCAATAACATGTTTTACCTTTCTGGTATTCATTGTGTTAAGTTGTAAGCAAATTCATCTTTTTTTTTTTTTTTTTTAACTCAGCACCTAGGCACTCTCCCTGAGCTGCTTTTGCTCAAGACCTACACTCTACCACTTGAGCCACAGTGCCACTTCTAGTACTTTTCTGTTTATGTGTTACTGATGAATCGAACCCAGGACTTCATACATGCCAGGCAAGCACTCTACCACTAAGCCACATTCCCAGTCCCAGCAAATTCATCTTTGAAGCCTGAAATGTTCCTACCAGTTGCATTAGAATTATTTACTGAGTGATTAATTGAAATCTGTAAAGAAACAAGTGCTTTTTTTTAAAACATAAAAAGGTAAAGCTATACTCTGTTTCATCACCAGAGAGACGTTATTTTAGTGCATTTACAACTGGTTCAGGTATATACAATAAGCACAGTTTATATCAAAACACACATCTGGCTTCAAGTGTAATGTGTATATACACATACCTACATAGATACATGTTCACTCTGGTTCTGGTTTCACAACAACTAATTTTCAAATGAACGGCTCTGAAGCAATAGTTCCAGTCAACAGAGTGTGGAATATTTGCTGCATTTGAAGACTCTACATAACTCAAGAGACCACACAGGTACAACCCAGTTAATATAATACTGTTGCCTCCAAGAAAGCTGAACTTCCAACACTTTCCCCAAGAGATATAGATCTGTCTTGTTTTTAAACATTCCCAGAAAAGGAGATACTAAAACTTTCGTTCAGTGATAACAACATTTAGCTTTCATTCCCAGGACATTTTCCTGTTTTCCCCATTTAAGTCAACCCTCCTTACACTTGTTTCCCAATTTTGAAGTATCTTTATTATTGCCTTCTGGAAAACCAATGGATTCCTTTAGCAGTTCCTTATAGAGTAAAATAACCACTTGTTTTCAGTATAAGTTTTCATGCTTATTTCAAACTTTTTGTTTTAATTATTTATTTTTTACTGACACTGTGGCTTGAACTCAAGGCTATGCACTCTCACTTGGCTTTTTGCACTCATAGATGGCATGCTGGCTACCACTTGAACCATACCTCCAGTCCGGGGGTGTGTGTGTGTGTGTGTGTGTGTGTGTGTGTGTCCGGGTGTGTGTGTGTGTGTGTGTGTGTGTGTGTGTGTGTACTGCTCTAGGCCTAAGTACTGTCCCTTTGCATTTTCACTCAAGCACTTGAGCCACAGCTCCACTTCCAGCTTTTTGGTAGTTAAGTAGAAATTAATCTCTAGGCCTAAGTACTGTCCCTTTGCATTTTCACTCAAGGCACTCAAGCACTTGAGCCACAGCTCCACTTCCAGCTTTTTGGTAGTTAAGTAGAAATTAATCTAACAGATTTTCCTGCCTGGGCTGGCTTCAAAATATATCCCTCAGATCTTAGCCCTCTGAGTAACTAAGATTACATGCATGAGTCAACATAGACTAGCCAGTCTGGCATTTTACTGGTTGAGGTCAGAATCTCTTGGACTTCTTTGTCCAGGGTAGCTTTAAACCTCAATCTTTAGATCTCATCTTCTTACGGAGATAAGATCACATGTGTAAGTGACCTAGGCCTGGATCAAACTTATTTTTAATAGTTTGCAAATCTGTATACTAAAGGTTTAGAAACCTATTAACTTGCATCCACAGGAATGCTACTTAAAAATAAAATCCACCTAAATTTTTGAGGGTCATCCCACATTCTGTGACAATTTTCATTGCCAACAAAGCATTAGCTCTTTAAAGTTATTTTTGTTAATTAAAAAAAGATGAAAAGAATTTTATATTTAAGTATTTGCACCTAAAATTTCCTGGAAGAGACAAAAAGAAATTTCCTGGCTAAAGGAATTTCAAGGTGATGATCCCTCAAAATAGTCATGGAGTCCACATAATTATTTTAACTAACACTTATTAGAATGAAGTTGAAACTCAGAAATGTTGGGCTCAGTCTGTGTGGGTTTAATGTGTAACTCTAGCTGGTAAGCTCTATGGCGACAGGAACTAGGTTTCATGCACCTCACTGGGAGGGGTCAGTACAGTCCAGAGCAGCCAACACTGTTGACAATTTTTTTTTTAATGAAAATTGAAATCAGCCTGAAATGAATGTGAGTACTATTACAAATAAGCAGTTCAAGCTGCAGGTGATGGTTCAATGTTTCATTACTGTCAGATGCATGCTTTGGGGAAGATGGTTCCTTGAATGGTCCAAATTTGGTGGTTAGATGAGCACCTTCAGCCCTTTAGCACCTCATTCTATCATTATAATGGATGAGCAAGTAAGTCCTATCATGCAGAATTTGAAGTCCACACAACAAGAAATTACAACAAATTGCCTGACTACTATCGGAAAACCTATTGTGAATCCTAAAGGAATCCTAAAGATGCTTAAAGTAATTTCTTCGATCATTTTCTTGCAATCTTTTTTTTTCCTTTGTCTTGGGATTTCACTGGGCCATGTGCTTGCTAAGCGGATGCTCTCAATGGAGCGACTCCACCAACCAGCATCACTTCCCCGCCATCTTGTCAATTATTACTGTTATCCTTAGCCAAAATTTATAATTGACGAACCCAAGGATTGTTACATAGAGATGGGTTTTTTTAAATCTTACAAAGTCCATTGACATTTCACAAGCAACAAAACCACTCCCCTGAATTATCCCTTCACTGATCACTTCAACCAAAGTGAACAGCATTTTTTTTTCTAGGCCACCAAATTATATGAAAGAATCATGCTATTTTAAGACTTTAAAAATCATTTGGCATTTCTCCTGAGAGAAAAAAAATCATTGGGTTAGAATTCCTAAATAGCTATTTCATTATTCATGACAAAGTCACTAGGATCTTAAACTGCAGTGTGGAAAAAAGAGGAGTTCCTAACATACTCAACTAAAAAAAAAAATGGGAACCAAGTGTGAATTTTATATTTAATCAGATGCCACCAACTTTGTGGAAGCATTTTTTCACAAAGACATTCCTACCTTTCCAGTCAAAAGGTCCAGACATTCTCTAGCAATTCTTAAAGCTGAAAGTCATTGTTTTCACTGCCTTCAACAAAGTTCAACTCCACCTTCTCCCAATCTCACTCCTTCCTGTTAGTTCCCGACTTATAAAACTCATCCCAGGATTTGATTCCCTGCAGTTTGCTCTACCACTCCTCTAACTCCAACAGTCTCTTAAAAATGCTGGCTTTCCATTTTTGTGAACCATGGAACATCCAGTAAAGTTCCTGAAGGTGTTTCTAATAAGACACAAGTGTTGAGTGTCTGAAGTGATGGAGTTCGAGGATTTGTAGAAGCATGTAACACAATCTCTGTTCTTACTCAGTACTGACTCTGGTTTTGTTTCAGCAAAATCCAATTTACAGCTTTTTTTTTTCTCAAAGAAAGAAAGTATGCTCAATGTTCTTTGTAGAACAAGAAAAACATTAGATAAATGTAAAAATAAAAAGAAGGAAAATGGCAGCTGAGTGTGCTAAGACACACGTACAATGTAACACTCAGAAGGCTAGGTAGGAGGATCACACTTGTTTAAGACCAGCCTGGGCTATATAGTAAAATCCTGTTTGCAAAAAGAAAGAGACAAGCAAACCAACACACAAACACCAAATATAATAGCACTTTTACTCCAGAAATCATCAACAAAGAGCTTTGTTTTTCCAATATTTTATCACTCACCAAACAAAAGTACTCTGAGAATTTTATTTTAAGGAAAATTCCAGATGGCTCACTTATTAAACTAAACTGTCTTGGAAACCTACTTTCATATCCAATGGCCTCATAAAATGACAGCACAGATTGGCAAGTGCAAACTCTTCAGTAGCACAGCCCCATGATGCAGATACCACACAGCACTTTGTCAAAGCCTCAATTTCACTCCCACTATGGGGGTGACAAGCCCATGGCCACTCACACATACTACCTGTGTACCTTTAACAAAAGGACATAGCAAATTTCCCTCTGTACCTGTAATGCTTATAAATGGTCAGCCAACTCCTTAGCTCTGAAAGCTTCCACCACTGACCATGAAGTCTTTTGGGTGGACTGAGCATAGTAAGAAGATCAGGTCAAAATGAAGAGAACAGAGGTTTACGGGGAAGCCCTTTCCCCCCACATCTTCTCCCTTTCCTCACCTTGCCTTCTTATCCAGTGAGCTTAACTCATCCTTTGTCAAACATCATCTCTGTTTGTACTGCATTGTAAAAGTAATTCTTCATTCCCTTGTGCTGTCTTAGGCAACAACTTGGCCTCTCTGTAAGACATGACTATCTGCCTGTGATATTTTGCATTGATGATATTTCACATTGTAGGATGTAACTCAAATGTCTACTGATAGAATAGGTGGCACATAAGATGCCTCATTATATGGTAGTAACTTCCTAGCTCCCACATTCAAAATCAAAGGGGCTTTCCCGAGTCATACCAAAAGACAATGAAAGTTCTCTTTCACTTTGTGTTGTGATTTTCCTTTTAATGCTGATTTGGTGTTTCTTGTTTTTACCTCTCCTCTTATCAGAGATGTGAAGTTGATTAATAAATGAAGAGTTAAACTTCACTTGTCTTTAAAAATGCAATGACATATTAAGGAAAATCTGTCTTGTGATGGGATTCTCTTCATTGCTATTTGCAGAAGTTGCTTAGCCAGTACAACCACTAGCCTGGATTTGACCACAGGAGCCATGGGCCATGAAGAAGGAACAGCAAGAGCCACTACCCTTACTACTGTACTGGTCAGTTTTATTGACAGACCCATCTTCTTGTTTAAAAATCTGTCATGCCTCTGATGGCTTTTTGCAATGTAATTAATCATTTCCTTTGTATTCACTTACATCTACATATGAACAATGTCTTGGGTTACACAGTCAACACTGCTGGGCGGTGAAGATGTCAAAGCATCTCAATGATTCAAAGCAAGTCACCAGCATCTGCTGCACCTCTATCTCCAAGAAATAAGGCAACTGTCTGTGATCTCAGGGAATTCACAATCCGTTGCAGGAAGCAACTCTGTTGTGGGAGAGTCCTGCTGTGGAATGCAAAATAAAGTTCCAAGGGTGCAGAGAGGTACCTTTTCAGAGAACTTACTCATGCTCACATGGATTTAAAGAAAAAATTTGAAAATAGGAACAAGTCCTCCCAAATCCCAGACCAGTATTTTAATAGCACACACAGAGCTTTCATTTAACATTTGAGCACACATAAACTAGCGGTGCATAAGCGACAAAGTACTCACGAGCTGAATTCCCACTCTTTCGAATACTCTACTCATTTCATATTTAATTCTCTATCATTAATTTCCAACATCTGCTTCACTGGTGACTGGGGAGGGAGAAGGGGGTCAAAAATACATAATCTGTAGTATTTCTGGTTCTCTCATGCCCTTATTACTTTTCAAAATCTTAGCCACTCCAACAACTTCTCCACCAGTGCATTCAAAAGGTAGTATTGTCTATTTTCAAACACAGAATATTCCTTCTTTAACAAACACTAGCTGCAAATGTCTTAAGTACATACTGTATGAACTGTACTTCATCTGTATAAAGTGTTACTGCTGCTCATTACAAAAGAAGAGAATAAAACTCAGTCACCCTGGCATAGCTATGAGCAGTATCTGGATCTGGTTCAGAACATCCAGCTCAAAAGCTTACTTCATATGCCTGCTTTACTCTGATAGACCTCTCCCTGACAGATCACACCTGCTCGGTGCATCTGTCCAATCAGAGAGAGGCAGTAGCCAGGCTGACTTCAAGGCTCCAGAATCTGAGGGACTTGAGGTAGCCCAGAGGTTGCAAACTGCACATTAGAAAGGGGTTAAGGGAACATTCACTCTGCTCAAGATGACTCAGGCCTATGGGAAAGTTTTCATTGTTGTTTCATTGCTCTTGGTAGCAAAATGGATGAATGCCAAGACGAGGGAGATGGAGATCTTTCCTCTTGAGGCCTTATAACCCAAGCAACCTGATACCTTACTGGCTGCATCTATAAACATCCACAGGCTTATAGTGACCAGTGGAGACAAATGGCTCTGAAGGAAGCTAGAAGAAGGAAAGGGGAGAAAGACAGAGTCTGCAGAAATTTTGAGATATATACAGTGCTGATTGTGAAGAGGGTTGGTGTTTTCTTCTGGTTTTCTTTTGTTATTGTTTATAAAAATGTATGGTTTAAAATTTATATTGTTTAAAAAATAAGTAGAGAAATGTTTTAAAATGTGATTTAGGTGAAGGAAATGTGGAAGACTATATCATGACCCGCCCTCCTTATTTTGTATCTATACCTATTGCCACATGACTTGCAGTACCCAGAATAGGAAAAATATTCCTAACCCTACTGATAGCTTGCCTGGACATATGACTTGCTTTGGCCAATTTATCTATGTATATTTGCTTTGTCCAATTAAATGTGAACAAAGCAATGAGTGTCAGCCAAGAGCAGTAGTTTTATCATAAGCAAATGCCAAACAGGGCTTGTTCCTTCAGACTCATGCCTAGATTAAGGTCACATGGTACAGAACCAAACCAACCTTGGCTGACATGTAAAGTTAGAGAAATAAACCTTTGTTGTCTCAAGCCACTGAACATTTCAGGTTGTTACTGCTGGGTCATTTAGCATAAGCAGATGAGACACAAAGCAGTTACTGTAGAATGAATCTAGATTCTTATCTACCTATTTGTCTGTTCACCAACTACCCTTTAGTCAGGTGAGTTTTATACAGGCAAACTTTGGATCATGTAATTTTTCTACACAGAAATCCTAAATGGTCTGTATATCCCCCCAAATTAGGGTCTTAACACCCAAATCCAATATAAGCTTCCTACTTTCTCAGCTCTTTTGTTTTCCTCCTGGTAAGAGTGGGTTTTGAACTCAGGGCTAGGAAGGTGTTCTACCACTTGAGCCATGTCCCCAGCTCCTGTTGCTTTATTTTTCAGATATGGTGGTCAGATTTGGTCAAGATTCTTCTACTTATACCTTCTGCAAAGCTGAGATGTAACAAATATGACAAGAAATGTACTCACTACCTTATTATGTAACTATACCCTCTCTGTACATCACCTTATCAATAAAATTTAATTTTAAAAAAAAGCTGAGATGACAGGCATTTGCCACCACTTCTCAGTATAGTTTGAGCAGGGGTGCCTCCCTAACACTGCTCCTGCTGGCCTTGAACTCTGATTCTACCAATAGATCTCTGCTTCTTAGTTAACTAGGATTACAGGAGCGAGCCACTGCACAAGTCCTTGCTTTCTTAGCTTTTCCTTTTTTTCCCTGATACCAGGGCTTGAACTTCAAGTTCAGTTCTGAGTTCTATGGCTCAGCTTTCTTGATCATAGCTGATGCTCTACCACTTGAGACATACTTCCAGCCTGGCTTTTTGCTGGTTAACTGGAGATAAAGACTTGCAGAGTCTTCTGTCTGGGCTGGCTTCTAATTGAGATCCTTTAGGTCTTATGTTCCTAAGTAGATTACAGGAGTGAGCCACCAGCACTGGGCTTTCTCATCTTTTAATACATGATTTATCTTTAGATGCATCTTACACTTTTAGGAGGGTGTGTAACTTAATACTTTCGTTTTTATCTTGGTGATGTGGTAGATCCTTAGGCAAGGGTGCCACTATTAAGCTGCATCCGTCCCCAGTCCTCATTACTTCCTAACTCATCCATTACTTTCTTGTTCCTGTTTCTTACATATATCTTGGGTGTAAAACTCTAAATTTCTGACCTTGGAAACCCTACATACCCTTAAAGGCCTTCCTGAAGCTCCACGTTGAGCTACAAGTCTTTTTCCTCGGCAGTCACTAAGGGCTGTTCTATTGCTTATAGGAGACTATACATATTTAACCATGCTCATCACACTGAATTCTAGAGAAGAGCAGAAACCCCTACTTTAATCATCTCTTGAGCCTTGCCTGAATTATCACATGATACATTTTGCAAAAAGAATTGCACTTAATGTTTCTCTAGTTAATGACTTGAGTGCATAAGTAAAAACAAATTTTAGGGAAATTCCAGTCACAGTTAAGTTCATGCAACTGCAGCACTCCTGGACTAAGCACAAGGGCAGAAGTGTAAAGGGTGGGCGGCAGGGCAGCTGCATTTAACTGGGAAGGAAACAAGCAAAAAACTATGGACAAATGATGAAAAGACATTTGGTGCCCATCCAGGTGTTTTCTCTGAGGTAGAACTGTCTGATTGAAAGAATATTTTCATAGACACCTTAAAAAGTAAAAGAAGATGAAAAATTTAATAACATATTGTATTTAACCCCAAATAGTGACTTATTTTTACCCTTGAATTAATAAGTCTTAGAAATCTGGCATCTACAACTGAGTGTCAGTGGCTCATGACTGTATTCCTATCCAGGAGGCTGAGATCTGAAGATCATGGTTCAAAACCAGCCTGAGCAGACAAATATGAATGGCTATTATTCCAATTAACCAGCAAAAAGCTGAAAGTAGAGGTGTGGCTCAAGAGGTCGAGTGCCAGCTATGAGAAAAGAAAAAAAAAGGCTAAGGGACAGCACCTAAGACCCTGGATTCAAGCCCCAGTATTAGTACAAAAAAACAAGATATGGTCCTAAAGAAAATGATCACTCAGATACACACACACACACATACACACACATACACACACACACACACACACACACACACACAGAGTTTATTATTAGGCTCCACAAAGCCTAACAAATTGACTAACTTCTCTTCTCCTTCTGTGCAGCTGCCAACCAAAATCCAAATCTTATCAGAAGGTGCTCACTAACCATCAACCTTCCCCCTGTGTCAATATTTATAGTATCTCTAACATGGAAGGCTTGGATTCAACCACAGTCACACTGAGAAAATAGGACATATCTACTACATCCAGACAATTACTGACAAAAGCTCTTTATTCTTTTTATAAATTACAGGAGAGGTACAAAGTAGGTATCTCAATGTTTGTTCAAAAGCTTATTGCTCTTAAGGGAAACAGAGCATGTTCCTGTAAAATTGCCTAATATGCCACTGGTGAAAGTATTAAAGGCTATTTATCTGGCTGAGATAAATGTTTCTCCACTCAGGAATACAACTTTATAAAATCTGACACTTGGGCTGGGAATATGGCCTAGTGGTAGAGTGCTTGCCTCGTATGCATGAAGCCCTGGGTTCGATTCCTCAGCACCACATATACAGAAAAGCCAGAGGTGGTGCTATGGCTCAAGTGGTAGAGTGCTAGCCTTGAGCAAAAAGAAGCCAGGGACAGTGCTGAGGCCCTGATTCCAAGCTCCAAGACTGACAGAAAGAAAAAAAATCTGACAGCAAAGAGGGAAAAAAATCCAAAGACATGCCATGATACACTTCTAATGCCATATAAAAATGTTAAATTTAACATTTCGAAGTTAATCAGATTATCCTCATCTTCTCTTTGCCCTCATGCAAAACAGAAGGAACAATTTTTTTAAAGAGCAAACACTCAATTTGGAGAGAACAAGTGTCAAGATCATCAACCATACCACACAGCAACAGCATTTTGAATACCTGGGCTCTCTTTTTTTATTTTTACTAGCTTTTCTACCTCCTTCCATTGCCCCCGGCAAGATGAGAGAGAGTCCTGGGCTGCTAGCCCCATCAGTCTACTTACTCCTCTCCTGCTTTGTAAGCCTCCGCTTCCTCTTCTTATTGGTTCTCCTACCTTAGAACATTTCAAAAATAAATTCTAACGAATCCTTATCCACCACAGAAATAATGAGTACTATAGCTTAGTGGTCATTATTTTTCCATCATCACATAAGTAGACACAGTTTCAACAATTAACCTAACATAGATGGTGTCCATAAATAAATGTTCTTTGGAAAATGACAAATTAATGACATAAGATGATGAGAAGGTCTCTAATGTTTTTAGAGGGTGCTTTCCCCTTAGGGTCAGGCCAGAGTGACATGGAAAGAAGGGGACAGGAACATTGGGCTTCTTTTAATGCCAATACTGGGGCTCAGGGCTGGGCATTGTCCCTTAGCTTTTACACTAATGGCTGGTGCTCTAACACTTGAACCACATCTCCACTTCTGGTTTTTTGGATGGTCAAATGGAGATAAGAATCTCACAGGATTTCAGGCTCAGGCTGGCTCTGAACCACAATACTCAGACCTCAGCCTCCTGAGCAGCTAGGATGACAGGTATAACCCACTGACACCAGCGTTGGGTACTTCTTAAGAATGGATTCAGAGTAGTGAGTTTTCTCTGGCTCAGCCTCTGGCTGCCTGACTGGGCATATTTTTGCATCACAGAACCTACCAGCTAAGGAGGGTATTAGGTAAACAGGATGGTATTGCAGAGCACATTCCCCAGGTCTGGGCCACAAGTACTCTGTAATGTGGGCCCTGACATTATACACCAAACTGACATGCTTAGTAATTACTTCCATTCTCTTCAGTCACCATACAGACCGCTTTCTTCCTTCTCAGTTGGTAATACCACACCATTTGCCATTTTATTTCCTACTAAAGGGGCTCCTCCAGGTATAGCAGTCAAAGCATATTTGATCTGGACAAGGCTATTAGATGGGCTGAGAACGCTTTTAAGATGGAACTGTGATCTACCATTTTTACTCTGAGTCTAGTCTCTGTAGTTCTTAACACAATTGATTTTATATTCATGTATTCTCTACTGGCCCTCCAATTAAAACACTAGGACCAGGTGTGATTACAAAACAGTTGTCTATTGAATGGAATCACTATTTGTGAAATCCAATCATCCTGTCTTCTCCAATGCATTTGATTATTTGTGCAAAAATCATTGTTTTAAATAAATGTGTATATTCATTTATTTCTTCATATTTAGTTGGTTACTTAGTATACTGCCCATGTGGTTCTGAATTCCTGGTTCATGTAATACTAGAGTAACTGGGACTGTATGTGTGTACAGCTAAGACCAGTAAAATTTTCATTCTTGTATAATTATTAAAATTACATTCAATGTGGGGCTTCATCATTGATTTCATTTTAAAACATTCATGTACTTCTCAGGAACCTAGAAAAAACTAAGGTGTCAAACAACCAGGCTACATAAACAGACTAGAAAGTAACCAAAATGTTCTTGGATTTTCTAGGCTGCAATTTCATATTGTTACATCCACATTAACAATTACTAAGTGAGAATTTCCTAAAGATTTGTCTAGGAAATCTGCTATAGCTTATATGTCTGTAGTATTACATATTTTCACTTTCTTAATAGGCCTCCTATTATTTGTTCAATGCATGTCTTCTATGCTGAAGCTGAAATTCTCTTCTTTGTTGATCATAGGGTTTGAACTCAGGGCCCAGGGATTGTCCCTGAGATCCCTTGCTCAAGGCTAGTGCTCTACCACTTTGAGCCACAGTGCCACTTCCCTGAAGATGAAATTCTTAGTGGTAAAGATAATACCCATGCCAGGCACCAATGACTCACATCTGTAATCCTAGCTACTCAAGAGGCTGAGATCTGAGGTTCAGGGTTCAAAGCCAGCTGAGACAGCAAAATCTATGAGACTCTTATCTCTTTTAACCACTAGAAAATTGGAGGTGGCCCTGTGACTCGAAGTAGTAGAGCATTAGCCCTGAGCAGAAGAAGGGTCAGGGACAGCACCCAGGCCCTGAGTTCAAGTCCCATGACTTACTTAAAAAAAGAAAAAAGAAAAAAGATAATACCTACAATGCCTTCAAAGGTTGAAGTAGCATTTTACTTGGTTTCCATAATCCAACAGCTAATTTGGATATTTCTTTATAACTTAGAAAAAAGAAAGCCTGGTCTGTTCTGGACTTTCTGTCCTTACCCACTATGTCCTAGATTTTGACTACATGCACATGTGTTTAGAACTTGTTCTAATCCCACACCATGACCACTGCCTACAATCATCAGTATCACTGGCCAGAAGGCATCAAGTTTCTTGTTATATTTAGTGCTAAGTTCCCTCTCATACTCAATAAAGTACTCACTGGTTTTACAAAAAAATCTACCAGTATTTATTCAGGGCTGATTGTCTACATTCCATACTTCTCATTCCAATTCCTATCTACTCTCTTGCTTGTACCGTTGGGCTTGTACTGTTAAAATATGCTAATCAAAGGTCACCTCTGATAGAGCACCCAGATTGGGGAAGTCTAGATATCTATTTAAACATGTTGTAAAATCTTTCCAAAGATATGAACTCTTCTTATCAGGGTACAGGAAAAGGTAGCTTGTCCAAGCAATTATCACAGTTTCCCCAGTTCTCATTCTAAGTCCCTTTCTGTTTTTCTACTTTTTTTAAAAATTTATTTGTTTATTAATTGAACACAAATTTTTTGACAAGGTGTTGTGCAAAAAGGGTACAGTTACATAGTAGGGCAGTGTGTACATTTCTTGTGATATCTTACGTCCTGTTTTTCTATCTCTTCTCTAGGTCAGGTAGACATATATACAATATACAATGTATCAAGAACATATACAGTAGCCAGGTGGCCACGCCCAAGAAAGTTCGCCTGGGCTTTAAATGTAATGTCAATATTAGACCATATGTCGATGGTAGTCTTATATGAACGTACATACCTAGCTTTTGAGCTATTGTACTCCCCTGAGAGGTCAATTTTTGACCTTTATATGTTGAGTAATTGTTTGGTTTTAGTTACATACTGTTGGGTCTCTGCCCCAGTCCTGTGGGGAATACTATTTGACAAGCAGTTTTTGGTTTCACAGACTTGGTCTCTACTGTCTCTCCGTCTCCCTTTCTTAACAGTCATATATCAGGGAGATCATGCCCCTTTGTTTTCTGTGTTCTAGGCTTGTCTCTCTCAACATTATTTGTTCAAGTTCTGACCATTTCCCTGCGAATAACAATATTTTACCATTCTTAATTGCTATGTAGTATTCCATTGTGTATAAGTACCATATTTTTTGGATCCATTCATCTGTGGAGGGGCATCTGGGTTGTTTCCATATTTTGACTATTGTGAATTGTGCCGCGATAAACATGGAAGTACAAATGTCTTTTTGATATCTTGGGGTTTGCTGTTTAGGATAGATGCCTAGGAGTGGTATGGCTGGGTCATAGGGTAGGTCTATATTGAGCTTTTTGAGAAACCTCCATATTGTTCTCCAAAGTGGTTGTACTAATTTGCTGTTTTTCTACTTTTGAGGGTGGTCATACTATACTCTCCCAGTTCCACCCTTCAATCAATCTATAAATAAGAACATATTTCATCATCTTAATGAACCTTTTCGCATAGTCAACAAAATGGAAATAATCACCGGACCTTACTGTCTAAGGAACAGTGCATCTTAGTAAATGTAGACTGACATTCTGGCTTGATATGATTACCAACAAGAATTGTTTTCTCTTAGGCTTTAAATTAGAACACTATTTTTCCTTGCTAAGAAGACAGATGTTATACACAGGTTACTGCCATGAGTTAAAGCCCTAGGTTTCTGTATGCTAAGCCAGTAAACGTCTGGTATCCATGAGGACAGTACTTACCTTGGGAGGTTTCCTTAATGATGCAAAGAAGAATTTCAGCAGCAAGTACAGAAGGTTGTCAACGCAGCAGCCACATCCAGTAAGAGCAATGAGAGAGAGAGAAAGAAAGAGGAAAAAACAGGTAAATTCAGAACTTTGGTATCAGGACTTAACATAAGACAAACCAAACACTTTCCTGCCTGAAGAGATAAACTCTTTAATCTGCTCATAAATGGAGTACACGCTCAATGATTTTCCTCTATCCTGGTATACTAGAATGAGATATTCCCTCACAGATATTTTTAGTGGTTCTAAGAAATGGCGATGGAAAAACAAAGAAATGTTACAATCATTATTGCATATCAGCAAATATATTTACATCAATTTTCACATTTAAATTGTCCTTACATTTGTATTGAAATATACCTATATCACTCCTTGGGAAAACACATATATTTGAATAGCTATATTAGAGTTTTTCCTCATTTAGAGATCATGGTTAGCTGGACAGCGGTGACTCACACCTGTAATCCTAGGTGCTCAGGAAGCTGAGATCTAAGAATCATGGTTGGAAGACAGTTCAAGCAGCAAAGTCCGTGAGATTCTTATTAATCATCAAAAAGCTAGAAGTGGAGCTTTGGCACAAGTGGTAGAGCACCAGATTTGAGCAAAAAAGCTCAGGGACAGTGCCCAGGCACTGAGTTCAAGCCCCTACTGACAAACACACACACCACACACACCCCCACCCCCCCCACACGATTTTCATGTGTACATTCATACATAGTTCAGTTAGGGAACTTTTTTTCTCTGCCAAGAGCCATTTAAAACATCATTTGAGGGTGATACAGTATTATCAATACAGGCAGATGGCCATGGGCGGCCAACAAGAAGGATGTGAAAATCATACATGTCTGTCTCATCATGCACCAAATAATTTCACAGCCTTACACAGCCTGAAGGCTGGAAGTTCCTATCCTGCATAATATTTTCATCTATTTCAACCTTGAGTGTCATTTAAAAGAAATTGCATCCTTCCCCAGTCACCAACCACACATGCACTTTTTACAATGTTCATTCCAAATGTTAATAACTCCCAAGTAGCTGAAAATTACATCTGAAGAAAACCCTGAAAAGGAAAAATGTTTCAAAGTAACAAAATACTAAATTGATTTGCTTTGTAAATTATTTCCTCATATATAAAATTAAGGCCCTGAATTTGGTTCTTACCTTTCCTATGACAGTTCCTGGCCTTCTTGATAAAGTTATTCTTTTTTTTTTTTTTTGGCCAGTCCTGGGCCTTGGACTCAGGGCCTGAGCACTGTCCCTGGCTTCTTCCCGCTCAAGGCTAGCACTCTGCCACTTGAGCCACAGCGCCGCTTCTGGCCGTTTTCTGTATATGTGGTGCTGGGGAATCGAACCTAGGGCCTCGTGTATCCGAGGCAGGCACTCTTGCCACTAGGCTATATCCCCAGCCCCAATATAAAGTTATTCTTGATCAAACTTTGATATCATTAACTCATAAACTGTAAAATTATTGTGAATGAGAAATGAAAATCCACCCCCCCCCAATTTAACTCTTCTTTATTAGGAGCAGAGTCATTGAGATTTAAAAAGATTTTCTGGTGGTACATGCCTGTAATTTAACACCAACTATTTGATAGGTAGAAGCAAAAGGAACACAAGTTTGAGGCCACTCTGGACAAAAGACAGTATGGGACCCTGTCTCAAAAATAAATAAAAACATGGGCTGGGGATATGGCCTAGTGGCAAGAGTGCTTGCCTCATATACATGAGGCCCTGGGTTCAATTCCCTAGCACCACATATACAGAAAATGGCCAGAAGTGGCGCTGTGGCTCAAGTGGCCTTGAGCAAAAAGAAGCCAGGAACAGTGCTCAGGCCCTGAGTCCAAGCCCCTGGACTCGACAAAAAAAACAAACAAACAAATAAATAAATAAATAAAAACAAAAGGGGTGGGATGGCTCAAATTGTAAAGCACTTCCCTATCAGGTGTAAGGTTTTGGGTTCAATACCCACCACTACAAATTCATGATAGGAAGGATGGGAGGGACAAATTAAAGACTCTCTAGAACAGAAGCCCTGGAAATCAAAATCTATAAGCAACAGACCCTCCATCATTCAGTTCATCAATCCTCACAGAGATTTGAGGAACCCTGAATAAAAACAAGAGCTCAGAAGCAGGGGAAGAATGCCCATGGATACCACAGTCAGGTGTGAAATTTCTAGACTTCTGAATGCAAGCAAAAAACCATGAAGTTCCTCCTCTGACAAACCTGAAACTTCACTGTCTTGGAATTCCATGACTTAGCTGGGAGCAAAGAAGCATTTCTGCTACAGAATTACCTCAGATGGGCACAGGAGATGTGATTTTTGTTTTCAGGTTTCTTTCTGGAATAACCGGAATGTGTAGCTCTTATCAGGCAAGTCCCAACATACGTGTGTGTCTACCCATCAATGTAAGACAAACATTTATAGCTATCATGATAAAAAATGCATGAGTCGCTTTACTTCTAAGAAAGCTGTGAACTTCCACTCCATAGCACAGCTTGGGATTTCTGCCAAGAAACTTGCCTTGAGTGGAACGGGGCTCTGGAAGGCTCTGTACCAAGCAGGTAGAGCAACAATAAAAATTTTATGTGACACACTTTGAACTAAACCTTCTCTTATTTGGCTTGCTTTATTTTTCAAAAGCCATTTGAATCACTGCTTTGCCTCACAAAGGAAAAGACAGGACAATAAAGTTACATGAAGAAGATCATAGGAAATAACATGCACCAAGTTATAATAATATATAGTTGCCCCTGGATATGAGGATTAATATCAAAATTCATGGATACTCAAGTATCTTATATAAAATGGCATCGTATTTGCATACAACCATGTACATCCTCCTGAATACTGACAAGTCATCTCTAGATTACCTAAATCAACTAAATGCTTTGTAGGCAGTTGGTATGTAGTATTGTTGTTTGAGGAATAATGACAGGGAAAAAAATCTGTACATATTCGATACAGGCACAAGATTTTTCTCGATATTTTTCACCTGCAGCCGACTGAAGTGGAGTATGTGGACCTCACACATACAGCAGCTGGCTGTTAGGCTTCCCAGCTTGGCTGTGTCGGAACAAGTACATCTGTGAAGATGGAACGGGCTAGAGAGAATCCAGAGAGCCAAGAGCTATCCAGAGTTCTCATAGGAATGCTTCAGACTGTGGCCACACACTGCTCATCCCTGGCAAACAAGAACAGTCTTGGTATGTAGCCAAAAGGTCCATTTTACCTTCTTAGCTGGCCCAAATAAAATTACCCTTTTCTTCTCTGTCATTCCAAGAAGGTATGTGTGTGTTTATTTGTTGTTAGAAAACAAATCCCATCCCAACTGCTTAAGTACTTCAACAGTGCATTTCTTCCGACCAATATAATTCAGCTCCCTTTTGTGGTTTGACTAAAGGGCTGCTTGCTAAGAATGAATGGAGCCTGGGCCGCAGGGGAAAAAAAGCCACCATGCTCATTTGCTGCATCCCAAACTTACTCATTTCATTTAGAACAGAGATCCTTGCTATAGTAGAAAAAGTCATCTAGCACAGCATAGAGCACTTTATTCATCAATAAACTTTTCCTATGTCCTTCAGTGATGGACAGCTCTGGCATTCTAACTCAGAACCATAATTTATGATCTAAATCTCCAGGGGCTGAATACGATTCACTGGGAGCAGTGAAGAAAAAACACTGTCTAATGGGAATACTACCAACACTATAAATACACGCGGTAAGTTATGTGATACTGGAGATTTCACCCATGCATGTAGACAGACTATAAAAATGACTGAATGGGGGCTGGCAATGTGGCTTAGCGGTAGAGTGCTTGCCTAGCATGCACAAAGCCCAGGGTTCTGTTCCTTAGCACCACATAAACAGAAGAAACCAGAGGTGGTGCTGTGGCTCAAGTGGTAGAGTGCTAGCCTTGAGCAAAAAGAAGCCAGGGACAGTGCTCAGACCCTGAGTCCAAGCCCCAGGACTGGCAAAAACAAGCAAACAAACAAACAAAAGACCTAATGGAAGGCCATGGAGCTGAGGTAGTACGAATACTCTGGGCTTCTACACACACGAAATGCAACAAGCTCAGCCAATCACAAAGAGCTGAGCATCAGCCACATCATCATCTGGGACTTCCTACCAGGATGGCTCAAACTTTAACCACAAATCACTTCTTTGCTCTGCTTCTGTGCTGGTCCTGCACAACTATCCCCTTTGTGTTCCTTTTTTTTTTTTTTTTTTTTGGCCAGTTCTGGGCCTTGGACTCAGGGCCTAAGCACTGTCCCTGGCTTCTTCCCGCTCAAGGCTAGAACTCTGCCACTTGAGCCACAGCGCCGCTTCTGGCCGTTTTCTGTATATGTGGTGCTGGGGAATCGAACCTAGGGCCTCGTGTATCCGAGGCAGGCACTCTTGCCACTAGGCTATATCCCCAGCCCCCCTTTGTGTTCCTTTTGAGCTGGACTTGTGAATGGCTCTCAGCAGGCTGATCTCTTCAACTGGGTCTTTACCATGGAACTAATGCAACTGACCTCTGTCTCCTTCTCTCTTCCCACTTCACCTGACCCCTTCTGCCATTCTTCAAGACCCAGTTCGATACTCAACTGTGTTAATTCTTCATTAATTGTGAGAACACCTGGGTCTTCATCATTGCATGACTGCTTTGGGCAACGAAACACTTTAGCGCTGGCTGACTAACATAGACATGGGTAAGCCTCCAGTCATTTTGTTTTGTTTGAATTTCCTGTATCTTTAAATTTTAAACCTCTGGAAAATAGACTGCCCTACCCCCATGGCCACATGCTGTTTTCATAATCCCAGGCCTTAATCTCACCTTCTTATGAGGGATTCAGAATGTTACAAGAACTCAGAAATAATGCTTTGCCTAAATGAATTAAACATAACCCAAATACAAGGATTGACTTGAGTCACTAGCACCATCTCACATTCTGGGGGCAAGACAGTCTATACTGTACAATGATCAAGATTTCAGGGGAGCTGTAGGTGTGGCTCAGGGGTAAAGCAGGTGTGTAGCATGCAGAATGCACAAGATGCACTGGTATAATAACTTCAGAGCCAGGTGCCAATGGCTCATACTTGTAATTCTAGCTATGCCAAGAGGCTGAGATCTAGAGAGTCATGGTTCAAAGATGGCCTGGGAAGAAAAGTCTACTAATCTCCATCTCCAATTAACCAGCAAATTGCTGGACTAGAGGTTTGTTTCAAGTGATTGAGCACCAGCTATTAAGAGTCCTGGTACCAGCACAAAAACAAAACAAAATAAAAAAACAGATTTAGAGATTGCCCACAAACAGACTATCTCTGGTGACTTGTTTATTTAAAAACAATGATTTCACCCTCTCCAAACCCAGTAAACCAACTATTAAATGGGCAAAGGAGCTAAAGAGAGCCTTCACAAGAGAAGAGATAAAAATGGCAAAGAAACATATGAGGAAATGTTCAACATCCCTGGCAGTAAAGAAATGCAAATAAAAACAACCCTGAGATACCACCTCACTCCAGTTAGAATGGCCTGTACTCTGAACTCAGCCAACAACAAATGCTGGAGGGGATGAGGGGAAAGAGGAGTCTTTTTCCACTGTTGGTGGGAGTGCAAACTAGTACAACCACTTTGGAGAACAGTATGGAGGTTCCTCAAAAAACTCAACATAGACTACCAGCCATACTACTCCTAGGCATCTATCCTGAACAACAGGTCTCAGGATATCATAAAGACATCTGCACATCCATGTTTATTGCTGCACAATTCACAATAGCCAAAATATGGAAACAACCCAGATGCCCCACTACAGATGAATGGATCAAAAAAATGTGGTACCTGTACACAATGGAATACTACATAGCAATTAGAAATGATAAAATATTGGTATTCACAGGGAAATGGTAAGAACTTGAACAAATAATGTTGAGAGAGACAAGCCTAGAACACAGAGAACAAAGGGGCATGGTCTCCTTGATATGTGACTGCTGGGCGGGGGAGGGGGGGGGGAGGGGGCGGGAGAGGAGGAGGGGTGGCGGGAGAATAGTAGGAGAATAGTAGAGACCAGGTCTGCAAAATAACAAACTTCTTTTCAAATGGTATTTCCACATGTTTGGGTCAGCGACTTTACATTATGTATCTAAAACCAAACAACTACTAAACAAACATAAAAAGGTCTAGGATAGACCTATCAGTGGATCACAATAGCTCAACAGCTATGTACACATGCTTATATAAGATGAGGATAAGCAAAAACAACTCCAAGAGAAGGACACAGGAGGATTCTATTGTTGTCATTACGTTTAATGTTCTACGTGAATTTCCTTTGGTGTACCCTACGTGGTTACTGTATATGATTTTGGCACACTGGATATTGTACATATGCCTACCTGAACTAGGGAAGGGAAAGAAAAATGAGGATGTAACAGATATCACAAGAAATGTACTCACTACCTTATTATGTAACTGTACCCCTTTTGCACAACACCTTATCAATAAAATTAATTAATAAAAAAGAAAATAAAAAACAATGATTTCTTCTATATGTGTGTATTTATATACATATATATGCATATATATCTGTATATCATATAGAGTAGAAGTTCAATGGACTTTTAACAAGAGTCAAACCCTAAAAACCTTCTGAAGTAATTAAACTGAGAAACTCACTAAACCCACTTCCCTATGGGACACGTTATGACAATACTTTTCAGAGGCTGGAATGTGCTAATATAGGTTATTAATCCCACTGCATATTCAATGCACTACTTCAACAACACAACCACACTTTGAAACCCTGCTCTGCCACAACTTCAGATTCAAGAGCAATGTTTAATACTCTGAGTCAGATAAGGACAAAGCACTGCCAGCATCTGTTTCATTCCAGTTTTCATCTCAGGGAGGAGATGAACACTGGGCAGAGCTTGGGAAGATGCAATGCAAAGGGAATGAAGGGTTCGTACCCTTCCATGGAAGGTGACTGGATGAGCGTGGGTTCTAGATCACACGCTGTTACCAGGTCCCAGAGAACACAGGAAATCTGCACAGGTAATGGCCACTCTCACACCTTATTAAATGGGTGAGATCTCACAATTCTTCCTTTCCCCAAACCTAAGAAAGCACCAGTCCCTGACTGGTTGGAATTAAAAAAAGGAAAAGAAAACATTCTGCCAAAGATGTTTCCTGAAGCAGAGTTCAAGGCTACTTTCTAGTCTAGTCTAGAAAGCAAACTTCATCAAATACCTGTTACTGTGGGCGAAAATAACTGTTATCTTTTATTTATTTTTATTTATTTATTTATTTATTTATTTATTTATTTATTTATTTTGCCAGTCCTGGGGCTTGGACTCAGGGCCTGAGCACTGTTCCTGGCTTCTTTTTGCTCAAGTTCTAGCACTCTGCCACTTGAGCCACAGCGCCACTTCTGGCCATTTTCTGTATATGTGGTGCTGGGGAATCGAACCCAGGGCCTCATGTATATGAGGCAGGCACTCTTGCCACTAGGCCATATCCCCAGCCCCAACTGTTATCTTTTAAAAATAGCTTTTAAACTGCATGATTTGTCATATGCTTTGTTTTACACTAAAAAGTAAACATTTTCTCTTCTGAAAATCTTGGTTGTTTTTTTTTAATACTGCTATCTGTAAGTTGAGTAGAAATTCTGGATGAGTAAGTGCTCATTTCTATGTCATCAACTGGTCAAGAAAAAATTATAATAAAATGGAAAACTTGAGATGAATCTATATGCATATGTCCATAATAACTATTAATTTAATATGCTGTTCATGAGATCTGTACATCTACTTCCAATGTTGTGGGTATACAAACAAAATGTAATACTTCACAAATTAATTTATATAACCACTATCCATCAGTAATGGCCTTTCTACCTCTTCCTCCAACATGAACAGGGAAAGCAACACCTTAGTTGTTTCTCCTGGCTAATGCAGAGCCGTGAGCCCCAGGACCCAGGTAAGTAAAAGTACATGGCGGCGCCAGGGCTGTCTCTGTGGAGCATTCTCCAGGCCCCTTCACGAGCTCCTGTTCCTGATTACCATGGGGGCAATTCCCCACTGAGGGAGCCTAGTGAGAATTCACTCTGTGTTCATGAATACAAAATTCACCAAAGAAAATATAGCCCTTGTTCAGTGTGTCACATTTGTGAATGTATCACACAGGGAAGCTTTCTGTACACTACAGCATAGAACATCAACTCTCAGATGAAAAGTCAAGAATGAACCAGACATAGTGATATATTCCTATAATCCCAGCTACTCAGGAGGCTGAGGCAAGAGGCTCACTTGAGCCCGAGAGTTCAAGGCACATTGTAATTTTGGACATGGTCCAAGCTCTCCATGCTTCAACTCCTGTAACCTGTCACATCAAGAGTTGTTGAGAGTGTTAAGTGAATGAACCTGTGTAAAGCATTTAAGGAATCAGAGTAACATTGCAGGCTCAAAAGCCTCCTACCTTCAGCCATTTATTTTTGCCTACAAACTTTCTCCATCTGCCACAAAAACACCTGCAGTTGCTGATGGCAGATGCTGGTGGGCTCTGACAGCCTGCAGGATCTGCCACCTAGAGTGCTCTGGAACCAACAGGCCCCCTGACTCAGCAGCCCATTCACTCTGCACAACATCTGTGCAGAACCGTCTAGCTTCAAAGTCACATTGAATCATATCGCCAAGTCAGGAAATTATGCCAATTAGAGGAGTGAGATTTTAGAAGGTATGCTGACTGGGCAGAATGGCATTTCTCATCTCCATTCCCAATGCAGACCAGGGAACTGCAAATGAGCATGCCAATAACAGGTCCATGGCAAAAGCCATACTTGTGGTGAGCAATGTCATTCTCGAGGTTGAAGAGTCTATGATTTAAAAAGAAATTCACTGTGAACATCAAGATAGGAATTGAAACAGCTTGGCTCAGGTGGGAACGAATCCACAGACCCACTTTTTAAATTACACCCAAGTGCACTGCAAATAAGAAAGAATAGACAGGTAACAAAGGAATGAGCCCAGGGAAAGCTTCCCTAGGTTTATGAACTCTTGTGATGCTTTTTTCCCTTGCCTTCCAAGAGCAGAACTTACAGCATAGCAAGTCTGAGACTTAAAAGTAGAATGTAAATTTTCCTCTTCCTGTTATAATACAAACCCTGTGTTCTATGTCCAAATCATTTGTTACTATCATATCACTTATAAGAATTGTATTTGTATGCACTGTTTACCTGGTTAAAAGCAAACAAATGTTTTCCTCACTAGGCAAAGAGCACAAACCCAAAGAAAGCCATTGTGACTGAATTCTTCAGAAAAAGAAAAGCTCCATAAGAAATCCATTAATTGCCAAGACATTTAGAGGTTTGCAACAGGAAAATGCAAGTCACTGACAAGGAGAACTCTTATGAGGCATGGGCAAGAATCATTAAGCTAAACAGCTCTCTTCCTCCTCTTACTCTGATTATTACCAGAAAACAGACAACAGGAGGACTACATTAGCAACTTAGTTCTGTCCTTCCCAAAGTACCTCCCAACATACTCTCACTTAGAACAAGCCATCATTACCATTCCAATCCTGAAATAGCTCAGATCACTTCGGAATGGCAGAGGTAGGGGGAGTTCCACAGATGGACACTGAACCCATAATTTCACTGAGCTGCAAATGGGCCCAGGGGTGCTGTCACCAAGGCCAGCAGAGGCTGGGTTGTGTCTCCTGTGACGCCAGGACACTTTCTTCATCCACTCCACTGTCTCTGAGAAGAAGGAATGTCACTGAGCATATTCTGTACACATGGCAGAATGATGTCTGAAGTCATCCACTAATCCTTGCCCCGACGTAAGGTGGAAATCATTTCTCAGAACTAAAGACAAGGCAAAGCTGGGATTAAAACCTATGTCAGAACCTGGTGGCTCATGCCCATAATCCTAGTTTTCAGGAGGTTGAGATCTGAGGATCATGGTTGAAGCCAGGCTGGCAATAAAGTCTATGAAATTCTCCAATTAAGCCTTTTTTTTGGCCAATCCTGGGCCTTGGGCTCAGGGCCTGAGCACTGTTCCTGGCTTCTTCTTTTTTTTTTTTTTGCCACTTGAGCCACAGCGCCACTTTTGGCCGTTTTCTATATATGTGGTGCTGGGGAATCGAACAGGGCTTCATGCATATGAGGCAAGCGCTCTACCACTAGGCCATATTCCCAGCCCAAGCATTTTTTTTAAGGCCAGAAAATGGAGCCGTGGCTCAAGTGGTAGAACACAAAAGCCCAGGGACAGTGCCTAAGCCCTGAGTTCAAGCCCCAGGACTGGCACCAAAAAACCAAAACCTATGTGAGGAACTTTTGAGCATATTCCTGTAACTCCACAGACACTAGCCATCATTTGCCTCAGCTTGAAACCACAGAGCAACTCCTAATTACCACAGGAGATGGTAAATGCCAGCTTCAACCCACCCACCAAGCACTCAGAAAACCTGTACCTCTCAGGAATACAACCTCAACCCCCTGGATCTCTGTTCCCTTGACACCACCACCACCACTACCACCTCACACTCCACACCACCCCCACCTCACCAACCGTGGGCCCCTTCATGATTCACAATCACAGTTGTCCATTTCCTATGGTCCCTGCTGTACTCTTGCTGAGGATCCTGCACAATTGCCTTCTTCGTCCACATGGCAGCAAGCTGCACCAGGGCCCTGACCAGGCCTGCTTGGTCATCATTGTTGTCAATCTCTCCACAGCCTGGTCAGAGGCACCCATGTCTCCCAAGCTAGGGAGGCCCCATGGATAGAGGATGGATAATACTATCCTGGTTCTCACTTGTCCTGTCAGGTCTGGATCAATGCTTGGTGTACAAGAAAGGACAAAAGTTTACTGGGTAAACTAACAGATAAAAGAAAATCTCAGAACTGCATACCAAAAGGAAGTAGACATCCCATGTGGCCATTTGAGACAGGTCCTATTCGAAGGGCGGCCTCTTATTAGAGAAAATAAATAACTAGGTACATTTATTTTCCCACTGCTGAAAAATGATTGTTTTATTTTAGTTAACCACCAACTCCTTTTTTTTTTTTTTTTTTGGCCAGTCCTGGGGCTTGGACTCAGGGCCTGAGCACTGTCCCTGGCTTCTTTTTTTGCTCAAGGCTAGCACTCTGCCACTTGAGCCACAGCACCACTTCTGGCCATTTTCTGTATATGTGGTGCTGGGGAATCGAACCCAGGGCCTCATGTATACGAGGCAGGCACTCTTGCCACTAGGCCATATCCCCAGCCCTTTTTTTTTTTTTTAATGAGGATGTGTTTCATGACCTATTCACTGGATTACTCCAATGCTCCTACAGGAACAAGTATCAGGGAGCTCTAACCAATTCCCAGTCTGTGCCTCAATGGGCAATTGTGTCTTATGAACTGAGTGGACCTCATGCTCCAGGCTTCTGCACATGAAGTTGCCTCTGCCTGTACTGCCTTCCCAAAGACTTGCTCCATAAGCAGAGCCTTTCCCAATACACTGTCTCCCCCACCCCACCCCACTCCCTCTGCCCTGTCACTCCTTGGTCACTTTGCTCCATTTTCTTCACAGAGCCTTTTTCAGCAAGTTAAACCATCTCATTTCATTATTTGCCTACCTAACTACAGATCTTCTACCATAGACTCAGCACATATAAAATCTAGGAGAGCAGGAACTTCCTCCACCAGTGACATGGTGGCATATGCCTATAATCTCAGCACTCAGGAGCCTGAGGATCTTCAGTTTGAGGCCATCCTGTGTTACACACACTGTGAGTTCAAGGCCAGCCTGGGATACCCAGTGAGATCCTGTTTCCAACAAAAAACAGAGAAGAAAAGGGAGAGGAGAAGGGAGAAGGGGTCAGAGAAGGAGTAGAGAGAGGGTAGAGAAGGAGAGGGAAGAGGGAGAAGGAGAGGATTTTGATCTGGAAATTTTTAAAAATATTTTCTTAATTTTGTGGAAAATAATTCCAAGGGTAGCCAATACTCTAGCAGCTGAGATCTGCTCATCAATTCACAATCTGTCTTCACCCTACCCTATCAGAAGTAAAATACTATTTGGAGTAAATGTTCAAATCAAAGTGAAGTGAATATGAGGCCTTGATCCCTTCCCAGAACTTGCTAGGCAAGTGCAGCAAGAGCATTAATTATCCAATGTGGGCTATGGAAGACAAATAAATGATGCCTTTTAAAGAATGTTCAGAGGAGGATTATTGCAGCAAGGTATGCAACGGTGATAGATAGGGGGAGGGTCCCCTGATCAAATAGTTTTGCAATCTTGCCTTTACTTGCTCCTACCTAAATCCTCAACAGAGTATAATAGTAGATCAAAGGCTCTGGGAAGTGCTGCAGTAGATAAATGGATTTAATTTTATTTTACCTTTAAGCCATTTCCCTCCTAAGTGGTAAACATTAACATCCAGTTCAAGGGAGCACATTCAAGGAAAGTTAAAACAAATAATGCTGGAGCAATAATGCCCAGATCACGCAGGGAAATGCACTCACCATCTCCACTTTATGAAGGAAAAACATACTCACTCCAAGACCTACATTTTAAAATGTCAGAGGACCATAGCAATCCAAGTAACCCATTAGGGAAATCTTGGCACATTTTTCTTAAATTTGACAATATACGCAAACAGCTGAGCTTTTTTACTTGTGCTTTGGTCATTTCCATGGTGGTATTTTAAACAGAGACAGTGGGTGTGCCCTTCCATGACTCCCTCTGAGGACACAATGGAACAGAACATCTGCCAACCACTGATGAGAAGCAAGGTGGGGAGAGGAAGGGAGGAGAACGCCCTGGGAAAACCAAGAGCAGGAAGAGCGCAAACTCCTAGACTTCCTGTGCCCTCAAGACCAGCCTTCTTCTAGTTATGCCACCTGCGGGTCTCCACAGGGCTCCAATCTACCCAGAGCAAAAATTAGCCCCAGAAGGCATGCTGCTAGCAGGGTTCTGACACAAGAGGTTTTATTTCCAGACCTTGGGGACTTAGGTGACAAGCTGAAGAAAATCCCAAACAGTCCATTCTTAGTCTAGAAAGTCTCCAGAAACAAAAACATCCAGTACTGACACTAATGAAAGTGAATCATTTGCAAATACCTAACCTTGCCTCAAGGGATTTAGCTATAAGGGAGTCAACTTTCTTGGAGCTTCAAATGGCAAACCAGCTTGGAGAATATGGGGTCCCTACTGCTTTCTAACATCCAGGGAAAAAGCAAACCCAGAGAACAGAAAAACAAACCGATACTGCCTACAATGCAATACTTTGCAGAAGTGCAAGATTACGAATGACAGCTCTGCACAGCACAAGTGAATATGCCTCTGAAATTTCATGCTGAAAGGGGTATGTCCCTAAATAATGTATTTAATGCAACTCCTCTACATAGGGTTCCTTGCATAAGAGAGGTGAGAACTAAACATAAACTGCTTAGGGATGCTTTGTTAAAAGTAAAACTATTTTTTTTTTAACAAAACATAAAGGAATGCTGACAACAGAAGTTGAGGAAGTGAGGTGAACCAGGATAGCCCTCTTTCCATCCAGCCCTTCCCCTTCTGCAAAGAGTGGAGAAGAATGTTTCCTTAGCTGAATGCGTGGTGGGTGTGTGTGCATGTTTCCATTATTCTTTAATCGCACACGCTTCACACACTTTTATATGGGACACTTCACAAGTTGATAAAGCAAGCAAGGATTCTCAAGTCTTTAAAAAAAAACAAACCCAAATTTTAAAAAAGTAAATCAATGAATCAAAAGTCTTCAATTATAAAAGATTCATCCACTAAGGACAGACAGGTCAAGAATGCCTGTGGGATTCAATAAGTCTTCATAATTAAAACAGGAAATTCCACCACATGCTCACCCTCCCCTACCCCACCCACCCCCCCATGTCCAAAGGCCTGGATGTTGCCAGTCAAGAATCCTGGGTGGGGGCTGGGAATATGGCCTAGTGGCAAGAGTGCTTGCCTGGTATACATGAAGCCCTAGGTTTGATTCCTTAGCACCACATATATAGAAAACGGCTAGAAGTGGCACTACTGTAGCTCAAGTGGCAGAGTGCTAGCCTTAAGCAAAAGGAAGCCAGGGACACCGCTCAGGCCCTGAGTTCGAGGCCCAGGACTGGAAAAAAAAAAGAATCCTGGGTGGTTTTTGTTTTGCTTTTTGGTGGTTGGTAGTCTAGGATCTTTACGTGGTGGTGACTAGAGGCAATTCTCCTTGCAATTACTGCATTGTGGGACTCAGCTTTTCAAATGAACTACTTAGACAAATGACAAGGGGCCAACACAAATGCAGCAAGGAAAAATCCTTCACCCTATAGCTTTTAACCCTTTCCCAACTTCCTGGAATTCACCTTTTACCAAGTGTCTGCACTAGGATTATACTAGATACCCTCGCTGCGACTCATCTAGCGTAGAAACTCCAGGAAAATCACAACCAGTACTTACACAACATAGGCTCTTTTAGGTCAGGCCCAAGTCTCAAGACTATTCAGTAGGACTTAACTCACTATTTGACACATGGAGGAGTGTGAAAATCTTTTACTTTAACATGTGACTCTAGAATTTTCTTTAAAAGTATTTTATGTACAACTTAAAAAAATCTCAGAATAACCAAATGCATGTGTTTTATGACTGTAAGATATCCTGAGCAATTATATTTATTAGCATGTTTAGAAAAGTCATACCAAGTCCCCATGGGACCTATGTTTGACCTATGATGTTTTCCTGACAGTAATTAGATTAGTTAGAGCAGCTCGCATTTTGAGGTATTTTCTGAACAACTTCTCATTTGGGACCCATAATCAGTTGCCATAGGCCCATATAATGCTTTGAATGCTGCCAACTAAAATTACACATACTTCATGTGTTTCATAGTCTCATTACAAGCTAGACTATCTCCTTGGGCTAATAAATAAAAATACTTTTTAAACTGCAGATTTCTTAGTTACTCAAGTAATAGGAGTTGGCAGGTAAAATAAAATGTCTACAAAGGGCATAACCTTTTAAATAAAGCTTGTGTTGGTGGAAGACTCTATTTTCTTTTTTTACCCAACTCCTCCTTACAAATACAACAGAGCGAGGATGGTTAGAGTAAGGACAGCATTATGAGCTAAGAAATGGATCATGAAGGCCAAGACACAGTAAAGAGAACTTTCTGAAAGGAGGCTGCTTGCTAAGAAGCAAGCTCTCTTATGTAAATAGAAATGTACCCTGAACAGTTATTACTACATCTCACAAGTATTTCTCTTTCCTTTTTAGAAGTTGTAGGTGGATAGGAAATAAAAACATAGCTGGCTCAATAGCAAATGCTACAAATTCCTACAAAGCTAGTCTTGCTGACCTCCCCTATACCCGGTATGATATAATATCTAAGAAGACAGAAATAAATGGATACACTCCTAAGAAAATTTATTACTTCTATATTCAAATTACAGCTCCACTTCCAAATTAAATTCACTCCTCCCCCAAAGCATTCTCCAAAAGGAAAATAAATCAATAGACCGCTTCAGAGCCATTCATCAGATATCTGGGAAAAGTCTATCCAAGGCGGAGGGACAGAGACAAGTACATGTTTGGGACAGCGGCAAGAAATGGTTACAGGTGAGCACTAGTAGGTCCTGTGTGTAATCCTCTGGAGACAGACCCAGAGGATTGAAGTTCAAAGCCATCCCAGGAAGAAAAGACCAACAGACTTAGACTTCAAAAACAGCAAGGAGCCACAGCCTGGCTCAAGTGATAGAGTGCTAGCCAGGCAAGCCAGATGAGCAAGCACAAGATCTTGAGTTCAAACCCTGATATTGGCAAGAAAGAAGAAATGGTTGCATGCAGGACATACTCTGAAGTTAGAGCTGAAGGATTTGCCAATAATGTGATGTAATGTAGTCATGTCAGAGAGGAATCAATGAGCAAATCCAAGTGTTTCTTTTTGTATAACATTGTAAATGTACTTCAAACAAACTGACACAAAAAAGTTAAAATAAATCAGGCACCATTGGTTCATCCCTGTAATCCTAGCTACTAGGAAGACTGAGATTTGAGGATCCTGGTTTGAAGCCAGCCCAGGCAATTAACCACCAAAAAGCCAAACGTAGAGCTGTGGCTCAAGTGGTAGAGTACCAGCCTTGAGCAAAACAGACCAGGGACAGTGTGTAGGCCCTGAGTACAAAACCCAATACCACTAAATAAATATTTAACTGAAGCAGTACCAAGGATTGAACTCAGGGCCTTGCAAATACTCTTTATTACTTGAGTCTCACACCCCAGCCAAAAAGAAAAATTCTAATCAGAGTACAGTTGATCCCCTGCTGCCACTATTGAAAGGTATGCTAGACAAAGTAAGAGACCTCTCTTAGAGGCACGAGGGGAGAGGGAACAGGAATGGTGAGGGTATGGGGAAGTGATGGCATAAACAAGTTGCCCCTCTCTGCAGGCAGGCCACAGCTGGATAAAGTGGGAGGCTCTCAGCACAGAAGAACCCACTCTAAAGACTTGGAATGCAATGTCTGGCAGACAGACAGCATTCAGACCACTCAGAATACTGATTTGGGAAGGAGAGACCTTAACAGAAAAAAAAGGCAGTTTAGAATCCTGCTGCCATGTGAAAAAGCATGCAAGTACAGGCTGCCAGAAAAATACAACCCAGGCCAAGCATCACTAACCTCAAAAATGGAATTGTCCCACAATCTGAACCTTTCTGAGTGTTGACATGATGCCACACCTGGAAAATTTCACCCAATGAAAATTGGTGTCACATACAAAATTATTAAATATATTATAGAAAATTACCCTCCCGGCTATGTGTGTAGGTATTTATGTATGAAATACACAGAAATTCTGTGTTTATACACTTGGGACCTACTGCCAAGGTATCTCACTATGTTTATGCAAATATTCCAAATTCCAAGAAGCAAAAAGAAAAAACTTCAAAACTGAAATGCTCTGCTCCAAAGTATCTCGGATAAGAGATATTCAATCCATACATCAAAGCCAAAATATCTCCTACAGAAATTTAGTGTCTACTTCTCAGGCTGGTGTAAGCACAGAACAGTAAATCAAGACTGTGAACTAGTCTTATCTCATCACATTTTGCATAGGACCCGCTGAAGAATCAAAGGAAGGGCCACTCACTTATCAGATACTTTTCCATAGCTCAAGGAGTCTGTGTGGACATATTTTTAGAGGTTCTTGTCTGCCCCAATGTTCAAAATACTTACCTGAGATGAATGTTGAAAAGAAATTCTTCCACACCAATCAGAATAGATTACAGGAGAGGATTAACACAGATCCAAAGGCCTCAAGGTTGACAATGGGTCTATAGTTGCAGAACCTGGGAATATTGGTTTACCAGCTATGTCTAGGGCCACCACCAAAGGCCACAGGAGTTACAATTGCTCAGGACCAAGGGAACAGGGAATTCAGAATTCATTCCATTCTGCTATATAATGTACACTACAAAAAGATGAGAATAGCAGTATGAATTCCTCTTCTCTGCTGCTCTGTGACAGAGTATCTTAACAACAGAATACCTCAAAGAAAGAAAATGTACTTTGCTGCTCTGAATAAGTCCACAGGCATCAAGACCATAGAATCCTGTGGTCATCCTCCTGAAGCAATGAACTCATCAATAAACTTGCCAAAAAAAAAGGGCAACCTATGAAAACCAAAAATTATCTTTTAAAAATAGTTTCAAAAATGCATAATAGAGGTCAGAGCAAGTAAACTTCACCTTTGGTGTAATCTGAATCACACTAATCAAACACAAACAACAATGTACTCAATGAAAATGTGAAGACTGATCTAAAATAAGATTACAGACACTATCAATAACATAAATATTTAGGTTATTTAAGCATTCCAAGACCAGCTCTTGTCAAACAGTATCTCAAAATAATTTCTCTAACAAACAGAGTATCCACAAGGATTACTATTGTTGTCTTTTTTTAAATTGGAGACAGGTCTATGTAACACAGGCTATTCCTCAAACTCTTGATCCTCCCACTTCAACCTCTTGAGGTCTGTGATTACAGAATATACCACCATGCCTGGCCCGTAATTGATTTTTTTTAAATCATTATCTGCTTTGTAAACATTAAAAGTACACTTTCTGCCCTCCTTCTCTAGCAGAAATGAAACACTACATGACAGCCCCTTTATTAGCACTCACACTAATCCCACAGCCACCCACAGCAATCAAGGGGCCCATAGCCAAAAGACGGATGAAGTTGGAGTAACAATTACATAAGCCTCAATGAGCCTAAGTCAAAGAAAAGGAATTAAAAATGGGTAACAGTCTGTCAAAAATCTGGCCATGTGCAATGGAAATTAGAAAGCTGAACAAAAGATCCCCTTCCCTGGATAAAGTTACCATCTATTTTGAACCTTTCAAAATATTTACTTGGGAAGTAGACAAATTACTTGGGAAGTAGACAAATTAAGTGTGAGCATTCATTGGCACTGTGAAATACCATAAGAAGATGTAAAGGGAGAGAGCTGGCAAATGCCTAATTCCTCAGCTTCCTAAAACAGGCAGTGAACAATAAAGGCAGAAACAAATTCCTCAGGTAAGAGGTCATCTTTTTATATAACAGATTCATGCATTTCCATAGAGACAGTAACCAGTTTTACTTCCTGGAGACTTCATAATAAGAAAGGAATGGACGGTGTTATCAGGAAAAACACTGATCAGAAGTTCTTTTGCTTTTCCTAAAGTTGCCTGACCTCAGGCTCATTACTGCCAAGAGGACTGGGTGGGTGGAAGGCAGACAAGAACCTGAATATGTCAGACCTTTCTAAAAAAAAACAAAAAAAATTAATCAATTTTATTTCTTGCAATACTGAGGCTTGAACCTCAGGGCTTTGCCCTTGCGAGGAAGGCATTCCCCCACTTGTATCAGACTCCTACCTCTGGATCTGCCAAACTTGCCCTAACTTTTCCTGGGCCAGGAGACAGGGGAAACTGAGTAAGTTCCCACAACAGACTGTGGGGCTGGGGAGAAATGAGTGTGGTGGTGGGAGGTGTCACTCTTGGTGCTAGGAGCAACCACTGCTACAGGGTTCAGTAGATTGGGATATTCTTCTAACCAACTTTCTCAAGCACTGTTTTACTTGGGCTTTGTGACAATTTAAAATACTTCCAAGACTGACATTTCTGTTTACAGATAAGGGCTCAAGTCAAGGCATTAAGTAACTTGCCTAAAATGTAGACAGAATCAGACCTGAACATTAGCTCTCTGGATGCTGAATCCTGAGTTTTCTCAACTGATTGACACCTAAGCATATTTCCAAATCAAGAGAGAGACAGGGCTGGGGATATAGCCTAGTGGCAAGAGTGCCTGCCTCGGATACACGAGGCCCTAGGTTCGATTCCCCGGCACCACATATACAGAAAACGGCCAGAAGCGGCGCTGTGGCTCAAGTGGCAGAGTGCTAGCCTTGAGTGGGAAGAAGCCAGGGACAGTGCTCAGGCCCTGAGTCCAAGGCCCAGGACTGGCAAAAAAAAAAAAGAAAAAAAAAAAAAAGAGAGAGAGACAACCAAATATTAACAATGCACACATACATGCATAACTGTAGTGTTATCCTGGGGGAAACATGGCACTCTTGGAACATGTACTGTTGTGTGATTCCTAAAACCGTAAGGGACAAAATACAGAAAGCTCTCCACTGACAAGGGCTATTTCTAGGACATTTGTTAGTGGTTGAATGGTTGGTTGGTGGGTTCACAGGTTTATCCTGAAGTCAAAAGACTTAGATGATCACTCTGGTACTAATGTGAATTGCTATTTCGGAAGAATTATTCACTGTTCTTTCAGATTCTAGGGGGACTTTTCTCTTCCCAAGGAACATCAAATAAATCTGTGTGTATAAAATAGCACGGTATGGGGTGTGGAGAGCAGCAATGGGGCATTGAAGAATCAGTTATAGCTGGCAGCAGAAGTGAGCCCCCGTTGAGCACTTAGCATGTGTAAGCACAGTGAATTGCAATAAGAGCTCAAAGGGGCAAATAGGTCCTTTTCTAAAAGCCAACATCTTGTAAAGACAAAATAAGAATGGAGGACACAACATACTGCATTGTCGACACTTTGTATAATACCAGTCTGAAAAGACTGAACAGTAGTAAATAATGAAAACTGTATGTATTCATGACAGTGGCTCAAAAACAAAATCTCAAATGCTATTTCTTCCGATGACAATACCAATACTCCATCACTGAAAAAATGAAAAGTTTAATACAACAGGAAAGGGTCCCAGTAATTCCACTGCCCAGAGGTAACTACTGTAACAGAATAGTGAAATTTTTTATTTACATTTATAATGCCTATGTATGCATGTGTGACATATACATATATTTAGCATATATGTGCCACATGTCATATACGTCTATTGTGTATGATGCCTGTAGATATGTGAGTGATGAATGGATAGACAGATGGATACACACAGAGCGTGGTGGCGGGGGAGAGAAGAGACAGGAGTTGGGTCTGGGGGGATGGTATTTTTGGCAGTACTGGAGATTGAACTCAGAGCCTCTCACTTGCTAGTGAGACTATCTAAAGAGGTAGAGCAAGAATTCTGTCAGACCTTCTTATGTTATTTACTTGGGGGGGGCAGGTTCTGGTCCTGGGGTTTGAACTTAGGACCAAGGCACTGTTCCTGAGGTTCTTTTTCTCAAGGTTAGCTCTACCACTTGAGCCACAGTAATACTTCCAACCTTTTCTGGGTAGTTTATTGGAAAAGAAGAGTTTCATGGACTTTCCTGCTCAGGCTGGCTTTGAATGTGATTCTCAGATCTCAGTGTCCTGAATAGTGAGGATTATAGGTGTAAGCCACCAGATCCTGGCTCTGTACTATTCATTTTTAAGGTAGGATCTTGTTTTTCAGGCTTGAGCTTCTTTGTCCAACCTCCTTCTGTATATTTTCCTCAGTTTCTTTGCCCCACGGTGGTTCTCAGATTTCCCCAAAGACCAAAAGCATCAGCGACAACTGCAAAGTTGTTGGAAGAAAATGCCCATCCCACTCCAACCTACTCAAAAGGAAACTCTAGGGCACTCTGTCTCAACAAGCCCACAAGGTAATACTGACGCAGGCCAAAGTTTGAGAACTACAGACCTATGCTACACACACACACACACACACACACACACACACACACACACACCCCTTTCCCCAAAAAATGGGGTTATGGAATACTGTTTAAAATTTTAAATTCATATTTGGCACCAAGCATCTATTTTAAAAACTGTCTAAATATTGCATAAATACTCCACTACATGCATGAATGCCTTATGCATGGGTGAGCAGGCTCGCAAAAATGGATAAGTAGCAAATGTAATTAAACACTAAGAGTCAACCAGACTAAAACACTAAAAAAAAGTTATTTAGAAATGTTGATATCTAATAAAATGCATTTTTAGGAATATAAATCATTATATGAAATTTTTCGATTTTTTTTTAAAAATAAGTAACAACTGTACTTGCACTTCTATCCCATCCATGAACCTATTTTTTGAGCACCTAGAAACCTGCATTTGCTTTCAACATCCCAGCCAGCACAGAGCAAAGGCATCCTGCCTCGTCAGTCTGACCCATTGCAAGGTCACTTGAACACTCTTGCTGTGTCCCTGCAGCACATTTCTGCAGAGCCAGACCATACAATCCTAGAACAGCATGCATGTATGGAAGTTCACGGTGATTCAGGTAGCAGGAGGACTGGTAAGGAGATGCTGGTAAGAACAGAATGAAGAAAACTAGAATCCTTAGCAATACCGCTTGGAGATTTTGCTTAAGGTCAGGAGATGACGGGCTGGGAATATGGCCTAGTGGCAAGAGTGCTTGCCTTGTATACATGAAGCCCTGGGTTCAACTCCTCAGCACTACATATATAGAAAATGGCCAGAAGTGGTGCTGTGGCTCAAGTGGCAGAGTGCTTTCCTTGAGCAAAAAGAAGCCAGGGACAGTGCTCAGGCCCTGAGTCCAAGGCCCACAACTGCCCGCCCACCAAAAACAAACAAAAAAGGTCAGGAGATGAGAGTAAATCGATCAAAACCACAGGAAATATCTGTTTCCGTGTGAATTTGCCTAATTGTTCTCCTATGAAGCAAATTTTAAGAAAATGGCAAGCAATGAGACTAATAATTCCATAAATGGTAGCAGCTCACTAACAGCCTGTCAAAAACTCAGCTCCAGGTTTAAAAACCGGTCATTCCTGATGTTCTTTGTGCCTTCCTCTGTAGGGATAAAGAGCACAGCATGCTAAATGGTGATATTCTCAATACACTTTGCCAGGAAAGTATATGGACCTCTAAGTCAACACAGAAGCAGCATAAACGAATCCACAAACTTTTCTGAAGGTCATACAAATACGCCTCCATAATGAACTGTAAGAGATGTGCATCCCCACTGGTTCAATGAAAAGCAACTAGAAGGCAGTATACATAAGGGCAATATTCTTCCCACTGTAACAACTATGCAGCGGGGACTAGTAACACTATGTGAAACATATAACATGACTTTGGGGGCTGGAACTCAGGACTTTGTGCTCTTGCTTGGCTTTTTCCATTGAGGCCTGGTGCTTTGTCATGTGAGCTATACCTTGATTTCCCGCTTTTTCGCTGATTAATTAGAGATCAGAGTCTCTAATTAAAAGAAATCAAGATAACCACACCAGCCATTTAAATTTGTTTTAGTTTACTGGTTTCCTGGAACAGAGGTAAAAAACACTCTGCGCAATTCCAAGAAATGACTTCAGCAAGCATGCATGTAGCTATTGGTGCAGAGACGATCATATAATCTCCTTTTGTCCATTAGACTAGTTTTCCTTCCCAGGGAAAATTTCAACCACTTCAACCTGCATGTTGACTCCTCAGTAGACACGGTAGGTAGCTTAATCACCACAGACACCTCTGTGAATTCACCAAGGGCCTTTGAGGCCTATCCCGCCATCCTTTCATCTCTATGATAATGCAATGTGGCTGGAAGCATACGATCTGGAGTTACATTTTCTCTCACAAAGGGCTGCCTTTTCTAACTCAATTCCATCCAAACCGTGTCATTTAGGGCTGACTTTTTCTTTTATTTAAGTGGGAAGAATATAATAAGTATTTAAGTGGGAAGAATAAAAAGCAGCATTTTACAAAATCCAGGGTACATTTTCTTCCTAATGACAAAGAAGGCTATGTTTGGCCTCTTGTGTTACTGTCTAATGGCCAGAGGGCACTGGCCTGAAGTGACCCTGGAGAAGGCTGGGTAGAGGGCTCTGCTTGCAACACTCACTTGCTCTTGGGTAAGAGAGAAACCTGTGCCAGCTGCTTATGTGGAGAAAGGTTGAATGCCACCTCATTCCTAATTAGGAATTTTGAACTCTCTCTCTCTCTCTCTCTCCTGAAACTATAAAGCCATATGAAATGTTCTAGCAGGTAAGATTCTAATAATATAGAGTCCTTCATAATTTTATAGTAAAAAGACAGCTAAAAGAATACTCATGTATTAACTGCATGTCATAAATGTGAGCAATAGCCAATGCAGATTGACTCAACTCTAGTAATTACCAAGTATGAATACTATATTGGTCCTACAAGGATCTCTTACCTTGCAATCAAGTCAGTCAATCATTTATTGACTTATTACTACAACACCAAAAGCAAGTTCCTTTACACTTGAGCTCAAAAAACAATAGATCACAAGTGGTTCGTTGACATCCTGAGCTAGACAGTCTCAAAGCTAAGGTTTCTCTGACCATTCCTACCTATTGACCATCCCAGATCCTCTTTCTCAGACACAGGGAAGGGCTTCCTCCTAATTTTCTTTATCTACTGCCTTAAGACCAGATCTACCTTATATGAACACAACTGCCTTCCGATCTTCTCATTGTGTTATCCAAGAAGGGTTGGATTCTGGTCTCAAAGGAAGACTACCAAAGGTCACACCCACAGTCCAGAGGAATAACGTGCTGTTGACTCTCCAGGTTGAATCGCATCCCCTAAAAATGACTCATTCCACTTCTAAGAGCACCCTATTTTTCCCTTATGAAGAGAGCCATTAAGCCTCAACCACCTTGCTCTTCTTTAAGGTTCATATTTTATATCACTCTTGTGCACAATAATAAATTTAGTGCCTTTTCTCATACTTGCTGATGTATCTATCATCAGTCTGTTTCAATATAATCCAGTATGGACCCTTCAGAGGGAAAGCCTGAACTTCCCCACAGTGTCTAACTACAGCCAGAGTTGAGAACCACTGCTCCATCAAGTCTAGAACTGCTAAGCCATCAGGCCATGTAAAAAGGAAAATCACACTCTCCCTCTCCCCATCCTATGCATATGGAAAAAGGGGAGAGGGCACTGCCTTTGACAGTCTTACAACACTGGACCTTTTAAACAAAAAAAGAGTAGCACAGTTATGAAAATGAGAAAAAAAACTGATTACTATCAAAATTTAAAAGCCCATGTACACTATACTGATTAATATAGATTAAGCTTTTAGTAACATAAATTACTCATTTCTACATTAAGATAAAATCTGAAGGTTTAATTGGCTTTTAAAGACACCTTCAAACCACAATGTCTCCTACTTTATGCCTTACTTGCTTTCATCTTATGCTGAGTTCATTTTTTTATGAAAACAAATAATGTTTTCCCAGTGAGAACCCATACACACACCAAAAACAAACCCTACAGTGACTAACTCAAACAAATATGAATGATTAATGGTAATTTCATATCATGTAAAAGTCAACACTAATTTGACACAATCAGAACAGTTAATCCAGGAAAAGAGGCTGAGCCCTAAATTTGCAGTAAGATGCCTGCCCCTCCCTTTCCACCTCTCCCTCCCCCTCCACACATATATACACTACTACAATTGTGTTAAGTGCAGGCACCTTTGGGTTTATCAAAGACCCAAGCAATGATGTAAGAGAGAGTGGGGGAGGGGAGAAGAAGGAGATACAGGTCTATGTGCAGGCTGGTAGCATGTACTTTGTACCTGTGGCTTCAGATAACCCTAAAACACAGCTATTATCATCCCACCTTACAGATGAGGATAGGAGAAGTAAAGCAGCAATGCAACAAACCCAATGCCTTTGTTCAAAAGTAATACAATCACCATTTTAAAAACAGACCATTTGGCAAGTACTGGTGGCTCATGCCTGTATTCCTCCTCCCTCAGGGAGCTGCAGAGATCTGAGGACTGCGGTTGGAAGCTAGCCAGGGAAAGAAAGTCCATGAGACTCTTACCTCCAATTAAGCAGCAGCAGCAACAACAACAACAAACAAACAAACAAAAAAACAGCAAGTGAGCTGAGGCTCAAGTGCCTTGAGCACAAATGCTCAGAGACAGCACCAAAGCACTCAGTTCAAGCCCTAGGATCGCACAAAATAAATAAAAACATACCATTCATTTTCGATATGCATGCTGGGATTTCTGTAAAGTAGATTTAGGCTTCATTTACATATATTTACATGGGGGGGGGGCTGGAGAACAGGAAAAGAGAGCCTGAATCAGGATTAGCCACCAACAACCCAATGGGGAGAAAAATAACTAGAAGTTTCTGGCAACTTCAAGAGCTGTCATCACTGATTGGTCCAAACTCCAAAGGACAGCATACTCTCCACACAGATTAATTAACTCTACAGGTAGGCTTGACCTTGGTAATGACTTTCAGTTGTTTTAGTAAATCTTTGGCCTTATAAATGTCTCTTCTTCTGTCTGAGCCAAGCTTATTCCACAGTCATAAAGACAAAGCATACCTACTGTGTGGCTTTAAAAAAAAAAGTGACAAATGGTCTCTTTGGGTAGTTTCTTGTGATTCTCTTACTAAGTGAAATGAGGAGTTCTAAAGTTGGTAATTATCTTTGCCACAAGCATTGCTATTCACTCTGCTACAGTGCAATGTAAGAACATATAGAACCTGTTCTATCCTGCATCTTAATTATAAATTAATCAAGAAACACAGGGCCTGACACACCAAAGGCTCAACAAAGAAAGAAGAGAATGCACAAATAAATGGAGGGGGAAATGGCAAGGAAAGAAACATACAACTAAGATGAAAGAATGCAAATTTAACCAACACATTAAGAAAGTATGAAGTATGCTTGAAGTCTGGAGGGTAGAGATATTGCTCCAAGCAGGAAAGAAAAAAATCATGAAGGGATTCACAGAAAAGAAGTGGTCCTGAAAGATGAAAATTCCATCTACTCTTTCACCTAGTGATCAATTGAGCTTACTATAATATGTCCTTGAAATGCATGCTTTTGACAAACTCCATGCAAATAATAAGGAAGCATTAACTTTTATGTAATCTTTCCTTCTAGAAATTTGGCAACCAAATCTCACTGAAATGTCAGTCTCGGTTTTCTAAGCTATAATGGATTCAAAGGGGTACTTTAAAGAAAAAACAAGCCAGGCATTGGTAGCTCATGTCTATAATCTTTGCTACTCAAGACCGGATCAGGGCTTGAAGCTAGCCTGGAGAAATAAGTCAGAGAGACTCTTACCAGAAAAAGTCAGAAGTGAAGATGTGGTTCAAGTGAAAGTGCTAGCTTTGAGTGAAAAAGCTAAGCAAGAACATGAGGCCCTGATCTCAAGCACCAGTACCACCACAAGAACAAATTCTTTCAATTCTCTTGCCCTATATAGAACTTTTCCTTAAATCAAGTTGAAACTGAAAGTCTTAAGAATTCCATTCCTGGGGCTGGGAATATGGCCTAGTGGCAAGAGTGCTTGCCTTGTATACATGAAGCCCTGGGTTCGATTCCCCAGCACCACCTATATAGAAAAAAGCCCGAAGTGACGCTGTGGCTCAAGTGGCAGAGTGCTAGCCTTGAGTAAAAAGAAGCCAGGGGACAGTGCTCAGGCCCTGAGTTCAAGGCCCAGGATTGGCAAAAAAAAAAAAAAAAAAAAAAGAATTCCATTCCTTTTTAGGCTGCATCTATACACCAAAAAGAGAAAGTACTATGGTTATATGTGGGATGTGTTCACCTAATTTTGACTTATTCATTTTATAAATCCAGTCCAATTGAGATAACCAATCCCATGTGATTATCAAAAAATTAGCCCACGATGGTAAAGACATGAGGCATAGACAAGTGTTGTACAAGCAAATGGCACACATTCCTTCTTAAGACTCCCATATTTGCTCCAATTGAGTAAGAAGAAGAAGAGAAATTTACATCTTGAAAAAATTCTTTTCAGCCCTCTTCCCCACCCCATACATACATCTGCTACATATTAATAACACTAAAACAACAGAAGACATCTATAAACAACGTTTCCTGCAAGGAACACATAAACATTCTGGGGCCTATGTAGTAACAGATGTTTCAGTATTCGGCAATGCAGTAATGACATCCTTCATTGTAACACAACTGAAAAACATGCTATACTCAATTTGTTTTTATTTATAATAGCCCTTCAAGGCCATTCTATTTGAGTTTATTATTCCTCCAACACACTTGCTGTCATTGAACACATCTTCTTCAGCCTGACAGTCCAACCTCTTCAAATGGAAATAAGGTCTCCCACAAGCCATTTTGGAATGCCCCATATACTGAGCAGAACAAGAATACTAACAAGAGTTGAATTTCACATCATATGTATGGAATTTGCCCAAACAAGTACAGCTGCAGTGGCTACAAAAGACCAGAACCCAGCTTTCTGGATTGCAAGCTGCACCGAGTGCATTGCCACATCAGCATAACCAGAGCTTTCCTGGTGAGGAGAGAAGTCCTCAAATGTGGATCTTCTTTCTTTGTAGTGGACAAGCAAGGGGGAAAAAGCACGGTTCACAGGCACTGTTTCTGCACTAAGCTCGCATATAAAAAGTTTTACTTTTTCTTTTTGTTGTTGTTTTGGAGAAGTATTTAAACTTTTAGTGAACTACCTGGGAGGGTGGTATGGCATCTACAATCATAAGAATTGCTCATCATAAAGCAGATCCAACATTTATTATTCACGTGTGCATAGGCATCTTGCTGGACTAAGTAATTGCTCTTGGGTTTGGTTCTAGAAGCAGCAGCAATGATGATGGTGGTAATTAACGAGAAGATAGTGAGTCAATATGACCAGCAATGACTGTGCTCAGCACTGTAACTCTATAGTTAGTTATAGCAACTCTCCTGGCCCCTTTAACCTCTCACCACTAAGGGATTCTCCTTGTTTATAACCAAGCAATCTGAACAAAGAGAAGGCAATCAGGTGGTAAATGCCAGAACCAGAGAAAGGTCTCTCTCTTCTACTCACCCCACAGCAATCCAATATAACACTGAGACAGAAAGAAAGAAAAGAAGACAAAATCCACTGCAGGTAAGTACATACATATATATGATTGAAATTCTACTACCATCACAATCCAGAGCCCGGCCCAGCTTAACTTGAATGTTGGATCTTCAAACTTTAAATGTGCATAGAGATAATTCAGGAATATTGATCAAAAACAGATTTTTTTACTTAGTAAATCTGGTATGGGATGGAGATTTTGTATTTTTTAACAAGCTCTCAACATATGCCAATTCCGCAGGCCCTCAAATCACAAGGAGTAACAAGGGATTAGAGTAGAGAAGAGGTATTTGTCATGCACAAAGTCTGATGGTTTGACTTTGCATATGGGAGGAAATAAAGTGAGTGAACCCCCAGGTTCAACCTGAGTGAAGGTCACAGATCAACCTCATGGAGTGTGTGATTCCTCTTCTCAGTCATGGTCTCCTAATTTCAAGGTGCACCAGAAGCCTTAAAGACAGAACTCTTCTTTCCACTTGCCAGACATAGCAGTTTTCCATGTAACAGACCCACAGGGGGCTCAAGAGGGCTTGGAGTTAGGGCTACATAATTAACTTGATGTGCAACACCGGGATGATTAGCATTTCAAGTGCTGCCCTTCCTCGTTACTCAAGAATTCTTGTAGTTGGCAGTTTTTTTTCATATGACAAACTTTTTAATTGGTTTGGACTTAACATATGTAATTCTAAATCACAGAAGATGCTCTAATTAGTGTTCCAAGGGTGGAATTCATTCTGCTACCCCAATATATTACCCTCATAAGCCTAGTAAGAAGCTGCTTTACTTCACTGGTCTATGAACTCTGGTCTAATTATATTAAAGAAAGTGAAGTCAAGAATACTCAAGTGTCATATGAACATGATTTGTTTAGCCAAGGCCAAACAAGATTCACCAGAAAAACAGCCAATCTCTTAGATGGGAAAAAGAAGCTGTTTAAGATCAGTAGAGCTATCTAATAACTACCTCAGTCTGGAGTTTGAATTTAAAAGTCTTCAGGCTTTACAAGGTAGGTGTTGTACCATGGAGCCACCACTCTCTTGAAATAAGGGTCTTATGTTTTACCCAGGCCTACCTAGACCACAACCCTCCTATGTATGCTTTCCAATCCTTCCACTGTTGCCCTCCATATAGCTGAAGTGACAGACATGTGCCACCACGTCCAGCTTTTTTGGTTGGGGTCAGGTCCTACAAACTTTTTGGCTAGGTTGGCCTCCCACCAAGAGAGTCATAGGCAGGAGAGTCACCCATTCCTAGCAAATTTTAAACTTACTAAAGGTTCTCTTTGGCTCTGTTCATTCTTATGTCCTCATTGTACTACTTTGATTTAAAATGTTTCAATTCAAGACAAAATATTATTCAAATCTCAAATAAAAGACCTTGACTTTTGAGAATAGTTCTAGATACTTAGAAGCATCTTAGAAAACTGAGAAGGACTGCATTGTGTCTGTGGCCCCTACTCTTTTAACTTTCCACCCTGAGGTGAAAAAGTGACCGGTTTTGAAGCCAGGCACTGGTGGCTCACACCGATAACCCTAGCTACTCTGAGGATCATGGTTCAAATCCACCTCAGGAGAAAAGTCCATAAGACTGTTATCTCCAATTAAACACACACACACACACACACACACACACACACACATACACACACACACACAGAGTTAGAAGTAGAACTGTGACTGAAGTAGAACTCTAGTCTTGAGCAAACAAAGCTCATAGAAAGGGCCCAGGCTCTAAGTTCAAGCCCAGGGACAGGCACGCACATACGTGTTCGCGCACACACACACACACACAAGTGACTGCTTTTGAAGACAAGATATTTTAGACAATTACGTTAAAATGCTTTCATCAAGGAAGATCCTGTTCCAATGTGACTGCTGTCTTTGAAGGAAGAGATTAGGACACAGACAAACAGAAGGAAGACCATGTGACAGTGAAAAGGAGGTCACCTGTGAGCCTCAGAACCAACTCTTCCAACACCGTGATGACAAACATTTAGCCCAGGACTGAGAAAATGGAATACTTCTAATCAAGCTATCCAGCCTGAGGTCTGTTAATATGGCAATCCATTTGCTTTATGCTTTTGACTCTTGATTCAGACATAATAAATTCAATACTCATACTGTCCAGAAAAGAATGGGCTAGACTGAGTATTCATCATTAGTACTATTAGTCCATGTGAGTATTAAAAGGCTTCATCACCAAGTGATGGTGGCAGCTCACCTTATAATCCTCTCCAGAGACTATGATCTGATCTGGTTCCAATTGGGAAAGCCCATGAGACTCTTATCTCCAATTAGCCACCAAAAAGCCAGAAGTAGAGCTCTTGTCCTGAGCAAAAAAGCTCAGGGGCAGCACTCAGGCCCTGAGTTCAAGTCCCAGGACTGGCATGAAAATGAAAACAGAACAAAATAAAACAACTAGGCCTCATCTCAGCTACCATATTACTTTGAAATGATGCAGTTCTTTTTTTTTTTTTGGCCAGTCCTGGGGCTTGGACTCAGGGACTGAGCACTGTCCCTGGCTTCTTTTTACTCAAGGCTAGCACTCTGCCACTTGAGCCACAGCGCCACTTCTGGCCATTTTCTGTATATGTGGTGCTGGGGAATCAAACCCAGGGCCTCATGTTTATGAGGCAGGCACTCTTGCCACTAGGCCATATCCCCAGCCCCGAAGTGATGCAGTTCTGTTCAACAACATTTAGGCTATACTACAGCCAAGCAACCTGAAACTTACCTAGGGGGTTGCCATTTCATCAGCTACCTAATCTCCAAATTTTGCCCCCCTTCCTTCTGTTAAATTATAAAAATTAAAACCAACTGGAAAAAAAATAATCCAAAAGTAAGGAATGACAGTTAAATATCAGGAAAAAGAACACACGCATTTTACAAAAGAAACAAATGAATGGCCAACAAATACATTAAATTTGGTCTTATCAGTCATGAGCAAAATGCAAATATAAACCACCGTAAGGCATTTCACATGCTCTGAGTTACTAACAACCTTGAAGTCTGATAGTAAGTAGTATCATTATAATACACTAGAAGTACCCATGGAACCACTTAGGAAAAGTTTTATGAGCATATATTCTAGAATCCAGCAATCCCAATATACATAGCAGCATTGTTCATAGACCCCCCCCAAATCAGAAACCATCCAAGTGTCCACCAACAATGTAAGAACAGACTGTAGTCATACAATGGTTGCAGTTATATGTACCATCTACACACATGACTCTCCCTCCCAAATCAAGTTCATTGTGTGTGGAGGGCAGAGTGGGGGAGCAGGGTACTTACAAAACCTTATATACATTTACGAAAGTTCAAATTGTTCACTTAAATGGATTACATTTATAATATGTACATTATACCTCAAAAAGCAGTTGCACAAATAATCGAGCAAATAATGCTGGGTAAAATGTGAAAAAATGTATAAACTTCATTTGCACAACCATCAAAACCAGGAAAAGATAAAATTAAGTGCACAAATTCAGAACAGTCACTTCTTTGCACAGGTACAGTGAATGGGATAAAGGAAAGTCACATACGAAGCATAAAATATGGTCAGTGACAGCATATTTCCATTTCTTTCTTGTTTAAAACAAACACATAAGCTATACAGTCCTTTATTAAGCATGTAATACTTCAAAATGTCTAAAAAATTTAAATAGTTTTTAGAGAGGCTGAAGAAAACAAATTTATTTTAACAAAACGTGATTAAAAATAGTTAAAACTAGCTGTGTGCTTTGTTTTCAGGTTCCTTCTTACGTTCAACATTCAAAAACTATATTTCCTGTTAAATTTTATGCATTCTTAGGGCTTAAACTCTGGGCCTGGGCACTGCCCCTGAGCTCTTTTGCTCAAATTAGCTAGCACTCTATTTCCCGTTATCTGGTAGTTAAATGGAGATAGGTATCTCAGAGACTTTGCTGCCAGGAATGGCTTTGAACTGTGATCCTCAGATATCAGCTTCCTGAGTAACTAGGATGATAAGCATGAGCCACCAGTGCCCAATGCTAGAAAACACGTTCTTAATTATTATTTCTGTGTGTCAATACTAGGGCTTGAACTCAGGGCCTGGGCACTCTTACCCTTCTAAGTAGGTAGGATTACAAGTGTAAGCCACAGGCATCCAATTTCTTTTCTTTCATTCTTTCTTTCTTTCTTTTTTTGCCAGTCCTGGGGCTTGGACTCAGGGCCTGAGCACTGTCCCTGGCTTCTTTTTGCTCAAGGCTAGCACTCTGCCACCTGAGCCACAGCGCCACTTCTGGCCGTTTTCTATTAATGTGGTGCTGGGGAATCGAACCCAGGGCTTCATGTATGCGAGGCAAGCACTCTTGCCACTAGGCCATATCCCCAGCCTCTTTCTTTCTTTTTAACATATCATAGAACTGAGTTTCTGCCCCCTCCCCCTGAGCTCAGACTAGAGTCTGGAATGGCATCACCGGAGCATCACAACAGGCAAACTCAAAGATTCATTATTCAAGTGTCCTGACACTAAACTAAATGTCATCAAGTAGTCAAGTGCCTTCAGATGGCACTGTTGGCACTGATGGTAACTGTTGAAGTAGGGCACCATGGATTCACCAATTTTTTATTTAAAAGACAACTGTTTTCTCTGAGCAGTAGGAAATACAAAGGGTCAAATGTCTCCTGGTTTTGTGGGGGGAAATGACAGAAAGCACCCTAGTCTCTCAATACTAAACGTTTTCTAAAACCAAATATGGGGACTGGAGGCATGACTCAGATGGTAGGGCATGTGAAAATGAGTGTAAGATTCAGATACCAAGTTTGAGTGCAGAGAAACTTTCATTCCCAAACTCATCAATAGCAGTGACTTCTAGGGTCCAGAAGAGCTGTGTGATCACCAGGAAATATAAGCTCTTCAATAGCAAAATCCACACTTGGATTTCTTCCAACTAATATTCAAAAGCTTTTTGCCTTCTTTACCTTACATGCAACATGAATGTGCAACACAGAACATGACCTAAGGAGAAATAAGTGTAGATAAAAAAACAGATACCACTCTCAAAGGAAAGGAAGAACTCAGCCTACCATCGACCATACATCACAGCTTATTAGAAATTTGCATTAGTCTCCTCTCTGGGTCAATAAAGTACTTTGCATAGGAAAATTTATTGTGCCCCAGTTTACCATACTTATAAATCTTTCAGGAAAAAAAATATTACCAGAGTAGCTCCTTGATAAGTTAATTACTGCAGACAGCGCATGTGACCAACCACTGTGGGGAAGGCACTATTTAGTATTTATTATGGTAGCCACAAGGCCTTCCTGCTGTGAATGAAAGCCACCCACTACATTTTAACTCTGGCTACTGAGTAATTATAGATGTGATGCTAACTGTTAAGGTATTTCAACCCTTTAATAGAAACAGCTGTGACAATGGAGACCCAGACTGAATGTGGGAACTATAAAAACATACCTTGTTGTTAGCACAGATCTCCTAGCGAAAGGGAGTAAGAGGGAAGCAGTCAAGATGAGAAAAGAAAACCATGCTTCTAAACACAACCATAAAATATAACTGACACCGGTTTCTGTCTGTAGAAACCTATGGAATCTTGACAAAAGATAAGAACAATGGCCTTTGGAAAGTACACATGTATACACAAACATGTCATTTTACATTTAACTTTAAGAGGTTCACTGAACTCAGTTTAAACTGCCCTGAACCACACAGATTGCCATAATACTGTGCCTAAAGTAAAAAAAAAAAAAAGGGGGGGGTACCAATCAAATTTTTATTACTGAGGAATGATAAACTGGCCCAAATTGATCACATTGAAGAGATGACTAATTCATCTCTTTGATGAACTTGGAAAGCAATAATTACAATGATTTGTACATTCACAAAACTCACTGATTAATGTGATTAACATTTGTTTCCTACGAAACACAGTCACAAACTTTCTCTCAAACAAAAACTTTCACCACGACAATTACTAATTACAACCAATTTACTAAGCATTCACAATCCTAGAGTCTGTTGAAAACAAAACCTACTGACCCAAATAGTTCTCCCAGGCTATAGTCTCTAGCATACTGTGTTAATTGTTTAACTTAATCCTTGTACTTTTGTAATCCTGTTCAAATGTAAATTACATCTGGCAGAGTTCCAAGGTGTGTAGTATGGATCTTTGCTGCAGATCTCCAGAAACACAAAATTACAAATCTCGGCTTCTTCACTTAGAAGGAAAAGAAAGCTTACTGAATAGTAAGAGGGGATTTGAACAAATCTGAGTATAAACTTTATATTTGATTAGAGAGAAAAGCAGATTAGAAATATAATTACTGGACTGCATGTGCTGTTACAAAATGGTTTATTAATGGATTACAAAATAAAGCACTGTGATTATGCATTTCCCGGATCAAATTTACCTTCCAACACTCTTTAGCACCAAGAGATAGCAGAATGTGTACAGAAATACAAACATTTGTTCAACATACCTTATCTGCTCAATGAGAGCCCCATAGATTTAACAAAAGCATTATTTATTCAGCAGTTTGGAATCTGACAAAAAAAAAAAAGAAATAACTATCTCTCAACTTTAAGAATTCATCTTTATTTGTCTAGTACTCAAAAACACTTGTATTTTTTTTTCTTTTTTGGTACTAGGGATCAAACCCATGGCCTTGGCCACGCTAGGCAAAGGGTCTATACTCAGCTGTCAAACACTTTAATTGTGCTTTAAAAATCCAAATAAAACATAAGAAATTGAAAATACTTTAAAAAAAAAAAAACCTAGCCAACCACTAAGAAAACACAATACTAATTACTGATCATTTTATATTTCTTTTAAATGAATTTCTCAGAAAAAAAAAAGGCATCTGTAAATAACTTCTTATGTGGCTATAGCAAACCCACTGTGGGTCTCCTAGGGGCAGGACTTACTGTAATATTTTGCTAAGACCCACTTCTTTATGTTATAGAGTTGGAAAAATGTTTCAATAAGTTCAGTTTCATATGTTCAATTTACAAACTGGTTACTCACCTAGGATCCCTGTGAGTAGTCAAGCCAACAGTAGCCCCAAGAACTTGGGTGTCCACCTGATTTTATCTAAACTTAACCAATCTACTCCATCAATTCATTTTTGAAGTAAGCAGTTGAGAAACTGACAGGGCAAAGTTTCATGTGGACCTTTCGATCCCTCATCCCAGTGAGGAAATTGGGCCAAATTACATACACAGTAAGTAAAACCCTCCTTACAATTTCCACAAATGCACCTGATGAGTGTTTATCCTGAGCACATACCACCACATACATTCACTTGACGGAATGGTGTAACTTTTTATATGTAAGGCAAAAGGCCATTTTAGGATTGAAATCTCTCATATTTTCCACACCAAAGAAATCAATTGAGGAAAAAATTAAGTCATGGGTTTTTTTTTAACCTAGAAGCTGTATGTTAAGTACATGATTTAGAATTTTTACTGTGATCCCTAGCCAAACCCCAGGGCTGTACCATTTCAATGCGGTTTGTCTCTTAGCATTAACCTGCACAGTTAATTTATGTCAATCTGATGTTCTTGCATCTTCATTATTGCCTAAACACAAGTATCCATCACATCAACTGTTGTCTTTTAAATTTAAGGATAAGGCTTACCGATTAGACAGGTTTGCCTGGAAAAACTGCCATATTTTCCAAAGCATAAACGTCATTGTTTTTCAAAACTCTATTAGATTGCTTTATGTCTAACATTCTGGCAATCTGAGGGCAGATGACATGGAAAGCAGGCTGACAGGTTCACAGGCTCCAGGTACTCAAGGGTTATCATTTAACCATCACTATCCACATTTATGAATGAGGAAACCAAAGCCTGGAAAAGGCAGGCAACTTGCCCAATAGGATAAAGGAAAGTTGGGATTTAAGTTCGTACAACATGTCTAGGTCTTTATCCTCTGTTCTAAGTCACAACCACCACTACCACCACCAACTCTTGGTTGTGGGGCTTAAACTCAGGGTCTGACCATGTGCCTGAGCTCTTTTGCTCAAGGCTAGCATTCTCCTACTTTGAGCCACAATATCACTTCCGGTTTTCTGGTAGTTAACTGGAGATAAGAGGCTCAAGGCCTTTCCTGCCTGGGCTGGCTATGGACAGTGATTCTCAGATCTCAGCCTCCTGAGTAGCTAAGATCACAGGCCTAAGCCAAAAGCAGTTGGCTACTTTTCAATAGAAATTCACTGTGAAGAAAGACCAGAAAAATCCAGTGTGTACACTTTTTCAAAGAAAATCATCTATGCAGAAAAGTGCCACCTCTTTAAGGGGCTCTCTTTTCAAATAAAGTTTCAAAAAGTCTTATCCATCATCTACTTTTCATGCTAAGATGGAAGCTAGAAATCGAAGCAGGATCCCAATATGCAAGAAACTAACCATCTAATTAGCCAGACAACAGATTCCTTAATTGATGAGTGAAAGTAATGGTGAGTTTATTACAGGATCTACAGATATGTGTGTGATCTATCTAATAGCCAGATAGAGCAGTTTGGGTTATTTTCCTCTTGATATTGTTAGGACATTCAGTATCACAATTGCTTCACAGACTTCTTCAAAAAAAGCTATAAATAGCTTGAGGTCTTCAACCAGCCTTCTTCCAAAAACTATTTATAGAAAACACTCATGGTGAAGTATCTCTGAGGGCTGTGGCCAAATACTGCTATTGGAACAGCCTTTTGTCCGATAACCTGACACAAAAAAATAGATTAAGCTCTTCCCATGAGAGGGAAGAGGAGAAAAGTGAGGTGAACAACTCTGAAATACACTGCAAGTATATATGAAAACAGCGTGAAGACCCTGAATGAAAGCTGTGATCAACAGGGGAATCAGAGGCAGGCGGGAAGAAATTGTTTGGCTAAGAAGGGTAGATAGTAGATGGAGGGAGGTGGGCTAACAAGGAGGATGAAGGTGGTTGAATACTTTCAAAACAGCTTGTTTGCAACTTTAAAAACAGAACAATAAAACATGTTGAAATTGTTTTGGGGAAACTGAGAACAGAAAGTGATAATGGTGAGATGGATTAGAATATATTGTAAGCATGTGGAAATGTACCAAGGACATTCTCCCCTATAAAAGCTAAAAAACTTAAATGAATGTTAAAAAACATAAAAAAGGAAGCTTTTCATATAGAAAGGTGTTTAAGTTTCTCTAGTCACAATTACACTCAAGAGACTTAACCAACCATATTGATCAACAGTATTTGACTTCACTGGTATTAAGTTCATCTATAATCTCTTCAGAAACATCAAACCAACCCAAACTTCTCAAAAGATACTAAAGCGGATTACAAAAACTTCTCAGGAAAAAAGATTTCTCTCGTTTTCCGTTCCTCTCAACAAAAATGGTTCTAATTTCCTGATTGCCTATATCTAAGATGCCCAAGAATATCTATATTTACATACAGCCAGAAAACAAATCTAGTAAGAACTAGATATATCAAACCTCTGAGTATCTGAAAGTAAAATGTCTGTAAGTATCCACATACAGTTTGTGGCTTAACATTAACTCACAACTAAAAATAGTAAAGATTATTCTCTATAAAAATACTGCAGCTGCTACATAAATTCTGAAAGGAAAAGACTACTTCTGGGTACTCTTAACAGTAATGTAACTTGTTTTTCTATCAACTATCCTATATTTCAAATCATTTTGTTTGATTTCTTCAACTTGATTATTTCCTGGTGTGTAATTTTTTTTCTTCTTTCTTTCTTTCCTTCCTTCTTTCTTTTGTGCTGGTCCTGGGGCTTAAACTCAGTGCTTAGGCATTTCCCAGGCTGTTCTGTTTTGCTCAAGGCTAGTGCTCTAGCACTTGAGCCACAGCTCCACTTCCAACTTTTTGGTGGTTAATCTGAGATAAGAGTTTCACAGACTTTCTTACAAACCTTGGCTTCAAACAGTGATCCTCAGATCTCAGCCTCCTGAATAGCTAGGACTACAGGCAAGAGCCATGAGCCACTAGTACTTGGCATATGGTTTATTCTTACACTTTTATTTCATTTATTCCATATAATCCATTCTCAACAATTGTATTCATCCAAACAATAACCTAAGTTTGGACTAATGTGATGTTCTTTGATTACAGAAAAATCCAATTCTAATATTATGCAAGCAATGAAAACCTTTTTCTGTCATGTATTTCTACATAAGAAATGATTGTGTCTGTAAGCTAAGCCTTACAAAGGTCACTCTTTTGAGAAGCTACATAAGTCTTATCATTCATTCAATATTTACCATGAGCACTGGTGCCAAACATACAATGGCTAGCAAAACTGACAGGTTCCTAACAGCTTCTAGAGACATTCTCATTTACACTTCTCCATGCAAAACTCAGCCTGGCCCATGCTAAACCATCCATGCATGTATACTTGTAACAGTTCTTCACTACTTGGGCTACTGGCTATTTGGGAGTTGTGACACCAAGTTTTATAAAATATTTAACTGCCACCAAAAATAAAATTCTCAAAACACCAGATGTAAGAGCCAAGGGTTGGAAAGCAGGAGAGGGGAAAAATGTATTCTTAGAATGAAAATCTGGGCAGACATAGACAGCTGAGTATAAACAACTCTTAAACAAGGCAGTCCGGACACTTCCCCTATCAACAAGTGGAGAGGACCTATCTGGAAGAACATAGATTGTTTTCAGTTGGGTTTATTAAACTTTCCCATTAACCTAAAACCAAGCAGATTTCCTAATGGGTTTACTTCTCAGATAAAAAACCCTCCTGTTCCCACTCATCAACAAGACTTGTCCAGGAAGTTGTGGCTGAAGTCTAGATAAAGGGGCTTTCGGTATTCATTTGTGAGCGACATTTAGGCATTCCTCAACCAGTAGAGAAATTTCTGGAGTTAAAAGTTGACAAGGTAGAATCTTAAGAAAAGGGAATGGAAAAAAAATCACTCTTTAGCAATTCAAAAAAGAACACATTCTTGCGTAGGGAGCTAGAGGAAACAACTTTGGGTTCTGTTTTGACTGAAAGAACAAATGGCTCTGCTTCTGGGCACTATTTGTTGGCTGCACTTAACCAATATATAACGAAAAGTAACTGTTAACGGTGCTTTGTTTCCTTCCTTTTACATTTATAGATGTGATCAGGTAGGCCAAAAAAGGCAAGGGAGAACACTTTAAGAAAGTAACCTTCATCATTATTACCTGAAAACAGTCTTGCATCCATTATACTTATGTGAGGCTACAGTGGATATATCAGAATATCACCTCACAGAAGGGTATGAGTTTTCTGTTTCTTTTTTTTTTTTTTTTTTGCATTGTTAGTGGTGCTGGAGACTAAACCTAGACCCTCATGCATACCAGGCAAGTACTCCAACAACTGAAATGACATTTCCATCTGGAGAAATATTTTTCTGTTACATTCCTTAGAGACACAATCCCAGGAACATAAGGGAATGGAAAGAATTGTGGTGCCCATCATATGGTTGTGCATGAAAAGGCAGTAGAGCAAAAGCCTAAGATTTGGTTAAATGTCCTTACTGCCTTCATCGCCAAGAAGTAAATTCAGAGGACAGATTGAACATCCTACATATGAAAATTCAGAGCTGTCTAAAACCCAAAACTTAAAAAAAGTTGGTTTTTTTTTTTCATGCAAGACACACACTTTATCACGGATCTACAACCCCAGCCCCATTGTGAAACTTTTTCAGGGCTGACATGACATTGCATGTAGAAAATTCCACACTTCATTTCATATGATGCAAATGCAGTCAAAGCAGTGGGAAAACTCCTTTATGAATGCGGAAGAATTGAGAGTTGGAAAGCCTCTGAATTACCTTCTAGTTACATAAGCTATAGATGAAACATATATTAGTGTCATATTTAACCATAGATCCAATCCTCAAGAAAATCTGAAAAAAAAAATCCAAGATCTGAAACACTTCAGGGTCCCAAGAATTTTTAGATTTAAGGATACTCAACGTGTACTCTTTTTTTTTTTTTTCCTGCCAGATAACATTTTTACCATTGGGGTGCACCTATACACTCATAGTAAAGAGAGGTTTCATGGTTTGATGGGTAAAAGTTTTTATTTCGTGGGGCCCATCTACTCATGTGTCTAACAATCAATGGTACTTTAGATGAAGTGAAAACATGGCAATAAACCAGAGAACAGGCTTGAAATGGCCATAGAAACGGGTCCCATTTTCCGGCAGACAGTGAGACATAGAATCAAAGCAGTAAGTCATGAGGGAGACCATGAAAAAAACGAGAAGTGAAGAGACTTGGGAAGGCATCTGGTGACTGAGGAAATAAACAGGGCGCTGGCAGCACAAACAGGCAAGAACCACAAAGGATACGCTAACAGGAGGGTGGTAGGGGACACAAGAATCTCATGCCACCCCCTCAGAACAGATGATGCTGGTGACAGAGTGGTATGCAGTCCTGCCTGGGTCTGCTAGTCATACCAGGGCAGATCAACCCTAGAGAGCTGGTTAGAGTTGTATCTATTCTGCACAAACTCCCTCTGGTCCTCTCTCACACTCTGCTCCATGTTTCAACATGCTGGAAGTATACCACCTACCAATACTAATCTACACCTTTTCATTCAGTTGGCATTATTATCCTCATACTTGTCTCAAACTTGATCTCTCCAATTAGTTCTGGCTTATTACCGATAATGTAATTAATAGAATCAAGCTGATGTGAACCAGCAGCCCCAAGGCTTCGTACATGGATGCATCTGATTTAATTATTTATACTGCTGAACTGCCTGTCCTCTCCTTTTACACTGTAAGCTTAGAGTACATGCTGACAATTGTTTAGACCCTAAGGCTATCATAGGGTTTTGTTGCCTGCAATGTTAGGATCAATAGAAATAGAGTGCATAGGAAGGAAGAGTGCCATGAGAGAGACCATGGGTAGAGAAGACATTTTGTTTTGTTTATTTGTGCCAATCTGGTGCTTGAACTCAGGGCCAGAGAGCTGGTCTTGAGCTTTTTTTGCTCAAGGCTGGCATTCTATCACTCAACTGGGCCACAGCTCCACTTGTGGCTTTTTGGTGGTGATTTGGAGATAAGAGTCTCATGTTGTTTCCTACCCAGGCTAGCTATAAACTGCAATCTTCATATCTCAGCCTAGTGAATAGCTAAGATTACAGGCATGAACCACCAGCACCCAGCTAAGGGAAGGTTTTACAATATGAAAAATGTTATCATCACCAATCACTGCGTGGGAGCCCAACAGAATTATATGAGTGATGGTAATGTTCTACATCTTATTAGTGTAGTTTATGGATATATTCAAGAAGAAAAGCCAGAGCTGGTGTCTCATGCCTATAGTCCCCAGTTACTCAGGCTGAGATCTGAGAATCATGGTTCAACGCCAGTCTGGACAGGAAATTCTGTGAGATTCCCGTTAACTCCAATTAACCACTAAAAAGGTTGAGAGTAGAGCTGTGGCTCAAGTAGTAGAGTGCTAGGCTTTAGCAAAATAAATAAATAAATAAATACATCTATCTCAGGGACAGCACCCACATCCTGAGTTCAAGCCCTAGGACTGGCACACACACACACACAAAAAAAGTTTGAAAAAAAGAAAGCCTTTGTGAAAGGGGATGCTAACAAGCAAAACAAAGGAAATGAGATAGAGCTCTGACAGGACTAACTTCAGCTGAATTAAGAGCTGTAAATTTTCAGTGTTGCTATCAAGAGGCAGTAAGTAACTGCTGTTTTCATAAGCTTAAAAATGAGTTATAATTTTTTAGGAGTAACTCGGGTTTATTCTTTGCTGGCATGACTCAGAATTTATTGCTCTGAAGTCTCTGAATCAAGTTACAATTTTTTTTAAATAGCCTTTGAAAAAAAGAAGCAAGTTAAGAAAGGAGCTGTTGGTCTCAGTGGCATATGTGGTCACACACAGAGAAGAGGAAATGCATCAAACTGCTAACAGGATGATGTACTTTACTTTTAATGTATATTGTCCAAGTGTTCAATAGAACACTGATATTATGTTTATAATTAGAACAAAATTATATTTAAAAACAAGTTCTTTAAGCTTTCAAAAAGAGGAGGAAGGATGCATGCCCCCGACTTCCCCACATGAAGAAACTCTTGAGGCATCCAAATGTTAGCCACAGTTTCTAAAAGGTCATTCAGGAATTTGGATTAAAATAATGGCTGGCTGTTGGTGGGTTAGAACTGTAATCCTAGCAATTTAGGAGGCTGAGATCTGAGGATAGCAATTCAAAGCCAGGCTAGGTAGGAAAGTCCATGAGACTCTATCTAACCTTACCCTTTATTCACCTCCAAAAACTGGAAGTGGAGTTGTGTCTCAAGTGATAGATCACTAGCCTTGAGCAAAAAAGCTTAGAGACAGTGCCAGGCTATGAGTTCACGACCCAGGACTGGTGCACACATGCACACATGTACATGCGTGTGCACACACATAATATAAAATAAGGCCTGGGGGAAAGTGTGGTTCAGAAATAGAACAAGTGCATTAGCATGTTCAAAGTCCTAGGTTCAATTCTCAACATCAAGAATAGTAACTAAATAATTACCAAAGTAGAACCATGCTGCTTGCTATTTTGATATTTCAAAAGTACTCTTTTTTTTTTTGGCCAGTCCTGGGCTTGGACTCAGGGCCTGAGCACTGTCCCTGGCTTCTTCCCGCTTAAGGCTAGCACTCTGCCACTTGAGCCACAGCGCCACTTCTGGCCATTTTCTGTATATGTGGTGCTGGGGAATAGAACCCAGGGCCTCATGTATACGAGGCAAGCACTCTAGCCACTAGGCCATATCCCCAGCCCTCAAAAGTACTCTTGAATAAAGAAAGACAGATTCCATCTCACATCCCAAGATAGAAAACTGAACCTGTCTAAGGAAGAGAAACGTAACTGGAACCTTTCTGTAAGACTTCAAGTTCCTGGAGCTGCATCACCTTGTTATTTATCTCCAAAGTTATGAAACAGACCCACCACACACAATGCTATAGACAATCATTTCCTATAAGCTGCCCTCCATGAAACCTGTGACATGACTCTCCTGCTCTCAGTGGGTCGGGCAACAGTCTTCTACTTTCCTGCTTTCATTTCCAAACCAAAAAGGCTCAGCCTGAGATTATGATCTGCCAGTGATTTCTAATCACTGGGTGATATGTCACACACAACTTGTATATAAGGTGTTCATTAAGTAAAGATACTTTAAAAAGCCTATTACGTCTTAGTAAAGATTTGGTAAATGCCAAGTACCAGTGACTCACACATTTAATCCTTGGGACTCAGGAGGCTGAGATCTGAAGCTCAAGGTTTGAGCTAGCACAGACAGACACATCCAAGCAGCTCTCATCTCCAATTAACCAGAATTGGAGGTATGGCTCAAGCAGCAGCCTTGAAGGAAAAAGCTATGGGAGAGTACTCAAGCTCTGAATTCAAACCTTAGTGTATATAGATGTAGTTATCCCTGCAGAATATCATTGTCAGGTGACTTCCCTTCCTTCCTTTCCAATATGCTTTTTTTTTTTTTTTTTGAAAGCATGCTGAGACTTGCCCACAATGCTGACAACCCCCGGGGATTGAAAAACTCAGGAGCATCATCTGACATCAGTGCTGGGTTGGGGAGCACAAGGGCATTTAGGAGATGCAGCCTCAATCCCACATTCCTGACTTCATGCCTCTGCCTAGATACAATCTGCTTCTGCTAGTTACCTGCACAGTCCTCCTCTGAGAAGCTGCCATGTAGACCATGCAGCACACGCTACAGTGTGAACTTTCAAAGTTGGGATGATCTCTTTGGCTGGATCAACCATTACTGACCTTGTGCAGTACTAAGCACCCACAGCTTGTTACTGCCAGCCCAAGGCTATAGTAGTCAACACTGCAAGGGTCTAGAGCAACAGCTGTGCAGCCACAATCCAAAAAGCCACACCACAGCACAGAGCCTGTTATTATGTAATAATCTAATTCAGAAATTAGAAGTCTCGTCAGGCTCACACTCAAAGCACTGAACCACAAGTAACAGACACAGTCTGGGGAACTCCACACCACACAATTCCTGCTCTTAGACACAGCTCCTGGAAAGTTTCTAACTGTATGCTCCAGAGCCCTCAATCAGACAACATCTAGAAAGCACCTGTTTCTGTCCATGGCATGTGCTAGCTGCTGGAAAACAGGAAGACATGACAAAGAAGCTCTTCCCTTAATGAGTTTACAGTCTGTGAAGGGTGGTAAACCATGTACAGATTCTTTCCCTGGCATGGAGTTGGTTGTTACATTTCATTCAAGGCAATAGGCTTTGACCACATGCAGGGAGAAAGGGCACCTTGGTGCTTGGATGAATGGGCAAAAAGCTTTCAAACGAGTCTATGCCAGGTCTGCTCATTAATCCTATCTGGACCTGCCATTGACATCACTAGAAAAACCTAGTAAATAAGAAACTTAGAAAGGAGCTCCTGTCACTAATATCCATGGCCAGGGCCAACCAAGATAGTGATGTCTAAGTCAAAGATTACACATCAATGATTTTTTAAAAAAACTGGACCTTGAAGCAGGCAAACTGCTAGAAGCACATTGCTGATAGCAATATATCTACTTGCACACTGCTGCTGGATCACCTCTCAGAATCCTGCCATAAAAATGTTCTTATGGGGGCTGGGAATATGGCCTAGTGGCAAGAGTGCTTGCCTGCTACACATGAAGCTCTCGGTTCGATTCCCCAGCACCACATATATGGAAAACGGCCAGAAAGGGTGCTGTGGCTCAGGTGGCAGAGTGCTAGCCTTGAGCAGGAAGAAGCCAGGGACTGTGCTCAGGCCCTGAGTCCAAGGCCCAGGACTGGCCAAAAAAAAAAAAAAAATGTTCTTATGGGCTGGGAATATGGCCTAGTGGCAAGAGTGGTTGCCTCGTATACATGAAGCCCTGGGTTCGATTCCTCAGCACCACATATATAGAAAAGGGCCAGAAGTGCGCTGTGGCTCAAGTGGCATAGTGCTAGCCTTGAGCAAAAAGAAGCCAGGGACAGTGCTCAGGCCCTGAGTTCAAGGCCTAGGACTGCCCCCCACCCGCAAAAAAATGTTCTTATACATTCAGCATCATACTCAGAATAGTTTCTAGCTGGCTCTGATATATGCTTATTAATAGCTGACTAATTAGTAAAGATGAAAGAGCAGTACAAGATTCCCTTCCCAATTTAAAACTGACCTATTGCACACCTTAGGTGCATTCACACATTCCAGCGTCAAGAAGGATATATCACTGGGCACTGGTTGGCTCACACCTATAATCCTAGCTACACCGGAGGCTGAAATCTGAGCATCACAGTTCAGAGCCAGCCCAGAGAGGAAAGTTCATGGGACTCTTATCTCCAATTAAACACCAAAAAGCCACAAATGAAGCCATGGCTTACGTGGCAGAGCACTGCTAGCATTAAGCATGAATGCTCAGGGACCGTGTCCAGGCCCTGAATTCAAGCCTCAGAACTCGAACAAACAATAAAAGAAAAGAGTATATAGGATATACATAGTCTAGAGCCTGAGTTCCCCCATCCCAGTCTGTTGCTTGCTGTCTCTAGAGCACAGCTCTGAGGAGGGGCTAGAATGTCAAGTTCATCAGGACCCAGGCCTGTTCTCACCCTAATCCCACCCCCCACAGTGCCTTTCCTTCTACTCTGTACCCTACTCTCCCATCATGCTCTCTACTTCCAGGGCTGGATCACAGAGTGGCAGCAGCCAACAAAACCTTAGCTGAGAGCGAGAAGAGACAGACAGGAGACTAGATGATGCTATTCCACTCCAGGACAAAGCCAAGGGGCCTGAATGTGGATATGATGCTTCACACACGAAGGGGAAAAAGAAAAGCAAAATATACAATTCTTGTTCATTCATGCTGTGCATGGAGGTTCCCCTTAGGTCTTTGTCCACGGCCTTGGTGCAGCAACCCATACATACATCACTACCCCTATTCTCTGCACACACACTCCCTCCTTAACATCTCAAGGACATCTTATGTCAAGAACAGTTACTTCTTGCAGGTACGCAAATACATTTCTTTCCTTTTATTTTTTTTTTCGTGTGTGTGTGCTGGTCCTGAGGGATTGAACTCAGAGTCTGAGCTTTTGTGCTCATGACTTCTGGCTCTTTTAAGTGGTTAATTGGAGATAAGAATCTTATGGACTTTTCTGCCCAGGGTTGGCTTCAAACCATGATGTTCAGGCCTCAGCCTTCTGAGTAGCTAGACTTACAGACATGGGCCAATGGAGCCTGGCTTTAAAAACAATTGCTGATGTAAATTATTTACTTTCATAAAAGGATGCCAACTAACCAACCTGCTGACTACCTGTCATGAGCAATTTTTCTCTCAACAACATTCATTGCACCCATGTAGCAAAGCAGTATTCCTGGGTTCCCGTCGGCTGAGAAGATGATGGGATCACAGGATGTCTTTAAAATGTACACTGTCTTAAACACTCACAATTAAGTCAAAACTGATCATAAAATCCTAAGATTTAAAAAGGATATTTGGAACTTCCTTTGAATTGTTCTTTAAGGGGCTAAGGAGAAACTTCCTTTAAGAGAAATTTCCTTTCTTCAACATGGAATAAGAAACAATATTAGAAACAAAAGCAAGCCCACTGTACCTCAGTGTCTCCTAATTGTAAAAATAATAAAACTGTCAACAATCAGTGTATGTATACGCACATACACTAGCAGCTTTCTAAACCTCAGACAGAGGGAGTTAAGAGATTTGCCCCAAAATTCCCAGCAAGAAAGTAGTCAGATTCAAACAAGCAGCTTGACATTAAGTTCCACACGCTAGGCCACTATACCTGATAGTGCTTCATAAAGTCAGTTACTTAGACACAACTGATGCCTGTAAAAACAATGCAGAAGGAAAATATGACATTTTAGCTCAGATACAGATTGAACATCTGTAAAATATGAAAATCTGAAATACTTCAAAATCCCCATGCCTTTTGAGTGTTGACATAACAGCATAAGTTGAAGATTGCAGGATTGAACTTGTGGTGAGTCAGGTGTGCTAAAATTACTATATAAAACTGTCTTCAGGTTGGATATGAGATGCATATGAACCATGAATGAATTTAGTGTTTAGACTCAGGTTCATCCCCCCAGCCATTCACTACGGACATGCAAATATTCCCAAATGTGAAAAACAGAAATTGGAAGCACTTCTGGTCCCAAGAATTTTGGACAAGGGACATTCAATCTGTCCATGGTCATTTACAATGAGCTTTTAAGTTAGCTGTCATTTAAGCTAATTCTCTAGAAGGTTAGAAAGGCTATTTTGATATATTAAAAACTACAAAAACAAAGTTGTGCCTACCCACTTGGAAAACTCAGTATATATACAAATAAGGACAAATAAGGAGGAATTTTTCTGTTGGTTTTTTTTTTCTTTTTCTTTTTTTTATAGATGCTACTCCAACACCTCCAACTCCTGAGCTCAAGCAATCTTTCTTCTTTGGCCAATTGAGTAGGTGGACTACAAGTACCTGCTACCACACCCAGCGGGTCAATTTTTAAGGGGAAATAAACCCTTTAATAATCTGTAGTAGCCATTGGTCTAGTGGACCAACACAGCCTAAGAAGCCCACAATTCTGATTATTTCCTGAGCATGGTGGTACACACCTGTAATCTCAGCAGTCTTAGCAGCTGAAGCAAGAGGATTGTGAGAATTGAAGGGAAGCCTGAGCTGCATAGCAAGACTTTGTCTCAAAAAAAAAAAAAAAAAAAGCAAGGAAAAAGAAAAAGGGAGAGAGGGAGGGAAGAAGAGAGGGAGGGAAGGACAGAGGGAGTGCTGTAATAGTTGATCTATATCATATCACAGACACCAGAGACCTCCAACAGTCCTGCACAACTCCAGGTCACCTGGGTTGATGTTTCTATCCATTCCCAGGAGAAGAGAAAAATAATAAGCTTTAAATAAAATTAAATTTGCTCACTATTTAAATTCCAACATTACATCTTTCCTCCTATTCTGGTGTTAAACTCTCTTTTATTTGATTAAATGAGGCATCAAGCTATAGTGGTGTTTTTGGTTTAATGTGCTCACTAGACACATTTAAAAGAAATTAGAACCTCTCTGCTTATCTGCACTTTTTTTTTCCATCTGTTTTCCTTAAGAGTTCACAAGTCTAGGCAACCAATGAGTAAGGATAGTGGAAAGTCACTCTTAGAAAAAAGTAATAATAAATAATAACCTGGCCAGAGAATGTAAGGTAAGTCCCTTAGGATTACAGTTGGCCAGCAATTTTGGTAAACTTACTTCCACTGCATAATTCATTATAAAAATGTAGACTAGCCAGCAATACCTCAAAAGCTTCAAAAAAAAAAAAACTAAAGTGGTATTACCATGCTAATGTTATCTATTTATACAGTAACTCTAGATTTTAAAAAAAAAAAGCAGATGTTTAAAACTGAATGGGGCTGCTCAAATTTAACACCATTATCTTGATAAACCTTCCCTTCCACCTGATTCCCCACTCCTTCCTCAAAGCATTACTCTAAACACAAGTAATGTTAAGGATCTTTCTTAACTAACAGTAGTATAACCATGCAACCATTCAGTCATTCCCTCACAATTTGTACACTGAATCTCACATTTCCATTAACTATGAAAACACAAGTAGTTAAGGGCAGAGAATGAAAATGGAAAACAAAACCAAAAATCCTATTCTATTTTTAAGACTTGCAATTTAAAACGTTCCCAGCACAACTGCACAAATCGTTACATATTCTCTGTTTAATTGAGATAGCAAGATAGGTAGATACAAAAAGCACCCATTGTGAGGACTTGTTTTGAGTAAGCCCCAGAATAGAATATAACTAGGTTCAAAGCTGGTTCATCTTTTCAACAAATTGCATGTGGCTCTATTATTTGCGGTTCTTCTAAAACTTGGGATAAACCTGCTCAGTATCTTCAACAGAATGTTCACCTAGGCATTTGATTATTATATGCCCTTCCTGATTTTCTTCTGGGGTTCCCAGATGGAGGTATGTGGACATTCTCAGTCACCCAATGCAGGCAGACAGTCTAAGGAGTGTCTCCTCAAAGGACTTCCCTTTCCTCAAAGGCTTCCTTCCTGTTCCTTCTTAAAAAAAAAAAAAAAAAAAAAAAAAAAGCAAAGCTGGATCTTCTTCCCATAAGGAAAGGACACATAGAAGCTTTCTTCTGGCCCCTTCTGACAGAGGCAAACCTCATCACACCTACATATCAGATTCTAAGGAGCTAAAAAAAAGAACCAATCAAGACACACTGCTTCCAAAAGGAAAGTGGGAAACCAGAGCAGAAATGCACATGTGCACACAAAGGAGAGTCCATCCCACAATGAAAGCCAGAAAATATCAATGCAGTGTAGCAAGGTTGTAACAAAAAATCTATAGAAACAAAAGCTATCCAAAGAAGCATTATGCAAACAGCTCTGGGACCTCCCCATATACACATTGCTGCATAACACAGCTGTATGCCTACAAGAACCACTTAAATACCATTGGTCTCTCTCCTATACACAAAATGAACCACAACTGTACAAGATGAAAATGAATTGAAAGGTCCAAACCACATAATTTTGATAATGTCCTGTAGACACACACAAGAACTGTCACGCTAGGCAATTTTTTCGTTTTGTTTTGTTTTGGTAGGAGACTGGGACTCAAACTTGGTATCTGATGCTTCCATTCATTGGTTGGCGCTCTGCCACACCTCCAACCATAGGAATCTGCATTTAAAACTGACTCCCAGGTGATGCTAGTAATGGCAGCTGAGGACCAGACTCATGCTTTGAGGATCATTACTAACAGAAAGGTAACCTCAGCCTTGTGGGCACCAGTTCCCCACTTTAGGCCTTTACAAGACTGATGATTCCAACAGAGCCCCCAGGTAGCCATCTAGGTGGATGTTTGGATCTACCTCGGGGGTGGAGGGAGTACTGTGTAGTACATGGAGAATTCTGGGTTTCCCTGGTCCTGCCACTGACATAGTCTCTATCTTCAAAGTAGCCTTTATATGTCACTTTTGTCTCTGTCTGAACTAGAGATTTTTAAGGCTTCACCACCACCACCACCCCTAATTTAACCCTCAGATTTGTCCCAACTTTGCTACTTCACTTAAATACAAAGTCTCCCACCAAAAAAAAGAGGAAATAATGCAAATTCCCAAGCCTCACTCCAGACCTACTTAAGCAGCACCTTTAGGTTCTTAAGCACATTCAAGTTTACAAGTTAAACAGAAAAGCCTTCTGATAGAAGCTGGTCTTCTTAATGCCCAACAAAATCCTTTTCCCTCCCATTTTCCTTGAAACAGAATAGATAAAGAAACTGAAATTTTTAAATTAATAAATATTATCCAGGCATCAGTGGCTCAAGCCTACAATCTTGGCTATTCAGAAGCCTCAGATCTGAAAGACCTTGGTTAGAGGCCAATGTGGGTGGGGGTGGGAGGAGTCCTTGAGACTGTCTCCTAGAGCAGAAAAGTCCTCAAGATTCCATCTCCAAAATTATCAAAAGGCTAGGCTGGCAGCCTTCTCTGAGATGTTAAGTTATAGGAGCAGAAGACATAGGAGGACATGAAGCCCTGAGTTCAATTCCCCAGCACCACATATACAGAAAACGGCCAGAAGTGGTGCTGTGGCTCAAGTGGCTCAAGTGGCAGAGTGCTAGCCTTGAGCAAAAAAAAGAAGCCAGGGACAATGCTCAGGCCCTGAGTCCAAGTCCCAGGACTGGCACAAAAAAAAAAAAAAAAAAAAGACATAAGGAGGTCATAAGGAGGTTATCTGCATCTGTCTCCCCAGTGAGATATTGAAAAAACAAGATGTCAATTCATTACAAGGAAAGAAAGACAACAAGAAGGTATGTTTGGCAAAGAGTGGGCCTGGGTCCCAATTCCAAGTTTTAGAGTCAACAATGCCCACCTTACCACCTAAAACTATTACGAGTTGTTCAAGGGCCAGTAATCTTCAGATGATAGAGGAGCTCAACCTCAAAGCTCCTTCATGGGTGGAGGATGATGGGGCACAAAGTGCTTTTATAGGAAAAGGAAAGAGTATCAGAGCAGGGAGGCTACCCATTGCGATTTACAAGCTTCATGTTAGTTAATGCACAGACTTTAACACTAAGGAGGGAGTTTACGAAGCTCATCATGTACACTGGATCCTATACAAAAAAGACTTAGCAGTTAATGTTTTAACCATTCAGCCGAGGATTCTCTTCAGGATTTAGAAGGCTGCTGAATGCTGAAGGCTCATGCTTGTAATCCTAGCTTCTCTGTAGGCTGGGATCTAAGGAACATGGTGGGAAGCCAGCCCAGGCAAAAAGGTGCATGAGACTAGACTCTTTGCTCTAGTCAACCAGCAAAGGGCCAGAAATGGAGGTGTGGCTCAAATGACAGAGCTCCAGCTTTGAATAAAAAAAGCTGTGCAAGAGCATAAGATAAGGCCCTTTCTAAGTTCAAGCTCCCGGACTGACATTTAAAAAAAAAAAAGAATGCCAAGAGAACAGGTCACACAGGGAGGAGGGGGGTTAAGGGAAGTTACTCTTCCCAAGGTAATACTTAATATTATCTTTTTACTTAGCTAAGTTAGAGATGCACTTTACTTCATATGGCTACTTCATGATTTATTCAACATAATGACAGAAATTCCTATAGAATGCAAGCTTCATTATTCTCTTTTCCTGATAAAGCTTCATTTCTCAAAGTTGTAAAGATCAGATCCATAACCCAATAATATATAGAGAGTGAGAGAGAGAGACAGAGACAGAGATGCTTTAATTACCACTATTATCCATAGTGAATATATAAAAGAAATGAGTCTTCACATACTAACAATGAAAGATATTTGTAAAACTATAATATATAAAGATACTATGGTTTGAGTATTTGAATACACTCACATAAACACACCAGAAAACTCATGAGAAATATATTACCTTGGTTATCCTTTTGGGGAAATGTGGGAGATAGGGAAAAATAGGGTGAGCGGAAGACATTCCACTGTGGAATTGGACAAACTAGGAATTTGCATTCAATTCAAACACCCACATGCCCAGCAAATTGCCCTATTCTGCATCCAGCTCCACCCCAGTGGACATGGACTCACACACAAGTAATCACCCAGAAACCATCTGTAGCAGGTTGATTTTCACTTTCACTGGCAACGGACTTTTACCTCATCTTGCAGAAATGAACCTCCACTTAGCACCCACAAGACCAGCACAAACAAATGCCACCTGTCTCCCCATGTGCCAGGACCCAGGGTGACTTCCACAGCCCTGTCTCAGTCTCCTAACACACTGGGCACTTGTGCTGCGCCAAGCTGGTATAGGGAGCGGGGGTGAGAAGGAAGGAGTACAAGGGACCAACACGCCTTCAGCAAGACCACAGCCTCAAGGGTAAGGTGGAAAAGGAAGCAGGGAATTTCCAGGTAACATAAGACATGTGAGGGCAAACATATATACACCTATATAATTACCATGCTGTACTTTTCCTTTCTTCTCATAACTCTCCAAAGTGAGAGCCTTGGGCACCTCCAGTGGATCTATAGTTATTTTTTGTTCCTTTAAGCCAAGCATGGTGCTGAAACATGAATGGATCCTAGATAAAGGAGTGCAATGCATTTCTTTTAATTTTTCCAAGAAGTTAATTTATATATGTCTTAATGTTTGGGAATGGTGAACGAGATACATATCAACTATTAACCTGGGCCTATGCATGGTATTACCATCCTCTCATTACAACCCTAGCACAAACATCTTTACCCTCAGAAGTCCTCAAAGGCTTCAGTCCTCACTAGTGCAGTCTTGACTTTGACCCCATAAAAAAGAAAAAAGCACATGAAAGCTAAGCCTGACTGTTTTTCCTTGGAAGTCAATATACTCTCCTTTGCTTTTAATGGAAAAATTGAAACTTGTACCCTTTGGCTTTGAATTCCTACTCAGGATTAATGCATTGATAAATTCTTGCAATGTTCAGGAAAATAGTAATTTTCAATTTGAGACATAAATTCAACAATATTTATTAAAGAACTTCTCACATTTCAAACCTTGAACTTAGAGGTATTTTTAAAAACACAGTAATACTCTCAATGTTCTATTCCTGAGTTCTATTCTCAGTGTTCTATCCTGAGCTCTATCCAAAAACAAATGAGAGAAATAAATTGCATTGTCCAGCACAATAGCTCCAGCCTATAATCTAAGCTTCTTCAGAGGCAAGAGCAGAGAATCACAGCTCAAAACCAGCTCTGGCAAAAAGTTCTCAAGATCCTATCTCAATCAATAACTGGTTGCAGTAGCATGTGATACAAGAAATCACAGTAGGAGAATCATAGCTAGGCATTAAGTGAGGCCCTATCTCAAAAGTAAGGAAGGTACAAAAAAAACAAAAAGGTCCTGGAGGCTTGGTTTAAGTACTGCACCTGCTCAGTAAGCATGAGACCCTGAGTTCAATCCCTAGAACCACTAAAAAAAAAGGGGGGGGGAAAGGATGTATATAACATTAATCACTGGTTGCCATTCATCAACCCAGTGCCCAAGGGAGGAACTGTTTCTATTTTTAAATGTACTGTTACTTTAAAGGAAAGCTCCCTGAAGACACGGAAAACCAAGTTGCATAATGAAAATCAAAATGCACTTGATGTCTTCATTCTTATCTTTTTTTTTTTTTTTTTTTTTTGCCAGTCCTGGGGCTTGAACTCAGGGGCTCAGCACTGTCCCTGGCTCAAGGCTAGTACTCTACCACTTGAGCCACAGCACCAGTTCACCAGTTCTTTTTCTATATATGTGGTGCTGAGGAATTGAACCCAGGGCTTCATGTATAAGAGGCAAGCACTATCTACCACTAGGACATATTCCCAGGCCCTGATGTCTTCATTCCTGACAAGAGTAATCTTAAATCCACAAGTACAACTAGCACTGTTAGGTTGGGTTGACTCTCTCAATTTGTCTAGAAATGGACTGACCAATACACAAGCAGAATTCCATAAAAAGGACCCAACTACGGAAAAATCACAACTGTTCTGACAGAAGAAAGTATCCACATGCCATTACTATTCCTCTAGATCTAGAAAACGGTCTATCCCAATAAATAGCTAAAGGATAGCAAGTCCAAGAATCTCCCTACAAATCTACTTAAGCGATTCTGATTAGAAACTAACATGGTGGCCCTAAAAACTACCCAACTGGTTATTTAGCATTTGTAACCAGTTATAAATTATATGTAAACTCCACAAAATTAAACCTGTTTCTTTGCACAAATTACAAGGCATCATAGCAGCTAACAGCACCACTCTTTGTGTACTCAAAATGAGTTAGGGGCATAGCTCAGTTGTAGAGTGCTCAAGGACCTGGGTTCAATCCCCAGCAGCATACACACATATATATGGAAACAGTACACACACACGTTTGCACACACACAAAACAGAAGGATGATGTAGAGTCTCTAGCAGCAAGGGAAACAGAAGAAGAGTACATACAAATTAAAACATTCTACCTGCTTCCCAGACTGCCCTGAACAATCTAACCCAATAAATTTTCTTCTGAAACAATGTAACAATATTCAGTTTTGAAAGAAAAAAAAAGGCAGGGACCTAATCTGTTGAGACTGTAATTTACTTCATGAGTTTAGTTACTATCACCATGAAATGTATTATCTGTACTGCTAAACATATTTGAAAACACAGCAAAAGAACACTGCAAATGCATCTAAAAATACTGTCCAAGCATACACTAATTAACTATAAAAATATTTAACACATTTTAAAAATAACAGCCATTTATGTCACACCAAGAATATGCAGAATGTTTGCAAACTATATAAAAATCGGTAGGCAAAACACAAAAAAGTAAAGAATCACCAATCTGATAGCTTATAATTTCTCCTCAAATTTAGCAAAACAGTGCCATGATTACAAAAGGAAGCCTGCTGCCTCTTATAAGCAATAAAGTAACAAATTTTACTTCAGAGTAAGTCTTCAGTGAAAAAAATCTCTAAAGTGCAGCAATTCATTACTTTGTAGCTTGTCAACCAACAGGTGACTTTTAAACACAAACTCCTACTCATTTCCAAGAAGAATTAATTTGCAGACTTCAGGGTTTTTTTCTTTTTTTTTTTTCTATTTTCACAAGTTACTACACTGCCATATCGAATGAATTCCAACCAATTTCTTCTCAGAGGCTTACCAGGAAAAGAAAATGCCAAATATTCAAATTATTTCAGGGGCCTTCTCCTATACAGTTGTATGAAACAGAGCAGAATTAATAAGGATCCCACAGTTACCACTTTTCAAATGCAAATATGTTGCCATCTAGTAAATGCATCATCCCCCCCTTTTAAAACATCCTCCAAGTGTCTATAAAGATGGGGGTGGGGAAGGGAGGGCATTCACACATAACATTCACGCATTATCTCAACTCCCCACCATGACCATCAACAACACACAACAAAAACAAAAAGAATTTAAATGGTCCGGCCTGCGCTTGCATTTACAGGGCTGCTTTGCTTGACACCCACCTACTCCTCCATCTTACACAAAACGTCCCTCAGCGATTCAACCAGAGGAAAGAATCCATGAATAAGGCCTTGGGTTGGTCATTTGCTGGCCTGGGCCTTTTTACAGAGTTCCAAGTGTCCCCCTCACACCCGAGGTACCTGGCAGCCCACTGGGGGGGGGGGGGGGGGGTTGTGCTGCTGATTGGTGCTGATTCTGACCAGGGTGCCCAGCCACAGGACTGTATATGGGAGGAGACAAGAAGGGGGGGAGGCAGGGGGAGAAGAGAAACTTGGACTTGCAATCACTTCGTACAGGAGCGTGGGACAAACTTGAAGGCACCCCTTCTAACAATAGCAAAGAGCACTCCCGTTTTTCCCCCAGTCCCAACTTGCAGGGATCCCCACGAGGGCTCCTCCTCCCCGCCCTCGGCGACCCCGCGTTACCGTTCTCCCTGTTTGGTGTTCGAAGGAGGAGGGTGCAGGACCGTCTGATTCCCTTCCATCTCCACCACACACTTGGTGTTCAGTTCCAGTTCTGAAAGCACAGGGGCAGAGGGTCGTGGCTGCAAAGTCGAGCATCCGCGCCTTCCAGCCCGCCGCGCGCGCCGGGCTGGGTCCCCCGGAGGGCGGCCGAGCTCCGGAGACGGAGCCCGGCAGGGGCCCGGACGCTCGCTGCCCGCGGCTCCCGGGGCTTCCCGGGTCGCCAGTCCTCCGGACCTCCCCAACCCCCCGACCCGGCCGCGCTCCCGCCACCCTGGCAGTTTCCAAAGTTACCCCCGCCCACTGCCCGAGCAGAAATAAAACCCAACAGAAAGCTCCTCACCTCGTCGGTTCATGGGCCGGACCCGGACAGCAACTTTTACCTTGGTATCCGACATGTTGGCGGCGCTGGCCGGGCTGCTAACCCGGCACCCCGCTCGGATCCCCGGCGGCCCCTCAAGCGCGGCGCCGCCGCCGCCGCCGCTGCTGCTGCAGCCGCCGCGCGCCCCCCGAGCGCGGCCGCCGCCGCTCCGCCGTGAGCTCCGAGACGCAGCGCCGAGGCGCGCGGGCCATCCCCGGGGAGCGCGACGCGGGGTTCGGCCGCGGCCCGGGGAGGGGCGGGCAGGCGGGCGAGGCGCGCGGGGCGGGGCGCGGCGGAGGCGGCGGGCGGGCCGGCGGGGAGGAGGCCGCGCCGCGGGCCCAGGCGCCGCTCTCAGCTACGCGGGCCCAGCTGGGCGCGCGGCGCCGCGGCCCCTCGCGGACGCCCGAGGCCGGGCCGCGCCGCCATCTTCCGCGCCTCGCGGCGCCGGAGCCCCGCCCGATCTCCCGAGATCGTCCGGCCCGCGCGGCTCGGCTCCGGGCGGGGGGGACGCCGGCCTCGGCCGCGCGCCTGCGGCTCCGGGCAGCAACTGCAATCGATCCCGGGCCGCAAGCCTTATTTGCCCGCTGGAATTGGAGGGAGAGGGCAGTTACGGGGACCCAGACTGTTCCGGAGATGTTGGGGATCCCACAGACACCGCCTGGAGCTCGAGTCCCGTGGGTTCACCGTCACGCGCAGACCGGGAGCCCTTGGGCGGTCTGCAAGGCTTGGAGACGCCGCGCCAGGTGGGCCGGCCCTGACCACCGAATAAATTCGCGTCCACGCCCCGAGCCTCCCGCGGGGAGCTGGCAGTGGTATTTTAAAGATCTTGACGGTGAACCGATATTAGAAATGAATTCTGCAAATCCACCCCCACCAAGACTGTGTGTGTGTGTGTGTGTGTGTGTGTGTGTGTGTGTGTGTGTGCCCCGTGCGCCCCAGCTCACTCCGTGGCCTCCGCAGTGTCGTGGGAGGGGTGTCCGGAGAACCCCGAGGGTCACCAACTCTTACATAAGAACTAAATAGCCGTGAGCGCTGTCACCCTGCCAAATGCAGACCTCGCTGCCAGGGCGGAACTCGGAGAATCAGAAAATTATTCTCTTTAGTCCAACAAGTGCTTATGGGGTGCTTGCTTTGTGCCAGAGTTTGGAAACATACAGAAGTATAAAACCCAGAGCTTAAGGCTATTAAGGAATTCCCGCCCCCCCCCCCTTTCTTTTGCCTTTTTCTTTCTTTCTAAAGGGGGCGGGATGTCAACAATGGGGCTTGAACTCAGGACCTCTGAGGTAGTAGAGGTAGTGCTCTACTACTTGAGCCATGCCTTTACTTCCAGATTTTTGCTGGTTAATTGAAGATCACAGTTTCTCAGATTCGCCCAGGTTGGCTCTACACCTGATCCTCAAATATCAGTCTCTTGAGTAGCTAGCTTTATACAAGTGAGCCGCCAGTGCCCAACTCCAGTTGAGAATCTAATTTTGTTGAACTATAAAAATGCATTCCTTCGTGAATTAATTCACTCGAAGTTATATTGAAAGTCAACTGTGTGCAGGATGCCACGAAGAACACACAAACATGGGTACCTTTAAGCATGCTGTATAACAGAGGCCTTACGGGCGAAGATAGCATGGGGACAGTATTGTGGTAGACAGCACGTGGCAGGTGCATTCTCACTTGCATATTCTCTATCTCCCTCTTTCCCTCTTCTCCTTGTCAGCCTTGCATGCCTAAGGAGTGGCATGTCTGTTCCATAGGCAATGGCATACACGCTGGGAAGTGAATGGGAGTTTTGGCTTTGGAGTTAGTGGCAGACACATTCGGGCATTAGCATAGGGTAATGAACTGGACAGCCCTCTACCCAGAGTGCTATTACAGTCATCCAGATGAGAGAGGCAATGGTGGCATGAACAGAGCCAGTGAGAGTGCAAATGGAGCAGAAGAAATGGATGCAGGACTTCGTGTGGAGATGAAAGTGGAATGATTGGGCAACCAATGGGAAGTGAGGGCTGAAAGAGGTCAAGGACCGCCATGATTGGGAAATTCACAGGAAGGTCAATGACCTATAACCTTGTAAGTAGATAAGGAGACTAGGTTTTAAGGTGATGGAAGTGTTTTGGGATGGTGTTGGTTATTCTCTTGTATGCAGAAGCTAGATCTAAAATACACCATTATATAATAGATTATAACAGGAGATTCTAGGCATTCAACCCACAATGAGACCGAAGGAGGGCATTCTTTTTCCGTTGTTGTTGTTAGTTGTGGGGCTTGAACTTGGGGCTTGGACGCTGTCCCTGAGCTCTTTGTGCTCAAGGCTAGTGCTCTACCACTTTGAGACACAGCCACACTTCCTGTTTTTGAATGGTTAATTGGAGAAAAGAGTCTCATAACAACTTCTCTGCCCCATCTGGCTTCAAGCCTTGATTCTTAGATCTTAGCCTCCTGAGTAGCAAGGATTACAGGCATAAACCACTGGCCCCTGGCAAGGAGAACATTCTTAGGGGAGGAACACAAAGGTGCAATGCCTATGTGCCTCTGATCATTTGAAATAATATTTATCAGAATGAACTCCAGGAAATGGAAACAGAGGTATTTTCTTTGTTGCTGTTTTTCTTCTCTTTTGTCTTGTTTGTTCATTTATGTGACTTTGGAAGGGTAAGGTGAAGCAAAGAAATGAAGGGACAAAAGGCGAACAAATACAGCAGAGGTACTGGACATTATGCTGAAAATGAAGTATACAACTTGATGGTGGGAACAGGAGGGGAAAAACTGGGAGTGAGGGGAGGAGTGATATTGTCCTAAAAGAAATATACTTTTTACCTGACTTATATAATTGTAACCCCTCTATACATCATCTTTATAATAACAATTTAAAATTTTACAAAGTAAAGATTTTAGAACAGCTCTGATTATGAAGCTCAAAAATAAAAAGATTGTATTGGTTAGTGTCCATTGATTTCCTTATAAAATGGCCCATTCCTGATCTTCTAACACTCTGCAATTTGAAAAACTTAGTGTCCTTTCTTCTTTTAAGAAGAGTTTTCTAAATGTTTCTTCTTCAGGATGGTACAACTTCATTTATTAAGAATTATATCTTGTGGGCTGGGAATATGGCCTAGTGGCAAGAGTGTTTGCCTCATATACATGAAGCCTTGGGTTTGATTCTCCAGCACCACATATAGAAAAAAAACCAGAAGTGGCGCTGTGGCTCAAGTGACAGAGTGCTAGCCTTGAGCAAAAGGAAGCCAGGACAGTGCTCAGGCCCTGAGTCCAATGCCCACGACTGTAAAAAAAAAAAAAAAAGAATTATATATTGGGCTGGAAATGTGGCTTAGTGTTAGAGTGCTTGCCTAGCATGCATGAAGCCCTGGGTTCAATTCCTCAGTACCACATAAACAGAAAAGGCCAGAATTGGTGCTGGGGCTCAAGTGACAGAGTGCTAGCCTTGAGCAAATGAAGCTCAGGGACAGCACCAGGCCCTGAGTTCAAAGCCCAGGACTGGCAAAAAAAGAAAAAAGTAAAGAAAGAAAAAGAAGAAGAATTATATGTTAAGCCAAGTGCTGGTGACTCATGCCTCTAATCCTAGAGGAGAAGATCCTGAAGATCACAGTTCCAAATCAACCCAGGCAGAAAAGTCTGTGAGATTCTTTAATACCCATTAAACAGCAAAAGTGTTGGAAATGGAGCTATGCTTCAAGTGATCGAGTGCTAGCATTCAACAACAACAACAACAAAGTCAAAGGACAGCATCGTGGTCCTAAGTTCAAGCTCCAGGACCAGCAAGGGGGAGGGGGAGGGAAGAATTATATCTTAGCTGTGTGGCTCAAGAAGTAATCTTACCTACTTGGGAGGCAGATCCAGACATGACAGTTCAAAGCCAGCCCAAATAATAGCTGAGAGCAGTGGCACATACCTGATATTCCAGCTGTGAGGGAAGTTTAATTGAAAAAGCACAATGACTGGGCATAATAGCCCATGCCTGTCATCTTCAGCCACAAGGAGTGGATCATAGCCTAGGCCATCCAGGGCATAAAAACAAGACATTACCCTCCCCCCCCAAAAAAAATGCAAAAAAGGGCTGGAGGCCTTGTTTAAGTGGTAGGTTGCCTGCATAGCAAGTGTAAGGCCTTCAATTCCATTTCCAGTACACACACACACACACACCCCAAAAATCTATCTTGGCCATGTATGAGTTCAAAGGCAACCTCAGCTACAGTGAGACCATGTCTCAAAAAAAAAAAAATGTACCTACCTACACACACACACACACACACACACACACACAGAGAGAGAGAGAGAGAGAGAGAGAAAGTGTGTTAATGTCTTCTTGGAATTAGAAGGTACTTTTTGAGAGCTTACTAAACTCTCCTATAACACCTCCCTCCCTGCCCCTCAAAGTTGCCATCAATTCTGTTTGAATGTCTAATGACAGGGTGCTGAACTTTGAAGAAAAGCCAAACACGCTGTTGGGAAACTCTTTCTAAAAGTCTATACTCAGAGATGATCTCCAGGAAGAACAAAATTTACCTCTCCATAAATTCTACTTCGTGATCAAAGTGCTGTCCCCTGGAGCTTCAAACTCTAAGCATAGCTCCTTTTGTATATAAAATCCCGCAGCTACTTGTGAAGACTGTTCTCCAGTCCTGAACTTCAACAAACCCCCTTTCAAAAAAAATAAGGAAACAAAACAGCAGCAGAAAAATGACAGCAATTGAAACATCTGTATCAATTCTGTAGGCCATAAACTTGCAAAGGGCTCATGGGGACAAGCCTGGCTCTGGTTCTGTCAGGACACTGCATGCAGTTCATGGCTGAAACTGAATAGTGGGTAGCAGGTGCACCTGGAGCTAGACAAGTATTTCTATCCTTGTCACAGTCACCTCAACTTTTGTCCACTAGATCTCTGTGCATAGGTAGATGCTATAGTTCAGGTCTTGGATGTCCTCCCAGGGTCCATGTGTTAGAAGCTTGAACCCCATGGGAAGATGGTGGAGCCTTTAAAAGGCATGGCTTAGTGGAAATTACAGCGCTGAGGGCTGCGCCCCTAAAAGGAACTTGGCCCCTCCTACTCCTCGCCTTTTGCTTTTTGTCCACCATCAGATGAGCAGCTTTGTTCCTCCAGCCACAGGCTTAAAATCCATAGAGCCAGCAGACCAGAGATGGAAACCTCTGTAACTATGAGGCAGAGTAAATCTATTTTCCCTGGTAAATTGCTTATCTCAGGTGTTTTGTAATAGTAACAAAAAACTGACTGACACAATAAGTTTGAACTTCCTGATAGCATTTCAAGCGAGCATACTTGTGGAAGTGCTCATCTTTTATGACCTAATGTAGCAGATTCTACTTGATTCCAGGGAGAGGACAATAGCACCCTCGTCTTAAAAGGGAAAATGTCAAAATTATATTTTTTAGAAGACCATACAAAGTGGAAGTTCTTTTTTGGAGAATACAATCTGCCATATAATGCAGTCCTTCTACTGATTGTCCTGGCCATCTTCCTCCAACAGCTTGTTATAATAAAGTAAGGCTTAGAAGTTAGAATCTTGAGTCTCACATTTATGCATAGCCTAAAACAGTTGTTTGGTCAGCTTGATCTCCAGTTGACTCAAGAGTAACAAATTCCAAACTGAATTCCCATCACACATTAAAGAGAAGACACCTTTTTGGAATATGTTGACCTACAGCATCCCACTTGTTCAGAGATTTGCAATTTCTTCCTCTCCTTTGGCTCCCCATTGGCTTTTCCTTTAGCTGCCTTTGTGCAGTGACTTCACCTGCGCAGTACAGATATTCTTGCCACAAATTGTGCCTATCCAACTCTTCCCTCTGGACATTTGACTTGGGGTTCAAAGAGTGGTGATTGGGGGAAGGGGTATGGCCCTCAGAATCATCACACTGTCTGGTTTGCATCCTGCAACTCCTCTTTCTGAGCAAGAAGATCTGCATTAACTCTTGTAAGCCTTACTGTCCTTATTGGGAAAAAGAACAGGAGGTGACAATAATGAAAATACTTCATAGGGTCATTGTGAGGATAAAATGAGTTAATGCCTGTGAGGTCTCATCACAGACGGTGAACAATGGCTGATCTCCTGAAGTCAACCTAAGGGCTATGGGGTAGCTGTGTTTTTTCATAGTTGTAGGGAGGCCTAGAAGGCTGCTCTGAAGGAGAAGAATCATGAAGCCTTTGTGCAGGGATATTGGAGGAGAACTGTTTGAGTTTCTAAAGTGTTCTGTTGCTAGGTTCTACCAAGGCTGAGCTATATCCTTGTCCCTAGATTTTTTTTCTTTTTGTGCCAGTACTGTACTTGAACTCAGGACCTTGCACTCATTTGGCCTTTTCAGTTCATGTCTGGTACCCTCCCACTTGAGCCACACCTCTACTTCCAGCTTTTTGGTGATTAATTGGAGATAACAGTCTCATGAATGTGTCTGCCCTGGCTGGCTTTGAACCCTGACCCTCATATCTCAGTCTTTTTAGTAGCTAGAATTATTGGCATGAGCCCTTCGGCTCTTGAACCTAGGTTCTTTTTTATATAGATATAATTAATATGAGATAGGGGGCTGGGATTCAGACACCAAGCCAAAGCTCAATGAATACCAGGTATATTTCAGTAGCATGGAGAATGTCAATAATTCTATAAAATAGTGCTCACATTGTTCCCCACCCACCCATTCCTAAGTTCCTTTCAGTAAGTATATGTCGAAAGACAGCCAATGAAAGGAATCAAAGCACATGGACTCCTCGGGCCATGCATCCCAGATTCTGATTTTTGCTCTGCTACTTGCAAACTGTGCAATCCTGTTCAGGTCATTACCCTGCCTCTAACCTCCACATCCTGATCTTTAAAGTAATGATCATTATACTTACCTTGCTATGCCTTGCACACTTAAACCAGATCTGGCGCACCTGGTAAGGGTTAAGTAACTACCACACACTATCAACATCTTCACCTACCATCACCATCACTGCTAACATCTTCTTGTTCATCTGTTGTCTGTTGACCAGGAACTCCACTCCATTCAGACAGCCTAGATGACTCACAGTACATGTGACCCTACATTATCCTTAAGTACTCGATGTATATCATAATGTGAAATGAAGAGTGATCCTTAAAGCAACATACAGCAGGACAATCCTCCCTTGACGTCCTGTGAGCCTCTTAGAACAGCAGATTACCTTCCAGACACTACAAATGAACCTATTCTCTGGCTTCTATTAGCTCCTGGCTTCTATTAGCTCTTTAGGCCAGTCTGCTAAGCCAGGGGTAAGATATGGATCCAGTGCTCAGGCCCTGAATCCAAGCGGGAGGGGGAGGAGGAGGAGGAGGAGGAGGAGGAGGAGGAGGAGGAGGAGGAGGAGGAGGAGGAGGAGCAGGAGGAGGAGGAGGAGGAGGGTCAGTAGACCAGGGAGTCTAACTGGACCTCTGATGAAGAATCTAGAACTTTCCAACTCACTCATGCTTTGCTCCCCCTGCTTTCATTCTTACCCCTGCTTAATTAATTGAAGTTTTAAAAAAAGACTAAGATTGGGGTGCATAAGCTTTTCTCTAGTGATAGCAAGGAAGGCTCTGGGAGCTGACAGTGATCCACTCTGGAAACTGCCTGAAGGAAAGAAGCTCAGGATAGAGCAAAACCACTCTGGGAGGCCACAGGCCTGCTGTGTAAGGATAAAGGTCTACTAGAGAGCTGGTCTCCCTGAAAAGAGGCCCTGGAACCGGGGCACTGTATATGAAAGTTTGTGGGGATGCCCTTACAGCCAAGCTTGGCCTGGAGATTCTTTTCAATCTCAATTCAATCACTGAAGATGACCAGGGGCAATGCCTATAGCTGTGTGCACTGGTCCCTAGAATGGCCTTGGTCTTTACACTCCTTGCATATGTGTATTTGTCAGGAAAAGCTTGTTGACACGGTTTTACTTTAGAAAGTAGAACCATGTGGCTTCTGAAAAACTGGCAGACAGCTAATCACAGACATCCTGGGGACTCTGCAATCATTCAATTTCCAATGTAATCATTCCATTTCTAAAAGACTAAGTTCCAAAGCTATTTCAGTCAGAAGTAGGCTGCCAGGCTCATCCCAGAACTGCTAATGGCTTAGGTCTGCAGAATATCAAAGATTAATCCTGGGGCAAGCAAATACTTCAATAAGAGGCTTTCTATAAATCTAGTTTAGCCATCTTATCAGTCAATCTAGGCTACGTTATTCCATAGTGACCAATAACCTTCAAATCTCAGTGGCTTACAAATGCAAAGCCCTGGGCTCATGCACATGAATTCTCCATCACAGCAGTTATGTTTCTGCTCTTGTTATTTTCATTCTGAGCCCCAAGCTGACAAAAGAAAAAAAGCCCTTGATGAGGCAATGCTAAGTTTGTAGAAGAAATCAAGGAGGAGGTAGGCAGTGGACCATGCAAAGGTTCTTTAAGTTTGGCTCAGAAATGTCACCGGCCACTTCTTTGTTTTCATTGGACATGGTGAGTCATGTGATCAAACCAAGCATGAATGGACAAAGAAGAATAGTTCTCCCCAGGGCAGGCCTCCAAACCATCTATCACAATAGCATTCATATTTCACAATAGTTAACAGCAGAAAATAATCATTAAACCTTGGCAACTTACCAAGTAGAGTTCTATTACTGAATCCTCACAATAATCCGGTATGGTATACACTGTTATCATCCTTCATTATACTAATCAGTAAAAACTGAAGAGATTTAAATAAGTTGCTCAAGGTCACATACCTGAGAAGAGATGGTCTTGCTATGTGGAGGAAGCTTTTGGAAAATTGCAGCTCTCCCTTCTATACCATGATTACTACTGATGTGTTTTCTTAAATAAACCTCAGTAAGCACTTAGCTGGCATGCTCAAGGACTTGAGTTTGATCCTGAACACCACAAATACTAACAGCAACAAAAACACACTGAATAAAACTTAGGAACTTGGTAAATGGAATCACATTATGATGGCTGAGCATCTCTGACAAGACTGAGGAAGACAGAGAGCTGGAGTGGGGAGAGTTCTCAGTTTGCTTTCTGATGCTATAATCTGTATACTAAAGATGGGTGACATACAAATTACGTGTTTGTTTGCTTAGCCATCACAAGCCTCTTAAGAGAGGTAGTCAAGACAGGCACCAGTGGCTCATGCATATAATCCTAGCTACTTTGGAGGCTGAGATCTGAAGATCACAGTTTGAAGCCAGCCTGGGGAGGAAAGTCCATGAGACTCTTATCTCCAATTACCAACAGAAAAGCAGAAGTGATACTGTGGCTCAAAGTGGTGGAGCATTAGTGTTGAGCAAAAAAGCTCAGGGACAGCGCCCAGCTTAGAGAGCCCCAGGACACACACACACACACACACACACACACACACACACACACACACACACACAGAGAGAGAGAGAGAGAGAGAGAGAAACACTGTACACTGCTTGAGGCAAAAGCAACTTTAACTTAACTAGTATTTCCCTTTCCTTGGAAGGGATTTTTAAAAGTTACCTCTTATTATAAAGGTGATGTACAGAGGGATTACAGTTACATAAATCAGGTAATGAAAACATTTCTTTTTCTCCTCCTCCTCCTCCTCCTCCTCTTCCTCCTCCTCCTCCTCCTCCTCCTCCTCCTCCTCCTCCTCCTCCTCCTCCGCCTCCTCCTCCTCCTCCTCTTCTTCCTCCTCCTCCTCCTCCTTCTTCTTTTTTGCCAGTCCTGGGGCTTGAAATGAGGGCCTGGGCATGCTCTCTGGGCTTCTTTTGCTCAAGAGTAGCATTCTACTTCTCAAGCCACAACAGCACTTTTGGCTTTTTTTGTTTATCTGGTGCTGAGGAATTGAACCCAGGGCTTCATGCATGCTAGGCAAGCACCCTACTACTAAGCCACATTCCCAGCCCATAAGTACATTTCTTTTTGGACAATATCACCTCTCTTGGAAGGGCTTTTGGCTTCACTTGGAATATTAGTTTATTCCTTTATATTGGGATTCTGCAGGACTTTGTTAAACTTCTGCACATCTTTGTCTGTACAAGTTGGAGCTGTGCCTTTCATCTTTAGGATGAAAGAGAAAAAGCCAGGCACAGATGGTATACACCTGTAATCCTAACTACTCAGAAGGTTGAGATCTAACAATCATGGTCTAAAGCCAGCTGGGAGCAGGAAAATCTGTGAGGCTCTTATGTCTATTAACAACTAAAAAGCAGGAAGTAGAGGTGTGGGTCACATGGTAGAGCACCAGCTTTGAGTGGAAAAGCTAAGGGACAGTGCCCAGGCTCTGAGTGTAAGCCCCAGTACCAGCACAAAACAGAGGAAAAGAGGAAAGGAAATCAATCACCTGTAAAATCCTTCTCTGGGGAAAGGGCTTCAGATTCACAAGGAGGAATTCGGGGTTCTGCATGAAACCTTTTCAGGCAGTTGGTTTATTTCCTGGCACACTACTTTCCAAAGCAACCCTGCAGGTAGAGGTTTGTAATTCTAGAAAGTGTTGCCTACAAACCTTGCCAAAGTTCTGAGAAAAGTGGAAGAAATATGGCTCTGAAATGACCACTCCCTTTAGAACAAGGAAATCCTGCATTTTTGTGGTAAGGGCCATGGTGGAAAGTGACAGCAGCAGATGTGTTTCCCAAAATAGGTTGTCAGCAGCATGTGCGTGCAAAACTTCTTGGTTATACAAATGGATTCCTGCAGAGATAAACCAGATCCAAGCATCTGTAGACCTTTGTAAGGCTGTAGAGACACTTATGGCCTCTACATTTTACAAAATTAGTATCATAAAAGGTAAAAGTAGCTTTTAGTTGAAGAGAGAGAAGTGAGAGGTTTTCTTCTATGAGCTTTTAGTACAAAACTCAGCCGAATGCATTGTGGGGAGCCTGATAGGAAGCAGGTATTTGGGGGCCTCTGAAAGAAACTTAAATATGGACTGGGAATGGCAATTAAAGACTGAGATTTGTGAAAGGTAACCATAGAATTTGGACCATGTGAGTAAACGTCACCTATAGAAAAATGTAGCCTAAAGTGGACATCAGGATGTCTACGACTTGCAAATAAACATAGGAGATGATGGAAAAGTGGCTAAATGTCAATTAATAATGCAATTTTGAAGTCTATTTCTCTTGAGTTTCATTTATTTTTTACTATAGGGCCTGGACACTGTCACTGAAATTTGTGTTCAAGGTTGTTGCTCTACCACTTGAGCCATTGGGTTTTTGGTGGTTAATTGGAGATAAATGTCTCATGGATTTTTGTGTTTAGGCTGGCTTTAAACTGCACTCCTCAGATCTCAGATTCTTTTTTTTTTGTAGGTAATTGCTTATTTGTAACAGTAGTGACTCTTTTTTAAAATGTTCATTCATATTTATTTTTTAGACACGAGTCACTGGCACCTGGCTCTCTTGGCTTTTACACATTTAAACTATTTTATAATAAAAATTTCTAAAAACTAAATATGAACAGACATTTTAAAAGAGAGGCACTACTGCTACAAATAAGCAATTACCTACAAAAAAAAAGAGATGCAGTTTGCAAATAAAAAATCAGACTTACTGAGCCTGAAGCAGGTTGTTATTAAGCCCTCAGAAGTAGGTCATTTGTAATCCCAGTGAAAAGCAAATTAAGTTTTAAAGTCAACGTCAATAATTCATGATTAGACACAAGTTAGGATTTAACACATGTGCAAGACCATGATAAAGAAATCAGTGAAAACAATATTAAAATATTTCACTTACAGGAATCCCAAATGCACTTTTCAAGTAAAAGAAAAAGCTAGAGCTTGTTTCTTAAGAGTTCTTGGGTAAATTACAGCAAAAACTCTGTTCCTAATATCCCTTACTCTTGGTTGGTTGTCAAAGTAGGTAAATTTAGTGTGCAGATTCTTTATATTAGTAAATCACTCCTTACAAGTTGTAGAAATTGCAGGATCTCTGAAAATCAGAAGAAAGGCTGTCTTATTTGTGTCTAACATCAACATGTTGCTGGTCACATGGTCTCTCAGGGATGCTGTAAATGGAAGATTCTTGCTCATGTCCTCAAGCACACCTCAGAAACAGACCTATAATGCAGCTTGAGCTGCATTACTCACAATCTTGTTTGGGCCACTATTGGAATATAGCCTTATCTAGAATGTTCTCTAAACAACGAAGGACCAACCATGTGATACAAAGTAGAGCTGAAGAGCCTCATGAGCCAGAACTCTTCCTAAGGCGGAAAGAGGTCAGGCTTACAGCATTAGTGAGGGAGCTGAGAGTTGGTGACTTACACCTGTAATTTCAGCTACTCCAGAGGCTGAGATCTAGAGGATCATGGTTTGAGACCAGCACAGGTTAAAAAAAAAAATCTGATTGATTGATATTTCCAATTAACTAGTGAAAAAGCCATACTGAAGGGATGGCTCAGGTGATAGGATGCCAGCCCTGAGCAAAAAAAGCTGACAGAAAGCTCAAAATAAAGCAACAGAAAACAATTAGTCATTGCCAGTTATGAAAACAAAACAATGAAACCTATTGGAGTTGTTTTAAGAAGGGGGTAGGAGCCAGGCACCGGTGGCTCACCCCTGTAATCCCAGCTATTCAGAAGACTGAGATATGAGGATGTGGATCAAAACCAGCCCAGGCAAAGTAGTCCTTGAGACTCTTATCTCCACTTAATAACAAAACAAAAAAAAAAAAAAAAAAAGGAAGTGGCTCAAAGTGGTAGAGCACAGCCTTGATAGAGACTCCTCAGCCAGTGACTCCAGCCCATGCTCTCTAAGAACTGGGTGCAATCTGAGAATGTCTGGTACCATCTGGGCTCTCCACCCCAACCTCTTTCCCTCCTCCATCACAAGGGTCAGACCCACAATACGAGCTCTCTGCCTCTGCCCCATCCACTCCTTTCTTCCACAAACCTTTCTCCCAGTTCATCTCTTATACATCTCATCCCCTCTTGGTGCCTGCTTCTCAAATCAGGCTGATAGAATGTTGAGTTAGATGCCAGAAAATGAGCATTTCACAATGTTCCATTTTTTCACTTTTTTCTACAATTTCACTTACTTTTGTTTTGTTTTGTTTTTGTCAGTCGTGAAGCTTGAACTCTGGGCCTGGGCGCTGTCTCTTAGCTCTTCAGCTAAGGCTAGCACTCTACCACTTGAGCCACAGCACCATTTCCTACATTTTTGTTTAATTGTACATGAAGTTGGGCCTTTAAAAAAATCTTTAAGAACTACATTTTTTTTTGTTTAATATCTATCCATCTCCTTTGTCTCTTGGGCTATTGGTCTTTCTTAATAATTTATAGGATTTTTTTTATATTTTAGGGAAATTAGACCTTCAGTAGAATTGCAGATTTTGGCTTGTTTTTGTTGTTGTTGTTTTTGAATGGTTCTTTTGGGGGGGGGGGCGTGTGCATGCGCACATATGCCAGTACTTGGATTTGAACTCAAAGCCAGGAGTTGTTGCTTGGCTTTTTTACTCATGGCTAACACTCTACCACTTGAACTATACCAACATTTTTTGCTTTCTGCTGATTAATTGAAGGGAAGACTCTCCTGGCTGTGTCTGCCTAGGCTGGCTCTGAACCACAATTCTCAAATCTCAAACCAGGATTATAAGCTTGAGCCACTGTCCTAGGTAATTTGTTTGTATGTTTTTGTGTAAATATTCCCCCCCATGCATAAATTTATTTTGAAAATCAAATTTACTTGTCTATTTTTTTCAGAGCATCTGGGTTTTGCTTCATATTTTGAGAGGGGGTTGAAAATTTTCCCACTGGTATTTCTATTTTACTTTTAACATTTAAATTGTTAATCCTTCCTAAAAGGACTCTGATGTAACACATGAGGTAAGAGTACAAACTATTCCCCCCAGATGTCTACCAGTTGTTTGGACACAATGCATTAAACAATATTTTTCCTATCAATTAGAAACTGTACCTTTATCATGCAGTAAATTTCCATTTGTTCTGGAGGTTTTCTTGTACATTTCTAATGATTCCACTGATCTACTTTAGCTTTGGTCTGTGTTTTATTAGTGGAAAGTTATTTTAAAAAAAAGAAAAAGAAAAGAAATAAATTATCAGCTATCCAAGACGTTGGCACAAGTTTACTCACACTTCATTCAGAACAATATAGTCAACAGATGAATTGCTCTTTGAGGAAGATTCTCAAAAATCCTACATCTGCTCAAATCCAGTCTTCTTCATATGCTGAGGCTCAAGTCCAAACCATAATTATTGTCAGTATTCTTCAGTGCATTGTGACTTCTGTAATGAATGATTTTGTGGGTCAAATGAGCATAATGGGGTACTAGGCTCATGGTCAAGCTAAGAAATGGATCTTTCCCTTTTTCCCCAATTTCTCTGCTCACCATCTTTGGAGAGAAATTCCAAAACATGGTTCTGACTTTGGTGTTTTTTTTTCATCAATTGTCAACATACACTTAATTTATATCTGCACCACAAACCATGGTCTTCTTTGTACTGGTTGTATGTGTAGGAGGATTTGTAGACAAGCTTGAGATGGCCACAAGACTCTGCCTCTCCAACTTGGAGAATGTGTTGACCAATCATTTCAACTGCTTTGCTCCGAAAGCCATTAGTATTTGTGTCCAAATGGCTGCTGTTTCCCCACCAGGGGCTCAGGGCAGCTTGTTTCTAGAAGGCAAGTAGGACCTCCTCAATGCCTTGGCTTTAGGACTAGTGAGTAACTTCACCCATCCTTCTTTTAGGCTGTAGAATAGTCTAAGATCCTTCTGTTTAACCTAGTTTCACCCTACCCTTCTGTTTGCATGATGGTATGATAGTTCTGTTTGTATAATGGTACGATGGTTCTTCTAGCCATATTCCAGTTCTTCCTCAATTTCTCTTGCATAGGAATTGCCCTGCAGTACAATTCTGGCACAGTTAATCCCAAATTGACATGAGATTCTTGGGACATCAGTACTAACCTACATTTCTTGTTCTTTATATATATATATACCTTCCAAAAGACTTTATTTTATCGAGCACAAAAAAACCCCACACATTATAGTGCATTGTTTTTCTGTTCTTTCAACTATTCCTACCAAGTTTTAGATATGCAATTGTATTCTAGCCCTGTGAGTTTCAGTCCTCACCTGAGTTGGTTAAGTCATGGGCAGCAGTCATAATTTTGTCTAGGAAAGTGTTGCCTCTCAGAATCAAGAATTCCTAGCCAGGTGCCAGTGGCTCACACGGATATTCCTAGCTACTCAGGAGGCTGAGATCTGAGGATCGCAAGCCAGCCTGGGCAGAAAAGTTCATGAGGCTCTGATCTCCAATTAACCCCTCAAAAACTGGAAGTGGTGCTGTGACTCAAGTGGTAGAGCACTTGTCTTGAGCACCAAGAGGCTTAGGGATAGCACCCAGGCTCTGAGTTCAAGCCCTACAACTGACAAATAAGAAAAAAAAGGGGGAGAGGAGGTTCCTGCCACTAAGGCAACCTACTTCATATTTACCATCCTTTTATCTAATTTCATTAAAACTTTTTTATAGTTACATAAGTCAGGTAGAGTATATTTCTTTTTTGAACGATGTCACCTGTTCCCCCCACTCTCTCGCAGTTTTTCTCTCCTATCCCTACTCACAACCTGTAAAGTTCATTTTCAATATAGTTTCCAATGAGTACCATTGCTGCATTTGCTTACCCTTTGTCCCTCAATTTCTGTTCCCCCCTTACACTTCCAAAGACATATAAATGTACAAATAGGACAAAAAGAAAGAAAACAAAAACAGCAAAAAGCAAAAAAATACTGCCAGGCACCAGTCACTCATGCCTATAATCCTAGCTACTCAGTAAGTTGAGATCTGAGGATCATGGTTCAAAGCTAGCCCAGATAGGAAAGTCCATGAGACTCTTATCTCCAGTTAACCACCAGAAAACTGGAAATGGTGCTGTGGCTCAAAGTGGTAGAGAACTAGCATTGAACTGAAGTGCTCAGGGACAGTGCCCAGGCCTAGAGTTCAAGTTCCACAATTGACAAACACACACATACACACACACACACACACACACACACACACACACACACAAATGGACATGCAAAAAAACCTCTTGTTTTCATTTCCTGGAATTCATTTCAATAAATATTATTTTGTATGACCAGATGCACATAAACATTGCTCCTTTTTTATCCTCTCCTAAGGGTATCATCCTTGGGTCTCACTGTATCACACTTACCATTCTTGTACCCATTCAATGCACTTCTAGTAAGCTGCCCTATAGGTCCATCATAGTAGTTGTATGTTAGGTTCCTGGCGTTTGCTCTGTTAGGACTAGCTCTTTGTCTCAGTTGAGTACAGCATCCTACCTCTTACTGCAGATATGCTACAGAGATCATTAAGTCTGTAGGGCAGTATGTTAGGACTTGAAGATGTTAGTGCTTACCTACCAGGAATGAATGGATTATTTATCTTAAGAACAAATGAATGTCTGACTAATAATATAAAAAAGTAATTTCATCCTGTGCTTCACAGGAGGCGTACCCAGAAAACAGAACTGTTCCCTGAGGCAGAGATCCCACACTTTTGTCTATAGGTGAAGTGGAATTCATCATCATTCTGACAGATGATGAATAGCCACACCCTTGATTGTACTTAAACACTCACTCCACCTGCCTTTGCCCAATGCTACAATTTAATTGCAAATGCTTCTCTGTCCTTTGCTAGAAATTCTGACAATTCTGGAAAAATCAAGCAGTATCAGAGAATTAAAGTGCAGTTGCTTATCTTTTCTCAGAGTCTCAGCATCAGGTCATGAGTGTTCAAACTTGAGAGGCCTCCTGAGAGAACTTCTAACTTACGGAGGAGCGGATCCTTTCATGTAGCCCTGTGCAGATGCACAGCCCTCTTGGAATGTCTCTGACATGACTCTGCGGGTGAGTTGTCCCAGTGAGTGTCTTGGGCTAGATCAGTCATGCCCTTCCATTGCTCATAAGGTGTTTGTGTGAAAAAGAGTTTGGGGATTGTTTACTTAACTGATTCAGATTGTGTATTTGGATGTGAAATTTTCAGTTTGAGACATTTTATTTCTAATCATCAGAATGTCTATTTCATTTGTGGAGATATATATATGTGTGTGTATACATATGTATATGTATATGCACAAACCTGTATATATGTGTATATATACATACATACATATACACTATATACATATATATGTATGGAGAGAGACAGATGAACACACACACACACACACACACACAGAAGTATGTAGTGATTTGTTATAGTTAAGATTGTAAATGTCCCCCAAAGGTTCAGCAAAGGCCCATAGGTTGAAGGCAGGGTTCCCAGATGATGATATTATTTAGAGATGGCCGGATCTTTAGAAGGTGGAGCTTAGTGGAAGGAAGTTAGATATTTGGGGAGAGCATGTCCTCGAAGTAGTTAGTGAGACTTCAGTCCTTCTGTTGCTCTCTGCTTTCCAGCTGCAACAAGATGAGCACATTACCTCTCCCATGTGCTTCTGCCATAATGTTATCACAGGCCCAGAGCAATGGGACCAACATCAATGGACTGAAAGGTAAACAGTAGGCCAGAATAAGCCTTTTCTCCCTAAGAGTTGGTTATCTTAGGTACTTTGTCACAGTGGCACACAGTTGACTAAAAGGTGATCAAATCAGATTAATTATCCTTCCCTTTCTTTGTAATGGAAAGGTTCAACTTCTTCCTTTGCTGTAAATTATAAAATACAGAATGAATTGCTGTGAAGTATAGTAACCTATCCTACTGTGCCATATAGCACATTAAAATTCACTCCTCCCACATAGGTGTACCTTGGCAACCATTTTCTAACTGGGTTTTAATCCCTCTCTAGCTCTCTTCCTAGCATCTAGTATCCATTGTTCTACATCTTATAAGGAGTAGCTTTTCAAAAAATGATTTCCTTTGTGGCCAGTTCTCAGGAATAGTCTCAGTGAATCAAAGAATAAAATAGTTTAATGACTTTTGGTAAGTAGCCAAATAATCCTCCAAAAAATACAATAAGGGCTAGAAGTTGTAAAGAGGATGTAAGTCATACATTTTTTAACTTGTTCTAAATAAGGGAGGGGGTAACAAGTATGACAAGAAATGTGCTCACTACCTTACCTATGTAACTGTAACTCCTCTGTACACCACCTTGACAACAAAATTAAATTTAAATAAGTTTATGAAAAAGTTATCTTGTTCTGTTCTTAAACATAAAGAAGACTACTAAAAAACTGCATATCAGTGGTTCAAATTAGCATGATTTAAGAGGGAGGAACAAATTGAGTATGGTGGAACACACTTGTAATCCTGGCACTCAAGAAGCTGAGGCAGGGAGATCATGAGTTCCAGGTCAACCTAAGACACACAGGAAAAGCCTGTGTCAAAAGAAAGAGGGGAAGATGCAAGGCTGGTTTAATATTTGCAAATCAATAAATGTAATATACCACATCAATAGAGCCAAAGATAAGAACCTCATGATCATCTCAATAAATGCAGTAAAAGCCTTCTACAAAATGCAACATCCATTCCCTCTAGCTTTGGAGAAGCTAGAATAGAAGGAACATTTCTTAAAGTAATAAAAGCTATATATGACAAACTAACTGCTAACATCATACTGGTAACATCCCCTAAAATCAGGAACAAGGTAAGGATGTCCCCTCTCTCCACTCCTCTTCAATATAGTTCTGGAATTCCTAGCCAGAGCAATAAGGGAAGGGAAGGAAAGGGCACAAAGATGATTTACCTGGGAAAGAAGAAATAAAACTATCCCTATTTGCAGATGACATGATCTTATACTTAAAGGAGCCCAAAAAACTATCTCCAAGTTCCTAGAACTGATCAACCAATTCGGTAAAGTAGCAGGATACAAAATTAACCCACAAAAATCAATAGCCTATCTGTATGACAACAATTCACAACCAGAAAGGGAAATCATGAAAACAACCCCATTTGCAATTGCCTAAAAACCAAACCCAAAACCCTAGGAAGTAATCTAACCAAAGACAAAAAGATTTTTATAGCAAAAAGTATAAAAATCTGAAGAAAGAAATCAACAAAGAAGACATCAGGAAATGGAAAGATCTTCCATGTTCATGGATATGTAGAATCAACATCACAAAAATGACCATATTGCCAAAAATGATATACAAATTCAATTCAATCCCCATCAAAATCCCAACAATCCAAAAATTCATATGGAGCAATAAAAGACCTAGAATAGCCAAAGCAGTTCTAGGCAACTATAAAGCAATGTGGTGGTATTGCAATATGGAACCTCACACTCTACTACAGAGCCACAATAGCAAATTGGCACCAAAATAGACCCAAAGATCAATGGGATCGATTAGAAGACCCAGAAATACAACCATACACTCATGATTATCTGATATTTGATAAGGGAGCCAAAGACATACAGTGGGGAAAAAAATAGCCTCTTTAATAAATGGTGTTGGGAAAACTGGCAGGCATATGCAGAAAACTAAAAGTGGATCTCTGTTTGTTACCATGAGCTAATATCAATTTGAAGTGGATCAAAGACCTCAACTTCCGACCCAAAACTTTGAAACTACTGCAAGAGGGAGTAGGAGAAATACTAGAACATATAGGTATAGGCAGAAACTTCTTGAATAGAGTCCCAGGGGCACAACAGATAGGAGAGAGACTTGACAATTGGGATGACATCAAAATTAAGTTTCTGCACAGATAAGGACATAGTTACTAAACTAGAAAGACAGCCAACAAACTGGGAGAAGATCTTTACCAGCAATATATCAGACAAAGGCCTAACATCCAGTATATATATGAGGAACTCAAGAAACTAAACCCGTCTCAAATCTAATAGACCAAACACTAAATGGGCAAGGGAGCTCAGAAGATGAGGTAAGAATGTTAAAGAAACACATGAAGAAATACTCATCATTCCTGGCCATAAAGGAAATACAAATCAAAACAATGTTGAGATTCCATCACACCTCAATAAGATTGGTTAACATTGAATTCGAACAACAACAAACATTAGTGGGATATGGGAGAAAAGGAACCCTACTACACTGTTTGTGGGAATGTAAACTAGGACAACCACTCTGGAAATCAGACTGGAGGTTCCTCAAATAACCAAACCCAGCCATACCATTCCTGGGCATCTACCCTGAGCATCATGAGCCAGGATATGATAAAGATGCCTGAGCATCCATGTTCATTGCTGCATTATTCACAATAGCCAAGATATGGAAACAGCCCAGATGCCCCACAATAGATAAGTGGATTCTAAAAAAACACGTGGTATTCTATACACAATGGAAGTTTACAGTTTAGAAAGAATAAAATGGTGTCATTTGCAGAGAAATGGGTGGAACAAGAACAAATCATGTTAAGTAAGCCAAGCTCAGAGAGACAAATGGCATACATTCTCTCTGCTATGTGGAAATTGAATCTTAAATGCACTGGGATACAAGAAATTAACCAGGATTCTAGATACCTACACACAGTGAGACCAAAAGAGGGTAGTCTTAGAAGAGAAATAAAAAAGCATAGTAAAATAATATACATATTGAAATGAACTCCAACATGTGACAAGAGACTTGTTTCCACCCCACCCCCCTTTCTTTGTTTTAGTTTTTGATGATTCTGTCTTCTTTACCTTATGTATAGTATATTCAAGAGTACATCTTTGGAAGGGTTGGGGAGAGAGTTTAGAGCTTGTGGGAAAAGGGTGAAAAAGTACAGCAGTGGAGCACACTGGACATTGATTCAAAAAAACAACTATACAACTTGTGGGGGGGGATGGGAGAAAATGAGCACACTGAAGACACTGTATTAAAGGAAATGTACACATTACCTGACTCTTGTAATTGTAATCGCTCTGTATATTGCCTCTATAATAACAATAAAGTAAAATAATAAAAATTTAAAAAGAGAGTAGGGGAAAAGGGAGGAATAAAACAAGGAGGAAGAAGAGGAAAAGGAGGAGGAAGGTGAAAAACAGGGCAGGCGAAAGGCAGGGAGAGCTATGATATATTATAAGCAAGGAACTGTGAGTAATAAAAATGTCATGTGTAATGCCTCCACAGACATGTGTTAAAGTCTCAGGAGCAGTTTTTAAACTGAGAAGCTTTGGGTGGATGACATGTCCTCTCTCAGTCTTGTGGAGAGATGTTGTAAGGCTTACCGATGGCACCTGCAAAGAGCACCTAGAGAATGATGATAGCTATCCAATAACACCATCACCATCATCGAGAGGAGTCTGCCATTACTGGTAGACTCAGTGATAGGAGGCAGCAAAATCTTGAGAGTGTCCTAGCTTTGATAACTAGATGATTTACCATATGGAGGGTAAAGAAGGAAAAAGAACTGAAGAGGGAGAAGAGAATAAAGTTGGAGATATCAGCCACTGGCCTTGGACTATCTTCTAGGGGAGGAAAAAGGATACTGTGCTAGAACATCTTGAACAATGCCTGGCCTATGTTAGACAATAATAATTGTTAAATAAATGAAACACATTTTAGGAAAGTTGCATATTATGCATATTCTTCACACGCACACGTGTGTGTGTGTGTGTGTGTGTGTGTGTGTGTGCAGGCTCTTTATTACAGCTGCCGCCTCTGTACATGGAAAACCAGCTGAGTCCTCTGGAGACTCAAAGGACAGCCGCAGCCAGGGCGTGCTCAGTGAGCTATTAATACAATGAGCACCATTTCAGCGCCAGGCAGAAAGGGCTCTGTTACCCCTACCATTTCCAGAATCCTTCCTGAAGACACTCAGCCTGCTCATCCTTGTGGTAAAGAATGTGAGGATTCTGGAACTAACCCCTGCTGTTCCATTGTGTGGGTCTAAAAATGCTGCACCAGTCAAAGACAGTGCGAGTGGAGGGACAGCCCCAGCTTAGAAGACTAAATGCCAGTGCCTTCCGCTGCCTCTGAACACTGCACTATTTATCACACAGAGCCCCATCTGTTCCAGGCAGGGGAAGGATATTTGCTTGGGGAGGGAAGGAGAATGGATGCCAATGGTCTCCAGCTTTTTCATTTAGAGGGTTTTGAAGAATAGCCTTTCAAAAGAAAGACACCTTTATATTCCAATTGAGTTATGAACTTAAAAGCATGACTGGGCTGAGGCTTATCATCTATATTAGTCAAGCCTCCAGACCTTTCTTTGAGAATTCGGCTCTGTTAATGGATTTCCTGGATCTGGACATTTTTTTGTTGCCTCTCATCACACACCCCCTCCCCCCACCCCCAAAGGATTTGGTTTATTCTATGGTGAGTAGAATTCAAAGGGCAAAAGAATGGAAAATAATTCTGGCTTGAGATAAAAGAGAAGCTTGCAGAAGACTTGAACTGATTCATCTCAATTCTTAGAAAAGAGTATCTTCAGAGATGGTTATCCAAAGCCAACTAAATCTACCTTTTATCTGTAATTTTCTGAAAATTCATGGTGATTTGCTTTTCCTTTTCTTCTTCATCCCTTTCTTCCTCCTTCCTTCTCCTCTTCCTATTCTTCATTCCTTCTCTCTTCTTCCTTTTAATGAGTGTGTGTTTGAGCATTTGAATACATTTGAGTGTGAGTGTGTGTAAATTGTGTGTGGGTTGCTTTTCAGCTTCAAACTCTCGGAACAGTCCACTTTCACTCACAGATATCAGAGGCCAATTTTCAGAGTTTTCTGAACTTCTTTCCTGCTTGCCTGCCTGCCTGCTTTCTTTCCTGCCTGACTTTCTCCTCTTCCTTCCTTCCTTTATTTCCTCCCTCCCTTCCCTTCATTTTCTTCTTCCTTCCTTCTCTCCTGCCTACCTTCTGCCTTCCTTCCCCATCTTTCTTTCTTTCTTTCTTTCTTTCTTTCTTTCTTTCTTTCTTTCTTTCTTTCTTTCTTCCTTCCTTCCTTCCTTCCTTCCTTCCTTCCTTCCTTTCATCCTTCCTTCCTTTCTCTCTCTCTCCTTCTTTGTTGTACAAAGGGGCTTCAGTTTCAGAAGTCAGGTTATAGGCACAGTGCATCTTTCACCCCTTCCATTAGTCTTCCCCATCTTTCCCATCCCTACCCTCAAGTTATGTAGTTCAGTTTTTTTTCCATAAAGTACATTTAATATAATGATTGCATTTGTTCATCCTTCTTTGTTCCACTCATGTGTTTCCTCCACTTCTTGCCCCACTCACAGAACAGATTTCTGGTGTTTGTTTTGCTAAATGGTTCATTAGTTGTTCAGAAGCATTATACCATTGGACTCTTCCCCTAAGTATACCATCCTTTAGTCAGTTTGTGTGTACATGCATATAACCCTATATGTGTTATCACATATGTTCATATTTTAGAACTAACTTCCACCTATGAGAGAAAACAAGTACCATTTGTCTTTCTGAGCCTGACTTACTTCATTTAACCTAATTTTTTCTAGGTCCATGGGATCATTTCTATAGAAAAGATTGCTCCAACCTATTTCAAGAAACATGTAAGAGGCTGGGAATATGGCCTAGTGGTAAGAGTGCTTGCCTCATATACATGAAGCCCTGGGTTCAATTCCCCAGCACCACATAGATAGAAAATGGCCAGAAGTGACACTGTGACTCAAGCGGCAGAGTGCTAGCCTTGAGCCAAAAGAAGCCAGGGACAGTGCTCAGGCCCTGAGTCCAAGGCCCAGGACTGGCAAAAAGAAGAAGAAGAAGAAGAAGAAGAAGAAGAAGAAGAAGAAGAAGAAGAAGAAGAAGAAGAAGAAGAAGAAGAAGAAGAAGAAGAAGAAGAAGAAGAAGAAGAAGAAGAAGAAGAAGAGGGGGAAGGGGAAGAGGCAGAGGAAGAGGAAGAAGAAGAAGAAGAAGAAGAAGAAGAAGAAGAAGAAGAAGAAGAAGAAGAAGAAGAAGAAGAAGAAGAAGAAGAAGAAGAAGAAGAAAAGAAAAAGAAAGATTTAAGCTGGCCATGGTAACATACACCTTTAATTCTTAACAAATGTTAGAAGGCGAAGGCAGAAGGGTCAAGGTTTGAAATCAACACCGACTCCATAGCAAGATTCTGTTTAAAAAAATCCAAATTCTTTTTGGTGTGCAGCATTATTTTCTGTTGTGTCTCTGGCACAACTACCACCACATTTCCCTTTACAGCTTCACAAGCAATTATCAAATAAAATGAGGGATTTGAGAAAACGACAATGAAGGATCTGTCTAAGGTCATCTATATTGAAGCAGTATGATATTATGATGCATGTATTTTGGTTTTCAGTTTCTGACTTATAAATCTTTCCTCGAGGCAGATCACAGAAACTCTACATGGCCTACCAGAGAGGTCCTGCCCCATGCTCAAGGGACAGAGATGCTGCTTGGAGAAGGGTCTGAACTCACAGCCTTTGCTAGGTTTCCCTCCTTGTCCTTCAGCAATCACATCTATGCAATGACGTCTCCATACACAACCCACCAGGAGAAAAGTCAGAAAACACCTGGTAGCTGAACACTGGAGCATCGTGATCCAGTGAAGGCATGGAGGCGCTGGTCATTTCCACCAACCACTGTCCCCTTCATCCTTCATAATATCCTCTACAGTAAAGAGGTAAATATATTTCCCTGGGTTCTATGATCTGCCTAGCAAATGAATCAAACTTGAGGAGGGGGTTATAGGAACCCTGATCTATAGTAAAGAGTCAGAAACAGAGGGAAAACAACCTGCAGCTTGAGACAGGCTTCTTATGTGGGTAGAGGGCCAGTGTTCGTGACTGAGTCCTCCACCTGTGAGGTATGTCCTTAGCACCTGGTTGATGGTGTGAGAATTAAAGTCGAGACCGGTGTCAGTGGTAGAACTAATTGCTTCCTTCCAGTGAGGAGGAATCTGAACATCTAGCATGAAAAGGTGATGTGAGAGTAGAAGGAAAACAGATTTGACTTCTCCTAAAGTCATAGGTAGGTACCTGGGTTCTTATTGTTTAGCCAAGCAACAGACCTAACTGGCACATGGGTATCATTTGTCTGTTCCAGCCTTAGCTGGATTTGTGTTTCTATCTTTCCTCTATTTTCCCTTTTTGTCTCCTTCTGCTCTGTTACATTTTCTCAACTTCTGCTTAGGCCCCAGAGATCAGGCAGAGGCCAACTGATAGAAAATGCTCCTGCCACCAAGAGCAAAGCTATCCACATTTGGCCTGCTCTGTGTGTGTGTGTGTGTGTGTGTGTGTGTGTGTATGTGTGTGTGTGTGTGTGTGTACAGGGACAAGCTGGTGGCTCAAGAATGTGTCTTAGACATCTTGAGTATGTTTCTTTGTAGAGGAGGAGAAGGAGAGGGAGGAGGAGGAGGATCTGTTGCTACCAAGCACCCTTGGTTCATGCCTGTAGTCCTAGCTACTCAGGAGGCTGAGATCTAAGGATCACCATTTGAAGTCAGTCTGAGCAGAAAAGTACGTGTGGCTCTTATCTTCAATTAACCTGTTAAAAACCAGAAGTGGTACTGTGGTTTAAGTAGTAGAGTGCTAGCCTTGAGCAAACAAGCTCAAGGATAGTGCTCATGCCCTGGGTTCAAGCCCCAGGACACACACACACACACACACACACACACACACACACAGAATTAGTGCCCAATATGTGTCTTGCCCCAGGACAAGCATCTTTTCCTGGAAAAAGGCCATAGGTCACCATGAACAGTCATAACCAAGGATGCTTTGAGACTATGGTGTGAAGGGTAGAAATTTGATGTTAGAGTCAAGTGAGAGTACGTGGCAGGTCTTCTCCTTGGGTTAACCCCACTCCATTGGTTTCTTCTACATAAATAACAGCCCAAGTCTGCCTCGCATCTGGGGATTCCTTTAGATAATTAGGGATATAGTTTGGTTTTGCTCTACCCCTGGAGTTCAATCACTGTCTTATTTCCTTGGCATCTTTTTCTTTTGCTATGTTTCTCCTTGCATTGTCCTGTCAACAGAATTTGAAAATCTAGAGGATTGATGATAAAATGTAGGCTTAGAGACGGAATAAAAAAGGAGTGCAAGTTGCTTATCATTCCAAGGTTTGTTTGTTTGTTTTTGTTTGGTTGTGGTTCTTGAATACAGAGCCTGGGCACTGTTCCTGAGCTATTTTGCTCAAGGTTATTGCTTTACTACTTTAAGCCACAGCACCACTTCTGGTTTTCTGGTGGTTAACTGGAGATAAGAGTCTCAGAGACTTTCCTGACCGGGCTGGCTTTGAACCATGATCCTCAGATCTCAGCCTCCTTAGTAGCTAAGATTATAGTCATGAGCCACAGTGGCTGGCTTTCTGTTGTTATTGTTTGTTTGTTTTTAATTCTTAATGTAACTGCAGCCTTGTAGTTATAGTGCTGTTTTGAGAAGGATCCTTACGATGTATCCAAGCTCAGCACATAAGAAGCAAGTAATATGATTTGTTAGTAATGTATTCTGACATGGTCACTGCTTGGGGTGGATTCCACAGAAACCAATTCTAAGACTCAGAAAATTGCTTTCAGGAGGTTTATCCATTAGGAAGCACCTTGAGAACAGCATGTGTAAGGAAAGATGGAAAGACAAGTCACTGCCATAGCAACTGAAGCCTAAGCCAACCTCATGGCGATCTCCAGAGCTGGGCTGTCTCAGAGGAGGCCAGGCTCTGGCTTCTTCCCTCCCTGCAGCACTGCCCACAGTGAGCTGGAACCTTTAGCCTGCCAGCTTCCGTTGGCTACCGCCATTCTTTAAGAAGGATGCAACTGAGAGCCATTGGGACAAGCTTGAAAATTGGACTTGGTAAAATGTAAAACCTTTGCCCCTCAATAGATGCCACCAAGGAAACAGAAAGAACTGAGTGCCAGGGCCCACATCTGTAATCTTAGCTACTCAGGAAGCTGAGAACTAAGGATTGCAGATTGAAGCCAGCCTGGGTAAGAAGTCTGTGAGACTCTTATCTTTCATTAACCAGAGAAAAGCCCAAAGTAGAACTTTGACTCAAGTGGTAGAAGAGCAGTAGCCTTGAGTAAAAAAGCTCAGGGATAGTATTTAGGCCCTGTGTTCAAGCCTCAGGACTGGTGTGCGTGCACGCACGCACACACACACACACACACACAGATCTCTACTTGGATTTGTAATATAAACCTTCATCTGTTTCATAATGGCATTCTGGTACCTGGTGGACCACATACACAGTGATGGCTATAATGGGGTTGATACTTCCCTTTTCCCAGTGACATCACACCTCTTATGACGTCAAAATGCAACATGTCACTGAGCTGGTGACAGTGCAAACACTACAGTGCTGCCAGGCCTATAAAGTTTAGCATGTGCAATTGTGTCCAGTGTGTAACACTTGACAGTGGTAATGGTGATGCTCATGGTTCAGGTATTTACTGTCATCTTTGTTGTTATTTTAGTGTCTCCAAAGTAACAACATAAAGGGGGAAATGCACGTTTTCATACACTAGTCTCCAGCTTCCTGTGTTTACCCTTCTCTTGATTGTACCCAGAGGACATATCAAGTAGTTGAACTTTATACACTTCCTAGACTCCTTTATGTAAGCACACTCTGATGTTTACACAGTGGTAAGCTTGAGTAATGATGAGTGTCTTGGGACATATTCCTGGCTTCAATGATGCCTGACTATATTTGACAAAAGACTTCTATCCAAAATACAAGTAGTCTCCAAGGTAAGTTCACCTTAAAAAAACGTTTTGAGTTTCTGGTAGTACAAAAGCAATATGCAGTCAGTGGAAATTGTACTTTGAGTTTTGATTTGCTCTTTTACCATGCTAGCCATGTGTGTTGTCATCTTCTTTCCATCCTGAGGAGGAACAGAAGGTTGTAGCTCATCGTTAACCACACAGTCCTGAGGGAAAACAGCTACTCTACAGGGGACTGTGTTGCACATGCTATACAGGGTGCTACAGTGCTCTGTAGAGAGTATATTCAATGTATTTTTTTCCAGTCCTGGGGCTTGAACTCAGGGCCTGGGCACTGTCCCTGAGCTTCTTTTGCCCAAGGCTAGCACTCTACCACTTGAGCCACAGAACCACTTCCAGCTTTTTTTGTTTATATAGTAGTGAGGAATTGAACCCAGGGCTTCATGCATGCTAGACAAGCACACTGCCACTAAGCCACATTCCCAGCTCTAAATGCAATTTTTGCTTAAAAAATTTTCAACTTATGGCTGGGAATGTGGCTTAGTAGAGTGCTTGCCTAGCATGCCTAAAGCCTTGTGTACCATATAAACAGAAAAAAAGCCAGAAGTGATGCTGTGGCTCAAGTGGTAATGTGCTAGCTTTAAGCAAAAAGAAGCTTAGGGACAGTGCCTAGGCCCTGAGTTCAAGCCCCAGGACTTTACAAAAAAATTCAACTTACAATGATCTTTTCATGATGTAAACTGAAAGAAAACAACAACAAAAACCCACTTGCATTAAAAATAGCCCCAAACTACACAAAACCAAAATGTCATCAGTATGAGAATAGATAAACTAATTTTGGTATAATAATATAATGAAATACTACTCAGAAGTGAAAAAGAAAACACCATTGATAAAAGCACCAAAGTGGAAGATTTTCAGAAATATTAGATGAATGGAGCAAGCCAGGCATTAATTACAAACTTACTCTGTATGATTCTACTTACACAAATTACAGACAAAAACAAATCTATGCTAATAAAAGTCAAAGAGACGGGTTGGTTAGTGTCAAGCAGAGATTTTGATGGTCTTTAAAATGTACTTATTTCTGGGCTGGGGATATAGCCTAGCGGCAAGAGTGCCTGCCTCGGATACACGAGGCCCTAAGTTCGATTCCCCAGCACCACATATACAGAAAACGGCCAGAAGCGGCGCTGTGGCTCAAGTGGCAGAGTGCTAGCCTTGAGCGGGAAGAAGCCAGGGACAGTGCTCAGGCCCTGAGTCCAAGGCCCAGGACTGGCAAAAAAAAAAAAAAAAAAATGTACTTATTTCTTTATCTAGAGGGCATTCCCACAGAAGTGCACATATACATTGACTTTTTTATTAGCATCAATTTAGGTGGCTTCATTTACATATATATATGTATATATGTACTTTTTTGTTGTTGGTCAGTCCTGGGGCTTGAACTCAGGGCCTGGGTACTGTCCTTGAACTCTAGCGCTCTACCACTTTGAACTACAGCTCCATTTCCGGTTTTCAAGTTCGCTAATTGGAGATTAGAATCTCACGACCTTCCTTCCCAGGCTGGCTTTGAACCATAGCCCTCAGATTTCAGCCTCCTGAATAGCTAGGATTACAGGTGTGAACTACCAGTGTCAGGCTCTGTTGACTCTTTATGGTGACGTTCTGTACTTCTTTCCAGTGGATATGTTGCTAATGCAGTACTCACTGCATATGGCCTCAGGACATGAAGGAACACCCAGCGGTCATCATGCTTAGGAAATAAGTGCCCTGGTGGTCTAGTGCCTTTTGTCCCTCCACATCAGGGGCAAGCTGGAGTGAAATATGGATGAACCAAAGGGTATAAACTCTCTTAATTTTTATTTGCCTTCTGGAAGGGTAATGTCATTTTGTCTTTTCATCAGAAAATTAAGTTCTTTGGCTGAGGAACTAAGGAGTTTAATATTGAGCAAAGGCACATGCTTCATCTTTCCATATTTGCTGCTTCCTCTAGCACCTTTAGCACAGAGAGGAAGTGTTTACATTTCCTGACCTTCCTTTTGGTTGAAGTGCATGTTCATTGGCTAAAGAGGTTTCACCTTAGCCTCTTGCATAGTCATAGCTGACTGATGAGGGGAGAATGCAGGCTCTCCCATAGGCAAAGCGCTCCCTGCTCTTATGGACGATTCCTGAGGAACCAGGAAAAGCGTCAAGATGGAGTGATGGTGTAACTGGTGAGAAGGTTGAGTAGGGTTTTTCCTGACAGGAAGGAGCTGCAGGAAATGAGCCCAAGGAGTAGTAGCACAGCATCACTAGGGCTGCTTCTGAAAGGGTTTAGGTGTGAAGGTGACACTGTCTATCTGTGGCTGGGAATTGATAGACCAGGAGTGGAAGTGGAGCTAGATATTGGGACAGGTAGAAAAATGAACAGATTCCTGGTGTATAACAGGATTCGTAGGATTAGGGTGGAGGTGGTGTGTTTGAGCGATATCTGGGAAATAAATGAAGCTTTAGAAGAAATGAATGCTAGGTGTAAAGGAGACGTATTTCATTCAAGAACAACTCCCTGCTGAATTTGCTCTGCCCCTGATGAATTATATGATCTTTCATACACCCCTCAACCTTCTGGTTCTCCCATTTCTAACCAGTAAAATAAAGAGATTATCGTAGATCAGGCTGATATCAAAGGCAGATATTGCTAATGGGACAGGGTCTCTTTCTGGGCTGAGCTGTGATGGGGCTCTAGGAAGCCATCAGGAAGGATGGGTTTGGTAATAACGATGGGACCGGTTTCCCTGTGGGGGAGACTGCATTCTGTTCCCATCACTCCCCCACATCTGTCATCTGATAAGCGAATATTCTTCCAGGTTATTCCCAGCTCTGTAAGTGGGATTGTAAAGTATGCCATCACGTTTTTCCCATACTCCGGTGGGGACTTAGAAAAACTATTATAAAGAACAACCTGTAACTAGTATTATACTTAAAATAATGTGAGTTTGTTTCCACAACTGGGAGACTTGATTATGACAAGAGAGCTTTCTCACAGTCAGAGTGCAATTAGCAGCTCATTTTAAATGATGAAAATGACAATTGATTCCTATAATTAAGATATTTTCTTAACTCCTATCATTTTGACAACCACTTTCTCAGATGGGTTTATCACCTAAAAATGTACATCAACAAATGTGTACTTTTCTTTTTGCAAGGCAGATACATTTAGTATGCATTAATCTTGGACACATAAAAAGAGCATTGTGCTTATAATACTTTTTTTCCCCTGGTCTTAGGGCTTGAACTTGGGGATTGGGAACTGTCCTTGAGCTTTTGTGCTCAAAGCTAGTACTCTACCACTTGAGCCACAGCTCCACTTCTGGCTTTTTGCTGGTTAATTGGAGATAAGAGCCTCTCAAACTTTCTAGTCTGGAAACACACACACACACGCACACACACACACACACACACACACACACACACAGAGAGAGGAGAGAGGAGAGGTATTCTGTATAGCTGGATAACTTCAGGACATTTCCAGATACTTCCAAGCATACTTCCTGTTCATGTTGTAAGTTAGTGTATCTCAAGTGTTGTCTAGTGAGAATAAGTTGCATTTTTCTGAAATAAATTAGGAAATTAGGTTGGCAAAATATACAATGCAGCATGACATGTAGAGTGGGGAGGATTTTTCAGGCTTGGATACTTCTGATGCTGAAAGACCCAGTAAAACAATCCTCAGAAGAGTGAGATTTATTTAATGACATCTAGGCACTGGCCTCGGGCTGTTCCAGATGTTCAGTGCTCACTGTGTCCCTGGCCTCTCTCCTTGTAACTCCTCTGTCCCCACTGGGATTTCTTCTGCTTCTTCATAGTTTCTTTCTCTTCTTATGGATGGTTTGGTCACCATGAGTATAATTCTACCTCCTTTTGCTTTCCTTCCCTTCCACTTCTATCTACTTTTCTATAGCTTTTCCATTTAAACTTCTCATAAAGAAATATTACCTGGTCATGCGCAGGCCATATTAGAGAACACTATTCACCGTGTGGAGTTCATGCCTGTTTGGAATCCAAGGTCCTTTCTGGGCTGGTCAGCCATGTCCACAAGAGGCAGGTTGAGAACATGGCTACCTGAGCTTTGACGAGGGGCTGTCAGTAGGCTAGCCTGTGGAACCTGCCCAGCATGACCTTGCTCCTAGAGGCTATGATGATGACAGCAGTAAAGATTTTAGAGGCCTAACCCATGCTCCTCTCCAGGATTTAGGAAATCCCATATCAGGACTGAGTTGTAGCAGATTCCTGTCCAGGAATACCATGAAGAGATTCTAGGAGCTTCAATGTTATCCTCTTAGACTGGGGAGACCGAGGCTCATTCCTACAAGCACAGGAGCACAAAGTACATGCACATTTCGAAATGTTCCCAGCATTCTAAATCTCTAGCTCACCCTCCTTACAGTGAGGAAGTAGGGGCCAGCGTGACCATCAGAGGTAGCAGGGTAGGTTGTATACTGTAGTATTCCAGGGAGTGCTTTGTTTTAGTAATCTTCATCCTAATCTCATCTTTGCTCATCTGCCTCCAACCAGTCCATTCATACCTTCCCTTCCTTTCTCTCCCCTCCCCTCCCCTTTCTTTCTTCAAAAGTACGTAAAACAGATTTTTATTTTTTATTTTTATTTTTAAAATTTTTATTATCAAATTGATGTACAGAGAGGTTACAGTTTCATACGTTAGGCATTGGATACATTTCTTGTACTGTTAAAACAGATTTTTAATGCCATACTTTTCAACACTTACACATGTCAATTTACATCCTCGAATTCCTGGACACTTGAAAATTTCACCACAGTGCTATTATGACAATGGATTAACTTATGAAATTGCAAAATAAAAAAATATATGTAAGTAGACATTTCAGAGTTGGTGACATCTTGTACTCTCCTCCTATTTTTTTTTTTTGGCCAGTCCTGGGGCTTGAACTCAGGGCCTGAGCACTGTCCCTGGCTTCTTTTTGCTCAAGGCTAGCACTCTACCACTTGAGCTATGGCACCACTTCTGGCCTTTTCTGTATATGTCGTGCTGAGGAATTGAACCCAGGGCTTCATGCATGCTAGGCAAGCACTCTACCACTAGGCCACATTCCCAGCCTCTCCTCCTATTTTTATCTTAGAAAATTCTCCATTCCAAGGTGCCCTTTGTCAAAATATAATGCTCCCTCAAGATATCATACCTTTGCATGGTCTAAAAAATGTTGGAGATTGTTTCCTCACAAGTGTAATTTTGGTAAATTTCTAGAAAATCTCCTGGGTCCTGCTCTTCAGAAGAAACCACACATTTGTAGATTTTTGCTTCTGGGAATCCCTTCAAAATTTCCAAGATGAAGACCTAAGAAAAATCTCTCTTATTCTAGCAGCAAGAATGAGAAGGTGATGAGTGTGGCTAGAATATATATCTTCCCTGAAGACCTTGTTGAAATTTAGTTTCCAGTGAGCAAGTATTACCTGGTGTGGCTTTGGGGGAAGGTGATTAATTAATGAAGTTTCTTTCCTCACAAGTGAGTTTAGCACTGACATAAAAGGACTCAAGTTCTGAGACCTGTGAGAGATAAATTTCTTTTGCTGATGAATTACCCTGTTGTCATGGTATGCATGCCTGGGTGATTCTTGCCCACTTTTCCTGAACTCTCTTTCCCTAACACTTCCTGAGTACCTGCTTTGGGTCAGGAACTATCTCAGATGTCAACAAGATACTCACATTCATCAGGGAATTGTTAATATCATTAAATGCTTTGAAATGATGCAATAGATTGAAAAAATTGGAAATTCTCAGTACATATTCTGTACAGTATTAGAATAGACTATTATCAACCATTTCATTCTCAGTGGGATAAAAAGAGAGGCACTGCAAATCTGGGTGCTCTCTCGTACTCTCTCTCTTGCGCGCTCTCTCTCTCTCTCTCTGTCACACACACACACACACACACACACACACACACACACACACATCACTGTGTGGTGGTTCTCTGTGCCAGGTCAGCTCCACTATGCCTGGTATAAGCTCATTTATCACTTTCCTCCTCGCTCCAGTTAACCAATTGAGGCTTTAAATTCTGGGAGAACTTTCAAACCCTAGATCAAGCTTCCTCTAGGTAATGTATCTATGCATTCATTTCTTCATTGAGCACTCACTAAATTTGAGATAGTGCATTTGGGTTTAGCTCAGAAACCAAGATGAATAAACTTAGGCCACACCCACTAGAAGTTTACAATCTTTCACATTCCTGACTGACAGTTTTTGCAACTCTTCCTTGTGTCCTGCATCCTACAAATGTTTTTTTTTTTTAAACTTAATTATGTTTTCTTCTTTACTTGTCAAATCTTTTATATATATATTATACATGTGTGGGAATAATTCACTAGTCTATCTTTCTATGTGTATCCATAATTCCATAATCACCAAAACAAAATCCTCCTTGGCACAGATTTAAGAATCTCAAGATCTGGGCTGGGGATATAGCCTAGTGGCAAGAGTGCCTGCCTCGGATACACGAGGCCCTAGGTTCGATTCCCCAGCACCACATATACAGAAAACGGCCAGAAGTGGCGCTGTGGCTCAAGTGGCAGAGTGCTAGCCTTGAGCGGGAAGAAGCCAGGGACAGTGCTCAGGCCCTGAGTCCAAGGCCCAGGACTGGCCAAAAAAAAAAAAAGAATCTCAAGATCTGAGCTTGAGTTCCATCTATGCCTTGGACTAACATTTAATCTCCATGGGTCTCAGCTACTTGGTCTTTAACACAGGATTGTGTCTTTCTGCTTTATCTCTTGCACAAATGTTTGGGTTTATGTGGGTCAAATGATCGGCTGTGTATGCAATCACTTTCTGCAATACAAAATGACTCGCAAAAGTTAGTGTGTTGTTATTAAAAGTTTGTAACAGCCTCAACCTCAGAGTTTGCTTATGTGTACAATACAAATGCCATAGAAATAGTAACTAAGGAAAGAATTTGGCCCAAGGCACTTAACTACAGCGATTTCAAAAAAAGAAAAAGAAAAGGGGAAACAAAATCAAGACTTTTTATTCAAAACAGAAAACTTTCAAGTTAAGGTCAACACTTGCCAAAGTCAGGGTTGTTAAGTGGATCTCTCTGAGAAGGGATGAAGGAGGCATAAGAGGGCAGGGACTGAAAGGGAAAGCCTTTAATGTTATCATCTTCCTCCTCCACCCTGGCACTGCCTGGCTTGGAACTCCTTATCTAATCAACTAGAGTTACACAACTCAACAGTCAACCAATAAAAACGGGATGCACTTTAACTATGGATCCCTGCAGGGGTCAAAAACAATATTCTGACCAAGCCGTGATTGTGTCAGAAAGACTCTGGTGTTTCTTTTTCAAAGGAACTGCAATAAAATGCCCTGTGTACTACGTTTCAAAAGTGTTTTGTGATTAAGTGATTAAAACCCATATCATATTCACAAGACCACCAGAGAAGTAAAGTTTATGCTCAGTCTTCCTAATGTAAATCGGCAAATTAAAGAGTACAGAAGCCTAGGGGTGGGGGTGGGGTGTGTGGGAGGAAGGGCTTCAGCCACTCCTCATTTTTCCAATTGGATTTTCATGGTTTTTGTTTTTTTTCCTCATTCTAGAAAAGCAGAAGTAGGAGGGTTTAGTGGAGGTCTGCTGGGTGTGGAGATTGGAATGGTTGAAATGAGGAGATATAAAGATATGAATCATTGTAATTTTAAAAATAACAGGGATAGGAATATGGCTTAGTGGTAGAGTGTTTGCCTACCATTTATGAAGCCCTGGGTTCGATTCCTCAGTACCATACATACAGAAAAAGCTGGAAGTGGTGCTGTGGCTCAAGTGATAGAGTGTTAGCCTTGAGCACAGAGAAGTTCAGGGACAGTGCCCAGGCCCTGAGTTCAAGTCTTAGAACTGGCACCCACAAGAAAGAAAAATAACAAAGATGCTGGTGGTGGTACAGGTCTGTAATCCCAGTTCTCAAGATGCTGAAGCAGGATGATTGTGAATTTGAGGCCACACTGGGAAATAGGAAGAGATACTGTCTCAAAAAAAAAAAAAAAAAAAAAGAAAGAAAGAAAGAAAGAGAAAAGAAAAATAAAAAAGAGAGAAAAAAATCCAACCTCCCCCAAAACTTTAAAAGCATCCAAATTTCATACTAACTAGCATGCTACTATAGAACAGAAAATAACGAGTGTTGCAGAAGATGTAGAGAAGTTCTAATACGTATGCACTGTTGGAAATGTAAAATTGTGCAGTTGAGACAGATCAGGAGACAGCCTTACAGATTGCTCTAGTGCTGTAGCCTTCCACTTGTATGGAAGGCCTTTTCTTCTAGGTAATTTCCCCACTGACAGTACCAAGACTCCACTGAGACTACCTTCCTGTCCTAACCTTCCTTAGGCAAATGTTACGCCAACAAGCTGACCAATGTCTCCCTCAGCCACATCAACGTCCCTTTCACACTCCCCCAATCTTGCCTGGGGATCAAGTGTTTCTCAAGACCCTTAATCCATCTGGTTTACATCCTAAGTGGACAAGCCCTCACCCCCACCACGGTCAAGCTCCAAGGACAGCCACAGTGGATTCATCTGTCAAGAATAAAAAGGGCTTCTGCTCCAGCCCCTTCTATACCAACGTTGACTTCGAGGTACACCTGTTCCTCCCTTGGGCCTACCAAGGTAAAGCTGTCTCGCATACCTGAAGACCCAAGTGAGTAATAGTAACACTGAGCCAGCTGCCTTCCACACACCTCTCTACCCCATCCCTTTGTCCTCCAAGCCATTAGCACCCAATTTTTCTCTTTTCATTTCAGTAATATTTTTCTTTTTATTATTGTCCAGCCCCAACCTCAGGAAACCTCTTGGAGACTTTACCTAAGGATCTAAGGGACAGCTGCTGCTCGCCTTCGGGAGGGGCCACACATTTCTGCCTTTTACCCCTAATGCCGATGCCCCTTGCCAGCAGGAAGCAGCCAGAGAGAGTCTTTGCTCTTTTTCCTAACTATTAAAAGGCTGGAATGTAAGGTCCTCTCCCTGAGGGCTACATGCAGATGCCCCCACACATTAAGTCTCCACCCAGTTACCTGGGTAACCAGCAGACCTGGAGGCAGTTACCTCCCCCTTCCCTGAAGTCACATCCTGGCCACACCTCCCCAACCCTGCCCTACATAAGGCATCCCCCCCCCCCCCCCCCCGGGGTGGCTCACTCTCTTGCCTACCTACCTCGTGCACCTTGAACTTGGGAGCAGGTCAGTAGAATAAACTTTTCTCTCCTGCCTGAAGACCGCGTGGCGTTCTCTTTTACCTGCTACCTACTTTAAAAAAACCTAACACCACTGTGGTTCCTAGTTTTGGGGGGCAGGCAGGCTCGGGGGGTAGAAAAGGGCAGTGCAGAGAACGAACTCCAGGCCTTGTTTCTAGTAAGGCACTACGCCTTGCGCCAAGTTCCCAGCCCTTTTTGCTTTATTTTTTGCAAGTAGAGTTTCAAATTTTACCCAAGCTAGTCTAGCCCTCCATTTTCTTATCTATACCTCCTGCATAATTAGGATAATAGGCATGTGTCATCACACTCAACATATTAAGATGGGGTGTTACTAATTTTTTTTTCTGGGGCTAGACTTGACTCTCAGTCCTCCAACTCTACCTCCCACTCTTTTTAACCTCAAGTAGCTGGAATTACAGACATGAGGCACTGCCTGGCCACATTTTTTTTGTTGCTGTGGTCAAACACATTGTCAAACACATAGGCATACTGAAAGATTGTGCAGTGAATTGTGATATACCTGTCCTCTAGATCCTACTAGTCAAAATGTAGCATATTTGCTTTAATGCTCACCGGGGCGCTGTCCCTTAGCTTTCGTGTTCACCACTTGCACCACAGCTCCACTTCTGGCTATTTTCTTTTTTGGGGGGGGAGGGGGGAGGAGCTGAATTTGGGGAGGGGAGTTAATTGGAGATAGAAGTCTCACAGACTTTCCAGCCCTAACTTTGAACTGTGATCCTTAGATCTCAGCCTCCTGAGTAGCTAGGGTTACAAGTGTGATCCAGAAGAACATGCCTATGATCCAGACTCTTTAAATTATGCCTACCTCTCTTCCCTCATGTCTATACCCTGAAGATGGCTAAAGATGGGCTGATGCTGTCTTTCCATGGCTGCCCATGCTATATAATAAATCTCCTTTCTCTGGCATGGACAAGTGGCTAGACCATTTTGTGTACATTTTCCAGGTATATTTCAATGATTTATTTTAAACGTATTTCCAACTAACCTTCTACCCTCAACAACACATTCCACAGGGCCTAAAAGTTTCAAAAGAAAACTTTAACATACCTTGATGGTGATCATTTTTTTTTTTTTGTGGCCAGTCCTGGGCCTTGAACTCAGGGCCTGAGCATTGTCCCTGGCTTCCTTTTGCTCAAGGCTAGCACTCTGCCGCTTGAGCCACAGCGCCACTTCTGGCCGTTTTCTATATATGTGGTGCCGGGGAATCGAACCCAGGGCCTCATGTATACGAGGCAAGCGCTCTTGCCACTAGTCCATATCCCCAGCCCCTGGTGATCATTTCTTAATCACTTTCTTCTCCTTCCTTTCAATAAATCAGACAAAGAGCTAATAGGCCAAAAATGAAACAGCAGCTAAGCCAGGTGCCAGTGGTTCACACATATAATCCTAGCTACTAAGGAGGATGAGACCTGGAAGGTGAAAGTTTGAAACCAATCTTGGCAGAGAAGTCCGTGAAACTCCATCTCTAACTAACAAAAAAGAAAGCCAGGCAGGCTCAAGTGGTGGAGTACCAGCTATGAGCAAACAAGTGAAGACCTCAAGTTCAAGCCTCAGTACCAGAGGGGGCAGTAGGGGGAGTGACTAAACATTTACAATAGCTTGCTTCTTTTTTTTAATATTTTTCAATTGTAAAGGTGATGTACAGAGGGGTTACCGTTACATATGTAAGGAAATGAGTACATTTCTTGTCGAACATTGTTATCCCCTCCCTCATTTTTTCTTGCTATCCCTCCCCCTCTAACTTGCTTCTGAAGTAGCTATAAGATAATAAAACTTTGCTCTTGACTTCAGGAACATCACATTCTGGTTGCCAAGATAAAGACTGACAATAAAAAACATTTCTGGTAATGATAAAATGCCAAAAAAAATGTAGTATATTTGCTTTAATGCTCAACTATCTATTCATTCCTAATGAAATGTTTATATTTAAAACATTCATTTAGTGGGCTGGGGATATAGCCTAGTGGCAAGAGTGCCTGCCTCAGATACACGAGGCCCTAGGTTCGATTCCCCAGCACCACATATACAGAAAAAACGGCCAGAAGCGGCGCTGTGGCTCAAGTGGCAGAGTGCTTGCCTTGAGCGGGAAGAAGCCAGGGACAGTGCTCAGGCCCTGAGTCCAAGGCCCAGGACTGGCCAAAAAACAAAAGAAAACAAAAAAAAAAAAAACATTCATTTAGCCATCCTTAGTTAACCATCATTGTGTGGTTCTAGGTTAGAAATGCATTCTCGAATCTTACATTGCTGTTCTGTTCATGTATGATCACACTCCTTGAGCCTCTCTAACCAATGTCCTGAGCCCAGCAGGGCTCAGGCCAGGTTACCAAAAAGGACTTCTCTAACAGGCAGCTTTCAGTGAGGGTCTCTAAGACACTGGGTGTAGGCTGAAGCTCTTTCTACCCAGCCTTCCTGCTGTTTTTCCCACCAACTCTCAGATTAAGAGACATTATAACATAGAAAGTGAGCAACAAGTTGGGCACCATTGGCTCTCACCAGTAATCTTAGCTACTAAGGAGACTGAGATCATAGTTGGAAGCCAACCAGGACAGGAAAGTCAGTGAGACTCAAATCTACAATTCACTACCAAAAAACAAACAAAACACCCCAAGACACAAAAAACAAAACTGGAAATAGAACTATGGCTAAAAGTGGTAAAACACTAGCCTTGAGCACAAAAGCTCAAGGACAATGCCCAGGCCCTGAGTTCAAGCCCCAGGACCACCACAAAAGAAAGAAAATAAAGGAAAGGAAGGAGGGAAGGAGGAAGGAAGGAAAGAAATAAAGAGAGAGAGAGAGAAAGGAAGGAAGGAAGAAGGGAAGAAAGGGAGGGAAGGAACAGAGAGAGGGAGGGAGAGGGAGGAAGGGAAGGAAGGAAAGAAAGAAGAAAGGAAGGAAGGAAGGAAAGAGGAAAAGTAAGCAACAAACAAAATCAAGATTTTTTTCTATTAGTGATTCTTCCACGTAAAGCAGGTGACCCACAGGTAGTTTGCACTTCAAGTATGACATGAAGAAGCTGTAGATCCATCTTTGAGCACAAACACTGAATTCCATCGCCAGTATGGAAGTGTCTTCCTGTGCCAAGATGGCAGATGCAAAGCTGAAAAGACATGTGTTGGCAAGAATGTGTGTGAAAAGTAAACCAGCAGAAATTTGGTTATTTTTTTTGTTTGTTGGCTGACATCTGAATACTGTTGGCAGTGTCTTAGGTGTAGCTTGATTTCATGAGGAGGGAAAATGCCTTAATTGGTATCTTTATTTTTAATTTCCATCATTCATGTCCATGGAAAATTCCAAATGGTTTCCATTTTCGTGATTTCTGGGAGGGCTGGCAGCACACCAGAACAGCAACCACTGCCATTTAGACCAAGTTCTTTTCTCACTCAGCAAACACATTTTATTGCTTGTAAGATTATTCTCCATTAACACAAACTAGTAAATAGTAATATGACTTTCCCTCTCATACCAATAATTATTTTTTGTGCTGATCCTGGGGCTTGAACTCAGGGCTCGAATGTATCCCTTAGCTTTTTGCTCAAGTATAGTGTTCTATCAACTAAGCCACAGCTCCACTTCTGTCGTGTGTGTGTGTGTGTGTGTGTGTGTTTCATTGAAGATAAGAGTCTTGTGGACTTTCCTTCTTGGGCTGGCTTTGAACCATGATCCTCAGAACTCAGCCTCCTGAGTAGCTAGGACTACAGGTATGAGCCAACACCACCTGGCCAACTTTTTAAAACTATTTTTTTTAATTAGTGTGCAGGGGCTGGGAATATGGCCTAGTGGTAGAGTGTTTGCCTTGTATACAAGGAGCCCTGGGTTCTATTCCTCAGCACCACATATATAGAAAAGGCCACAAGTGGAGCTGTGGCTAAAGTGGTAGAGTGCTAGTGTAGAGCCAGAGTGAAGGACCAGAGTAACTCCATATTGTACTAAGACCCCATTCTGTACCTGACTGACCTTACTGTAAGCCCTAAAGACCATAAAACGCCCTGGGATAGAGAGTTCTCAGAAAAACCATAAACACCTATAAGAGTGACCGGCAGAGAAGAAAAACAAGTTTTAGAGTTACTAGAACTCCCCCACCCAGGTGTGGTTTCCAGTATCTAATTAAAACCCTGCAGCTGTGCACATATCCCCCTTGCTACACCCCTATGGCTTAACCAATCAATTTTAAATGCGTCGGTCCCTTGATCTGACCAATGACCCTTTCCAGATTCCTTCCCGCCACCAAATGTGCCAAACATGCTTTAGAATTATTTTACAATTTTCCCGCGGTGTGTGTTGATTTGTTAAAAGATGCTATGATGTATGCTAAGTCCCTGCCTTCCCCAAAGAATGTATAAAACCAGCTGGAAGCCCTAGCCTCAGGGCCTCTTAGCATCACTAGTGTGCTGAGTGCTTGGAGGACTGAGCTAGCCCGAAATAAATGCCCTTTTTGCTGCTTGCATTGGTCTTGGTCTCTGGAGGTCTTTTGGGGGATCCAAACTGGAGCATTTCACTAGCCTTGAGCAAAAAGAAGCCAGCGGCAGTGCTCAGGCCCTGAGTTCAAGCACCAGGTCTGACAAAAAAAAATAGTGTGCATAAGTTATATAAAGGAGTTTATTGTGATATTTCCATAAATGCACACAATACAACTTGATAAACTCACCCTTCTATCTCTCTTCTTTATTTCCCTTTACCCCTTCTTAGAAGGATTGCAATGGATTTTGTGGCTTTTTTTTTTCAGTCCTAGGGCTCGAACTAAGGGCCTGAGCACTGTCCCAGGCTTCTTTTTCTCAAGGCTAGCACTCCACCTCTGGAGCCACCGCACCACTTCTGAATTTTTCTGTTTATGTGGTGCTGAGGAATCGAACCCCAGGCTTCATGCATGCTAGGCAAGCATTCTGCAGCTAAGCCACCTTCCCAGCCCTATGGCTCTTTTTTATATATGTATGTAGAGTACTTCAGCCATTCACTACCATCCACCCTCTCTGTCTACCCTCCCTGCTCCCTGCCAATAGTCATCCACCAATAGAGCCTGTTTAATCTCCTGTCATTCCCCTTTTTAATATGTGTATTAATTGCATCAAGTGGTATTTTCATGATATTTCATACATGCATATATTATACTCTTATTAATTATTTTTAATTTATCACTATGTATGTATACATGTATGTATGTATTGTGTATGCATGTATATATGTATGGTGCTCATCCTGGGGCTTGAACTCAGGGCCTGAGTGACGTTTCTGAGCTTTTCAACTAAAAGCTAACACTCTACCACATGAGCCATATTTACAGCTTTTTTGTTGTCATTGTTGTCCGTAGTTAATTTTAGATAAGAGTCTTAAGGATTTTACTGCTCAGGCTGGCTTTGAATCATGACCTTCAAATCTCAGCCTCCTGAGAAGCTCAGATTACAGGAGTGAGCCGCTAGTGCCAGCCAGGCTGAATATAAGTAATATATCTTGTGTGTATGCACATATTTTGCTATGTACTCATCTACTGATAGACATTTGGGCTCTTCATACTTTCTAGCTATTGTGAACAAGGCTGCAATGAATATTGTACAAATGTCTGTTTGAGCCCCTGTTTTCAATTCTTTTGAGTGAATGCCTAGAAGTAGAATTGTAAAGCTTGTGGTAATCTATGTCTAGAGCTTTGAGGAATTGCCAAGCTGTTTCCCTAGCCTCAGTCCAGTCTTACATTTTCACTAGCTATGTGTCTGTACGTTCTGGCCAACATTTATTTTTTGTTTTGCTTTTGCTTTATAGCCATCCTCCTGGGTGTGAAGTGGTACCGCCTTGTTTTGTTGTTCACTCTTTCTAATGACTGGTGATAATAAGCATCTTAGCTCAATACACTTAGTAACCAATTATATATGTCCTAGGGAAAAATGTCTATTTGAGTTCTTTACACATTTTTAGGTTAGATAGGGATTTTGTTGTTATTATTTCTTTTGTCCAAACCCAGTACTCCAACATAGTACTTGATGCTTTTGTTCATCGCTGGCACTCTACCAACTGAGCCATGCCTCCAACCCCTAAAGGGTTTGTTCTCCCTTCTCTTGTTGTTTTGTTGAGTTACATGAATTCTTTGTATATTCTTGATGCTAGATAACAGATTTAGCTGCACATTGTAGTCCATTCTAATGACCTTTGCTGTTTCCCAAGGTGAGCTGGGAGCCAATGGAAGCTTTTGAGATATGATTTAGGCCTCATTCTCTGGCTACTATGGGCATATAATATTCATCCAGTGAATGCTTGTGTGTTAAAAACATGCAAGTTATCCCTGAACTAAATTTTGGAACATTTTTTTTATATCTCTAAGTGGCAACTGTTTTTATTCTAGACAGAATAAACATTTACTAAATGTTTATTATTTGGTGTCTAGAGTGTGACAAGCACTAGTTAAGTACTGGGGACATAGAATGACCAAATAAAGCTAGAAACAGTCTGTCCCTCAGTGGGGTCTTCAGTAGAATGGTGGGAGGACAGACAAAGGTATATCATATATACATAAACATATATACAGGTCAAATATTTTTATCTAAAAATTAAAAATACAAAGCCAGACGCTGGCGGCTCATGCCTGTAATCCTAGGTACCCAGGAGGCTAAGTTCTGAAGATTCAGTTTGATACCAGCCAAGGCTGACATATTTGAGAGACTCTTACCCCACTTACTTGCCCCAAAAAAACATACAAACAAAAAACAGCTAGAAATTGAGATGAAGCTCAAGTGAGAGAAGGTCAGCCTTGAGCAAAAAAACCGTGAGTCCAAGATCATGAGTTCAAATCCTAGTACTGGTACATGCGTGCACACATACATACACATGCACAAGTGCACACGTGTGCACATACACACAAATAATGGAAATCCAAAGTGCTCCAAATTCCATGACACTTTAAGTGGAAAATTTCACACCACAAAACTTTGTCTCCTGGGCAAAATTATTCAAAAATATTATGCAAAATTACCTTTAGGTTGTGTATAAAGTATATTTGATACATAAATGAATTTCATATTTAGACTTGGGCCCCATCTTGTGATATCACATTGTGTATATGTAAATATTGCGCAACCCAGAAGAGAGGAAAAACCCAAAACACTTCTGGTGAAGGGCACTTGAGATAAAGAATACTCAACCTGTGTATTTTGGGTTGTGTTAAGTGTGGGGAAAGATAAGAAGGTAAGGGAATAGTGGGAGAAGTAGTCATTTAAAATAGAATGGCAGAGGTATACTTCCTTAGATCAATAGTATTTGTTCTATTGTTTCTGAGAGCAAAGCACTGTGCTAGGTTCTCAAATATGATACGAGCTGGATGCCAACAGCTTACCCCTGTAATCCTAGCTACTCTACTCAGGAGGCTGAAATTTAAGGATCATAGTTTGAAGGCAGCCAATGTAGGAAAGTCTAAGAGACTATGTCCAATTAACGAGCAAAAAAGCTGGAAGTAGAGCTGGGACTCAAGTGATAGAGCACCAGCCTTGAACAAAAGAAGCTCAAGAACATCCAGAGTTGAAGCCTTGGTTCCTTCCTTCAATCAATCAATCAATCAATCAATCAATTTTAGTCCTCAAGGGACTTTGAATCTGTGGAAAGCACAATTTTCAGGTGTTGTCTAATATGGTTGTCTCCAGGGGCTGGGGATATGGGCTAGTGGCAAGAGAGCTTGCCTCATATACATGAGGCCCTGGGTTTGATTCCCCAGCACCACATATACAGAAAACGGCCAGAAGTGGCGCTGTGGCTCAAGTGGCAGAGTGCTAGCCTTGAGCAAAAGGAAGCCAGGGACAGTGCTCAGGCCCTGAGTCCAAGACCCAGGACTGGCCAAAAAAAAAAATTAATAATAAATAAATAAAAATATGGTTATCTCCAGTATGCCTTGAGACATGATGCTCTATTCGCTCTAAGGATTACATTGTGTTCTATAGCACAGCTGTCTTTAAGAAGGGGATTTTTTTTTTTTTTTTGCCAGTCCTGGGGCTTGAACTCAGGGACTCAGCACTGTCCCTGGCTTCTTTTTGCTCAAGGCTAGCAGTCTACCTCTTGAGCCACAGTGCCACTTCCAGCTTTTTCTGTTTATGTGGTGTTGAGGAATCAAGCCCAGGGTTTCATGTATGTTAGGCAAGCACTCTACCACTAGGCCACATTCCCAGCCCAAGAAGAGGTATTATCTAGGTTAGACTATACTGAATCAAGTGATCCCTCATAAAGCTCTATGCTTCTAAGAAGAGTTTTGAAACATGAAGGAGAAGTAAAGAAGTTTGAGGCATGGAAAAGATGGAATTCCCTGGCTTTGAAGATAGAGGTGGGCTCAGGACAAAGATCACCCCTGTAGCCTCTCAGAGCAGCTTCCCAGTTACCAGCCACCTATAAGGACCTCAGTCCTATGATTGCCCAGAGGCCAATCTTTCCTTCTCAGCCAAGAATTTGAATGACCTTGGCAGTGGATTCATCCTTTATTATCCAAGTCTCAAGAATTCAGCCCAGCTGACATCTTAATTTCAGCCTTGTGCAGATCTGAGTGGAGAACTCAGGCATGCTGTACCTAGACTTTGGACATACAGAAATCAGAGACAATAAATTAACGGGTTTTTTTTTTTTTTTTAGCTGTTAGATTTATTATACGGCAATTGTAAACCAACACAGGTTCTAATAAAGAGGTGGGGGAAATTATATATGTATCTATAATACAAAGGGCATTCGCAAGGGATAGGTTCAATCTTTGCTTTTTGAATAATAAAATGACTTTTTGGTGGTTAATTGGATATAAGAGTCTCACAGACTTTCCTGCTTGGGCTGGCTTGGAGCAGCGATCCTCAAATCTCTGCTTTCTGAGTAGCTAGGATTATAAGCATGAGCCACCAGCACCCAGCTTCAGAAATTTCATTTTCAACAACCATTGTTATATGGTGAGAAAACTGAGAAGTCACATTTTGAGAGGTCAAAGCAGGAGCCTTTATTAGAAGCTCAGTGACTACAGGACAGACTCTTGTTGTAATGAATTGCAATCCTGTAAATATACTTACCACTGTCAAAAAAACCCCAAAAAACCAAACCGAGCCATGAGAGCCAGAGAAGAAAGAAAGAGCAGAAAAACAAAACCAACAAACCAGATCAGCTCCAATGGTGAGCTGAAGTGGGACGCCATGTTAACTGGAGGACAGCCAGGAGCCACGTGGCATAGAATGGCATGGCATACCTGCACCTGAGCTGGTCCAGTTCTAAACAGGGTCAGGTCAGGGGGACAAGGTCATAGGGAGCATGAGAATTCACAGCTCAAGACTGGCAGGACCAGTAACCTATTGTCCAAGTCCCTGCCCTTGCCTCTAGGAATTCAGGCACACCCATCACCTGGGAGGTGGGACTTCCCTGTCACCACCATGAAGACAAGATGGCACCAGTTAAACTCAATACCCCATCATCTACCACGTGGCCAAGATGGTACCATTTAGATTCAGCTTCCATACTTCACCATCCCTGGTAATTCTGAGTCAGATGAACTGCTGCCCATATTCCACAAATATGATTTGAAAACTGCCAAGTTTCTCTTTAGCACAAAGTCTATCATCCTTGTGTCACCATTGGCCTACACAAAAGCTCATCTAATCTAAATATTTAATTATACACTCTGGTGATAATAAAAACAGGTGGTGAGTTGAGGAGCTAGAAGAGTTGGGGGAGGAGGTGGTAAGTGACAGAAGATGATGGTGTCATCCATCAGCCTACTTAGAGAGCATGCTTTACATTGTCTTTCATGATCATGCAAGAGGAGAAATGAGACAGACAGCCTACATTGGAAGTGATGCTGCAGAAAGGGGAACTGCTAGGCTGTAGAAAGGGAAACTGCTAGGCTACAGAGCTTCAGAAATAATGATACTGGGTCTAACCAGTGGCATCTTGCCCATCTGGTGGATGATAGGGAATTGGGTTTAACTGGGGCCATCTTGTCATCGTGGTAGAGGCTGGGAAGTCCCACCCCCAGATGATAGACTTATTTGAATTCCTAAAGGCAGGGATGGAGACTTGAACAATAGGCTACTGGACTTGCCAATCCTGTGCCATGAACTTGACTCTCCAAGTTCCCTGTGACCCTACCCCTTGACCAGAACCCTATGTAGACTCGGACTAGCTCAAGCACCATTACACCATGCCATGTATCTCCTTTCTCTCCTCTGCTCACCTTGGTATCCCACTTCAGCTCTCCATTGCAGTTGATTTGGTTTGTTGGCATTGTTTTTCTACTCATTCTTTGCTTTACTATTCTCATGGCTCAGTTTTCTAACAGTGTTAAGTGTATTCAAGGCTGCAAGTTTTCTGGGGACAAGTGTCCACCTACTGTTGGTGGCTTTCTAATAAAGACTCCTAATTTGACTTCTCAAGATGTAGCTTCTTTTTCTCATGACAGAATTCCCATACAACACTTCCAACTCATAAATCAGTGTTTAGGGCTATCATTTTCTGTGTTTGACCTAGACACGTTTAATAGCACTCTTGTTTCCCTAAGGCAAATATTAGTATTATTGCTTTTATCAGTGGTTTTGGAATGCTTAATCCCTGTGGCCTTCATTAGAGTAGAAAACGAGCAAACAGCTGGTCAACCTGACTCCAGCAAGAGCTCCACTGAGTCTTGCAAGAGATAAAGTCTCAGGCTGCTTCACCTTCCCAGGCCCTCTTCAGAACATTTTGCCAAAGAACATCTGGCATTGGCTCCCCGAAAGGTGGTAACTAGCTAGGTGTTAGCTAGTCTTGGAATTTCCATTCTTGTTTTTCATCCCTTCCCCCTACTTCTTTTTTTGTTTTGTTTTGTTTTTTGCCAGTCCTAGGTCTTGAACTTGGAGCCTGAGCACTGTCCCTGGCTTCTTTTTGCTCAAGGCTAGCACTCTATCACTTGAGCCACAGTGCCACTTCCAGCTTTTTCTATATATGTGGTGCTGAGGAATTTCAGGGCTTTAAGTATACGAGGCAAGCATTTTATCACTAGGCCATATTCCCAGCCCCCTACTTTCTTTTAAAAGTATCATTGGAATTTGGAATTATTGCTCTTTAGAGAAATGCAATCTGTTGCGTTTAGCTGGCTGAATCAAATGGTAATTCTACATTTAATTTTTGGAGGAAACACCACATGAGGTTAGCTTTCCTACTCTCATGATGCCCCCATCTAATTACTGGGATAGAAGGCATGTGCATACATTCTCAGTTCTGCATCTGCCCAACACAGATCTTTTCAATTGGGGTAAAATACACAAAGCAGAAAAATAGTACTATTTTAAGCATCAAGTTCAGTAGTATTGTGTGCCTTCATTGTGATGCAACAAACCTCCAAAAATCTTCTCACCCTGAAAATCTGAAACTGTACACACAAAGCAACTTTCTCATCCTCCCTTCCTCCAGCCCTTGATAACTACCATTCTGTCTATGAATCTGATTACACTAGGTACTCCTTTAAGCAGAACACACAATATTTTCTTTGTGTAGCTGGGTTATTTTACTTAGGGTACTGTTTTCAAGGTCTACCATATGTTAGAATACTATATACAGTTTTTAATTTATCAATTAAAAATAGATTAAGAAAAATAATTTTTTTAGGTCTCCTCCCCAAACCAAATAAGTGAGAATATCTAGATGTGATCCTGGGCACTGGTATTTTTAGAAGTTTCCTATTCAGTGGGAGGAGTAAATATGATTAAATTACATTACAACGTATGTTGATGTATATATGAAAATTGCAAAATGAAGCCTATTTATTATGCACAATTAATATACTAGTGAAATTGGAAAGGAAATGCAATTTCCTTCTTTGCCTCAGATATTCAAATATGTTGGCAAGGATGTGAGCCCTGGCTGTAAGCCAAGTGGTTTAATTAGAGCTAAGAATCTTCCAGATTTTTCTGCTCAGTCTAGCTTTAAACCAAAATCTTCAGCTCTCAGCCTCCTGAGTAGCTCAGATTACAGGTGTGAGCCACCAGCACTCAGTTTACTTTTTATTAAAATAAGATGGTAAAAGGACTTGTGGGGATTAAATGATTTTTCTTCACTAAAGATGAATTTGTGTTAGGACAGTCCTCTTGCTCTAGATCTTAACTGAGAAGGAGAATCTGAGGGTATCCATCAGGAAACTGCAACAGAAATGGGGGAGATAGGGCTGGGAATGTGGCTTAGTGGCAAAGTGCTTGCCTAGCATGCATGAAGCCCTAGGTTCAATTCCTCAGTACCACATAAACAGAAAAAGCCAAAAGTGATGCTGTGGCTCAAGTGGTAGAGTGGTAGCCTTGAGCAAAAGAGGTTCAGGGCTAGTGCTTAAGGTCCGAGTTCAAGACCCACGATTGCCCCTCCCTGAAAAAAAAAAAGCCTTGAGGAGATAATATTGTTGGGTTGCTGGTTTGATCCTCGTGGAGCTACACTGCCTCTGGAATGCTGATGGAGGGTGTAAGTGTCTTTCTTATGTAAACCATACAGCAGGATTTTCTAATACTTGCAGTTAACTGTGCTGGGGATTTCAGGAAGGCACAGAGTATCCTCCTATTCTCTATTATAATAGAAAAACAAGAGCCAAGACATTTCTGGCTGCTGGTAACCCATGCCTATAATCCTAGCTACTTGGGAGACTGAACACTAAGGATTGAGGTGCCAAACCAGGCCAGGCAGGAATATCCATGAGACTCTCATATCTGATTGACCACTAAACAGTTGGAAGCAGTGCTCTGCCTCAAGCGATAGAGCAGCTATGAGCAAAAAAGCTAAAGGACAGTGCCCCAGCCTTGAGTTCAAGTCCTAGTACCAGCACACAAGAAGGAGGAGGAGGAAGAGAAAGAGGGAGTGGGGAGGAGGAGGAAGAGGAGGAAGAAAAATGAACCAAGACTTTGTCTTGCATAGACTTAACCCCTTGGACGTTCATGTTGAAAGTGTGACTCCCTACTGTCCAAGGCTTTTGTGCTTCACTTACAAGCCAGGTGGTCCAGATGGACAGGTTGGCTCTGCATTCAGTACCCATCTGTAACTGTAACTGGATTTATTCTTAACTTTAATCCTGGGTTCCAGAAATGGAGTTCTTGGAATTTGGATGCAGTCTCTGCTTCAACTGGGCTGGTGATGTGGGTTAAGTCCTGAAATCTGGATCATTTATAGGCTCTGGATGCAGTATGACAAGGGGAAGGAGTTGTGTTCACAAGAATATCCTGAGTACAAACCACATAAGCCTTTAGATATTGAATTTAACACCCCAGTGTGATACCTGAGTTCAAACAAATACCTTACTTAAACTAATGGCCAGCAAGGGTACTTCTCAGATTCCAGGATTCTCAGGTTCATAGCAAGACTAAACTTCTTTACTCTTCTTCTCTGGAAGAGATCTAAATGTTATCAGAGGAGGCTTCATCTCTACTATTATTTCCTTCGATTATACCAGTGTGGGTGGATTTTGAGTAAGCAGAGGAGGTTGGGTAAGGGGACCACATGCAATATTCTATTAGCTGGGCAAAGTTCTCTGCCCATGCACCAATTAATGCACATGTTCAGTATTCATAAATCCCAAGATAAACTGAAGTGTGTGTGTGTGTTTGCGTGCGTGTGTGTGTGTTTGCATGCGTGTGCCCACCAATAATGGAGATTGCACTCTTGTTTGGCTTTTTCCATTCAAGGCTAGCTCTTTAATTCCTGGAGTTGCTGGTGACTTGGCAATGAGTCTCTTGGATTTGTCTGCTTGGGCTGGCTTCAAACTTCGTTTCTCAGAAACAGCCTCAGAGGAGCTGGAATTGTAGGCATGAGCCCCTGGTACCTACCAAAAGTTTTGTTTTGTTTTGTTTTTCCAGTCCTGGGGCTTGAACTCATGGCTTGGATACTGTTCCTGAGATTCTTTTTGCTCAAAGCTAGCATTCTACCACTTGAGCCACAGTGCCATTTGTAGCTTCTTCTATTTATGTGATACTGAGGAATTGAACCTGGAGCTTCATGCATGCTAGGCAAGCAGTCAACCACTAAGCCACATTCCCATCCCTAGCCAAAAGTTTTTTTTTAATGAGAAACTATCAGATGCTCAGCTAACATTACTGTGTGATGATAATTATGCATGGAAAGATGCTAGAAAACAGTGAAGAACATGCATATCTAAGAAAGCTGTGGGAACCTAGTTACCATGAGCCTTTCTGAATCTCTTTTCTCTCCTTAAAGACAGTATCAAGATCTGAAATGAAGGTTGATGGGTAGTTAAGTTTAATCAGATCTTCATCTGTCAATAAGTTATACTTGGCATTTGAAATTGTTTGGTTTTCTGGTTTCTATCATGAATGACTGTGGCAACCTTTTATTTTTTGACATAAGTTCTCAAACCTTGTTCCTCTCACCTCTATCTTAATTTTGTGCATTTGAAATGCACATCATATGAGATGTGTTGTGGAATTTGTCACGTGCCACTATGTCTAAGATAAAAGATTTGGGCACTTGTGGCTCACACCTGTCATCCTAGTTTCTCAGGAGGCTGGGATCTGAGGATCATAATTTGAACCCACCCCAAGCAGCCAAATATGAAAGACCAATTAACCATCAAAAATTTGGAAGTAAAGATGTGGCTTAAGTGCTAGAGTGCTAGCCTTGAATGAAAAAGCTAAGCAAGAGCACAAGGCCCTGAGTATAAGCCCCACTACCAGCACAAACAAGCTTGCACATGTGTGTCCGCGTATGCATGCACACACACACACACACACACACACACACACACACACACACACACACACACACTGGACTTTGGGGCATTTTAGGTTTCATATTTTTGGATTAGTGATGATTAATCCCTAGTAGCATTAGATAAGATTTTTTAAAATGTCACCAGAGATCACTGCTGTGGACTAGATAGAGGGATGGGAGCTCAATGAGGCTGGGCTGGAACTGAGAAATAGTATTTGCATTGGGAGGATGGGACCAGTGAAAACAAAGTCCAGGTTGTCAATCTAGCCCACCTGGTAGCCAGTAATAAGACCTATGTCTTCGTCAACCAGTCCCAGGCAGGGAAACCTTTCACTGGAGCCTCTTATACAGCTCCTGCTGGGGCAGGAGCTAGCTTCAGAGAGTGCTAGCAGAACTGCAGGTGTGAGTGGCCCGGTCTCCCCATGAAAGAGGTGGTAATGAGTTAACTTGGCTCAGTGAGAGCACAAAGAAAGTAAGGGAAGGTCATAGCCTGACAGGAAGCCTTTCATCCATGGTGGTTACATGAAGAGATGGTGCTAAATAGTATTCATAATTTATTTGGCAAGTGTCACCATGAAGATAGGATCTTATAGAAAACTGAACAGATACACTGGTAATAACTGGTCCTTAGCTCAATCGCCAAGCAGCCCATCAGTTGCATGGCATGAAGGGTGGGTTTCATTGGAACTGGAGTATGAAGGAAGGAAGGAAGGAAAGAAGGAAGGAAGGAAGGAAGAAGACATTCCCACACTTATTTAAAAAGCCAGAATAATCCTAAAGCCAATATCTGGTGAAAAACAACAACACCCCAAACCAACAAAGCTGATAAGCTTCATAGATAATAATTATGTGAATTTGAACATCTTCATCTTCATTTGGGCAGACAGTCTAGCAAATTCATGTATGTATGTATATGTATATACATGTATATGTGTATATGTATATGTATCTATATATGTACATATGTGTGTATTTCATGGTAATTTGCCAGAAGAGAAGATATAATTATTTTGAGATTTTCATTTTCACCAGGGAAGACTGGTATGGTCTTATGAAAATTAACTTTGAATGTAATGGAATTGGCATCCAGGAGCATCAATCTCTTAGCCAGTCCAGGCAAATCAGTGTTTTGAAAATGGAACTATATCACACAGACAGGGGAACGGAGAAAGAAAGGTCATTGCTGCAAGTGCTATTTTGGGACATCTTGCTCATCAAAACATAGGCAGAGCGGATGGTCTAAAGGGCTGACGTGAAGAAATTCAAACTAAAGGGCTGCTGATCTACCACCCCCGTCACCATGCAACAGTGCAGTGCCCCACACTGCTCACACCCACCTGCTCATGTTCTAGTACACATATTCAAAGAGCTCTCCTAACTCTGCACGCAGTACCTCACTCCTATCATCTTAGCTACTCAGGAAGATGAAACCTGCCAATTGCAATTCATAGGCAGCACAAGCAGGAAAGCCCATGAGATTCTTATCTTCCATTAACCATAAAAATGCTGGAGTGCTCAAGTGGTCGAGTGCTAGCCTTTAAGCAAAAAAAGAAGGAAAAACTAAGGGACAGTGCTCAGTCTCTGAGTTCAAGTTCCAGGACAAGTGCATGCATGCATGTGCATGCACACACACCGCACACAGAGCATATGGTAGGAGAAGGAAGTAGCAGAACTAGAGTTCCATCATGACACTGTTCCCTTAGACACATAGCTCTTGTTCCGGTCACAATCCTATCTCTGCAGCACTTTAGAGAAGGGACTGTTGGGTGGATGATATGACTTGTAGAAGCAGACAAGATCCGTCAACATTTTGAACTGAAGCTGAGAGGTGTGGCATGTCTCCCCAAGATCATAGCCAGGGGCTGCGTGTGAACATGCGTGTGAACAGCCCATGGGATGGAGATTGTCTGAAGAAATGTCTGGGATGTTTGTTCTTTCTCCCAAGCACTGATAACTCAACCCTATCTCTATATAGAATTATCTTGGGGAAGAGCTTCATATATACCCACTCTCCTCTATCCGAAAATACCAGGGTTCAGTTATGAAATTCTTCTGTGAATCTCAGTCTCTTCCACTAAAAAAGTTACCTTTGAACACCTGTCCTATCTACCTCAAGGGATGTTTGTGAAGATCAAACACAAAAACAGCTTTTTGAAATATCCCAAATGTTGTGAAAATATCAACCGTGTTTAACTTCTTTGATTATGGTCTGCATAGCAAAAGGTTTCTTTTTCACAACAAGGGTGAACTGCTAGCGTACACCTGATGACCGAGCAATCAAGTGAAATTGTCTGGCACCTGCAGGAACGTTGCCACTTGACTTTGAGCTCATTAGGGTACACTAACGCAATGACTGAGGAGCAAGGCCTGGTGGTTATGCTCAAATTGGTCAATTTGGAAATACCACAGTATTCTCATTATTATTCAAACCACTGATTTGATCAGAATCATTTGTGAGGAGATTTTACCACCTACTATGATTAATTTTCTGGTAAAGTAAGAGCTGCTCTTTAACTACTCTAATGAATAAATACAAATACACCGCATGTTGTGTTTACAGATTGTCAATCAACAAACACCTGTGGTTGATTCAGCTTTCTAGGCAGCTTGTTCCTGAGAATGACACAGGCTCTTCATGCACCTATTATTTATCAAAATCAAAGCAGAGATGACTTTAGCAGAGCTCCAGGCACAGCACCAGGTGAGGGAGCCCTGAGCATGCTTTGACCCTGTTCTGGCTCCTTCCAGGTAGAGTTAGAAATGTCTCTGTCCTTCATGGTTTGATTTTTTAAAAAAACACAAAAAAAGATGTGGTTGCTCATGCATGCATTCTGGCTCCCCAGGAAGCCTGAGATCTGAGGATTGAAGTCTAAAGCCACCCTGGGCAGGAAAGTCCATGAAACTCTGTCTCCAATTACCCACCAAAAAGTGGAGCTGTGGCTCAAGTCAAAGAGTACCAGCTTTGAACAAAAAAGCTAAAAGACAATGAGTTCAAGAGACTCTGAGTTCAAGCCCAAGTACTAGCACGCACGCGCACATGCATGCACACGCACACGCACACACACATCCCTCAGGCAAACCTTGGATCTCAGTGCATGTGCTTGGGTGAACACAAAAATCATGGTAACTATGAATATGACATTCTTCATACAATCTCAACCCAGGCTACCACAAAGCCACCACAATGCTTTTGTAGCCCTCAATGAGTCACTCAGCAAATCCACCACAAGTCATTTTCATTCAAGACCTGCTTCCCCAAGCTACCCAGATCCCCATATCACTTCCCTTTTCTTGCAAAAGGAAAACATAGCCTAGGAAAAGCCCTTGGAAAAGAAACAATGGCATAAATATATGTTAGGCAAGGCAGTAAAGGTAACGAGGTAACTTCCGAGTCATGTTTGTAGAAGTTGGCCAAAAAACATCACTTGGTTTTTAGCTTTTTCTTCATACCTTTTTCATACATACGCTTTTCATAATTTTCTTAAAATGTAACATCTCTCCAAAACTGAGCAAATACTCTCATTCCACTTAAGTATTTTAAAATGAAACCTGGCCTTCTAGATCATAACAAAAGTAAGAGAATTAAATGCATTTTACTTTCTAAATTGTTGCTTTCATTTGTGACTAAGTATTTGCAGCAATGGTATAGGAGCTTCCACTTGTACTCTAGTCTTGGTCCCCATCAGTAATTTAGGGATGTGTTCAAGGGAGGGTCTGCACCTTAAAGATTTAGTTTATTATTCATGGTGTCGAAACTAGTAGTTTATATCCAATGTTCTGAAAACAAATCACCAAAATAGTGTAACTATTTTTTTTTTTTTTTTTTGGTATTCATGTGGGCAGCGGAAGCAGAGAGTGTTTAGTACAGACAATGCCCAACTTGTGTTGGTTCAAGTCATGATTTCCCCACTTCCTGATGGTATGGAAGTGATATGTAGCTGGTCACCAGTGGCTTGTGGCTGCAGTCCTCATGACTCAGGAGGCTGAGATTTGAGGATCTTGGTTTCAAGATACCCTGACCAGGAAACTCCATGGGTTTCTAACCAGCAGGAAAGCAGCAGTGGAGCTGTGGCTCAAGTGGTAGAATGAGAGATTTGAGCAAAAAAGCTAAGGACAGCACTAGACCTTGAGTTCAAGCCCCAGTAAACACACACACACACACACACACACACACACACACACACACACAATACATGCAGAAGAAAAACTGTGATTGGAGTTCTGAATGTTGATCCTTTCCTGAGCTAGAGATACACAGCGTGATTCTCTAGTGATACACAGTAGTGACTGTAGCCACAGCTCTTCATCAGCCCCATGACCATAAGGAAGAATGGCCAACACTCTAGGACTGGGTTGCTAAGCATGATTGGTTGGCAGGTCAGGTGTGAGACGCATGGGACTTGCACGGGAACCTGGCTCTCCTTATAGCTTCCAAGGGGATTTCCCGTCTTTTGGAACACTCATAACAGAGCACTCATACCTCACTCATAATGTGTGTGTGTGGGGGGGGGATTGTCTTTAGTGTGTAGCACATATCTTTGTATAACAAGATACCATCTTTTTTTTTTTTTTTTTGGCCAGTCCTGGGCCTTGGACTCAGGGCCTGAGCACTGCCCCTGGCTTCTTTTTGCTCAAGGCTAGCACTCTGCCACTTGAGCTACAGCGCCACTTCTGGCCGTTTTCTGTATATGTGGTGCTGGGGAATTGAACCCAGAGCCTCATGTATACGAGGCAGGCACTCTTGCCACTAGGCCATATCCCCAGCCCCCAAGATACCATTTTTTGTTGATCAATCACGCATATTGTTTAAGACAAACTTTCAAAACCAATATATTCTTCCCAAAAATACTCCCCTTTTGGTACTTTCAAGTTGCCAGTTACTTAGTAATATTCCAACATCCCTAAAATATAAGATCATTACACTAGCTAAATAAAACTTACATAGAAGTGGCCACTTCATTTGAAATTTCCACCCGATATTGCAACATTAAGGAAGCTATTCTTCCATTCAAGAGAGTTTGTTTAGGGATATGACAGCATCGAGGGGACTGTTTATAGGTACACAGGGTTTGCAACAAATGGGACAAATTTAAATTTAAAGACATCCCTAAATGGAGGGTATGGTGCAATTGAGAAAGATGGGGGAGAATGGTAAAAGGGGTGACATTGGTCAAGATGCATTGTACTCATAATCTGACTTGTTGAATTGAGACCCCTTTGTACAACTACATAAGATAAAATAAAAAGTGCATGACTATGACAAGTCTCTAATGAGAACCATTAGCTACTATAAGCAAAGAGCATGTACAGCAACCACACTCATTCACACACACCCCTCCCCTTCTAGTGTCTTACTGAAGAGCCAGGGCTTAGGAGTCAGAATTGAGTTCAGTTTGTGCCTGTCAGCATAAGCAAAGGCCATCACAAGCATAGCACAGCACTTACACTTTTTAGGTCTGGTTTTCTTATCTCTGAAATGAGATTTACAATAGAAACAATGTCCCTGGGGATTAAGGATTAAATGAACCAATATCCACAATTTCCTTAGCACAGGGAATATGCATTCCATAAATGGTGAGTTGAATGATTATTCTTTAATAATTGCCCCCCCCCCTTTTTTTTCTACTTCTGCAATGCAGTTCTCATCCTCCATGTTTGAATGGACAAGGTAAGTGACTTCTCCCGGGCTGAAGAATTCACTAGTGACCAACACGTGTGACTTCCGGCAGCAGGCCCGAGGCCCGACCAACACCTGTGACTTCCAGCAGTAGGCCTGAGCCATTCCCCCCCACCCTCACTGAACCCCATCACCCCCAGTCTGCTTTATAGACTTTTATAGAATGCGATGCGGTATCCAGCACAAGAAGAGAGTACTCCTTGGTAAAGGCCAGTGCCACAGGATAAGAGAGCCCGTGAGTGACCATGGGCTTCAGTACTGGAAACTCCTCAGGTTTCCCCAAGCACAGGATGGCTGGGCCTGCAGTGTCTGCCACGATCACATGGCCCTGGTGGTCAAAGGTCACGGCCGACAGGGTTATTCTGGAGGGGAAGAAGAGGCTCAGCCCGAAGGTATCCACCTGGCCGATCAGCTGCATGGTAGAGCTGAACACCTTCACCCTTGTGTTGCAGGGCCCGGTCTCCAGGGCCGAGGGATGCTCTAGGACCGCCATGGCCCCAGAGAGCCACGACACGGCCACCCCGCGGGGGTTGCGCAGCTGCGCCTGCAGCCTCTCGGTTCTCCGAAGAACCCCATCCGCGAAGTCGACTTCCAGGAGGTGCAGAGACCCGCCCTGAGCATCCGTGACCACCAGCCCGTTCTGAGGGGTGGTGTCCACACCCCAAGGCAAGGAAAACTGGCCTCCGATAACCAGCTTGATCTGCCCAAAGAAATCGAATACTTTGAGGGAGCGATCGCCGGCGTCGGTGAGCACCACGTGGCAGTCGTTGGTGACCGTGACGTCCAGTGGGTACCTCACGTCCTGCGCGGCCTCCCCCTTCTCTCCAAATTGATGGGCACAGCCACCCGCGGAGTCAAAGATCCTAACCCGCCTCTTGCCATCGTGCACCACCACAACCCGTCCCGTCTTGGGACACAGGGCCAACCCCGTGGGGTTGACCAGGGTCCCCCATCCGCCGAACGCGTGCTGGCAGGTGAGGGTCCCGGGGGTGCTCGGGGCGGCGCTCGGAGCGGCCGGGGCCTGGTGCAGGGTGGAACCCAGGAGCTCCAGCAGGTGCAGCACCGGCAGGCAGTCGCTGGTGTCGCAGGCCCGGCAGGCTCGCCGGCAGAAGGGGCACTCGAGGGCCAGCGTCCGCGGGTGCGCCAGGGCGGCCACGCAGGCCAGGCACACCACGTGTCCGCAGGGCAGGTTGCGCGGGCGCCGCTGCTGGCGGTGGCCGAACCTCTCAAAGCACACCTTGCACTCCAGCAAGCTGGTGTCGGCCTCGCGCACCAGCTCGGGCAGCAGCTCCCGCCGGGTCCCGCGGGCCGCCTCCTCTTCCCCCATGACCTCGGCTCCCGGGAGCTCCCGCCGCGCCGCCGCGCCCTGCGCACCGGGCCCGCGGCTGCGCTCCCGTGACGCTGCTCCCCGAGCAGCCCTCGGCCCAGTCACGATCACGGTCACGGTCACGGTCACGAGGCCCGGCGTCCGCCCTGACGTGGAGCGCCCCAGGCCGCTGGACCGCGATCTGCTGCCCCCTGGTGGCCACGGGGAACAATTTGCATTTACTTGTGATCGCATCCATCTTGGGTGAATGATGCTGTGTGTGTGTGTGTGTGTGTGTGTGTGTGTGTGTGTGTGTGTCTGTCTGTCTGTCTGTCTGTCTGTCTGTCTGTCTGTGCCAGTCCTGGGGCTTGAACTTAAGGCCTGGACCCTTGCCTCTGAGCTTTTCTTTGCTTAAGACTGGTACTCTACTACTTGAACCACAGCTCCACTTCTAGCTTTTTGGTTGGTTAACTGGAGATAAGAGTCTCGTGGACTTCATGCTCGGCCTGGCTTCAAACCTCCACCTCTTAGATCTCAGTCTCCTGAGTAGCTAGAAGTACAGGCATGACGCTACTTGATAGTCAAGGAAAAGCACCTGTTGAAGACCAAGTTATTCATCCTGCAAATTACAAAGCAAGAACTTGAAGGCAGTCTTCCAACATTGATTCCAAGCAAAGCTTCTAACCCACCTGCTGAGGGCTATGCACTAGAGTGGGCAGACAACTCAGCAGCAGGAAACGACTGGGAAAACACCTGCACAGAGAGATGGCCCACTCCAGCACGATGAGGCAGATAGAAATATTTCTTTGACATGGTTTGTCAACCCATGGCAGGTTAGTTTAATGTATTGCACTGGGCAGATGATTATAATGTGTGGGAATCATGACTGAGAATGTCTTCTAGAGGAATAAACATGAATTAAGAAAGAGACTGGTTTATAACAATTACTGTAGACCTTCCTCCTTTTAAGTGGTTTACAAAGATTATGTTATTTTAACTTCAAGACAACTCTTTTATTTCTTTTTGTAGTGCTCAGGATCAGTCCCAGCAGGACAGACAGTGCTCTACTACAGAGTTACATTACATTATTTCATGCTATTTTTGCTGCCCCTGGGGTCTCAATTCATGGCCTGAGCACTGTCCCTTAGCTTGTTTGTTAAAGGCTGGTGCTCTACCACTTAAACCAGAACTGTACTTTCAACTTTTTGCTGGTTAATTGAAGAAAAGAGTCTCATGGACTTGCCTGCCTGTGATGGTTTTGAGCTGAGATCCTCAGATTTCAGCTTCCTGAGTAGCTAGGATTACAAGCGTGAGCCCCTGGCACCGGCTTTGGTGTATTTCTTAAATTAAAATTTACTTGTGAGGCCCAGCACTGGTTGGCTCACACCTGTAATCCTAGCTACTCAGGAGGCTGATATCTGAGGACAGTGGTTCAAAGTAAGCCCTGGGAGGAAAGTCTGTGAGACTCTTATCTCCATTAAACTATCCCAAAAGCTGGAAGCGGAGCAATGGCTCAACTAGTAAAGTGCTGACCTTGAGCAAAAAGCTCAAGAACAGTGAGCCCTGGGTTCAAATCCCAGGACTGGTACACACACACACACACACACACACACACACACACACGCACACATACAGTTAAGGATTTTTTTAAAGGAAAGAAATACATGGAGGGAATTGAAAGTGGACTTTTAGAACTATTGTTGTATACTAGAAATACAATTATATTGTATCCATAAACTGCTTTGTTAAATGGCAACTCCTTACCTCCTTAAAGATAAACATTTTTAAAAGAAATATATTCAGAGACATATTACATAATAATTTTAAGTAGCTATAAAAGGCAAAAAGACACTAGAGAAATTAACTATATACATGATTTAGCTCAAAATATCAAAATAGAATTTTAACACTGTGAACACTATAAGAATTTTGAAATGCTTTATGCTTTTGTGTGTATATATATTCAATAAAAGCCAGTGTGTATTTTGCAGTCACAGTGAATCCTAATTCAGAATAACTCCCTTTCAAGTGCTCATAACTCTACAAGGCTGGTGGCCACCACTTAGAACATAGTAAATCTAGCCTGAGTCTGTTCTAGGAGATGTAACTTTCTCAAGAGGTTCCTCAGACTCAGTGACTTGTTACTGGCTTGTAACTTATCTCTCCACCAACATCCTGCTATCCTGTGAGATAACCAGAAGACAGGAGCTGGAGGGCTCTGTTCCTATTGTGGGACACTGATCCTACCATTGTCTTCTTGATCCTTGGCTGCCCCTATGAGGTAGCTAGTGGTACTGCACCCTGTAATCCCCTCCCAACCAATGTCTCCACAGCCTTCAGCAAGGCTGCAGTAAATATGGTAACTGCTCTACTCTAAGTTGGACAGTGTATGTGGCGCATATACTGTACCACAAAGTTTGCAACGTTATTATATATTAATGCTTTCTTAATCATGCCATGATTCAGACCTAAAATTTGTTTGGATATTTTTCAACTTAGCTGGCTGGATGTCATGGCCACTGTCGTAGTCATCATCATCACCATCATCATCATCATCAACATCATCTTCATGTTTCCTGTCTTCCAGTAGAGCTAAACATAGCTTCTTGTGCTCCTTTTAACCCAAGCCAGCACTCACTCCCTTCTCTCAACTAAATTAACCTTTCTATCCAGTCTTAAAATTGCACCTTATCTTCATTCACTGTTTCCATTACTCCTGACTCTGAAGAGATAAAACAGTTCTGTGTCTGGTTTTGCTCAGCACTCTATCCCAGTATCTAATTCAGGCTCAACAGGCATAGGAATGAATAGTGACTGTAGCAACAAGGGAAAACAATCAGGTATTTAAAAATCTTGCAGCTCCGGACTAGAATGCATGCTAGGCATGCACAAAGTCCTGGATTCAGTCCTCAGCACCAACCAAAACAAGATGCTTGTTTTTGAAAAGTAATTGCTAGTTCAGGAAAGAGCAGATATAACAGAGGAGCAAGTCATAGAGATGCAATTCTTCATCCATAGTAACACTGCAACTTTGTTAAAACATGCACAAATATGAGCAGATCAAAGAGTTAAAAAGAAACAGCAATCTAAGAAGTAATTATCTCCAGCAATAGAACTTGATTGTTTTCCTTCTTAGACTTTCCTATATATCCCAGATTTTGCAGCATATTATTTTTAGTTTTAAAATATGAATAGCCAGGAACTAGTGGCTCACCCCTGTAATCCTAGCTATTCAGGAGGCTGAGATCTGAGGATCACAGTTTAAAGCCAGTCCAGACAATAAAGTCTGAAAGACTCTTTGATTCAATTTACTAGCAAAAAGTGGAGCTGTGGCTCAAGTGATAGAGCACCAGCCTTGAGCATAAAAGCTAAGGGACAGTGCCCAGACCCTGAGTTCAAACACTAAGGAGCAGCATTTTATATATATGCATGCAGTCACATATATTTCATTCACACATACTCATATATACTCGTGGATATATGAATGTTAATATCCCATTTCTAAGTGCTACTTTCCTTGATAGTTTTCCTCTGCATATTGATAATAGTTAACATCAGTAGTGAAACAAATTTCTAATAATAGCCACTGCCTAGTGTCTGCAGAATTGCATTTTTCAGTTTGCACATGAAATCTATACCTAATGAAGAAATCAGGATATTTGCTTCAAACAGCATCATAGCAGGCTGAAGAGACAAGTACAGAATCCTACCCTGTCTCCATGAGCTCTGTTTTTTTTTTTTAATATTCCATCATTTATTTATTTCTCCTTCCTTCCTTCCTCCCCCCCTTTTTTTCTGCCAGTCCTGGGGCTTGAACTCAGGGCCTGAGCACTGTCCTTGGTTTCTTTTTGCTAAGGCCACCACTCTACCACTTGAGCCACAGCGCCACTTCTGGCTTTTTCTGTATATGTGGTACTGAGGAATCGAACCCAGGGCTTCATGCATGCTAGGCAAGCACTCTACCACTAGGCCACATTTCCAGCCCCGCTGGAAGAGCTCCATGGGCTCTTGTCCCTCAGAATTTGTAATACTAGGAATGAGACACACTAAATAAGAAGCAATGGAAAGTCACAGCTGCAAGGATCGAAGACAATTTTGATTTTTGGAAAACTTTTTAATTTTCTTCAAAAGATCTTTGACTAGTGCCAAATAGATGTGTGTGTATAGACATTCTACCCTAAATTGGTAGCTCTTGTGGTTTTTTTTAAAATTTTTCATTTTGCTGCTGCAATGGGAAGCTGGGGAGGAAATTCACCTTTTTTTTTTTTTCTCAGTCGTGGGGCTTGAATTTGGGGCCTGGGCACTGTCCTTGAGCTCTTTTGTTCAACATAAGTGCCCTACCACTTTGAACCACAGTGGGTTATCATTCTGTGCAGGGTTAATCTAACATTTAATGCACAAAATGAAAGGCATTTTTGGAAAATCCTGAGAATAACTCATTGCTGTAAAATCACATATCTGTAGTCTATCTTCCAACTTTAGACATTTATAAAAGCCTGTGCTTTCCCCAAAGTGGACACATACATAAAGTGATTTCATGGTCTTTTCTCTTCTCTCTCTTCCTTCTCCTCTTCTTCTTCCTCCTTCTCTATGCTGATTTGGGGGCTTGTACTTAGGGCCCAGGCATTGTTCCTAAGCTTTTATGCTTAAGGCTAGCACTCTACCGCTTGAGCCACAGGTCCATTTCCAGCTGGTTGTTATTATTATTATAATTATTATTATTATTATTATTATTAGAGTTGAGATAAAAGTCTCATGGACTTTCCTGCCCTAGCTGGCTTTGAATGGAGATCCTCAGATCTTTGCTTCCAAAGTAGCTAGGATAATAGGCAGGGGTTACTGGTGCCTGGCAGGCTATTTCTTTTGCACGGCACAAGTTTGAAAAACAAACCCTAGCTAATGCAAGGGGAGAGGATTCTGGCACAAGAACACAGGACTCTCTTCCCCAGCCTGTGGTCTGAGTTACCAGAAGGATGAACACCTTTGACCCCTCTTATTCTTGATTCTGCTTCTCTTTTTGTACATCAGCATTCTCCATTTCTTCAATCTACAGGGTGGCATGTGGCTGTCTCAGAGCTCTGCATGTACCTATGACAACTGTACAGTCTGAATGGCCTTTCTAACCTCAAGTTCAAAAAGCAATGAAGAGGAGCTGGGAATGTAGCTTAGTGGCAGAGTGCTTGCCTAGCATGCATGAAGCCCTGGGTTCGATTCCTCAGCACCACAGAAACAGAAAAGGCTGGAAGTGGCCCTGTAGTTCAAGTGGTAGGGTGCCAGCCTTGAGCAAAAGGAAGCCAGGGATAGTGCTGAGGCCCTGAGTTCAAGCCCCAGGACTGGCAAAAAAAAAAAAAAGTTATGAAGAGAGAGTCAGATGGGCCTAAGTTGGGTCACTTGTCTATTTTAGATTTACTTGTTCATTCTCTGCTCATTCAACTTGCTGTGGAAATGGAGTTTCGAATTCATGGCTTTTGGAAGCACACACTGTGGATGGGAGCAGGTCTTGGGGAAGACAGGATTGGGAGCAAACACTGCAAGCAACAGCTGCATGGTATATCTGAATAGATGGTGGAAGGAGACAGGCTATCTATTCTGAACTTTAAGGACGTTCACATGAAATTTGGTGTTTAAGGCTTATCATTTTTAATTTAAATTTTATTGTAGAGGTTATGTACAGAGGACTTACAGTTATGAGTATATTTCTTTTTGAACAGTGTTACCCCCTCCCTCATTTTCTCCACTTTTTCCCTTCCCAACCTGATGCCCCTGGTTGTAAAGTTCACGTCCCACATAGTGTCTAGTGGGTTTCACTGTTGAATTGGTTTACCCCTTGTCCCACCATTTCTGTGCTTCCCTGTCCCCTGCCCAAATCAGATAAACTTATACACAAGATAAAGGGTATAGAAATTTAAAAAAAAACATGACAAAAGGGAATAAACCAAAGGAAAGGAAAGAACTGCAAATGGTACAAAAAAAAAAACCCTCTTGTTTCCATTTCTTGGAGTTCATTTCACTAAGCATCATTTTTTTAAGTAAGAAAAAAGATGTATTGCTTTATTAGACCAATGGGACAGATTATAGTAAAAACATGGTACATATAACTTTAAAAAATGGATCATACAAAGAGTTATATACAAGAAAAAGATGAATGATCACCACTAGCTTATTATACAGGTAAAGATTATTGCTTCATTAATATAGAAGCCATATTAACTTACATCAGGAATATAAGGAATTTTCCCTGGATAATATGCCATAAATCAAACACTGTGGTACAATTTTATACTCATAACTCAGTATCAAATGTTCAGATTGTTATAAGCTCACAATGTATGAAGATGACAAATCTTACCAATGTTACACTGAACAGAAAAATCTTACCTAGTCTTATGTACTCAGGAATTGTCACACAGGGACCTTTCTGAATCATAGCATGATAGATTCCAAGAAATCCCATGAATTGGAAGGACTCATGTAGACACTTATTGAAACAAACAAGGAGAAACTCAAAAAAGCCTTTGATGTCTCCCATAAACAACTGGCAAAATTCAGCTGAGCTCATCAGACATGTAGTTGTAGTATTACATGCATTGATAAAGGATATTGGAGGCATGCATACAATATATACATTCTTTCAACTCATAGGCAAATCTTTCCAAATACCCACAACGTGTACAGAATCATGGTCCAATTGAAACTTTTTGACCTGGATCAAGACTGGAGGTAGCACATGACCATCTAAAGGTCTCATCTAAAGAAAACATTGTTCATATTGCTCACAATCATTTTTAAATTCTCTTGCCTTTAAACTGTCACTGTTAGCCTTTGTAACAACTCATGAAAAAAGAAAGCCATGTAATTCTTCTAACTGTGAAGCACTGAGCTCCTACTCGGAGAAATCAAGGGGTAGAGAGGAGTCAACATCTCAAGGCTGACTCTGGGTTCCTCTAAGATGGTTAGAACGGCAGTCCCTAGGCTGTGCCTTGCTTTGATCCACTCTATTTTGTAAAGCAATAGATTTGTAAAGCAATAAGATACTGTATCTTGAGTATAAGTGCCAAAATTGACTCTACGTCTTGTTTATGCAAGTAAACAACCACCTTCTGTCAGCACAGCATGAGGTACAAACTGACACATAATTTAGTTATCCAGTAAACATCAGCAAACTTATGAACCTATATTAGAAATACCAGGCCCAAACTTGTTGGATATACTAGATCCAGTTATTTAGTCAACTCCTTTAACTGAATCATATAAAAAGAGAGTCACCTAGTGCTGGGACATGGTTGAGTGGCACACACCAAGCCAACATCAGATCATCTGTTGTATGCGTCAAGGATGAACTCATGACTCTGGCTGCTTAGCTCAGTTCTCTGCATGATGTGACCCATTTGAATAGCCACCTGTCTGGATCCATAGTTCCAAGAATCAGCTCTGCACTAGAAATTAACTCTGCCTGAAGTCTGATCGGTACATCAACCAGAATTGTGCTGCCCAAGAGTGACTTTGGGCCTCAACTGCTCTGAAACTTGGTTCATTACTAGTGTTTAATCTGACCACTATAGTGGTTCTTTTTGCATCTGTAACTGCTATCTGTTCTTGCTTCAGCAAGGCCTACAGCTGCTTTAACCCTTTCTGAGCCAAACAATATTTTCCATATTATTGTAAAGGGTAATGTGTGATCAGAGAGTTAGTAATTACAATTAGAATAAAAGAACTGTGTTCTCAACAGCCTAGGCTATCAAGTGGCTTCAGTAGTACTTGGCAAATCAATGGCAACAAAATTGATGTAGCTTGTGAATTTGTTATCCAATGATCCCTGGCATTGTGCAATGGCACCAGCATGTCCATGTATGTTTCTGATGGTGCTCCCTCACACCACTACCTTCCTGCTCTCACTCTCCCTTGATATCTCCTGCTTTTGGCTCTGTCTCATGAGCACTGGGATTCAGTAGGTCCCATCTGTCTCTTCAGTGATGGCTTTACTGTTCAGGCATGCATTTCGTCTAAAGAGTCTGACATGGCCGTGCTACATAGAGGGACTCATGGTAAGGAACATTCTGAAAAGCCCAAGTTCTGTCCAGTGTGTGTCACAGTCCTGTTCACTGCTCCACATGCTATAGGAGCTTAGGCTGGGCTGAGGTACAGCAGTACTAAGCATCATTTTATATGGTCCTATATGCACATAAGTATCATGCCATTGAGATCCTCTGCTAAGACTATCCTCCTTTGTTCTCACTGTGCAAATGCTTAGAGTGCAGCTTAATAAATTATGTCCAAATGTAACTATGTGTTTTAGTATCCATCGGATTCACTTATAGATTTATAGACATATCCTAGTTATTACAAGTGAGGGAAATCATGCATCTTATGCCTCTTTGGGTCTAGCTTACTTTGCTAAATATAATTTTTTCCCAAGTCATTCCATTTTTTAAGGCTTACCTTTAGAGAGATATTAATGGAGTCCAAAAACCTCTTCATTAATGACCAGGGTATGAGCACTTAGCTTTAAAAATATACACCACCTAAGTAATCTGGGCTAAGCAGTATAATCATCAGAGAGAAGTTTCTTATGTAATAAAATGTGATTGCTAATGAAAAAATCCCAACCAATTCTGAATCTAACCTTTTATGATGGACAGTCTTGAGTCCAGCCCTAAGAATATTATTTTTAAATTTATTTTTATTTTCTTTGTTATGTAATTATGCAAAGGGGTTTCAACATATCAACTTATGAGTGTTGTTTCCTTCCATCCTTCTCCCCATCTATCCCAACCCCACCCATCCCCCCAAGTTACCTAGTCCCATTTTCACTTAAGTATATTGAATATTATGACCATTTTCCCACCATCCCTCTTTCCATTCATCAGACCCATCCCCTCAAAGCCTCAGATAAGACATATATCAAAACAAGAATATCAGCTGCTTGATATTCTTTATTTCAACTGTCTGTTAATTGTTCAAGAGTTACACTGTGGGAATCTACCCTTTTTATACCGTATTTTAATGTTTGTGTATATATGCATATGGTCCTGTGTTTTCATGTTTATATTTTAGATCTATCCTCTACATGAGAGAAAACATGTGCCCCTTGTCTCTGAGCCTGATTCACAGCTCTCGTGTGTGTGTGTATAATCAAAAACACCACACTTTCTTGATCCATTTATCTTGTAGTATACCTGGGCTGTGTCCATAATTTAGCTATGATGAATAGTGCAGCAATGTACATTGTTGTCCAAGTGTATTTACTGTATCCTTTTGGATAAATGACTAAGAATGGTACTGATGGATCAGAGTCCAGTTTGTTTTTAGAGACTAGTTTTAGTTTTTGAGGAATCTCCAAGCTGCTTTCGATGGTGGTTGCACTAGTTTACATTGTTGCTAATAATGTAATAGGGTTCCTTCCTCCACCCTTTATCCCTACCTCTCTGCCAGCATGATTTTGTTCATATTTCAATGTTTTGACCTGCATTTCCTTTTTTTTTTTTTGGCCAGTACTGGGCCTTGGACTCAGGGCCTGAGCACCATCCCTGGCTTCTTCCCGCTCAAGGCTAGCACTCTGCCACCTGAGCCACAGCGCCCCTTCTGGCTGTTTTCCATATATGTGGTGCTGGGGAATCCAACCGAGAGCTTCAAGTGTAGGAGGCAAGCCCTCTTGCCACTAGGCCATATTCCCAGGCCCTGCATTTCCTTTTATGGCCAGGGATGTTGAGCATTTTCTTATGTGTTTATTGGCCAATTTTTCTTCTCTGAGAAGCTTCTGAGCTCCTCTGCTCATTTATTAACTGGGTTCCTGAGTCTTTAGGATTTTAGTTTTTTGAGCTCGTTGTATATTCTGATTATTAGGCACCCCTTGTCAGATGTCCGGGGGCAGGGGGAGCAAAAAGATCTAAGTATATTACTTTATAACATTTGCTCATTTCAACAAGATTAAAAAGGAAGAAACAAGGACAACCAGATTCAGAAATTTAAACATTTTATTCCTACAATGTGAAAAAATACTTTCCATATAGATTAGTTTATTTAATTAAAAATTTTAATCTGTTTCATGATTCAGTTACATGTAAAAGTATACATGGTAAAAACATCTTGAAAAGAGGTGCTAGGATCTGAGTGTAAGATTAGGGTTTATAGTAATAGCTAATACTTTACATAATTTTGTGGACTATTTCAAATCCTATTAAAGTGTTATTTCAGGGATTCTAAATGTCAGTTTTTCAATGTCTATGATATATTTTATGTTACATTCATTACATTTTTCTTTTCTTTTTTTTTAATTGTAGAAGAAATGTCTTCCATGAAAACGTCTTATAATCTATAAGACATACACGTATAACAGCTCCCTCTAATTATATGTTCTTCTGTAAAGGAGCTATACAAAGTTTTGTGTGTTGTTTCTTTTTTGGCCAGTCCTGGGGCTTGGACTCAGGGCCTGAGCACTGTCCCTGGCTTCTTTTTGCTCAAGGCTAGCACTCTGCCACTTGAGCCACAGTGCCACTTCTGGCCATTTTCTGTATATGTGGTGCTGGGGAATCGAACCCAGGGCCTCATGTATATGAGGCAGGCACTCTTGCCACTAGGCCATATTCCCAGCCCCGTTTTGTGTGTTTTTTGAGCAATGATTTATGAGAAAAATATTGAAGATTCATTATATTCATTATAGCATCATTTTTAAATGCCCAAAGAAAAAAAATCATATTGATGTTAACCTGATTCCATCTATATGATCTTTACTTTTCTGTCAGTAGATATAACTTCTCAAAAAAGTAGTCAATTCCCCAACGTTTATGTCGTTCTTCGAAAGCATCAACTTTCTCAAGGCAATTAATATTGCATCTTGTCCCTGAAGCAAGAAAGAGAACAAGTTAAAATGCTAGTGGATGCTTTCCTAGATATCTTAAATGAGTTTTGTTTTGTTTTGTTTTGCCAGTCCTGGGGCTTGGACTCAGGACCTGAGCACTGTCCCTGGCTTTTTGTTTGTTTGTTTCCTCAAGGATAGTACTCTACCTCTTGAGCCACAGCACCATTTCTGGCTTTTTCTGTTTAGGTGGTACTGAGGAATTGAACCTGGGGCGTCATGCATATTAGGCAAGCACTCTACCACTAAGCCACATTCCCAGTCTTAAATGATTTTTTAAAAACTGTGTACTGTGGCTTGTTTGTACAGGCTCTCGCCTGTATTCCTAGTTACTCAAAAGGCTGAGATCTGAGGATTTAGGGTTGAAGTCCAACCAGGAAGAAATGTCCATGAGACTCTTATGTCCAATTAACCACTAAAAAGCCAGGAGTGGAGGTGTGGCTCAAGCTGGTAGAGTGACAACTTTGAGCAAGAAAGCCAAGTGAGAGCTCCAGTTCAAGTCCAATTACGGGCACAGTTTTTTAAACTACGTACTGATAAAAATGGGAAAATGCTAAGAGGAAATTTTCTAAATTGTTATCCTCACTTACAATTACCAAGAGCAAAGATGAATATAACATCTCTCTAAAAAAGTTCAAGTGGAGGGACAAAGGGTGAATGAATGTAGCAATGGTACTCACTAGACACTATGTTGAAAATGATACAACTTGTAGGTGGAGACAGGAGGGAAAAACTGGGAAAGAACAAATAAAGGGTGACATTGCCCTAAAAGAAATGTACTCATTACCTGAATTATGAAACTGTAACCCCTCTGTCTATCATCTTTACAGTAACAATAAAAATATTAAAAAAAATTTCAAGTGCCTTTAACATAGTATACAGCTAGAAAGGCATACTATGGGCATTTATCTATTTTCCAGGATACAATCTTAAAACTATCTGAGCCAGGTACAAGTGGCTCACGCCTGTTATCCTAGCCATTCAGGAGGCTGAGATCTGAGGATTGTCATTTGAAGCCAGCTTAGGCAGGAAAAAGCCCATGAAACTCTTTATCTCCAATGCACCACCAAAAGGCCAGAAGTAAAGCTGTAGCTCAAGCGCTAGCCTAGAGCAAAAGAAGCTCAGAGTCAGCGCACAGGTGGATTTCAAGCCCTAGGACTGGTAAACAAACAAACAAAAAACCAATCTGTACTCTTAAAATGTTTTGTTGATTCTGGCAATTAAACTTAGAGCCTTGTGCATGCTAGACAATCATTGTACTACTGAGCTACACCCCAGCCCCTCTACCTTTAAAATTTTATATACTTTAGTATATGCTAATAGATGAAATGACAGATCAAAACAGCTGTTGGTATTTAATTGTTTTTTTTTCTGAGACAGGGTCATGTCACACAGCCCACGTTGGCCTCATTGCTGGGATTACAGTTGTGTATCACTATACCTGACTAATTTAAAAAGAGTATCACTTACCAAACAACCTTCTAATTTCAGCATCTGTGACATAAAATGGTGGACCTAGGAAAAAAGGAAATGTAGTGAAGAAGCCTGTCAATAAGTCTAATTCTAAAGAATTAGAAGGAAAAAAATTATGATTTTCATTAGTTCAAAATAGACTTATCTTCATGCCTATCAGTACAATAAACTAGGAAAGATAATTTTATCCATGCATTAGGATTGTCAGGAAACTAGACAAAAAGAAAAAGAAAAAGTAGGTTTACCTGCATGTTTTGTTGGATCATAAGACAAAACTGCCAGGAGGTAGCGGAATTCTTTTCTCAAGAGAGACAGTATTACATCTGTATAACTAAAAAGAACACCAAAAATGTAAATGTACCATTTTTTTCTACACAGGCAGAGGCTGGAAGGGACTGGGGACAAGGAAGGTCCATGGCATATACCATCATCAACATGAGCAGGGTTACCTCTCCTAGCCATCGCATGCATTTGGTTCTCACTTTGAAAGCAAGGAGTTCAGCAAATCACAATCCCCTGATCTCCTTGCTAGGCTGGGAAAGGGTGGGGAGAAACAAGTGGAAGCTCCCTGACCTCTGGTCTTTCAGATGATCCCAGATCTGAGGTCAAAAAGACACACAGAGGCTCCTTCCAGCCTGATGTCCTGGGCTGGGAGGACAAGAGGGATGACCTTGAACATGTACTTTCTGAAGGACTGTCATGCTTTTGTGTGCTCAAAGCAGTGGCCTCCGGAGTACCTATGAGTGCTGAAGGAAAGGATGCTTAAGCTCTATTACACAGATGGATTTGGGAGCTTTTCTCTGAGGCCCAGGAGTTGCTGCAGTTTAACAACTGTCCTGAGAAGAAAAACAGAAGTGGAGGTGTGGCTCAAGTGATAAGAGCATGGCAGCCTTGGGGGGGGGGGGGGGTGGCGGCGGGGATATAAAAAGCATCCCACTGGTTTTTATTATGCAAGAGAGCCATAGTGGAAATCATATCTGATCAAAGCTGAAGATACAAAAAACCCAAGATGGTACTGAGATAAAATACTAGTATATTAGTAGTATATTAGATACTAAGATTATATATTAGATTGGTTTATTAGTAGTGATACTGACATAAAGCACTGTATCTCAGTACTGGTGGCACTGAGATGAAGTACTGTAGTAATACTCTAAGTACTAAAATGCTAAGTGCTTCTACTGGTTCAAAGTAAGTAGTCATTTTATAATAAGAGCAAAGATGATCTAGGATGATGAGCTTGGAGCTATGATTTCCACCTTCTCCCCACATACATGTGCAGATGGAAGGGAAGGGGCAGAGCAGGGAACCAAGGAGGATACAGACGCTGTAGCCAAGCCCAAGCTGCTTTCCCTAGGAGTCCAGGTGGGGCCTCACTGTCCCTAGTTAACCACGAATTAAGCAGCTCAGAGTCCAAGTCGGTGGCCTTTCTACCTAATGGTCAGATAGGTGCTGCCTGCCAGGGCCTAGTGCATTTTCCCTGCACTTTGTCCAGCGTATTACATTCACTTATTCAGTGTTGACTGAGTTTCCTGTGTGCTAAATACAAACTCTGCCAAACACTGGGGAAATAGCTGTACACCATGTACTGGGCCTGCCCTTGCTCTGCATCTGGTGACTGCCACTTTGATCGATAGGAAAGCATCGCAAACACATGATTTAATGATAACCAGTGTTTTCTGATTTGTTGGAACTGTTTTCATATATTTCATTTCCTTATTTCATTCCTTCCTACTCTTCCTTCCTTTGTTCCCTCCTTCATTCATTCCACATCTTCTCCTCTCTCTCTTTCAGACAAAGTCTGCTATGTCACCTAGACTGGCCTCTATGTCACAATCCTCCTGCATTAGCCTTCTGAGTGCAAGGATTACAGGCCTATGCTACTGCACCTGGCTCACATACTTCATTTCTTTTTATTCCCATGGCTACCCTTTGAAGTAGTTTGATGTATGGATCAAGAGCAAGCTCTGAGGGTTGGAATCCTAACTTTGCCATGAGCTAGCTGACCTTAGTTTTCTCATCTGCACAAGAGAATAAAGGCAGTATATAACATATGGAACTTTAAGGTACATTTAAACCTATCAGCCCACATTATTTCAAACAGTGCCTAGCACAGGGCAGGCAAGAAACCACAGGTCTTGGTGGTAAAATGTCCTAATTTTGTAGAGGACTAAACTGAGGCTGAGGGAAGTGATGCTTTCTATACAAGTCCTTTTAGGGAAATTGTATACTTTTCTGTAACTCAGCTAAAAACAAAACACAATTAACAAAATCAAATCACTTACCGTTTGCGATCATCAGGATTGATGGCGACTAAGGCTCCTCTATCCCAAATCCTGTCAAATTGGCTAATATTTGCCCTATCAGAAAGAAGGAGGGGGAAAAATGTAATATTTTCTATATGGAAATGTTCTTGGTCCAGTTCATCAAGGAATTAGAATCTCATGATTCTTCTCCTTCAGTCTACAGGGCTGTGCTGACTTGGGTATGAGAAGCTAATAATAAGTTTTAGGCAGCAGTTTCCTTATTTCTTTATGACTGGGAAGCACAAAGTAGGGACAGATGGCAGTGTGTGACATCTCCTGGTTTGGCTCCAGTATCAGAAACTCACAGGAGATGAGCTCTTACCTCCTGTGCCCTGTGTTTTGTTTTTGTTACAGGTGTAGGGGCAAGGTTGGAGCTACCACTTTCCTCAGTCTACCTCGCCCCTTCCTGCCTTGGGGCATAATACTGTCTTTCATATTCATGTTCAGTTTATAGTTGAGGCTGTCCTAATTGCAGAACAGTGACTCAAAACAATGCTTCATGAATGCTGCACAAATGGATGGCAGAGATGAGACATTCAAGCCTGGCCAACACTGCCGAGGAAGTACCCACTTTTAGTGCATAGGACTACATATTTATCAACATGAACTCCAAGACATGGAAACAATATGGATATTATATCCTGGATATAAGTGGTTTTTGGGGGGTTTCTCTTAGTTTTCTGTACTTCATGTCTTGTATATAAGATTATTGGATCAGTCAGTGGAAGGGAAAGGGAATCACAGAAACAGCAGGACAAAGGATGAACTAATATAACATTGATACTCACCTGACTCTATGTTGGCTATGAACCTTACAATTGGTGGGGGGCAAGTAGGGAGGAGTAAATGAGAGAAAATGAGGGAGGGGGTAACAGTGTTTAAAAACAAATGTACTCATTACCTTACATATGTAACTGTAACCTCCCTGCTCATCACCTTTTCAATAATGATTTAATACAGACTCAGTCCTACCTGGGAAGGTCAAAAATGCTGCAACAGTACAAAGAAATGTTCCCTGAAGAACTCTGGAATGACACAATGAAAGAAAAAAAATTCTACTTAATTTAGAAGTATTTGAATGATGAAGGAAAGAAAAGCAGACCCAAGTAAAGTCATGGAGGTAGAGAACACATATTCAACACAACTAATAATTCCATTACAGTTTGACAGTTCCTTTGTTTTTGTTTTGGTCGGTTGTGTGGCTTGAACTCTGAGCCTGGGCTCTGTCCCTGAGTTCTTCAGCTCAGTATATAGCGCAGGTCAAGACTTGAACTCACAGTCCTTCTGCCTCAGCCTTCCAAAGGCTGGGATAGTTTTTATACTGGTTTCATGTGTGTGCGCATGTGCGCGTGCACGCATGTGTGCGCATCCATCTTAGAGCTTGAACTCAGGGTCTGGGTATTGTTCCTAAGCTTTTTTTGCTCAAGGATAGCACCCTACCACTTGAGTCAGTGTCATATCTCCTTTTCTTACTTTTTGGTAATTAGAGATAAGACTCTCATCAATTTTCCTGCCTGGGCTGTCTGCGAACATATTTTCAGATCTCAGCCTCCTGAGTAGCTAGGTTTATTAGACTGGAGGCCCTGGTACCCAGCTATATATTGTTAATCCCGAGCTTCTTGCCATATATAATGTCTCAGCACTTCTGTGTGCTATTATGGGGGTCCTAGTATAGTATACATACTTACTCATGCTGAGGAAAACCTCGTAGAGTTATGAAATCATCATTTGCCCAAATCAAAACACACCTTAAATACCGTGGCACCAGGAATTTCTGTGATTGGTTCTTCTGAGTATGAAAGGTTTTGCTCCTTAAAAAATTCCCGTATCCCAAGTTCACTGATTTCCACACCAACCACACTGTGGCCCCGGTCTGCCAACCTGCACAAGATCATAGTCACAAATTTCCACTTCTAATATCCTACTAAATAAAGAGGTGGTGCCATAATCATATATTTTCTTTACTGGACATGGGAAATATAGCACAGTGGCAGAACACATGCCAGGCCCTGGGTTCAGTCCAAAGTTGGAGACAAGGGGGAGGAGAAAGAAGGGAGGGCATTAGGAGAGGGCAGGGCAAAAAAGCTCAAGTATTTTCTTTATAAGACCAGTGCTCTAACCCCTGAGCTATTGAGCCCTCACCCCCAAGTATTTTCTTTAAATGATTCACGAGCTTTCCTGGCCATGTAAAATAGTGGGCCTGTATTTTCTTTTCTTTCTTTTTTTTTTTTTTTGGCCAGTCCTGGGGCTTGAACTCAGGGCCTGAGCACTGTCCCTGGCTTCTTTGTGCTCAAGGCTAGCACTCTGCCACTTGAGCCACAGCGCCTCTTCTGGCCGTTTTCTGTATATGTGGTCCTGGGGAATTGAACCCAGGGCCTCATGTATAAGAGGCAAGCACTCTTGCCACTAGGCCATATCCCCAGCAGCCTATATTTTCTTAAAGCTCATGTTATTTGCAATTCTGAAGAATCAATTTATATGGCCATAGGTAAACAATTAAAATTTGGAAAGTTATATCTTAGCTTGCTGATTTAATATAAATATATTTGACTGGATGAAATGTTTTTTTCAATTCCCCTAAATTAGTGCTGTCCAGGAAAACTTTCTAGGGTGATGAAAATTTCTTTTCTTTTCTTTTTCTTTTTCTTTTTGCCAGTCCTGGGGCTTGAACTCAGGGCCTGGGCACTGTCCCTGAGCTTCTTTTTGCTCAAGGCTAGTGCTCTACCATTTAAGCCACAGCACTACTTAATTTAAAAGGGAAACAAACACATAGATTGTCACATGTGGCTCACAACTACTGTTGGAACACACAACGTTTAAACATTAGTATCCAAATATATAACAACTTCATAGATTTCTACTTATATACAATATACATCCAAAAATGTATTTTATTACCATGTATATCTAGTTGCCACTTTTTATTTCCTGGTAAGGTTTATAATGGTAGAATTCACACTTTTTGGACTCACAAGAAAATAGTACTAAAATGGTATTGATACGCAGCTTGACATCTTTTTCTGTGAGTATCTAATGTTTCTTGCTGACAAACATCACACATAAGTAAATGTGAGCTTTCCAGGCTGCCCAAGTTGTTCCTGAATCTGTCAACTGAGTTAGAACCAAACACATATTCTCAAAACAAGACCAGCACTAACTGTGCCTCCTATGTACCACAACTGAGCAGAGGGGAGCCCCCATCGCTACAGTGATACATTGTACCTTGTCTTATTATTCAAGTTAAATAAAAACAAAGGAAAAAAACACTAGCTTGTCTTTCTTATTTCCTAGGTAACTGACACACTGGCATTTAGCAACTTTTAAAATTACTTAGACATTTTTTAAGTTATACAATGTAAACAAAGATGTCATCCTATATTTCTATTTCCCAGCAGTGCAGAGAAATAAGGAGGCTTAGCCTACCATAGCATGGCATAGAAACAAAGCAAAAAAAAATTCTCAGAGAATATATATTTTTTTCACCTACATCATGTAAATATTCAAAGAATTAGTCATTAAAGACATGTGTGCTAATAGTTATCTGCTCCTACCATTTCATCTCCACTGCTTTTCCACAAAGAGGGAAAAATACCCTCAGTCCACTCTGGTCGTTAAGAAAAGTCTCTAGATGCTTCTTTAATAGCCTGGGAAGGAAAATAAAAAAGTATGACAGAGTTTGTTTGAATTAGCCTCAATGCATATAAGGAGCAGGGTTGTATGACCTTAAGAACCTTTCCCATACTATTTTACCTTACACCAACCTTAATGTGTATATAATGTTGATTATTATAATCTCAGTTTACACATAATGAAATAGAACTTGCTCAGTCACACAGCTAGTTAGTGGTAAATTTGACTTACACTTTGGGTTTTTCTGATGAATAATTAAAAATTTAAAAATATCTTCTTTCCCCTTAGGTATGTTTTAAATTTTCTATATTAAGCTCCAAATTTTTATTTAAAAAATGGCATGGAAAGGGACCCTTGGGACCCATACATTTTTCAAGGTTTATTTTATGGAAAATTCTCTAAATAAGTTTAACTCCTGTAGTTCATTTCCTTGGTAGTGTAGTGGTTAAGATCATCCCTATCAGAACCACACCCTGTTTTGTTTTGTGTTTTTTTTTCTGTAGAAAGTTTCAGTTTTATTTAATCCTTTCCAATTATGTATTTTTGCAGCTTCTAAGGAAAAATAAATAAAATAGAAGCTAAAGGATACTCAGTAATCTTTTCTATGTGCTTGACAAAAAATAACTTAAAAACTGTAACAGTAACAAGTGTTGGCAAGGATACAGAGAAATTGGAATTCTCATACATTGTTAGTGCACATGTAAAATGGTTTAGCCACTTCAGAAAACAGGCTGAATGTTTCTCAAAAAGCTAAACATAAAGTTACTATCTAACTTAATAATTATGCTATGATTGAAATCACATGATTATATAAAAACTTATGCATGAATATTCATGTAACTGCCTTATTCATAATATTTAAAAAAGTCTAAATTTCTATCATTTGATGAATGGATTAAACAAAATGTGTCACCCATGGAATATCTTATTCATTATTAGGAAGGAAATGTGCTCTTTGCCTTACTTATATAACTGCAACCCCTCTGTTTTTAGCATTTCCAAATAAAAATAATTTTTTAAATTAAAAAATAGTATTGATTCAAACAACAATATGGATTAGCCTTGAAAACACATGCAAGTCAAAGAGGCCAGGCTCCAAGGACCGCATAGTATATAGGAGCGCACACCCTGGTTCTTGAGGATGCTTTAACCGCTACTCTGCAAAAATGTCTCCTGGGAGGATGAGGTGTTTACCTGGAATAAAGTCCATCCACCATGATCAGCTTTTATTATAATCATTCTATTATCATACTATTACAATCCGCACTGGTCCCATCCTGTATCCTGACTGCTTCAAAGATGGCTCTGCTACTAAACATGCTATGCAGTTTCCTAGCCCATTGGTTAATTTCTCTCCAAGTCTCTTCTTCACTACTTACATATTACTTTTCTTGTGTGAATTCAGGTCCTACCACATGAGGCACAACCCCACTCCTCATAGGAAATACTTTAACATCAGAACACATGCTGTTGGAAAGTGGTCAGGTCAGCATATATATTAGGAAATATATATATGTGAAAAATGTGTATGTATATTTAATGAAACACACACATACACACACACACACATTAACTTGAAGAAACTGTATTTTTAAGTCAAATCATTATGCAACAGGAAAGAAAACCATACTACCAATTGGCCATAGATGCACTTGGATTTCTGTGATGCTATGTAATAGGGAAAGTCAAACTGTACTTCTTAAATATCAACCTAACATTGTACATTTGTTATTATTTCTATTTCAGTTTTGGCACAGCCTTTCTGCCACAGAGGAAATATGTCTTACTGATTTCCTTTTTCTTGATGAAATGCAGTGTCACCGGTCACCCACTTGTCTCGCCATTCTTCCAGGGTTAACACTCGGGTCTGACATACCTCAGAATCAGGGAACTCTTTAATATCAAGTGATGCTTTTATATCACCCATTGTTTGTGGACACTTCTGTCTCCAATCCTGAATAGAAAACATTTGCAAAGTGGTCAGATAAAGGCATTGCAACTATTGGTGAGCTAAGTGAAAAATCTATTATCCTTGGCAGTCTTGCTTTCAACTCCCTAAAAAGCCATATAAAATTACTTTTCATCAAGTCTAGTGATAGAGGCTTATCGTATACTTAGGATATACCTTAAAATTTGAATTATACTTCAACAGTGGAACAGAATGTATAACTTTGACTTAAGTTTAAAAAAAAAAAAGGAGAAGAGGGGCTGGGAATATGGCCTAGTGGCAAGAGTGCTTGCCTCATATACATGAGGCCCTGGGTTTGATTCCTCAGCACCACATATATAGAAAATGGCCAGAAGTGGTGCTGTGGCTCAAGTGGCAGAGTGCTAGCCTTGAGCAAAAGAGAAGCCAGGGACAGTGCTCAGGCCCTGAGTTCACTGCCTAGGACTGGCCAAAAAAAAAAAAAAAAAAAAAGGAGAAGATACAAAATATTAGGCATTCCAGTTTATAAATTTTCTAAGTTTAGAATTCTTCTAGCATATTATACTTTTAAAATTATATTTGCTTTTATAGAAGTTTTAGCAGTGTTGCAATCCATACAGTTTGGAGAGTTCAAAGATATGGGTGAACAAATGCAGCACTGACACTAGACAGTGTGTTGAAAATGAGCTATACAACTTGTCCGGGGGAGGGGTTGAGAGAGAAAATACTGGGAGAAAATGAGGGAGGGGTAACACTGTTCAAAAAGAAATGCACTCATTATATGAGTTGTATAACTGTAACTCATCTGTACATCATCTTTACCATAAATTGAACCATGAGCAATATACTCTCAACCTTATCAGTCATCAGTTTCATCTTCTTGGGAAAACTCTCCTGGATTTGAACCAGGACCTTGTACTTGCAAGGCAATAGCTACTCTAGTCATGCCCTAGGCCTTTTTGGTTTCATTTTGTCAGGTAGTCTCCCACTTCTGCCCAGGTAGCCTCAGACAACAATCCTAACTATGTTTCTAGGATTACAGACATGATCTACCTTACCTGGCTTATTCATTGCAGCTTGTTAGCTTTTATGGGCTAGTCTCAAACTGTAACTCTCCTGTCTCTGCCTGTTAAGAGTAGCTGGGATTACAGGCACAAGCTACATCTGGCCTACCTTGGATGGTCTTGACTCTTGGTTGATACCTACCATTTTTTAATCTCTACCCTGACCCTAGACCCTGGAGAATTCCTTCTTGACTGCATCTCTGTCACCTCCATCCCAAGTTTCTTGTGGGTTTTTGTTTTGGTTGTTGTTGTTCTGGTTAACATCCTTATATTAGTGAACCACATTGCCTCAGCTTCCTGAGAAGATGTACAGGAAAAAAACATTTTTGTGTCTGTTTTTTTGGTTGTGGGCCTTGGATTCAGGGCCTCGGTGCTGTCCCTGAGTTGTTTTGCTCAAGGCTAGCACTCTACCCCTTTGAGCCAAAACTCCATTTCTGGTTTTCTGGAGATTAACTGAAGAGTCTTATGGCCTTTCCTGTCTGGGCTGGCTTCAAACAGCAATCCTCAGATCTCAACCTCCTGAGTAGCTAGGATTACAGGTGTGAGCCCACCAGTGCCCAGCATTTTTTTTTTCTTGGCACTTGAATGAATAAAATGTCTAGGCTAATTGATGAACATTTCTATGGAGTTGATGGTTAGAAATAATTTCTTTTGTGATTTTGAAGGACTTGTTCCACCATAGCTGAGCCTCTATGGTTAGTGTTTGAATTGAAAGACACACTGATCCTGATATTTGCCATGTAACAATTCTTCCTGCCCTCACATCTTTGCTTTGCCCCTTTGTTTGAGCAATTTCACAATCCTATGCCTTATTTTCGGGCTATGTTCCTCTATCAGGCCAAGTTCATGAAATCTTGGAGTGTTGGCAAAAGAGTAATACATCAGTGTAGTTATCTACCCTAGTGCTTTTGGCTAGGTGAGTGGAGAATTCAGACAAGTTGAGACATGCAGTGAAAGTGAGAGGAAAGCCTATTAGGAAGGGAGTATATCAGAGATGTGATGAAGGGCAGAGGAAGGAGACAGATTATGTGGTATCTTGCGATGGGAAGGTGGTACTTTAGGTCATGCTCAGCAATCTTTGAGGCACAGGCATGAGGGTAGAATTTCAAGGAGGCAGAGTCTAAGTAACTTCTCATAGCCACTGTGGTGCCTCTTGCTCTCCACCTAGTGCTAAAAAGCCTAGAGGTGAGAGAGGCCATTCACTGTACACAGATGGCTCAGCTTCAGTGAAATGAGGAAGGCACAGCCTTAGGAAAACTTTGCTTAGAGAATGCTGATTCAGCCTTATTACCTCTCTAAATGGCTTGAATCACCTGCCTCTAAGATTTTGTAGCTTCTAAGATTTTCCCTATATGGGAGGTTGAGGCATTTCTTCCCTACATTGAAAAGTTCTGCTGGTACCTGAGCTCTGTCCTAATGTCTGCTTTCGTTAAGGTTTGGTCTCTACCTCACACATGTGGTTGTCTTAAAAAGCCTGGTGCAAGCTGTTTTGGCTGCTGGTGTTTGAGACAGGAGCTCACTATGCTGTCACTAGCCTTTTAATAAAGACTCCCAACTTGAACTTTCAAAATGTAGCTTCTCAGTTTTCTTGCTATACCACAAATTCAAGCAGGGGCAAAAGCTATGCATAAGGAGTCAACAGTTACAGGTATAACCTGGCTGATCATTCTCTTAGTGCTGGATCTCCTGGGTTCCAGAAAAGTTGTTACTGATTGAGGTTATCACTTGAGAACAATCTGGTTTCTCTGAGCAGATTGCTCTTCCAGCCCTAGGGTGCAACCTGGTTATTCGATGTAGTGGTCCTCACTTAGGATTTATCTGCCCTGCAAAATCTGTTGTTTCTTAGGGTTAGTTTCAGTCCCTCCTCATAGAAATGTCATTGATCAGTTCTGTCTTTCCCAGAACCCAAAGTGACTGTAAAATGACTGTGGCCAGGAATGGCTTGGAATAATGACAAATGCAAAATGTAGGCAGAGATGTCAGGCTTTGCTTCTGCTTTCAGTTACTTTGTGGCAGCAAAAAAAGTTGAAGTATCAATTACAAATATACTTTCAATAGACTGCAAGTGGCTTATCTCTAGAGGGAGAATAACAGTTTTAGCAGATGGAGTTTGAGAACAGTTATTATGTTGCCTGGTGAGAAATTCCTACCCCTGGGTTTACTCTACAGGTCTGAGGTCATTAGTGGGTAGGAAGTTTAATTACAGTACAATGTTTTCTTTAAGGGACCTTGTGAACTATTCCTCCTATGGTCATGGGTTTGTCTCTCTGCTGTCACCAATTTTCCTCTTTAAGGAGTAGAGACCTCAAATAAAGTTTGTGTGTGTGTGTTGGTTCTGAGGCTTGAACTCAGGGCCAGGGCACTGTTAGTGAGCTTTTGGGCTCAAGCCTAGCATTCTACCTGTTGAGCCACAGCTCCACTTTCCACTTTTTAGTGCAAAATTGGAAATAAGAGTCTCACAGACTTTCCTGCTCAGTATGGCTTTGAACTACGATCCTCAGATCTCTGCCTCCTCAGTAGCTAGAATTACAAGTGTGAGCCACTGGCGCAGGGCTCAATTTTTGTTAGGTTTTCTTTGCTGATCACCATTATTCATGGCTAGCTACTACCTATCAGATGCTCACATCAGTTTTTAATTTTCTTCCTCTTCTTTTCACTTATTTTTTACTTATGAAATTGCTATTCATGACTGCTGTTATGCATTTCTCACCTTTTTAAAATTTCTCTTTACCTAGTTTTAATCTTGCTTTAAAAAAAAAAGAGCGATTATCCTAACTTTCATCTACTTTTCTATTTACTTTTCCTGCTGTTAAGTCTTTCATTCTCTGGAGCTCCTTTTCTTTCTTAGGTGTTCTTTTTCGTACTATTCTGTTCCTATTTCATGAGTATAATATTCTATCTTATTTATTGCATAATCTGTTACTCTCAAGTCAATTTTCCTATTGACTTGCTTTGGCTTCTTTCAAATTAGACCCTAATTTTCAAATCAAAGCCAAATTAGAGTCATTGCTAGAGCTTATTGATCCTTATCTGTTCAGATTCAAAAGTAAATACCAAGCAACCAACCAAAAACTCAGATCAGAAGTTTAAGAATGTGGTGAGGCTTTTTGCCTCACTGTAGTATGAGGTGGTTGGGGTTCTTTTGGAAAATTGAGGTGTAATTTCAGGCTAAACATCCCTATTCTATAAATGTAAAATTCAAAATGCTTTGAAATCCAGAAATTTTTAGGAGCCAACATGATGTTTAAAATGTTTCAGATTTTGGATTTTCAGATTCAGGATGTTTAATCAGTAAAATTAGTGGAAATACTCTCCAAATTTGGAACATTTCTATTTCTAAACATTTTGATAAAGGGCTACTCAAACTGTACCTGTGTGGTGTGGTACCCTAGACAGATCTTCTTTTCTTCTTTTTTAAAAATATAACTTTTGGTATAAATCTTTTTTTCCGTATTAGCGTTGCTTAGTTGTAGAAAAGGGTTTCACTTTGACATACCCATAAGTGTGCAGTGTCCACTAATCAGACTCACCTACTCTCTGTCACTCCTGAGTCTGTGAAACTCTTTATCAGGTATCTGCTTGCTTTCAATGTTCTCAATTTTGTTTTTGTGTCCTTTTTGTTCTCCCTATTCAAAAGGTTTGTACCACTGAAGGAGGGATTCAAAATAGATAAGAGTTCAACCTCTATTTCTATACTGTCTGTATTGTCAAATAATTTTTCTCATTGCTTCTTTTTTTTTTTTTTGGTATGGGACTATACAAAGGGAACTGAGAAAAAAAGGACATGTAAACAAAATCACAAATCCATCTGATCATTAAGGGGACTGCTTGTCCTTGCAATAATAAAAGCAACAGATCACTGCTCTCCCAACATTTCCTTTACTCTAGTAGTGAAACTAATTTACTTTGGGGTTTATGACTGTGGTATTATGGGCAGATCTAAATTAGTGATTTACTGGTGGAACAGCAGACATCATACTGAGCAGGAATTTAAGAAAAAGTTTCTCTTTTGTTGCACAATTTGGTTCCCTTGTGGCTAGGATTCAAAAAGGAATCTCCATCATTGGAATGAAATTCCCTTCTCAGCAGGTAGCAAATGATTTTTGCATAGGCCTCAATGGTGTCAGGAGTTTGCTGGGAGGTCAGCAGGAACTATCTGATTATAAAGAGTACAGAAAAGCAAGAGAATTACATTCCCTTCCCCCACCATCTGTTTTTGTTTCAGAAACTTCGGAACCAAAAGCCAGCCCTCCTTAAGAACTCTTTTTACAGGAAATAAAAGGGAAGCCTAATCTTTATCACAGAGCACAGCAATTGCCCAACTCTGTCCCCCACAAACCTCAACGGTAACAACGTTGTAAACACAGTTTCTCAACTGGGTCATCACCAATTCTGGAGAAATAAAACGTCTCTCAACACGACGGAAGTGCAAAGTTAGAGAATGAGAACAAGTAAAAACTGCAGGAATTCCTAGTCGTAAACATTAATTTCCAGTGTGCTTATAGTCAGCTTGTCTTTCCGGCTTCTGCGGTGGTTTTATTGTTAAAAATCGAAGAGTCTCTCCCTTAAGGTATAGATGACCTGGAAAGTTTTATTAAAAGCCTCCCAGGAGCACGCCTTAGGATCTTGACAAGGCCCCAGCCCTTCCCCTCCCCCTCCAAAGGATCACTTCACTTTTCTGGCAATATTTCTTTCTTTTTTTTCCCCCTTAAACAAAGAAAATCGTTAGTACATAGCAATGTCTTGGAACCCATTAAAACCAACTCGTTATTCCCAGTTTTTGCTTCTGTCCTCTAAGCCCCTTCCCTAAGGCCATCCGTGCTTTTTAAGGAAGGCCTACTCCGAGATAAGCAGTCCCGGGCGGTCAACACAGTGCCACCAAATCGTCCCCCGGCTCACCTGCTCGCCCCGGACACCGGAGATGGTTATTTAGCGAAGGTCAGCGGCGGGTCTGTGGCTCTGAGGCTGCGCCTCTGGCCTCTGGCCCCGCCCCCACGAGGCCCCACCCCACACCGGGGCACGCCTCCAACGAGGCCACGCCCCTCCGCAGGCTCTGGGTTTGCGCAGCGGCGGAAATGGCCGGGGCGGAGCGAGCGCCGCGGTGCCAACGAGGGCGGGGAGCCTCTCGCTCACTGGTCCCGCTGGCTCCTCCCACCCCGGGTCACGCCGTGATAGGGGCGGAAGCGGTGGTGGCGGGGGCGGCCGAGCGCGGGGGCTGCGGCCGGCGGGCGCGGACCTCGCTGTCCCGTGCGCGCGGCTCCGGAGGGGCGTGGGTAGCTGCGCCCGGCGCGGCGCGCGCTCCCAGGTGGGGTGACTCGCGGCTCCCGGGGAGCGGCGTGGGGGCGGCGGCGGCGGAGTTCGGGTGACAGCGCTGCACAAAGCGGCCGGGCTTGGGGTGCGCGAGCGCCCCTCCTCCAGGTGAGCTGCACCCCTCGCCCGGGCTGGGGAGGAGGACTGGCGCCCCAGGGCCCCCTGGTGGGACGCAGGTGCGGGGGGGGGGGCTGGGGCTGGGGGGGTCGTGGTGACGGGGTTCTCCGGGCGTTGCAGTCGGCTGGGTTTCCAAACCCCTTGAAATGTTTTCCTTTCTCTTCAGCGGCGCCTTCACCCCAAGACTCGGTGCACCTCTTCCGCGCAAAGGTGAGCCCCGGGGGTCGTGGTGGGAGAGGACACGGGGAAGCGTTGGGGTTGCGAGGCGGCTGCAGCTGGCACCTGGATTCTTGGGGCTCCCTCCTGAGGGGGGGGCAGTGAGAGCCCTTCACCTGGGGTGGGGAACCCCGCGTTCGGAGAGTCCCGGACCGCCGTCGGGTGGCGGCGGGGTGCCGGCGCGGGCTTGCTGGTAGGTGTAGCCCTGGGGACGCGTGGGGTGCGGGGAGACCTGGCTAGATCTGCGGGGTTGCTGGGGTGACTCCCCTGGGGTTGGGCACCGGCGAAGGGGCAGCCAGGTTAGCGTGGCTGTTAGTTCGTCCACAGCCCGCAGCTGCCTGATGAGAGAGGAAAGGAAGGGGCAGGCCCAGCTGTGGAAAGTTGGGGTTCAGCGATCTGGAACCCAGCCAGAGGCCCAGCCTTTTTTTCTGGGTGAGTTTGCCAGGACTCCATAGACCACTGGGAGTTGAGGGTGGGGATGGGATTGGAACTCCCATTTTGTACATGGGTACGCTTTGCCATTAAAAAAAATCCATTATAGTAAAAGATCAGAGGGAGGTGGGGTTTCTTCAGGAAACACTTGAGAAAATTACCGTCACTAATTAATTGTTGCCTGGAAAAGACGAACAGGGAAATGGGAATTCACGGTTGACTTAATTGAACTGGGTATGGAGTAATTTAATCATGGTATTGGATCCATATTTCTGAAAAATTGGAGTAAGATTATTAAGGTAGTAATCTTGCCTTTCCTTTAATTTAAATGGCCCTTTTAGTGGACCCACTTCTCCGGAGAAATTTCTAGTAGCTTGTCCTATTTTTAGAAGTTTTGAGGGTCCCACTTAATTTTTAAGTCTATCCTAGAGTCCCTCTGATTCATATTTTCAGTCATTCTGCAAGTGTGTTAACTCTTTAATGAACGTGATTAGAAACACCTGGGAGTTAAAACCAAAACTCTGAATTTAAAATTAGGAAGAAATGTGCTTATAGAATGTTGAACGTTAAGCAGATGGATTTCGTTTTGTTTGCTGTCTTTTTAATTTGAAGAACCTGATGAGATAGTATATTAGTTAGAATTAGTGAGATTTAAGTATTTTTAAGATGCTTAAAAGCACTAAATTTGAGTCATTGCAACCTTAAATTCTTTTTTTCCCTTCATTTTGAGACCCAAGGGCCTACCAATAGTGGAACTAAATGTTAAGTTCCTAAAAGGAATAGAAGCAGGTAACTACTGATTTCATAATTCAAGGTGAAAATGAGCTACCTTAAAACGATCATTCAGATTTAATGATGGCTTTTATAGTTCATATTTTCATTTTCTGTTTAACCTTTCCCTGAGTTATATTTGTTGCATGAAGTACATATTTTCCAGTGTGCGAAGTATTCCATGAAATTTCTAGAAAGCATGCATGCTTTGGGGAGTGCAATCATTCTTAGGTTAAAACGTTGCACAAACCTGGTTTATTTCATTTGTGAAAGTTCTAAACTTGACATTGACTTCAGATGTTTTTATTATGCTTACATATCCTATGTATTTCTGAAATACATAGCCTAAGCATTTGTAAATATATATTTATACATTCTTTATTTGTAGTTCATTTTATGAATATGTGCTTTATGTATAAACGAAGAGATTTATATGTCTTCATCTGTGTTAAAATTTATATGAATGGTTATTAGGTTGGACAGCATTTTGAAAATACAAATGGGAAAGTAGAAAAACCTTTATTGAATACAAGATGGCTATGTAGGTAGAAGAAAGTTGTATGTGTGCATGTGTTTGCTGGTCCTCTGGTTTGAACTCAGGGCCAGGGCACTGTCCCTGATGTTTTTTTTTGCTCAAGGCTAGCACTCTACCACTTGAGCCACAGCTCCACTTCTGGCATTTTTGGTGATTAATTGGACATAAAAGTCTCATAGACTTTCTGCCTGGGCTGGCTTTGAATTTCTATCTTCAGATCCCAGCCTCCTGAGTAGCTAGTAGATTAAAAAAAAAAATTATTGCTTTAGCATTTCAGCCAATGGGGTAGAACTAAATGACAGTGCATTTCAGTGCTGAGGATCAAACCCAGGCCTCATGCATACTGAGTTGTGCTTCCAATTTCCCACTGTGCAGCCTCCTTGGGTGGTACTGTTTTAAAATAATTATAATGCATTTTGAAACCTGTGGCTTATGTGTTTGCACTACCACTATATTGGTTTTAAGAAAGCGAAGAGATAAGCTAAAGGAAAACCATCTCTAATATTGATGTCACAGTTTCTCAAAGTCAGAGTAATGGCAAAACATTTTCACCTGCCATTAATCATCTTGGAGGGAACAGTCTTGTGGACCGTAGTAAAATTCATACATAGGAAGCCAGGAGATCCTCCCAGCTTTTCAACAAGATACAGATTATGTGGAATTTGTATTTTAGGGTACTGCATTTCTGCTTCCTACTTGCTAATCTCTATGTTGGTTTCTCATCCTTCATTTTGTGTGTGTGGTAAAAGGATGGGCCAGGAAAGACGACATAATTAAAAATCCATCTATTGATTACTTATGCCAAGTATTTTTTCTTCCTTAGTGAAAAAAATTTGAATAGCCCACAGTCTCATGCATAATTTAGATTTTAGTTTTTGTAACTGATGTTGATAGACTAGTTTGAGAACTTGTAAGATTTTTCTAGTAGAAAACAATGAAGTGCTTCTATTACACAAGATTCTTTTGTTGAGCAGGGACCATAGACAGAGTGCCTACTACGTGTATCTTACTAAAAGAGAATGAGTTATTAAACTACACTAAGGCGTAAAAAAACAGGAACTGATAAGAAAACACAGCAAAATGAAGGCACATAACAAAAACTAGGTTTTTTTCTTAATCCAAGTTTACAGATAATTGTGGAATTTTTTTGATGCGTAATTTTTTTTGGATCATTACATGTAGGTTTATTTTCCTTTTTGCTGGTTATTTTGGAGAGAAGGGAGTGTTCCAGACTTTCCTGCTTCTGATTGCTATCCTCCAGATTTCACCGCCTCGAGTAACTAAGATTACAGGTGTAAGCCTCTAGTGCCCAGCTGGAGTCTCATTTTTAAATGTGTATAGTGGTAGTGGATAATAGTTATTGAATATTTATGGCAGTATTCGTGCTTTAAATATGTTGTCTTATGTAATCACCTGCCACATTAGCCAATGTTAGTATTTATGACTGACCTTTATTTTCTTTTGCAGATTGTCAAATACAATGGCAGCCCCCCGGGGCAGGTCAAAAAAAAGAACAGCCACTTTTGATCTTTCTCAGGATTGCTTGCCTTTGAGGAGCTCCGGTAGGCAGGTATTAACCCAACTTGTTCATTTGGTGGAGCTTGGTTGAGCAAAGCAGAGTTCTGTGAATGGGACTGGAGAATTGGAGATGGGAAGAAAGCCCCAGTCCTCAAGTTGCTTGCCAAGTCGTGGAGAAATGCTCAGCACAGCAATACCGCTTTGTGATAAAGTGACCTTGGTGCCCATAGTAGGGTGTTTGGCAGAGGATACCGGGAGGGTGAAGGCATAGAATGTGAATCAGCATGAGATGATGGGAGACCAGGTGCTTGCTTCCAGAGAGGATGCTATGGCAAGGTCATGCTTGGCCAGGAGGCCATTCACAGGCATAGTGGTGAACGTTGTTACAGGGTTATTTGTAGGACTTTTTTGGGGGGGGAGGGGGTGGTGCTAGTCCTGGAGCTTGAACTCAGAACCTGAGCACTGTCTCTAAGTTTTTTAGCTCGAGGTTAGTGATGTACCATTTGAACCATGGCTTTTCTTCTGGCTTTTGGCTGGTTAACTGGAGTCTCATGGATTTTCCTGCCCAGGCTGGCTTTGAACTTTGATCTTCAGATCTCAGCCTGCTGAGTAGCTAAGTATCAGCTACCTGCATCCTGCTCTGCAGGACTCTTTTTGGAAGAGACTGTATTTTAGTAAAAATTGAATGCTCTAACAGTTTTTCTAGGGTTTTTCATCTATGATAGTGACAAGGTTGAACTGTCTTAAGGAAATTTTTTTTTTTTTCGGGTGTTAGTAGGGTTTGGATTTGAGACTTCAAGCTTACTGGGTTTTCGCTGTATCATTTGAGCCACATCTGCAATCCTTTGTTAATTTTGTGATTGGGATTTATTTATTTATTTATTGCCCAGACTAGCTTGAACTGTGGTCTTCCTATGGTTCCTTCGTGCTAAGGCTGGGATGAAAGGCGTGCACCATCACACCCAGCATTTTCTGTTGAAATGCGGGTCTCATAAACTTTTTGCCAGAGCTAGCCTGGAGCCCCGATCTTTCCAATTTCAGCCTCTCACATAAGTGGAATATCGGGCATCTGTCACTTTGTCCAACTATTGGTTGGGAAGGGGTCTTATGATGGCTTTTTCCCTAGGCTGTCTTGGGACTGCATCTGAATAGGTGTTCAAGTAGCTGCAATTACAGATGTGAGCCCCAGTGCCTGGCTAGGGGAAAAAAACCCCAAAAACCTTTAAAAATGATAGCACTGCCATGAAAGCCCATTGTGATTTATTTGTTCTTAGATAGGTATCATTAAAGTGCTATCTAGATTTCTGGCAAGGTAGTGAGTTATTTGCATAGTGCAATTGTGGGAAAGTTTTAAGACTGGTCAGCCCCTGTCTGCTGTTTACCTTCACATTTTGAACTCCCAATGCATGATTTTGGTGGTATACTTTTTGCTGCTATCACCCCTGGTCAGTCACAGGAAGTCTTTTTGTGTGTATGTATGTGTGGGTTACTGGGGCTTGAAGTCATTGCCTGGGCACTGTAACTGAGGTTTGGTTTTGCTCTTTTTTTTTTTTTTTTTTTTCTGTTTTTGCTTAAGACAGATACTCTACCACTTGCCACACCTTGACTTCTGGCTTTTTGGTGGTTAATTGGAGATCAGAGTCTCATGGACTTTTTCTGCCCAGGCTAGCTTTGAACTGCAGATCTTCAGATCTCAGCCTCCCGAGTAGCTAGGAACACAAGAGTGAGCCACTGGTAACTGGCTTAATCCCAGGAAATCTTAACCTCAGCTGCTTCTCTCACAGGCAAAGAAGAAAGTGACAGAGCCAATAGATGAGGAGGAAGATGGCATGTCAGAGAAGAAGTACAGAAAATGTGAAAAGGCAGGCTGCACAGCAGCCTGTCCTGTGTGCTTTGCAAGTGCTTCTGAAAGGTTTGTCCCAGGGCCTTGGCTCTCTTGCCCATGACTGCGTGCTTTATGGGAATACCATACCATTCTTGAAGATAGTTTTCCTAAAGATAGATACAGATACTGTAAGCCATCTAATAATAGAGACGTTGCTCAGACATTTGCTGCTCACCACAGTCTGCTTCCTACCTAGCCTTATGGGAGGGACCACACTGAAGTCAGTTGTAATTGAGTGTCGTCTTTGCAATGGATCCTGGTTGATGCTGTTCTGGGGTGGGGGTGGGGTGAGATGGGGCTCTGATGGTAGCAAGGACAGAGGATTTGAACTCCTAGTGGGTACCAGTATGTGTTGCTTGTCACCCTACTTTACTTCTCCATCAAGTCACTTGTCTTTTCTTCCCATGTCCATCCATGTACAGGTCTCATAGCAACTATGTAATTAATAGTAGTCCCGCCATTTTTGCTGGGGTGGCACAAAGAAGACCTGTAACTTCCAGACAGGAAAGATTCTTCAACCAAGGCTTAAGGTTGATTAAAACTTAACTAAGTTTCACATGGTGCTCTACTGCTTGAGCCACACTTCCGAGCCCCATTTGTTTTCAACAGAGTTGGTAGTGGCCGTGCTCATAGTAGTGTGAATCCTCATCCTTTCATCAGCTCTTTGATAAATTGTGTTGCCAGATCACCTGCTTGACATGCAGGTGGCAACTGGCCAGTTCTGTTCAGTGCTCAGTTTTGGGCCAGAGGTTATCCATAGACTCTGTCACATGCATGCACTTAGAGCAAGCCCAGTACATCATGTTTCACTCCTGTAATACCACCAGTGCTCCTGGGGGACCTAGTCAGATTCCTGTGCCCCAGGCAGCCAGCCAGCCAGGTTAGCTCCCCTGCAACCTCCCTGGGTATTCCTGGTACAGCATCTCTAAATACTTAATGCTTTAAATTTGGAAACTTTTTTGAGATTGAGCATCATGCTACTAGTGGAAAATTCTACCCCGACTTTGTGTGATTGGACCTCAGTCAGAACACAGGCACACTAAGTTTTGTATAAAATTTACTTCCAGGCTATGTGTGTAAGGTGGATATAAGACATGATTTTTTTCCCCCAGTTCTGAGGCTTGTGCTCAGGGCCTGGGCACTGTCCCTGAGCTGCTTTTGCTCAAGGCTAGCACTCTACCACTTGAGCTGCAGCTCCACTTCTGGCCGTTTTCTGTATATGTGGTGCTGGGGAATCCAACCCAGGGCTTCATGTATACAAGGCAAGCACTCTTGCTACTAGGCCATATTCCCAGCTCCTTAATGAAGGTTCCTGCTTTTTTTCTGTTTATGTGGTATTGAGGAACCAAACCCAGGGCTTCACGTATGCCAGGCAAGCATTCTACCACTAGGCCATATTCTCAGCCAAAGACATGAATTTTATGTTTAGGTTGGGTCCCTTGTCTAAGATCTCATTCAGTATATTCAGGTATTCCAGAGTCTGAAAATATTCTGACACCTAAATCCTTTCTGGTCCCAGTCATTTGAGACAAAGGGTCATCAGCGTGTATTCTGTGTTAGTCATCCATTTCAGTTTTCCCTGTTAGGTCATGGCCCAAGAGTAAGCCAGTGGAGATCTTATGAAATGGGCCCAGGATGATAGATATTTTTGTGTTTTTAATTGAGATGTATTTATTCATTAACACAAATTTTGTTATTTTCAGATGTGCCAAAAATGGCTACACATCACGATGGTATCACCTTTCCTGTGGGGAACATTTCTGTAACGAGTGTTTTGACCATTACTATAGAAGGTTTGTTCACTAATAGAGGTTTCTTTCCTTGGTGGAGGGGCCGTGGCAAAGGCAGTCATGGAGCAGTTAAGGCTTTTTTAGGCTTACTAGATTTTTGGACTGTTTTCAGCCTTGGCTTTGGCCAGGAATTTGGTCCTATAGTTGGTGTGTGCTTATGAGTACGTATGCTCAGAATGCAAAAATTACCCACCACAAGTCTTTTACTGTAGTCTACCACTAGTCTGTGTCATTGAGATATGCTACATCTAGAGCAAGTTCTGGAAGTTCTCTAAGCTGCTTGGCTATTCTGTCACAATGCAGAGTGGTTGTGTTACAGAATTAACAGGAGAGAAGCTACCAGTTAGATAGGTACTGGACAGCCAGACGACCATCCCTTATTTTTATTTCCACCCCCAGATATCCTAGTAGGTGGTAAAGAAATTTTATTGAAATTTTGGAGAAATCAGACTTTGATTTTCTATCTTTAATTAGACTATATAACTTTTTTAACTTCCCAAACTTTAGCCTTCTTTAGGTTTAATTTTTTATTCTCTAGTTTCCTAAGGTAGAAGCTTAAAGTTATTTGTGATTTTTTCCCCTAATAAATGCATTTAATGGTACAAGTTCCCCTCCAAGTAATGTTTAGCTCTATTCCAAAATTTTTTTTTTTTGGTCAGTCCTGGGCCTTGGACTCAGGGCCTGAGCACTGTCCCTGGCTTCTTCCCGCTCAAGGCTAGCACTCTGCCACTTGAGCCACAGCGCCGCTTCTGGCCGTTTTCTGTATATGTGGTGCTGGGGAATCGAACCTAGGGCCTCGTGTATCCGAGGCAGGCACTCTTGCCACTAGGCTATATCCCCAGCCCTATTCCAAAATTTTTTATTCAATTTTTTTTAAACTGAGAGCCTTGTACTCATGACTGGGCTCTCTACCACTTAAGCCACACCTCTAAACCTGCTATTTTTGCTTGTTATTTTGAAGATGGAGTCTCTCTGACTTTTCTGCCTGATCTGGCGTCAAACTTAATTTCCAGATCTTAGCTTTTTGAGTAGCTAGGGTTAACAAGTGCGAACCATTTTTTTTCCTTATTTTTTCTTTTCTTTCTTGATACAGTATAATTATATAGTCCAAGCAGATCTCAAACTCAAAATCCCGCGTCAGCCTTTGGAATGCAAGGATTATAAACGTGTGCTACTATGCTTAGCTCCAAAATGATTTAATTCTTCCTGAGTCTTTTTCTTTGATTCGAGGTTATCTTGAAGCAAATTGGTTTTTTTTTACCCATATAATTGGATTAAAGTGTCATTTTCTGGGATTTTTTTGTGGGTAGTGGGTTCAAATTGAATATCTCTATTTTTTGGTCTAAGACTGGGACTTGAACTTGATATCTGACCCTTTCACTTATTGACTGGCACTCTACCACCTGAACTATGCCTGCAACCCCTTAAATGAGTGTCCTTAATGGCTATATATCTATATTTCTTATTTTAATAGCCATCCTTTCCACCTTTGAAAATATAAGCTAATTCTTCTATTAATACTCTGCCCTTCTAACTAGCGTTTCATACTAAAACACAGGGATGTCCCCTTCTGACAGCCTGTGGTATATGAGCCATACTCACTTCCCTCCCATGTACCAAGTGTAGTAATGTACCTTACGTAAGATTTACTTATTTTTCGACCAGTCCTGGGATTTGAACTCAGGGCCTGGGTACTCTCCCTGAGCACTGTCCCTGTTCCTGAGTACTCAAGGCTAGCACGCTACCACTTGAGCCACAGCTCCGCTTCTGGTTTTTTCTGTGTATGCGGTTCTGAGGAATTGAACTCGGGGCTTCATGCATGCTAGGCAAGCGCTCTTCCCACTAAGCCACATTCCCAGCCCCTCATATAAGATTCATTATCCTGTGTCATATTTTGGAAACATGATTCACTTACAACCTGATCTGTTCATTTTGATTGTTTGCAGCCATAAAGATGGATATGAAAAATACATTACATGGAAAAAAATGTGGACCAGTAATGGCAAGTCAGAACCTAGTCCCAAAGCGTTCATGGCTGACCAGCAGCTCCCCTACTGGGTAAGAGGAGTGGTGTTCTGGTTGGTCTATTGGTAGAGCTAAAAGCAAGAGGAATGGATGGAGGTACTGAGTTTTAGGAGCTCTTTCTTACATTTATTGTCCTGTGATTATTAAAGGTGTAATTTTTGTAGCAAGGTGAGTTCAGCAGAGTATAGGGGAAATTCAGCATAAGCCGGGCACTGGTGCCTCACATGTGTAATCCTAGCTACTCAGGAGGCTGGGATCTGAGGATTGCAGTTCAAAGCCAGCTCAGGTTTAAAAGTCCATGAGATTCTTAACAGGAGAAAAGTTGGAAGTGGAGGTATAGTTCAAATGATTGAGTGCTAACATTGAGAAAAAAAAGCCATGTGAGTTTAAGCCCTAGTACTGGCACAAAGAGAAGAAAGACTCAGCATAAGCTGATGCTAGACATGGTAGGGTTTTTTTTTCTGTTTATATTGTTACTAAAATAATTTTGTACATTGTAAACAAATCTTAAATTTAAAAATCACACCTTATAATTTTACAACTTTCCATTGTCTCATCCATTTTCTTCTTAGCTATTCTCTGAAGAGATATTTTAGAAATTGCACTTTTTACATGAATATTTCTCAACAAATAATGTGCTGATCTTTAAAGTATAAGTGATTTTTTGTGCACACTTAGGAAAATTGACGTAAAATTCACATTACACCATTTTGGTTGTTTCCTTTTCTATTTGGTGCTAGTGATTAACCTAGGGCCTTGAGCATGATAAGCTCTACCTTAGCCTTCGTAATTAATCATTTAAAACTGTTCACTTCAGTGTGACATTTAGTGTGTTCAGTTCAAGCAGCCACCATCTCTTAATTCTGAAGTGTTTTCATCAGCTACAAAGGAAGTCTGTCACTCATTAAGTGCTCAGCTGTTAGTCCTCCTGCCTTCCATTGCCTGAAACTACTAATCTCTTTTCAGTCTTTGTGGATTTACTGTTTCGGAGGCTTCATATAAATAGGCAGTATATGACCCTTTTGTGTTTCAGAAAATTCATTTACCATATATTTGGGGGTTTGTACATATTATAGCATATGTCAGAATTTCATCTTGCTTTATAGATAAAAAAATATGACATTAGAAGGAAGGATATACCTCATTTTGTTTATCCATTTAACTTTTTTGAGGGCTAATAACTGGGGCTTGCATTCTGGTGCCTTGCTCGGTTAACCATTTGAACCATGCCTTCAGCCCAGATTTTTGCTGGTTAATTGGAAATGGGAGTTTCTCAGACTGTCTTGCTCTGTCTGGCTGATTTCAAACTTGAGGTCCTTTTGGATATCTTCCTTCTGAGTAGGCAGGATTTTAGATGTGAGCCCTTGGCCTGGCTCCATCCCTTCACCTTTGATGGATACTTGGATTATTTCAGCCTTTTGTCTATTGAATACCCTTGCCGTAACATTCATGCACAGATACTTGTTTCATTGCCTGTCTGCAGTTCTTTAGGTGTGTATCTGGGAATGGAACCACTGGATCCTGTGGAAATTCTGTTTAACTTTTTGAGCAACCTCCAAACTTTTTTAATAGCCACTACCTCATTTTTCACCCTTCCCTTTGTGTGAAAACTTGTTTCTCCTTATTGTCACCAACTCCATAAAGTGATGTCTGCTTGTGATTTGATTTGCAATGTCTAATTAATGCATCTTTCTTTGTGCTTGTTGGCTGTCTGTATATCCTCCCCTGTTTTTAAGTAAAATTGTCTTTCTGTTACTGAGTTGTAAGAATTTTTTAATATGTCTGGATATTAAATCCCATCCAGCTAGATAATTTCAATTTTTCTATAGGTTTTCTTTTTACTTTACCATGTCTTTTTGATGGATGAAGGGTTTTTTTTTTTGTTGTTGTTGTTATTTGTTTGTTTATTTTGCCAGTCCTGGGCCTTGGACTCAGGGCCTGAGCACTGTCCCTGTCTTCTTTTTGCTCAAGGCTAGCACTCTGCCACTTGAGCCACAGCGCCACTTCTGGCCGTTTTCTATATATGTGGTGCTGGGGAATCCAACCCAGGGCTTCATGTTTAGGAGGCAAGCACTCTTGCCACTAGGCCATTATTCCCAGCCCCTGGATGAAGGTTTTTAATTAGTTTATTTTTTTCCTTGCTTGTGCTTTTGGAATCATAGCTAAGAATTCACTGCCAAACCCTAGGTCACAAAGATTCCTCACTGTTCTAAGAATTTTGTTATTCCAGCTCTTAATTACTTGATTTGTTTTGAGTTAATATATGTGTGAAGTTGGGTCTGATTAATTTTTTTTAATTTTTATTGTCAAACTGATGTACAGAGAGGTTACAGTTTCATAGGTTAGGCATTGGATACATTTCTTGTACTGTTTGTTCCTCCTCCCTCATTCCTCCTCCCCCTCCCCCTTCCCTCTCCCCCCATGAGTTGTTCAGTTGATTTACACCAAACAGTTTTGCAAGTATTGCTTTTGTAGTCCTTTGTCTTTTTATCCCGTGTTGGTCTGATTGATTTCTACATCTGTAAATCCACACTTTTTAAACATAACACTTTTAAACTTTTTTTCTTTTTTTTCCTTGATTGAGATTAACTACATAAATTTCACAGTACACGTTTTAACATTTCCAGTGATGGACATCATCCTAATCTACAAAGCTTATGAACTCTACAAAAATTAACAGTAAAACAATTGCTTCTAGATCAGGTGATATGTACATTTCTTTCCTTTTGGTTAGTATCATCTATTCCTTCTTTTTCTCTCATTTCTTCCCTCCTGCCATCTTCCTTGAGTTGCTTAGTTCACTTTCACCAATGTCCATTGCAGCTGTTGGACCCCTCTGCAAACAAACATTTTTCAAATTTTGGAATAATTTTAACACTTAACAGAAGGCTACCAAGATAGCACAGAGAGTTTTTGGATACCATTCTTTCAGTTCCCTTTGTGGAATCAACTCTGACAGGCTACAGTTATTTGTAGGACTGAGAAAGTGAATACTAGTATACTACCAGTGTCCATGTGTTACAGACTTTATTCAGATTTGATCAGTTTATTTCTTCAGTAAGCTTGTAATATTCCAGGATCCAGTCGGTTACCGCGCATTATTTGCATTTAGTGTATATACTCTTTGGCTGAGAACTACATTGTAACCCTGTTTATTTTTTTAAATTTGATTTGGAAAAAATTTGCTTATAGCCGTTCTCAGAACCTCTTTCCACTTTCCTTTTGCATGAACTTATATTAGATCAGAAATTAACCCTGCACTGGTGGCTCAAGGTACTCCTCAGAGTCAAGGTTCCCAAGCCAGCCTGGGCAGGAAAGTCTGTGAGACTGTTAATCTACAATTAACCACCAAAAAGCAGGAAGTGGAGCTGTGGCTCAAGTGGTAGAGTGCTACATTGAACAAAAAAGCCTAGAGACAGTGCCAGGCCCTGAGTTCAAGCCTCAGTACTAGCACCAAAGAGAGAGGAAAAATGCCCTGATGGGGTAAAAGTAGAAAATATGAGGGGGAGAAAAATACTAGTATTATTAAAAGGTTGGTCAAGATGGCTGGGGATATAAATCTGTGGTACGGCGCTTGACTAGCATGTGTGAGTCCAATGATCCCCAACAGTTAATAATTTTTAAAGTTATTATAAGTTTTACAAGTTGGTCAGGTCACTTGGAGAAGATGGCAGAGGATAGCAGTGGTACTCTTGATGAGCTTACTAATACAGACTTGTTCTCATCTAGGTTCAGTGTACAAAACCTCAGTGTGGGAAGTGGAGGCAGCTCACCAAGGAGGTCCAGCTCACGTCACAGATGGCAAAGACTTACCGATGTGGTCTGAAACCAAATACTACTGCAAAGGTATGATTTCTGTTGCTTTTCTTTTTTGATTAAGTGGTAGGTTGTCAGTAAATAGAGCATGTTTTTCACTGTGTGTATTAGGATTGTATCATCCTGTCAGGATTTGTATGTAATGGAATCCCAGCTATAGTGAAGGATGGGATTTACTCTTCTGTAGTTGTAAGCAGTTTGGAAATAGGCTGTCCAGGATTGCTTTAGCTGCCCTAAGGAAGTCTTATTTTCAGCCCAGCCATTTTAAGTTTGTCTTTCATCCTCAAGTTCATAGGTGATTGCTATACCACCAGCTACTCTGTCCAGATTTTAAGTAGAAGAGAGGGAATGGGCAAAGGGTAAGAGGTATTACAGCTTAAATCTCTGTTGGTTATCAGGAAAATGAGCTTTTCTGGATGTTCTGCCAGTAGATTTCTGTTTCTCTCTGATTGGCCAGAAGCTACTCTGATAGAGATAAAGACAGAGGAAGGAAATATTTTATCTTTGAGCCCCAAACATAATGTTTGACAGGAATTAGCCATAGTCAGTATATACTTTTTTTGGAGCTTGGCAATAACTTAATGTTTGAAAATGTTTAATTGCATTAGTGTTATTATAAGCATTAGTATATACAGATGTCACGCATACCTTGAGTACATTAAAGCATATTAGGAGCCAGGTACTGGTGGCTCATGCCTGTAATCCTAACTTTTCAGGAGGCTGCGATCTGAGAATTGGGACTCAGGGCCAGCCCTGGCAGACAAATCCACAAAACTCCATCCCCAATTAACCAGACAAAAGCTAGAACTGGAGTTGTGGCTCAAGTGGTAAATTGTTAACTGTGACTAAGCAAGCTAAGAACAGTAGGCCCTGAGTTCAAGTCCTGTTACCAGCATACACACAAAAATCCTAGACACAAAATACTTTTCTTTTTTTTTTTTTTTCTTTTTTTGGCCAGTCCTGGGCCTTGGACTCAGGGCCTGGGCACTGTCCCTGGCTTCTTCCTGCTCAAGGCTAGCACTCTGCCACCTGAGCCACAGCGCCCCTTCTGGCCGTTTTCCATATATGTGGTGCTGGGGAATCGAACCTAGAGCTTCATGTGTAGGAGGCAAGCACTTTTGCCACTAGGCCATATTCCCAGCCCAATACTTTTCTTTTTAAATTGAAGAATGCTTTGTGTTAAGCTTTACTTCTTTTTTTTTTCTTTCTTTCTTTCTTTTTTTTTTTCTTGGCCAGTCCTGGGCCTTGGACTCAGGGCCTGAGCACTGTCCCTGGCTTGTTTTTGCTTAAGGTTAGCACTCTGCCACTTGAGCCACAGTGCCATTTCTAGCCGCTTTCTATATATGTGGTGCTTGGAAATCGAACCCAGGGCTTCATGTATATGAGGCAAGCATTCTTGCCACTAGGCCATATTACCAGCCCCAAGCTTTACTTCTAAATATGTAATTCAGTGTTTGGTAGCATGTTTGCAAAGACAGTTGTTATCAGCAAAATATTAGTTCACACACTTCCCATTTTACAAGAACAGATGGGAAGTTTTATCTATTTATTTATTTATTTTTCATTTCTTCCCTTCCCCCCCCACCTTTCCCCCCCCCCCCCCCCCCAGTTCTGGTGTTTTGTTTTTGTTTTGCCAGTCCTGGGGCTCAAACTCTGGGCCTGAGCATTGTCCCTGGCTTCTTTCTGCTCAAGGCTAATACTCTGCCACTTGAGCCACAGTACCACTTCTGGCCGTTTTCTGTATATGTGGTACTGGGGAATTGAACCCAGGGCTTCATGTATTCGAGACAAGCACTCTTGCCACTAGGCCATATTCCCAGCCCAGATGGGAAGTTTTATAAGATATTTGGTCAATTTGTTTTGAAACCTAGGGCATAAGATATTAATATTATTGGGTTGGGGATATAGTTCAAGAGAGCACCTGCCTTGAATGTGTTAGGCCCTGGTTTAAACCTCAGCACTGAAATAAAACATTGGAAGACTTCTATGAAGTAAAATAATGAGGAAAGGATGTGAACATTTAGGAATTAGATATATAAAGTTTACTATGAAAAACAAATGAGTGTTGCATCAATAGGATAATTGTGTGTTTGTGCGTACATGCACTGGTAGTACTAGGGCTTGAACTCTGCCTCATTCTGTTTGTTCAGTTTTTCTCTGTCACAGCCAGTGCTCTACCACCCTGGCTATACCTAGGTCCAGCTTGATGCTGGTTAATTGGAAATAGGTCTCTTGGATTTGTCTGCCCAACATGGCTGTGAACCTTGATCTTAAGATATTAACTTCCTGACTACCTAGGACTTACAGGTATGAGCTACCAGTGCCTTGACCTGTTTTCATTTCTTATTGGTAAATGGAGGAGTAGTTATTTAGTCATGATAAATTTATGAATCATGCCTTTGGCTTTCTATGATTGATGTACTATATTACAATGTTTTGTGGTTTTTTTTTTTTTGTTTTTTTTTAATGCCAGTACTGGGGCTTGAATTCAGGGTCTGGAGCTCTCATTTGGCTTGCTTGCCCATAGTTGGTGCTCTACCACTTGAGTCATGCTCTCTACTGAGCATTTTGCGAATTAATTGGAAATAGAATCTTGAGGACTTTTCTGCCAGGGTTGGCTTTGAATTTCAGTCTTATAGATCTCAGCTTCCTGAGCAATTAGAACTACAGATGTGAGTCACACAGCACAGTCACAAGAGACCACTTTGTTGTTTTATGTTGTGGTGTTTTTTTTTTACAATAGGTGTGGTATTAGTTTGTTTTCACTGATAACTAGTGAAGGTTACCATTTCTTTATGTGTTATTGGCCATTCATAGTTGCTCTTTGAAAAGTATCTACCGAAGAATTTTTAAAATGAGTCTGAATGCATCATAAAAACTCTTTCTATAATCTGGATCTGAGTATATAATTTTGAATGTTTTCCCTAGTCTGCATTTAGCTTTTTAATTTTTTTGATACCTTTTGATGAAAATTTTTAATTGGGAAGCCCCATTTTATGGTTTTATACTTGGAACTTTTTTTTTTGCCAGTTCTTGGGCACTGTCCCTGAGCTTCTTTTTGCCCAAGCACTCTTATCACTTGAGCCACAGTGCCTTTTGCAGCTTTTTCTGTTTATGTGGTACTGAGGAATCGAACCCAGGGCTTCATGCATGCTAGGTAAGCACTCTACCACTAAGCCACATTCCCAGCCCTATACTTAGAGCTTTTTAAAGAAACTTTGGATTACCTTTTACCTTGCCAACATGTTTTGTGCTGTCTGTGAGATGTTTTATACCTTTAGCCTGTACATTTAGGTCACTAATGTATTATGACATTGGATTTTTTTTTGTTATATATATAAAGTACAATTCCTTACAAAAATAGACAGTTGTGGGGCTGGGGATATGACCTAGTGGCAAGAGTGCTTGCCTCATATACATGAGGACCTGGGTTCAATTCCCCAGCACCACATATACAGAAAACGGCCAGAAGCGGCGCTGTGGCTCAAGTGGCAGAGTGCTAGCCTTGAGCAAAAAGAAGCCAGGGACAGTGCTCAGACCCTGAGTCCAAGCCCCAGGACTGGCAAAAAAAAAAAAGACAGTTGTCCAATATTTGTTGAAAAAATTATTCTTTGATTTACCTTTATATACCATTGTAAAAACATAAATTGTGTGTGTTTTTGGATTGTGTTATATTGGTTCCTCTATATTGTCTTAAAATCAGTTAATGTAAATTCTTCCAACTTTTTCTTTTTCAAGTTTATTTTAACTGTTCTAGGTCTTTCATGCTTTCATATTATACATTTTACCCGTTTATCAGAATCTATTTAAAAGTCCTGAGATTTTGATTGAAATGTTTGAACATATATATCATTTGGAAAATTACCATACTTACCTTTTTTTCAGTCTTCTAACCCAATTGTCAGCAAATGATGGCCCATGGTCCAAATTTGTCCCTTTGTCTATTTTTTAAAATAAAGTTTTATTGGGACACATTTCTGTTCATTATACATAGTAGCGTACATAGCTGCTTTCATGCTACAAGGCAGAGTAATTGAGGTGGAGAATGTATGGTTTACAGATGCTGAAAGTATTTAATGACTATCCTTCAACATAAAACACTTCCCACACTTCTTAATTTCACCCAGCAGCTTTTTAGGTTTCACTGAGGGTGTCTTCTGTTAAATTTGTTTCCTTCTGCCATTGTAAGTAGAATTTGATTCAACTTGACTTTCAAGTTGTTTGTTGCCGTCTACCAAAGGAATGATTGATTTCAGATTGTTGAAACAATCCTGCATTCTCACTCTCACTTTTTGCTAGCATAGTGTCATTTGAATATGTTTCTAGGATTTATTTTTAAGAGTTCTGGCAGCATTTGTGTTCATGATAGACAGTATCTGTTTTCTTGTAATATACTTGTTATATTCTGCTATCAGTGATGCTGGCTCCAATGGACAAAATATATCCTTATTTCTGTCTTATCAAAGAGCTTGCTGCATAAAATTTGTATTGTGGCATGGCTGGTTTGAGATAAGCATATATATTACCTAATATGTTTGTGTATGTGCTGAGAACACACCTCAGATCTCAGCCTCCTGAGTACCTGGGATTACAGGCGTAAACCACCGGCACCCAGCCAAACAGTGTTTAACCCTAACTTTTCTGAAATTTTATGTTGTGTCTTTTTCTTTCTTTCTTCTCTTTTTAGAGACAAGGTCTATATATAGCCCAGGTTGGCCTCAAACTCAGGATCCTTCTGCCTCAGCCTCCTGAATACTGGGGACTTTGCTAGTTAATAGGTGAATAGGAAGTATCATACTGAGAGGAAATAACACTTAGGACTGCATTTTGCAGGTATATGGTTAACTAGGACTTGCTGAGTGCTATTTGCTCATGCCTGTAATCTTAGCTACTCAGTAGGTTGAGACCTAAGGCTCATGATTAGAAATGATCTTGGGTAGAAAAGGCCATGAGACTTTTATCTTCCACTAACCAGAAAAAAAAAGAAAAGGAAATGGTATGGCTCAAGTGGTAGAGCCTTGAGCGAAAAAGCTAATGGAGAGCCCCCTGGCCCTGAGTACTGGGGTTGAGCTCTAGTATGAGCATGAAGCAGAAAAGCTAACTAGGAATTGACTTTCTTTTTTGCAGCTTGAGAACTTAGACCATTGCTCCCTCCCTGAAGATCTGGTAAGTATTTTGCCTGCTCAAATTGGAGTTCATTGTGCCTTCTATGATGGATAATTCACCCTAAGTAAAACGACAGTAATATTTCATGTGTTTCTCTATTTGTTTGCTGCCAAAGACTTTTAAATTTAACATGATAGTTGTATTATGAAAACGGCAAGAACAGCAGATTATGAATAATAAAACATTCAAGGGTTGAAAGGAAATAAAAAAAGACACTGTTCTCCTTCTCCCTTGCAATAATGATCAGACTTGCTGAACTTGATTTTCAAGTTGACATTGTGACTTTCTCTTGGTATAAATCCTTCCAAGGAAAGGATAGCAGGGTCTTCATTTGATTGGCCTGGATTCCGCAGTCAGGTAGCCCTTCCCTGTGTTTTCTTTTTTTCCCTGGTAGTGGCTTTGGCAAGGCCTTGCCCACACTTTGAAGGCAAGCGCTATATGTCTGGCTGGCAAAGCCTGGTCACTTTGCAGATGTCTTTAGGAAACTACCCAAGTTGGCAAACTCTATGTACTATGTTATGTTAGTCAGATCCCAGTTTGAAATTTTTTTAAATGCCTCAGTTTTGAGTTGCAAGAATTCAGAGAGTTCTAAGTGCTTCTTCTGAGATTCAGTGGTTTAGTAGTATTAGTTGGGTTTGTTACGTCAAATTCAGGAGCCAAAGGGAGAGCTGTTAATCCAGTACATCTGTTTCAAATCCATTTTGTTATATAAGGGGATGTAATGTGTGTGTGTGTATGCACGCGCATGTATGCACATGTGTGCATGTATTAAGTTTATATCTTTATTAGTTGTTTAGTGGTCTGAATGGCTTTTTGGATTTGAGATTGGTAGAGTAAGATTATAGAAAGGAAAAGTGACTTTAAATACGATCCTTAATTTTGAGGCCCTCTTCATCCAGAAGAATCTGAACTTTAGGACACGTGTTTTATTTGTGAGATAGACAAACTTAAAAATCCTTTTGTTTTTGTGGTACTGAGGGTCAATCCCAGAGTCCTGCATATGCTAGGCAAGCTTTACCACTGAGCTCCCTCCCCAGCCCAATAACTTAAAAAAAAAACCGAAAACATGAAAGAGTCCTTATAGGTTCTTGTGCCAGATATTTTTGGGTTGGGATAGAAGCGAGTCTGGTATAGATCAGAAATCAAGCCAGTGCATCTTCCTTCTATTCCTATGGATTCTAAGATGAAAATTCTAAATTTTCAAGTGAGTGTTTTGGCTTCTTAGAGCTACTATAACAAGCTACCCCAAACTGAGTGGTTTAAATAATAGAAATGTTCTCTCATAGTAATGAAGAGCAGAAGTCTGAAGTCAAGGTGTAGGCAGAGCCAGGTTCCCTCTGAAGGCTGGCAGCAAGGCCTGCCTTGCTGCTTTTTGGCAGTTTCCAGTAGGCACTGGTGTTGCTTTGCCCGGAGATGCCCACTCGTCTCTGCATGGTCACCACAGTGTCTTTTCTCTGTGTCACCCCCCTGCCCACCCCGGTCTGTTCTGTATTAAGGACTCGAGCGAGGCACAGTGAGCCCAGCACCTCTCTGTTCCAGTGTGACCGTATTGTAGCTTACTACAGAGGCCAAATTCCAAGTAAGGTCACATTCTGAGGTTCAGGATGACCATGAACTTGGGAATGACACTAAGCCAGCATATTTCATTAAGTATGCTGTAGAGTGGCCTGCAAAGCAAGTAACACTTGTGCAGTGCTAAGTGTCTTGAAAGTGAGGGTTGGATTTTTGATGGCTTGTTGACATCAACATGCAGGAAGGTGTCTGGGGTTGGAAACTCCAAGGAGCAAGTGGTATTATCAATCATAGTTTGTTATTGCTATGTGTGCAAAGGTTGGGTTGCAGGACCCTCATGTGGACTTTCAGGGAAGAAATGTACTGGGGTCACAGCAAGATGGTGGGATCCTCTGTTGAGACCTGACTTGGTTTATCCACTGAGTTATGTGATCCAGGAAATAGAATAAGAACAGCCTGTTTTTTTCCTTTTGTGTGTGCCAGCACAGAGGCTTAAACTCAGGTCATAAGTGTTGTCCCTTAGCCTTTTCATTCAAGGCTAGCGCTCTACCACTTGAGCCACATCTTCACTTCCACCCTTTTGGTGGTTAATTGAAGATAGAGTCTCATGGACTTTTATGTCCAGGATGGCTCAGAACCACTATCCTCAGATTTCAGCCTCCTGAGTAGCTTGGATTATAAGGCTCCAATAATCTGTCTACATACTCCCATCCAAATGTCAGGAACTGAAAACCTAGTTTCCCTTTTGCTTGAACTGAGCTGAGAAGGTTGTTGTGGGAGGAGCCAGAGCATCCATTTGTGTACTTCATGGGCTCGTTTGGCCAAGAATAGAGAATGGAAAGCAAGTGTGGAGGGCAGAGATTGTAAACACAGGTGCCCTTCAGGGCTGGGCAAATAAGATCACATTAAGACTCAGAGTAAACTAAAAACGGTTCCAGATTTGGACTCCAAAGCGCAAACGAAACACATCTGCAAACTTGACTCACTCTGTAAGATTTTTAGCACCCAACTTTGGCTTGATGGCAGATGGCATTTGTGTGGAGCAGGGATAGTTAGCCATAGAGGGGTAGCTGGGTTAAAACTTCTTCCATGTCAGCTTCTAAGAACTGGTGGAGCATATGTGTTAGGCTGCGTTAGCAAAGACCGTGGCTGACATGGGCTCTTTGGTACTGTGGCTTTAGAAGCCATGGTGAATTTTATTTTTGCTGCAGTAGTCATCCTGGAGATGCTTTGATCCAGTTCTTCTATTCAGTCAACTCCTGAATGTGATCACACGTTTGAAGATGAAAGTTGTTTCTTCTATTCATTATGATGATTGGTGGCTTGATGAGCATGTACTTTTCCCTCTGAAAGTTTTTTTCTTTTTCCTTTGGCAAAAAACAATAATGCTTGACTGCTCCTTGGGACTCCTCACTTCTCAGTTTCCACTATCTTGAGTTGCTAGACAGAAGAGAAAATAAGCTTTGGATGCAGTTGTAAAGACTTTTCCTGGTATTGAGGAGATTTTTTTTGGTAGGGAGAGGCCCTTGCAATTTACTGGAAAGAAAGTTGCCTAGAAGAGATGGCTTCCAGGTATCATAAGCCAGAGTAGTTTCTGAATCTGTATTCAGTCTCACTGGGGGAAAAGACAGAGTATAAGGGCTAAGGATGAATGAAATGAAGATAATAACCTCACCTGCCCTTGTCAAGGCCTCATGTGCTTTTCTTCCCTGCCATTCTCCCCCTTCTCATGCTGGTGCATTTCAGAGAGTGGCAGAAGTCTCCAACACCTGGTGGTACTCCATGCTCATCCTGCCTCCTTTGCTGAAGGACAGTGTGGCAGCTCCTCTGCTCTCTGCTTACTACCCTGACTGTGTGGGCATGAGCCCCTCCTGCACCAGTACAAACCGTACTGCCGCCACCACCACTACCTCCACCACCAACAGTGCCAGCCCAGGGACGCTGGAACCCTCTTCAGTGGCTCCCTCTGCGCTTGGTGAGAGTTCTTTTAGTACTTCCTCCTTCCCACTCCTCACCCTCCCCAGAAACTTAGGAATGAGAGAAATTGACATGTGTGACACCTGAGACAAAGCACCTCATTACTTTGTGCATTTTGTTCCAAGTCGGCTTTCCATGTCCATGGCTTCTGCATCACACATTCAACCCATCATGTGTAGAAAATAGGGGAAACGTCTATAATAAACATCATGTACAGACTACTTACTGTTGATATTCCCTAAATGATACAGTACAAGAAGTATCTACATTGTGTTATAGGTCATGTATGAGAGATTATTTGAAATTTATAGTTGTGGCAAATACTAGCCATTTTTTATTATAAAGGTGATGTACAGTGAAGTTACATATGTTAGTATATTTCTTTTTGTGCAATGTTCCCCTTCCCTTGATCTCTACCAATATTAGCCATTTGAGACAAAGGAATTGATGACCTAGTGATTTTGATGACCTAGTGAGATAGAACTAATTCTCTAAAGATGCTAAGGGTTGGATGTACTGTGGGTAACTCCTGTCACTCAGATGTAGTGTGCACTTTATTTCTTCCCTTCAGTAATTTGGAAAGCCTATAATAGTATAAATCATCTATAGCACTTTGTGAGTATTTATTTGAAAGTTGAGTGACTGTATAGTTGAATGATTTTATGAAGTCTGACTTACGAGAAGTAAGTTGCTACATCAGCAGCACTTTTCTGCTCTCCATCTTGTGTGAGTGTGCGTGCATGCATGTGTGCATGCATGTACTCTGGTTTGAACTGAGGTCCTCACACTGATTTGGCTTTCTTGCTCATGACTGGCAGTCTACTACTTGAGCCACACCTCCAGTACAGCTCTTTGCTGGGGCTCATTGGAGAGTCTCACAGATGTATCTGCCTAGGCTGACTTCAAACTGGGAGCTCATATCTGTATACTGAGTAGCTAGGATTATGAGCATTAGCCCCCAGCACCCTGGCTCCGCCTTTCTGTATCTAATGGTGGTTTGAAGCCAACACAGACAGTCCATGAGCTTTCATCTCTAATTAACCAAGGAGATGCCAGACTGGAGGCATGGCTCAAAAGGAAGATCACCTGCCTAGCAAGAATGAAGCCATGAATTTGAACCTAAGACTGCCAAAAAAAAAACCCCCAAAAAATATAGATGAAAAAGTTTAGAAATTTGTTGCACAGTAAATGGATACACTTAACACTACTGAACAGCACACTTGCAAATATTTGAGGTGTCAAATTTTATGATACTTTTAGTACAGGTAAGTTTTTGCTTTTAATTTCCATACCACGGAGGTTAAGATTGTGAATGATTTGGAAGAAGAAAATGGGGAAATGTTTGTGTAGCTGGCATGTATTTTGTTCACCCAGATGTAAGCAGAAGTACTGGTGCAGGGTGGAGAGTAGGGCTTATCCAGGCTGCTCTTTTGGGTATGATTTTGCTCTCTTTTTCTTCTGGCTTTGGAAACTACAGCTTGTGTCGCCTATCAGTTCCAGGCATGAACCGGTACTTTCAGCCTTTCTACCAGCCCAATGAGTGTGGCAAAGCCCTCTGTGTGAGGCCTGATGTCATGGAACTAGATGAACTCTATGAGTTTCCAGAATATTCTCGAGACCCCACCATGTACCTGGCTTTGAGAAACCTCATCCTCGCCCTGTGGTATACAAACTGCAAAGTAAGTAAGGCTGCTAGCTAGCAGCACAGGGCTGGGGAGCAAAATACAGGAGCTGTCTGACAAAAGCCTGTGGACCAGGGTTTCTTGAAGCCTTGGCACTATGGACATCTTAAACCATTCACACAGGGGAGTGGAGGCACCCAAGTTTTTATGCTACCAGCATCAGCAATAATAAGCCTGGATTTCTGTAGTGGCCTTCAAGTCCAGAAGGTAATGGGTCTGCCCTTTCATTCCTTATAACAGTTGTTCTTGTTCTTGGAAAGAGGAAAGCTAGCTGCCAAAGTACAAGTTGCTATAACCTATTGATCCCTTTTTTTAGTCCCCACCAAATGACCTCCCTTTGCTCTTCTTAGTGTGAAATGCTGAGTGTGATTACTGTGAATTTGTTTTGTGGTAAAATACACATAAAAATTTCCATTTTAACTCCTGTACAATGTGCAATTCAGTGACTCTAGGCACATGTAAATTATTGTACTATCATCACCACTGTGTAGTTCAGAAGTTTCTCATGATTCTGAGAGTAAGGCTCCTACCTGGGCACTTTCCATCTTTCCCCAATACTGCTACACTACTCCCAGACCTTGGTAATAACAGCTCTAACTTGGTCTTTGGATTTGCCTATTGTGGACATTTCATATAAATGGAATCAAACAGTATTTGGCCCTTCCAGAATCATTCTTATTATAGCAGAGCTCAGAACAGCATACCATTTTAGGATAGAATTATCTATTGTGTGAATATGTTGCAATTTGTTTTTCCATTCACCCACTGATCCACACAATGTCTACTTCCTGGCTGTTTGATATTGCTTTGACCATTTTGCATTTTATATATTCAGAGTGGATTTGCTGGACAGTTTTATATAGTTAACTGTTTGAGAAAACAAGATAATAAAAATTATCATTTTTTATTTTATTTTATTTTTTTGCTGGTCCTGGGTTTGAACTCAGGGCCTGAGCACTGTCCCTGGCTTCTTTTTTCTCAAGGCTAGCACTCTATCTATTGAGCCACAGTGCCACTCTGGCCTTTTCTGTATATGTGGTGCTGAGGAATTGAACCCAGGGCTTCATGTATACAAGGCAAGTGTACTACCATTAGGCCATATTCCCAGTCCTTAAAACTTATTTTTATTTGACAAAATTTATATTTGTTTGAGATACCTGATGCTTTTAAGTATATGTACCTTATAACAAGTGAAGCTAATATATGTAAAATCTTAGGTATTTTTGTGGTGCTACCTCTGAGAATTAGTGATTTTCAGGCATTCAGTATATGCTATTAATTAAAAGTCATGATGTTTTGTCATAGATCTCTTGAGTTTGTCCCTCATAACAAGCTGAGATTTCATATCCCTAACTAGTATTGCCCTACCTCACCTCACCCATCAGCCCTTGCTAACTCTTATTTTATGGTTTACATCTATTAGCTTGACTGATTTAGAGTGTTCATATGAGTGAGATCATGCAGCATCTACCTTTCTTATGTTTGGTTTATTTCACCGTTAATAACATAGTTCCTCCAGGTTCAAGGTGTTCGTCTCATTAAGGCTGAATTTGTGTATAAATTGCTACCTTTTCATTAATGAGTTAGTTGATGGGCATTAAGTTGATACTATCTTTTTTTTTTTTTTTTTTGGCCAGTCCTGGGCCTTGGACTCAGGGCCTAAGCACTGTCCCTGGCTTCTTCCCGCTCAAGGCTAGCACTCTGCCACTTGAGCCACAGCACCGCTTCTGGCCGTTTTCTGTATATGTGGTGCTGGGGAATCGAACCTAGGGCCTCGGGTATACCGAGGCAGGCACTCTTGCCACTAGGCTATATCCCCAGCCCCATTACTATCTCTTGATTTGAATAAGGCTGCAGTGAATGTGCAAGTGGTCTCTTTGATGTAATTATGTCTCCCCTCACAGTGGGACTGCTATATCACATGGTTTTTCTGTTATTTCAAAGAGCCTTCTTACTGCTTTCCACAGTGGCAGTATATACATATATCCCCACCTATAAGTGTGCAAAGTCTCCCTTCTTTTGGCACTTATTTGCTTTTGCCTTTCTGATAATAATAGCCACTTAACTGGGGACAGGATGTATGACATTGGATTTGGAATTGTATCTCCCCAGCAATTAGTGATGTTAAACATTTTTTTCTCATACCTGTTGGTCACATATGTCTTTTAGATCTCTTGCCCTGCCTACTTTTTCAGTGGTTAAGATCAAACCCAGAGGCTTCATACAAGCATCTAGGCAAGTGCTCTTCCCCTGAGCCCCCATCAAGCCCTACTTTGCCATTCTTTTAAATTGAGTTGCTTTCTTGCTGTTGACTAGAATTTCTTGTGTGTGTGTGTGTGTTTTTTTTTTTAATAATTGGGTTTCATTTTCAAACTCAGGAAGCCCTTACTCCCCAGAAATGTGTTCCTCACATCATCGTCCGGGGCCTTGTACGCATTCGATGTGTTCAAGAAGTAGAGCGGATCCTTTATTTCATGACGAGGAAAGGCCTTATTAACACAGGAGTTCTCACCGTGGGAGTGGATCAGTATCTTCTCCCTAAAGACTACCACAATGTAAGTGGCTGTGACCTTAGCAACAGCATTCCTAGTGGTCTTCATAAAATGCTAGTCAGCTACTTTATCACTATAAAATGTACATAAGCAAGATTTTTTTTCCCTATAGGATGTTTCTTCCAAGAGGAGACTATCAAATAGTTGCTCCAGATTGTAGGAAAAAAAAAAAGTGGGGGGGGAGGGGAACCATTAAGACAAATATACCATACTCTTTAGGAAAATAACTTTGTAAAGGCATCAAAGAAATACATGAACTAGCATTGCCTGCCAGTTTGTACCTTCCAGAATGATTGTACATTGTTACCATTGCTCTAATTGGAATCTTTTAATTGGTGCATATCAATTGTGTAAGTTGTAATTTATTTTATTGTAGTCTTTTCAAACATGCATATAATGTACTTAGATTAAATTCATGTCCTCTATTGCTCTTTCTTTACTTCTCCCCTATTTTAGAACCAATTTTCAATCTAATTGGAATTTTGTTTCTTTTCTTTTTGAAAAGAAATCAGTCATCATTATTGGGGCTGGTCCAGCAGGATTAGCAGCTGCCAGGCAACTGCATAACTTTGGAATTAAGGTAAGATTTTGGGGATATGTAGGTGGCAACAGCTGGTTAACTGCTCCTTTGGTCCAGATTTTCTAAGACTTAGAAACTAGTTCCTAATTTTAGTGAAGAATGCTTAAAGTGTTACTCTTTACACTAGATCCTAGGATAGTGGTAACATTTGAAATGATTTAATTGAAGAAAGGATAGAGGAAGAACTACTCCTCACTTTGGAGACAATTCAGACGCTACCCTGTATCTTAGCCAAAAGGCCAAGAAGTGACTTATTTAGAGTCAGAAAATACGAGAATCTAGGATCAAAGCAAAAGTTCTTGATTATCATTAATGCAATTGAGATGGTAGTGGTGGGGAAGTCCTACTTCCTGCCCTTGTTCCCTACAACCAGTGACAGCATGGAAATTCATTATTCTGGGAGAATACTCCTTTCCCTCTCTTTACCACTTCTGCCCTCCTTCCTTCTCTACTCTTTCTCCCCTTCTCACTCCCTCCCTCTCCTCTTCTCCCTCCTTCCCTCTCACCTTTTCCCTCCCCCTCTCCCCTTCTTTGTCTCCCCCTCTCCCTCTCCTCCCAATCTCTCAGGTGATAATGTTGTTGTGAGTGTTCACAATTAGCCAAAGTAATCTATGACCAAAACCAAAACCCATATGTGTCATTTCCTTCACTAAATCCCTTAGATTTCTCTTGATTTGCTAGTTCTGGTACTTTGTCTCCCATTTAAAACTTTGCAAGGACTGATTTTCAGCGAAACCAAAAGTGTAAGTGAAACATTTCATTTTGGTAATTTTTTTTTTTTTTTACTTTCTCTACCTGGTTGAAAGAATTGATGCTTTCTGTTATTTTCTTGTGGTGAAAGAATTGATACTTTCTGTTATTTTCTTCCCTGTGGTAAGGTTTTCAGTCTTGTTTTGAATTGTCAGAGTACAGTTTTCAATAGATGTGCCTAAAAGATTTCTTCTTGGTTGGTGGGAGGATACAAGTTGTGGATTACATTATCTTGATGGGGAAACAGAACAATCTGAGTTGGATTTTATCGGAAATGTGCTTGCAGTTTTGAAGTATCTTCTGTGTGATGTTAAACTATAAAGTTGTAAGGGATTTTTTTCCCTGCTGTTTTTCATTGTTTTCATATTACCTGTTTGGGGCAGTGCTTTTGTTTGTGTTTTTTGCTTAGGAAACCTAAAGATTATATTCCAGGGAAAGTTAATAATATCCAAAGTATAGGGAGGCCATCTTATATTTTTTTAAAAAAAGAAGAAAAAAGAAATGAATAGCCTACTATGAAACTGAAGTCAGGGAAAGAAGGTTAGGCAAAACCATAGGTTATAGCCTTCCTAATTTCATAAATAGAGGTCTGAGAAAAAACGTTCAGAGGTCTCCTGTGTTATTTTCCCCAAATGATGAGCATGAAGCCCCAGGATACTATCCCTTGAGGATCAGGAAATAGATACTGCTCTAGCATTCAGTGATCTGAGAGATAGGTAATTCAGGGACTTCTTGTATAATTCCGTGTGTGTGTACGCGCTGTTCCCGAGGCTTCAACTCAAGGCCTGTGTGCTGTCCCTAAGCTTTGTTTGCACAAGGCTAGGGCTCTAACACTTGAGCCACAGCTCCACTTCTGGCTTTTTTTTTTTTTTTTGTGGTGCTTAATTAGATGGAGATAAGAGTCTCATGACTTTTCCTGCCTGCTCCTCAGTTCTCAGACTTCTGAGTAGCTAGGATTAAAGGTGTGAGCCACCAGCAATTCTTTAAAACACACACACACACACACACACACACACACACACACACAACTGAAATGACTAGTCTTGTAATCTCATTTTCAGTTGATGCAATTCAGGGAGTTGTGGCACTCTGAATCCAGGGCCACAGGTGAGATGGTTCCTGTCTACATGTGAACTTCTTCTCCCTTCAGTGCTAGCAGTTGGGGATAATTGAGCCTGGTTAGGGCAGTCCCATGAGGTTAGGCTTAGACGTTAAAAAAGTAATAGTGGGGCTGGGAATATGGCCTAGTGGCAAGAGCGCTTGCCTCCTACACATGAAGTTCTCGGTTCGATTCCCCAGCACCACATATATGGAAAACGGCCAGCAGGGGCGCTGTGGCTCAGGTGGCAGGGTGCTAGCCTTGAGCGGGAAGAAGCCAGGGACAGTGCTCAGGCCCTGAGACCAAGGCCCAGGACTGGCCAAAAAAATAAATAAATAAAATAAAAATAAAAAAGTAATAGTTAAGTGTCAGGGTGGTCAGGCCTATTTGCATTGCTGAGGAAATTTTGCTACATGCATAGATATTTCATAGCTCTTGATCCTGGTTTTTAATTTGTGGACTATTTAGCAAAAGTGTTCAAAGTACATTTCACGTGCTTGTTCATTCACTCTTGCCTGATTTGATAGGAAGCCTATGAATGGGGGTCTTCTAAGCAAGACCATGTGGGTTCCCCTCACTATACTTGGGGCTGCTTTAAATGTCCTTTTTGGCTTCTGTTGGCACTCAATCAAATTGCTTCTTTAGAAATACAGTAACTAGCTAAATAGGGTTAATGCTGTCATTCTACATTTTTGTAATTCTGTGTCTGCTGTGACAGTTCTGTCCTGTTTTGATTCCCTGTTTATTATTTTAGGTGACAGTTCTCGAAGCCAAAGATAGAATTGGAGGTCGAGTCTGGGATGACAAATCTTTTAAAGGCATCACGGTGGGAAGAGGACCCCAGATTGTCAATGGCTGTATTAATAACCCAATAGCACTGATGTGTGAGCAAGTGAGTTTAAGAGTTGTGTTATGTACGAAGAAAAGAAAATTGTCTGTCTTCTTGTGTATGGTATTAATATAGAGCTGGCATTGTAACTCATAGTAAGGCACTTGCCTAGCTTCTATGGGCCTTGGGTTTAGTCGCCAGTGTTTAAAAATAGGAAGTGATTATAAATCAGTGTGCTTCTAAAGTAGATAATGTACAGCAGTGTCTATGCAAAGAAAAGAATACTGTGTTTCTGCCTTACTGCCTTCCTTTTTTAAAGATCCTTAATTTTATTTGTATGTTACTTGCAGGCCAAATTTGCAATGTTAGGGTTGCCAGACTTTGCAGGTAAAAGTACAGGCTGCTTTTTAAATTTTTGGCTTTCAGAAAAATAACTTCAGTGCAACTTGACCCCAAATATTACATGGGATATTTTGCATGCAGTATTTGTGTGCTTAACACTTTTATAAGCTTATTGCTGGGGAATCCTCTGACATTTGGCAACCTGATAGGTCCACTTTTTGTTGTTATTGTCATTCCCTGAAAGTTTTACTGAGAGTAAACTGGTTTTCAGCTTCTACAAGCGTATCTTTGCTTGTGAATTCATTTATGGGAGGGTCTATAGGAGAGTTAGAATGCCCAGCAATGCACAGGAGGCTGGTAGCATCTGCACCTTAGGTAGGAGGTTAGTTCATGGTGTAGAAGCTCTGGTTGTCACCATCCCTTCATGGTTTCACAAAATGAGGGTGTTGATTTCTGTTATTTTACCCAACACTTCACTTTAGTGGGTTTGTTTTGTTGTTAGACCCTTTTCTAAACCATGAGAACACTGTCTTTAATTTCAGCTTAGCATCTGTAAATATTTTTTTCCCCAGGGAAAATTTTCACTTTCTCATTCTTATTTTGAAGCTTGGCATCAACATGCATAAATTGGGAGAGAGATGTGACTTAATTCAGGAAGGTGGAAGAATAACGGACCCTACTATTGACAAGCGCATGGACTTTCATTTTAATGCTCTCTTGGATGTTGTCTCTGAGTGGAGGAAGGATAAGACTCTGCTCCAAGATGTCCCCTTAGGAGGTATGGGAGAATCATGTCTGCTTGTTCCTTCTCAGTGCCACTCTGACTAGTAGCATTGTTTTCATGTGCAGTAGGAACTGTCTACATGCAGGCCACTTTGGACAGCTAGACTCCAGGTATTCCTCAAGGTGGGGGCACAACTTCCCTGAGGACCTTCAAAGAATAGATGTGCATGTACATGTGAGCCTGACATAGCATGAAGCTCATGTGTCACAAAATGAACCATAACTGGGCACACCTGTAAACCTAGCTATTCAGAAGACTGAGATCTGAGTATCACAGTTGAAAACCAGCCTGGAAAAAAGTCCATGAGACTCTGTCTCCAATTAACCACTAAAAAGCTAGAAGTGAGGTGTGGCTCATGTAGTAGAACATTGGCCTTGAGCAAAAAAGTGCCAAGCAAGAGCATGAGGCCCTGAGTTCAAGTCCCCATACTAGTACTATAAAACATACATATCTATTATCTAAATTTAAATTTTTTTCAGATAAACTTACTTTTTAAGAAAGCCTATAAGCATTGGGTGAAGTAAATTATCACTCTCCTGTATCTTTACTATATAAAAGTTCTGAGTAGCAGGGCTTCTTTTTCATCAGGCAGTAAGTTTTTTGTTGTTGTTTGTTTTTTTTTTTTTTAGTATATTTTGCTTAAGTCTGGAAACTCTTAAGAATTTTAATTCTCAGTCCTTCACTCATGGTACTTTAATGAGTACTACTAACCAAAAGTCTGTAGACTGCCTAGAACTCATTGCTACAAGATTGGTATTGGTATTTCTTGAACTCAATTTGTAAGATGTTAATTTGCTTCAACTGTAGTCTCTCTGCAAGGGTGTTTGCTTGTCTGCAGGCTGATTTGTGTAGTCTATATTTGGGATAAAAGTATTTATTTAGAATAAACTCAGCAGGGATTGTCTTTTCTTTCCCCCTTCCTTTTTACCACTAAAAGACTGACGCATACTCTGATAAGTCTTGAGAAATGTTGACTGAAACTTGAAAACATTTTCAGAAATACTATAGAAATAACTGCAGTTAATTAACAGGATTATTGAACCAGGTGTTGTGGTGTCCAGACCTCAAGTGGTGAGTTGGTCAATTTTTGGAGCTGAGAATAATTGTTTGGCTAATTTTCAGGATATTCCTAGAAAATTTTAGTTCATTGAACAGGGTCTATGGTAGCCCAGGCTGGCCCAAACTTGTGATCCTAAACTACTTCTGCCTTCAAGTGCTAGGATTTCAGGTGCATGCATATCCGGCTGTGTCCTATAGAATTTGGCTAGTGTTTGCACCTGTGTGGTAGTTGTTGGCTGGGTTTTTCTTTTTCCCCATTGTCACCCAGTAAAACATTCTGATAATTGCTTTGGCTTTACTTTTAAAAGAAAGTTATCGGGCTGGGAATGTGGCTTAGGAGTACAGTGTTTGCCAAGCATGCATGAAGCCCTGGGTTTGATTCCTCAGCACCATATAAACAGAAACAGCCAGAAGTGGCGCTGTGGCTCAAGTGGTAGAGTGCTCGCCTTGAGCAAAAAGAAGCCAGGGACAGTGTTGAGGGCCTGAGTTCAAGCCCCAGGACTGGCAAAAAAAAGTTATTAGGGAAGGCCCGATAATAATGGGAAAGTAATTTTTCATCTAAGACTATTAAAAAGTTTTTTAAATCTTCTTACATCCCTATGTAAGGTAATTTCTCTTCTGCCTGTGTCTCAGCTATCTGAGATCTCAGTACACGCATACATACACACACACACACACACACACACACACACAGAGCTACAGCTCATCTTACCATTCGTGTGTACTACAACATTTAAATACTACATAAACTATGTTGAGTCCTTTTCAAGTCTGTTTACTCATTTGTTTTTGTAGTCTTAGTTAATTCCCTTCCACAAAGCCCACAGGAGAGCAGACTCCTGTCAGCAGGCAGAAATAAAGTACAAAAGGCTTTGAAAGTGACAGAAAGCCCCAGGGATCTAGGGGCAGAAGCCTGGCCCCAGGTCCCTCGGATATCTTCATATTCTAGTCTTAAGAATTGAAAAGTCCAGTAAGAACCTTGATGTCAAAATAAGTTTCCTGACAGTTCTGTTTCTTGTTAGGCGAGTGCATCACAGTTCATAGGAGCTTGGAGCCTGCAGTGTTGTCTGGCTGTCCTCACTAGGAAAGATAGCAAAGAGCAACCCATGCTGAGATGCCTGGAATTAGTCAGACTCTGGCCAGACAAAGCTTTCTCCCATCCGTAGGGCCCTGTGGTATCCACTTAGGACCGTAATTGGAATTTCACAGGTTGCAGGTGAGTGGGATAGATAGGTGCAGATTGAGATTCCCAACCCTGCAGTGGCCCCATGATGTTGGATTGTGAAAGATGGAAGGTGTTGGGGGGAAGGATGTTCCTGAGAAGGAGAGTGGTAGTAGCAGGTAGAATTCACCAGAAAAAGTTTCAGGAGCAGAGTGGCCATACTGTAGTTGGCAAGGTAGTACTCCCTGCCTTTGGAAAGTGAACTTATGCTGACCTTCCTTGGCTATGGCTTTTGGAATTACAGAAAAACTCATGAAAGGCATTGAGGCAAAAGACTAGCATGATACAAGTACAAGTATTCTTGTTAGCCTACTAAAGAGGAGATGTTATAAGAACTTGACATAAAGCCGAGTGCTTGTGGCTCATGCCTGTAAATCTAGCCAATGCAGCTGAAATCTGAGGATCATGGTTTGAAGCCAGCCCAGGCAGTAAAGTCCAGGAGACTCTCATCTCCAGTTTAATCACCAAAAAAGCTGAAAGTGGAGCTGAAACTCAGGTGATAGAGCAGTAGTCATTGAGGAAGAAAGCTCAGGAACAGTGTCTAAGCCCTGATCTCAAGCCCCAGAACCAGCACAAAAAAGGAAAGATTTGTTTTTGTTTTTTACATGAAAACAATGGTAGTTAAGACCAGCAAAAGAATGTAAAGGGAATGTAATTCTTTTGAGCATGTGTACCCATGTGTTTGGGAATACTCTATATACTTTGAGCGCAAGAGGAGCCAGTTTCTCAGCTGGACATAAAACATTTTCTTTTCTTTTTTTTTTTTTGGCCAGTCCTGGGCCTTGGACTCAGGGCCTGAGCACCATCCCTGGCTTCTTCCCGCTCAAGGCTAGCACTCTGCCACCTGAGCCACAGCGCCCCTTCTGGCCATTTTCCATATATGTGGTGCTGGGGAATCGAACTGAGAGCTTCATGTGTAGGAGGCAAGCACTCTTGCCACTAGGCCATATTCCCAGCCCGACATAAAACATTTTCAAAGATGCTGGTCCTCCACAGTTTTGTTCCCATTAAGGTAAGCTTTCACTTTCTGAGAGGATTCAGCCTTCAGAAAGCTATCTTTCCAGTGGAGGGGAATGGGGGAAAGACCGGATGTTTCAGGTTTGGTGGCATGCAGGAATGTTTGAAAGCAGGGATCAGGATGTAACAGAATGAGGTGAAAACTTGTGGTTTTCTGCTTTGGTCCCTTTTCACTACAGCGAAGATAGAGGAGATCTACAAGGCTTTTGTGAAAGAGTCGGGCATACAGTTCAGCGAGCTGGAAGGACAGGTGCTTCAGTTCCATCTCAGTAACCTGGAGTATGCCTGTGGCAGCAACCTCCATCAGGTGGGGCTGAGCTCTGTGGCGCACGCTTTGCTATTAAATACTTGCTGGTGTGCATGTGCGTGCGTTTTGTATGTCTAAGCACGGAATTGGGCTGGTTTGGATAAATACAAAGAGTGAGTCCTGTGCCCCAGAAATTTGGTAAGTACAACTTCAGAACATGTTCTATTTTAGCACTTTATTTCAAGTAAGACCCCTTTCCCTGAAGAATGCCCATGAAGAAGTTGGACAGCAGTGCTGCTGGGCTCAACCAGCCATGGCAGAGAGCCTTGTCTTTCATGCACGCCCCCTTTCCTTGCCCTCTGCAGACGTCCTGGAGCTACTTCTGTGGAACCATGAAAATACTGTCCACAAGAAACCAAAACACAGCATCCTTGAAGTTCTGACCTGTTTGTCTTATAAAAACAGATTCAACCTTGCCTAGCTCATTGCACCAACTGAGAACCCATAACGTGATTATTCTGTGTTTTGAGTAGAAACTCGGTGGCTATTTCACCTTTCTTCTGGGGGACTCTCCATGTCTGCTTGGTTCTGCATTACAATGGGAACTGCAGGGTCAATATGCCTGTGTAGCGGACAAACAGTTGGTATCTTTATAGATGGAATTATGCAGTTTCTTCACCCTTAGAGAATTCCCATTCACCTGAAGTGTTTTCTCTGGGTACCTCTGCCCGGTAATTTGGACTTTTTATTTATTTATTTTTTGCCAGTCCTGGGGCTTGAGCTCAGGGCCTTAGCACTGTCCCTGGCTTCATTTTGCTCAAGGCTAGCACTCTACCACTTGAGCCACAGCACCACTTCTGGATTTTTCTGTATATGTGATGCTGAGAATTGAACCCAGCGTTTCATGTATACGAGGCAAGTACTCTACCACTAGGTCATGTTCCCAGCCTTAATTTAGACCTTTTGTGTTCTACAGTCAGCTTTTCTGCAGACTTCTTTGCAAAAATACTGGTGTCCATAGGACTGGCCAGTTCATACACTCCCTCCTGACGTTTCTGTGGGGTTGATGGCTTTGCCCTGCTGCTTTGGTTGACTGCTCCCACCTGGGACTCTTTTCTTGTGGGCTCAAACACAGGCTCAGGGATTCACACTGCAGGCTCCCAACCTCTCTTGTTTGCAGGTGTCTGCTCGTTCCTGGGACCACAATGAATTCTTTGCCCAGTTTGCTGGTGACCACACTCTCCTGACTCCTGGGTACTCTGTCATAATTGAAAAACTGGCTGAAGGGCTGGACATTCGGCTCCGATCTCCAGTGAGTACAGACAGGCGTGGAAGGTGCTGGCTTTGCCTTGTTTGGGAGGATGTTAGGTATGACCATGTGATTTTCTTTTTTTTCCCCTGGTCCCAGGGCTTGAACTTTGGGCTTGGGTGCTGTCTCTGAGCTCCTTTTGCTCAAGGCTAGTCACAGCAATTCTTCCAGCTTTTTTTTTTTTTTTTGACCGTTTTCTGTATATGTGGTGCTGGGGAATCGAACCCAGGGCTTCATGTATAAGAGGCAAGCACTCTTGCCACTAGGCCATATCCCCAGACCCCTTTAATTTATTTTTTAATTAAATTTTATTGACAAGGTGATATACAGAGGGGGTTCAGTTACATAAGGTAGTGAGTGAGTACATTTCTTGTCATATTATTCCCTCCCTCGTTTTTCTTTCCCCTCCCTAGTTCAAGTAAACATGTATACAATATCCAGTGTACCAAAATCATATACAGTAACCACATGGGGTATGCCAAAGGAAGTTCACCTAGTACATTAAACCTAATGACAGCAATAACTATTTTCCCTCTAAGTCTTTACCCTCATGGATTTATGTTGTCTGTTGTAATGGTAGAGATAGGTGATTATTTGTACATATCTCAGGTTATACGGTATTATAATGCCAACAAATGACTCGCCCTAGGAGTAAGACTTCTTACATAAGAATGGGGACCCACCTGGATCATATGGTTCCGGCCCTCAGCTTTTTCATGATTGCTTGTGTCCAACAGGTGCAGAGCATTGATTATACTGGAGATGAAGTGCAGGTTGCCACAATAGATGGAGCAGGGTATTGTGCACAAAAGGTAAGCACTATGAGTCCACTGGGGTGCCAGGGGCCTGGGTGTGTGTGGGGGAACAACACATCCTTCACCTATCAAGTTGTTTTGTCTTTGGCAACCTGCCAAGACTAAAGCCTTGTTGGATTTCTGATTAATGTGCCCGTTTAATGGTGTTTTAAGTGTGCCAATCTGATTTAACTGATCTAATACCATTCCATGGCAGATAGAATTCTTACTTGTGTTCCGCCGAATATGTTCTGTGGCACATTGGTCCTAAGAGTTCAACAAATAAATATCAGAGGGGGTAGTTCAGTGCTAAACGAGCTTGCCTATGTGAGGCTTTGGTTGTTGGTTCTTTTTTGTTGTTGTTGGGAGACTGGGACTCACACTCAGTATCTGAGCCTTGCTTTGGGTTATTAGCTGGTGCTCTACAACCTGAGCCACGCTTCTAACCCCTAATGTGTGAGGCCTTGGGTTCCATTTCCAGCACTTTTCCCCCAGTTGTTGTTTTTTTTTTTTTTGCTTTTCCAAATAATTTTGGAACTACATACTACCCTGGGCATAGTACATGCTATATTAAAGAAACCAGTTTTACTTCTGTGACTTTTTTTTTTTAACAAGGAACCCCCTTTTGGATCAAAAAATATTCTATTCCATTTTGAAACTTTTATACACTTTGACATCAATTAAACTTTTCCTAGACAGCTAATGCTGTGGATAATACAAAGTACTGCAAAATCTGATGACTTGAAGTCACATTCTGATTTTCCTTTTTTCTTTTTTTTGCCAGTCCTGGGACTTGAACTCAGGATCTGGGCTCTGTCCCTGAGCCTCTCTGTGCTCAAGGCTAGTGTTCTACCACTTGAGCCACAGTGCCACTTCTGGCTTTTTCTGTGTATGTGGTACTGAGAAATTGAACCCAGGGCTTCATGTGTGCTAGGCAGTCACTCTATCACTAAGCCACATTCCCAGCTTTCACATTCTGCTTTCTGTTGTATTATAGAGCAAAGGTGCTAATTTATTTGGAGTAGAGGGATTTAATTTTTAGAAGTTGTTTGAGCTGGAGGCATGACTCAAATTGTACTAGAGCCACCTGCCTAGCCAAAAGCCCAAGTTTAGTTATATCTGAAGTGATGATGAAAAATCAAGTCTTTGAGGGCTAAGTGTGACAGTTCCAAGCCTGTAATCCCGGCTACCTGAAAAGTAGATAGATATAGGAGGACCACAGTGCTAGACCAGCTTGGCCAAAAATGAGACTTGTCTAAAAAACAAGCCAGGCATAATGGTATGTGTCAATAATGCAACCTTCTTGGGAAGTAGAGAAAGGAAGATAGTGGTCAAAGGCCAGCCTGAGCCAGCCCTTACCTGAAACAAAACAAAACAAAGTAAAAGGGGCTGGGGTCTGGCCCAGATGGTGTGGCTTAGGTGGTAGAGCACTTGCTTAACATGTGTGAGGTTCTTAGTTCAAATTCCAGTGCCACCAGGAAAAGTCTTTGATGAGTTTTCACTAATTTCCTGGTGAGCTGGGCTTTCTCTGCTTCATTGACCTTTTCATAGTCCTTGATGTTCACACAGAAATGAATTGTCACATGGGCCGGGCAGGGCCTGGAGTCTGTGTTGGGATGAGGCTGTCCTAATGTTATTGCTGCTACCAGCTAGCTGGACAGCTTGGGCTAGCAGTGGCTCGCAGCATGGGCTTCAGGTCAGAATCACCTGGAGGTTCTTGATGAGGAAGGCTGAGGCATGTGGGGATTCTGGTTGCATTGTGTTGGTCGTGTATTTTAATTCTCCCCTGTGATTGTGGGTGTGTGGCTTGCTGAGGTAGGCCACAGTAGCTGCATCTGTAAATCCCTAAATAGTTTATGATTTCTTAGCAGTCAACATTTTTTTCAAATGCTACCTTTTGGCTTGAATTTAGGGCCTCAACTGGGTACCAAACACATATATCACACCCAACATCTCTTGCCACTACCCTCTCCCTCTCCCTCTCCTGCCCTCCCTCTTCCCTACCCTCTCCCTTTCCTGACCTCTCTCCAAGGGGGCTGCAGCCTGGCTTCACTATCACATGGCTGTCTCTGCTGACGCACAGTGGTCCAGGTATTTGGTTCTTCTGCAGCAAGGATGCCATTACTACTGCTGCCAGCTTGACGTGTGTGGTGTGGTGCTGAGCTGGCAGCAGTAGTAATGGCTTCCTGATGGATTTGTATAGTGCTTCTGGAGCTAGAACTTTCCTGATTGTGTAATGAGGCAGTGGTTCTCTTCTAGTTTTGTGATGTGGCTTTGAGGGTGAGTTGTTTGTTTTTAAATAGTCTGGCTATGTATCCCAGGTTAGTGTGGAACTTGAGATTCTCCTGTTTGGGCCTCTAGTGCTGAGGTTACAGATGGGTACCACCACATGCAGCTGAGTGTCATTCTTGAAGACTCAAGTGTGTGTGTGTGTGTGTGTGTGTGTGTGTGTGTGTGTGTGTGTGTGTGTGTACATACTGGTACTGGGGATTGAACTTGGGGCCTGGGGGCACTGAGATTTTTTTCAGTTTGAGTGTTTTTTTTTTAATGTATAACTATTGGGCTTTTGTTGTTATTTTTGGTACTGAGGATTGAATGCAGGACATTGTACTTGCTAGGCAAGTGCTTTGCCACTGAGTTACAATCAACCCTGTCTCTTAGCTTTTTTACTGAAGGCTGGAGCCCTATCAGCTATGGCTGTAGCCACAACTCTACTTTTCACTTGGGTGGTTATTTGGAGATGAGTCTCACAGATTTGTCTGCCCAGGATGGTTTCAATCTGAGATCCTCAGATCTCAGCCTTCTGAGTAGCAAGGATAATAGGCATGAGCCACCAACACCTGGCCGACCCATGATTCTTAGCCACCAAAACATGTATGCACATTCTTGTGTGGATGCCACTTCTGCTGAAGCAGGCCCCTTTGCTTAGTGAACAGCCTGCATGACTACACATCAAAGCCCTTTCTCTTACAATGTAACCTAAGAGGTTGTTGGCAACCATATTGGGATTGGACACAAGAATGTTCTTCATGTGTTGATTTTCCTGGAAATTGAGTTGTTAGAGTCAGCTGCCATGTGTGCTGGTTAACTGCTAATTACTTCCCACAGGTTTTAGTCACCGTGCCACTGGCTATACTACAGCAAGGAGCCATCCAGTTCAATCCGCCGTTGTCAGAGAAGAAGATGAAGGCCATCAACAGCTTGGGTGCAGGCATCATTGAAAAGGTGACTTGATTTACCTTAGCCTTAGAACTGGGAACTCAGGGCAGTTAACAGGAGTTAGAATGTAATCCAGTGTCATTTTTGAAGACAAATAGAACCATAGGTTTCCTTTCCTCTTGTCTTGAAGACTATAAATGGATATTATCAGTTATTGACTTTGAGGAAAATAAAAATCAATATTCAAAACCTAAATTTGCTCTAAGGAGTTCTTAGCATTCTCTGCTTTCCTTGTCCATCCATCTCTCCTTAGCCCCAGCAAGGACAGTGGGCTTACTTCCACTTGCCTCACTATGTGCCATAGATACCAGCCAATCTGAACGTAGTGTGTAACTTAGACAAGGTGCTTCAAACACAGCCTCAGGAACATTCCATGCCTTTAGATTAGCCTGTAGTTTGGTACTGGGCCACACTACTATCCAAGGGAATGTGGAACTGGGGCCACAATAAAAGCAAAAAGTTGTCAAGCAAGAAGTTCACCCCTATAATCTTAGCTACTCAGGAGGCTGAGATTAGGGGATTGTTGTGTGAAGCCATCTTGGGCAGAAAAATCCTAGACTTTTGTGTCCAAAACAACCAACAAAAATTGGGGCTGGAGGGTAGGGCTCAAATGGTAGAACACCAGCTGAACAAGCAAAGCCCAGTAAGCAGTGAGGCCATGAGTTTAAAATTCCAATTCTGAAAAAAAAAAAAAAAAGGCAGGGGTGGGGGAAGGGGACAAGAAAATGTGGGAACTTACATCAAGTAGCAAACTCAAGATTTGTGTTCATTCATCCTACCCTCCCTCCACCTCAAAAATGAGAACCAAGATAGGAGAATGGACAGCAGGGTTTGTTTTTTAGTAGTTGTACAAGAGGGGTTTTAAGTGAACATGGCAGTTTATGAATGTGTAATGTATCTTGATCAGTGTCAACCCATCCATTCTTGGCGTCTAACTCCATCCATCCCCTCATTACCTGGCTCCATTGTCACTTAATGCATGGAATATTGCGACTGTATGCACTCACCCTTCATGATTCCTTGGTGTCATTGTAGGTTGTCTCTAGCAGCCCTGTGCAGGGCACCCCGAACCATCTCTCTCTTGCTTTCCAGATTGCTTTGCAGTTTCCATACAGATTTTGGGACAGTAAAGTTCAAGGGGCTGACTTCTTTGGGCATGTTCCTCCCAGCACCAGCCAGCGCGGGCTCTTTGCTGTGTACTATGACATGGATCCAGAGGTAAAGCCGCCTGTGAAGTGTGCTTTGACAGTCTGGTCGTCACTTGTGGGCTAGACTAGAAATGAGTGGATATTGTGGGGATTCTGGGCGGTCACTGGGACTGGGACATTGTCTTTTGCCTTTAAATACTAGTGATATTTACAGGGACAGATAAGCTGATGGGAGTTTATTTGTGAGCACAGTACATGAGTGTCCTTTTGTGACAGTGTTCCAGAGGGCAGGCAGGGTAGGGCTGGGCAGGTCCAGGTGAGGAACGTGGTGCAGGTAGAGAGGAGAGGGAGGGAATGTGACCACTTGAGGATGTCCAGCGCAGCCACGCGACTGCCATATGGAGGAACGATAGCTGCTCTGTCCCTGCTTTTCTCTTGGTTCTCACGTGGAAATCCAGGACCGGATTTTTTTTTTTTTTTTTGGCCAGTCCTGGGCCTTGGACTCAGGGCCTACGCACTGACCCTGGCTTCCTTTTGCTCAAGGCTAGCACTCTGCCACCTGAGCCACAGCACCACTTCTGGCCGTTTTCTGTATATGTGGTGCTGGGGAATCGAACCCAGGGCCTCATGTATACGAGGCAAGCTCTCTTGCCACTAGGCCATATCCCCAGCCCCGGATTATTATTATTTTTTTTTTTTTTGGAAATAAAAAAAATTCCTCAAAAGAAAGCTGGCTTTATTGGGGTCCACATTGAGAATTCTGCGTAGAGTTAGAGACCTATAGTGTGGTAGCTGCTATTATGAATTAGGCTGCAATTCCTTTAACAGTAGAGGTAATGTGGCTGGAGCTCTCTAAGAGCTTCAAGTCCCTCTTTAAAGAATTCTTTTTGTTTATTTATTTTTATTATCTTTAATTGTAGAAAGGAGTTGCCATTGAAGAAAACAGTTTCTGAATACAATGCATATTGATCAGTGTCACTCCTCTCAATATTCTCACTCATCCCTCTTGACCGTTACTCTTAATTTCGTAGGATATACACTGAATTCTTGACTGCATTTCCCCCCCCCGCCCCTTTTCCTCTTCATCTACCCTTATCTTTTTTTAAAATTAAATTTTATTGACAAGGTGTTGTGTAAAGGGGGTACATTTACATAATAAGGCAGTGAATACATTTCTTGTGATATCTTACATCCTCATTTTTCTTTCCCTTCCCTAGATCAGGTAGGCATATATACAATATCCAGTGTACCAAAATCATATACAGTAACCACATACGGTATGCCCAAGGAAATTCACCTAGAGCTTTAAAGATAATGACAACAATCGAATCCTCCTGTGTCCTTCTCTTGGAGTTGTTTTTGCTTATCCTCGTCTTATATGATCATGTGTACATAGCTGTTGAGCTATTGTGATCCACTGATAGGTCTAGGTTTTAGATACATAATGTAAAGTCGCTGACCCAAACATGTGGAAATACCATTTGAAAGGAAGTTTGTTTTGCAGACCTGGTTTCTACTGCCCTCCTCCCACCCTAACAGTCATATATCAAGGAGGCCATGTCCCTTCATTCTCTGTGTTCTAGGCTTGTCTCTCTCAACATTATTTGTTCAAGTTCTGACCATTTCCCTGCAAATACCAATATTTATCATTTCTAATCGCTATGTAGTATTCCATTGTGTATAGGTACCACATTTTTTGGATCCATTCATCTGTAATGGGGCATCTGGGTTGTTTCCATATTTTGGCTATTATGAATTGTGCAGTGATAAACACGGATGTGCAAATGTCTTTATGATGTCTTGAGACCTGTTGTTCAGGATAGATGCCTAGGAGTGGTATGGCTGGGTCATAGGGTAGGTCTATGTTGAGTTTTTTGAGGAAACTCCATACTGTTCTCCAAATTGGTTGTACTAGTTTGCACTCCCACCAACAATGGAGAAGGGTTCCTCTTTCCCGGCACCCCCTCCAGCATTTGTTGTTGCCTGAGTTCAGAGTATAGGCCATTCTAACTGGAGTGAGATGGTATCTCAGGGTTGTTTTTATTTGCATTTCCTTTACTGCCAGGGCTGGATTTCTTTACTCCTTGAAGTCTCATTGGCTTGGTTTTTTTTCTGCAGTTTCCCTTCTCAGTCTCTTCTTGGTACTTTGAAACAAGGTTTCATGAACAAACAGCCAAGAGAACCCTGCAATTTGATAGTCATGGCACTTCCTGAGTGTTTTGGGCTTTGTTTTCTGTCTCTTTACAGGAGGGAACAGGACAGTAGTGTACGGTTGAGCACATCATGAGTCCATCCCTTACGGAATAAGTAGTGTGTGTGTGGGCATGGAAGGGCATCTGAAGTGAGGATGAGCTGGTGGGAAGCAGTGAGGCAGCACTCGGACGTGAAGCTTTAACGGCTTTTCCCCTCCGTGCCTGCAGAAGCAGCAGAGCGTGCTGATGTCGGTGATCGCAGGGGAGGCTGTCGCGTCCCTCAGGACCCTGGATGACAAGCAGGTGCTGAAGCAGTGCATGGCCACCTTGCGGGAGCTGTTCAAAGAGCAGGTCAGAGGGGACACACTTGCTGTGGATGTGCTCTTTGCGGGACATGGGAGCCAAGTCTTCTGTATTATTGAGGATGAACGAAGGGAAACAAGACAGAGGGCCATGTCCTTTGTTCTAGCCTCTCTCTTTCTACTTTGGTACCAGTGGTTATAGGACTGCTGTGACAAAGAACCACGGCACAGCACACTCAGTGCTCTGGAGGCTGGAGATGCCAACAGCGTCTCTTCAGAGGCTTGTCGATGGATTGCAGATAGTTGTCTTTTCTCTGTTTTCACATGCGTCTTCTGTCATTTCTCATAAACAGACACTGGACAGACTGAGTTAGACTCACTTACTGGCCCCATTTTAATTACCCCTCTCAATTCAGTCATAGTCCAGGGGACTAGAGGTTAGGACCTCATAGGAATGTGGGGGGCAGGGAGTAGAAGCATGCTGGTCCTGAGGCTTGAACTCAGGGCCTGGGCGCTATCTCTGAGCTTTTGTGCTCAGTGCTAGCACTGTACCACTTGAGCCACAATTCACTGTCTGGCTTTTCTGATGGATTTCCCTGCCCAGGCTGGCTTTAAACCGTGATCCTCATATCTCAGCCTACCTAGTAGCTAGGATTAATGGTGTGAGTCACTAGCACCTGGCAGTAAATACTTTATGCTCCCCCCCTTTTTTTTTCTCTCTCAAATTCTGCATACCTCCTTTCTCTCCCAGGACTGTTAAGACTTGGGATTTTCTGAAGATTCTGTACTTATCCAAGTGCTAGAAACATGGACAACTTTCTAGAATTTTCTTACCCCTGTATCAGCAGTCTCTTCTCTCTCTTCTACTAGGAACTTAGTGTACTTTATATTTGCAAATGTACTGAATTTCAGTCTTGGGAGATTTGTCCATGGTGTTTTTCTTTTTCTAATTAAGGAAGAGAAACAAGTGAGATGGCTCCAAAGGCATCCCTCCAGGTTATGTTGCCAGTGTTCTGGGAGGGTCCAGCTAGCAATGTGGTTTCTAGCACTTTTCCCCAAGTGTTTGTGAATTAGTTTGGAACACAGTCTAATTTCCAGAGTTCCAAAGTATTTTTCATGCTACTGTTTGTCTGAGGTCACCTGACAAAATTGTTCCAAGAATGTAAAATACATTCTTGTACCACTGTTTGGTAGAGAAGCCGGTTGGGAATTCCAACTTGTGACCCTTTGGCACCACCCTTCGCTTTCCTACCTTGGGTAGAATCCTCTCCTCCACCCACAGCTCCAACACTGGCCAGGCCATGGGAAAGGAAGGCCTGAACTCAGCTCCTGGTGTGGCCTGCTCTGGGAGGAATATCTCTGGTAGTGGATTAAGTGTAGATGTGGGGGGATTGTGTGTGGCTGGCACAGGTGGTTTACAGTAGGTAGAGCATACTGGTTTAGCTGTTTCAGAGGCTGTCAGAGATGAGCTTTAGTCCAAAAGGGGGATCGCACCATGTCTGAGAGTTTGGCCTATGTGCGTGTGTGCTAGCTAGTCCTGGGGCTTTTGAACTAACTGCCTGAGTTCTGTACTCAAAACATTTTCTGCTAAAGGCTTGCACTCTACCACTTGAGCCACAGCTTTACTTCCAGCTTTTCTGGTAGCTAATTGGAGATGAATCTCTGACTTTCTTGCCCAGGCTGGCTTGGAACTGCAGTTCTCAGATCTCAGCCCCCCGCCCCCCATTAGCTAAGATTATAGGCGTGGACCCTTTGGTGCCTGAAGTTTGTTTCTAAGCTTATTGTAAGTGCTTTCCTATTGAATACAGGAAGTTCCTGATCCCACAAAGTATTTTGTCACTCGGTGGAGCACAGAGCCATGGATCCAGATGGCTTACAGTTTTGTCAAGACATTTGGAAGTGGTGAGGCCTATGACATTATAGCTGAAGAAATACAAGGAATGGTCTACTTTGCTGGCGAGGTATGTATCTTGTACTTTGATTATTTTTTGTCTGAGACTAATACTCAAGCTTAGTATATGTGACACTTTATGCTCATTGGCAGGTAGCCCTACCACCTGAGAGCCATGCCTCCAAAACCCTGGTATTTTATTTCTTGCTCTCAATCAAGCCTGTCATCGGGCTTGTTGGTTCTAGCTTCTAGAGGCCCCTTTCTACTGTCCCCTGCTTGCTGCAGGGCTATCCTGCTAGACTTTTCTTCTCTTGAAAAACTTCCCCATTCATTCTAAGTAGTTGTACAAAGGACTTATACTGTTAAACTCCTTTCAGATTTCTGACCCTGTGCCTTGTTTTGTTCCTTGTGATTTAGTCATGTCTTAGTACGGTGTTGTTTCTGATCACTTTCTTTTTCTTATGGCTCATCTTGGAACTCTTAGAACATCTTGGATTAACACGTAATTTTCTCTTGTATGCCATTATCTATCTCTTTATAATTCTGTGGAAAATTTTAATTGCCCAACTCACCAAATGGCTTTCAAATTTTAGCCCTTTTTCTTCAGAATGTGTTAGCAGCAGCCTTTCTGTCTTCATCATTTAACTGCAGCCACTAAAGCATTGAGCCTTTTGTTTTCTTTTCCCTCCGTCTTCCTTGGTTTGATCACTGCTTGCTGCATGTCTGAACACTGCCCCATCCTTGGATGTCAGCTTAGACCTGAGTGAATCACTTCTTAAAAAGCCACTTGAAGCTGCCAGTGGTTCATGCCTGTAATCCAGCTACTTGGGAGTCCGAGATGAGAATTGCAGTTCAGAAGCCATCTTGGGCAAAAAAGTCACCAGTTAACTACCAAAAACAAAGGTGGACCTGTGGCTTAGGTATCTGAATACCACTTACTAGCTTTGAGCAGACAAAGCTCAGGGGCAGAGCCCAGGCCCCACACAAAGGTACTCAACAGCAATTTTAGGACAGTGCCTCAGGGTCACAAGAGGGGTGCAGGACTTTTGTGTTCTAGGGTTTGAACTTGGGGCCTGCAGGTGCTCTTGAGGTTTTTTTTGCTCAAGACCAGCACTGTACCACTTGAACCATAGCTCTGCTTCCAGTTTTTCGGTAGTTAATTCAGAGATAGGTCTTACCTGGTCTGTCTTTGAACTGAGATCCTTAGATCTCAGCCTCCTGAGTAGCTAGGATCACAGGCACTAACCACCTGTGCAGAGATTTTAACTTTTTCCTTTGGTAGTTACTAGCTCCCCATAAAGCCCTTTTTTGAGGTTTTTGACACTGTCTGTCCACTAGGCCTATACTTAGTATTTTAATGAGTACCATAGATAGTACTTTGTGGGTCTGCTAAATACATTGCAAATGAATTTGGCAAAGCACACAGAGATGTTCAGGGGCTACTATGATGGGTTGACTAGATGGCTCCTGTCTTGATTTTAGGAGAATCTTATAAAGTCTTTAATTTTGCTTTTCAATATCACTTTGCCTGCAATCTCACACTTTGTAATTATGTTTTATAGGCAACAAACAGGCATTTCCCACAAACTGTTACTGGAGCATATTTGAGCGGTGTTCGAGAAGCAAGCAAGATTGCAGCCTTTTAAATAGAAGTGACCTGGACTCAGCTTTCTTCTGTGCCCCAAATGGGTACATCTGAAACACAGGTTAAACCTCTATTTCTTAAGGCTGGGAGTATTTCCGTGGATAGCAAAGTAATGTTTCTAAGTGACATAATAAAAATGTACTCACTTTATCACTCTGAAAGCACTGATTCCCCAAATCCTTCTGAGCACTTAGGTTTAATTGCGTTTTCTATAGGTCCAACCAGTGCTAATCTTCTGAATTTCGGAAGGCAGATATATAACCTTGTGTTGTGACCTTGGATTAGGATTCTTGTTTGTAGATGCCCTTCAGATTTGACATTTTGTTCAGCTCTTCAGTTTGAATCATTAACAACCAGATAAAGCCTTGTAGTTTTCCCTCTCACAGTTTATCAGTGTCTTTACCAATGAGCCTTACTACTTTTTATACAGCTCCAACATCAAGCTTTTCTTAAAAATTTAAGTAGAATTCTTTTTTGATACAACTCTGATGAAACTTCTAGATTACATATTGTATGTATTTCTCCCAATTGGATATTCAAAGTATCTTGTGACATTTTAAATCAGAAAATTCCTTAAAATGCAAGTTTTCATCTCATTTGAGCATGGGGTATAGAATTTGGTCATCATACTACAGATAGAGAACATAGCTGTTCTTAGGGCCACTTGTCTGTTATACTATTGTATAATTTTGGCAACAAAGAACTCTTTGAGAATTTAACAACCTTCCCCCCTTGTTTAAGTAATGTCTTCAGGAATACTTTTTGCATAATCTTCAGTTTCTCCCAGACAGGCCCAGGCCCACAGAACCATCCTCGTAAGCATTTTATAAGCCATATTAGTCAGAACATAGCAGACATTTACTTTTTCCATATTTAATATAGAAAACATTGGTTTCAGGGTCTTCCAGATGCCTACTTTGCCAAGAAACTTGTTTACCGCCTTTGAATAATTCTTTATCAAGGGGGCTAAGATGATTTTAAAGCCACATTTTCAAAACATTGGGTATTTTTTAAATTTAGAATTGCTTTGTAAACATAAATCTTTAATGAATGCATGCATGCATAAGTTTAGACATTCTCCCCCCACCACCAAATCAAAGTATAATACAAAGAAAGCCAGTTAATGGCTGCGTATTTGAGTTAGCACAGCAAGAACATTGATAGCTAGGTTGTTGAGACTCATTGGTACTGATTAGGAAGTGTTCTGTATATTAAAATGTTCAAATAGCACGTGTTAAGTTTGAAATGGTTCATAATAAATTATTGTTTGGGGGCACTTAAACTTACACCATGCTTGAGGTAGGAGAAAAACCTACTAAAGGTGTATTTAATTTTTTCCCCGTCTCAGTGACCTACTTGGACATTTTGTTCCTTCAGGAACTATGGTACTTTTGACTTTAAATGTTTTTTGATGTTGTGAATTTTACAAATTGAGCAGCAATGATATACACACCAGTGATGTAACTACAGTCATGAATAGCTGGCTATGTAAAACTGCTTAATAAAAACTTTTTCAAATGAAATGCTGTGTACGTCTGCATTAAGTAGGTCCACCATCACCAAAATTTCCACACACACCAACTCCACCTCACACTTCTACTCGCCCTCTGTATTAAATGGTCTGAAGTGAAACGTTAACTGACCCTGAGCAGTGGGGAGGAACCTTTTCTACCTATCACAGGTAGATGGGGCAGCCAGTAAGAAGCAAGTCTCTGTCCTCTACCAAATGGCTCTCAGGTTTGAAATGGCAGTTGAACCTAACATCAAATACAAAACTTAAAACACAATTGGTTTTTAGTAACAAGGTTTATTCAATAATTATAATCAAAAGCCAATTTTTAGGGCTATTGCATATTCTATTTACTCTTTTAGTCAAGTATACCTTTCCCTAATGTCCTAATTGTGTGGTGTGCGTGTGTATATAGTCTATGAAAAATACTTTTCATGTAATTCTGTACTATTATGTAAATGTCTTTAAACAGTGTTACAAATACTTGTCATAAGCAGCATATTTTAAATTATAGATAGGCTTTTAAAGACTAACTTAAAAGACGGAATTCTGTCTTTTAAGTTTGGGGTAGTCCATATTGATCACTTAGAATCCTGATTGGCTGAAATTTCAAACCTATGTTATATAGCCCATCCCTGATTCCACAAATACTAAATTTCTCCATTAAAAATATTAAAACTTGGGGGCTGAAAATATGGCCTAGTGGCAAGTGCTTGCCTCGTACACATGAAGCCCTGGGTTCGATTCCCCAGCACCACATATATAGAAAATGGCCAGAAGGGGCGCTGTGGCTCAAGTGGTAGAGTGCTAGCCTTGAGCAAAAAGAGGCCAGAGACAGTGCTTAGGCCCTGAGTCCAAAAAAAAAAAAAAAAAAAAACCTTTTGAGAAATACTATTGCCCATACATTTTCTGGCATTACATCTGATACTTTTATCATAATTACAAAGGTGGTCAAAAGCAAAAAATCAGTTTACTTATTATAAGCCAAATCTGTTTACTTAATGCTACTCTTTCTCTAAGTCTTGTGTTGATTTTGGTCTTGACAATATAAAACTTAATGAGACACTTTTGTATGCAGTTAATGCTAAAACTACAGAGTGATGACACTTTTAGGGAAAAGCAGAACTGAACAGCTCCATGAGTATTCCAGTCACTGAACTCTGCCCTCTGCTCCATCATACCATCTGGCTGAACACTGACGTTTCATAGTTTACAAGTGTGATTACCTACGTACAAGAGTTTAAAAATTGATCTGCACAAAAGAAATAAAAAAAACATTATATACAACAAATTGGTTTTGAAAAATACAAAAATATCTATTTGTCATGCTGACAATTTCATATATATATGTATATATATATATATACACATGCAGAAGTCCCAATTCAGCCATCTGGAGAGTCACTGCTTGTGTGATTTAATATGAACACACTGTCACTAAGTTTCCACACCAACACAGGAGGTGTATTCAAAGCACTTCCTATACTAAGTACTGCAACAGTCTCTGCATGTATAAGTGCCAGTTATAGTAACTTTTGTTCTACGTGATTAAAACTTATGTCCTAAGCAAGCTAAATTAGTGCACTAAAAAGCCCCCACAACAGGTCAGCAATCTATAACCTCATATAGAGAAATCCAAAATGTACAAAATACAGCTATAAAAGCAAGGGACAATGCCATGCAAGATTTTAGACTAAAAACTGCATAGAAATGCAATTTAAAACAGCAAACTCAAATATATGTAACAATAAAAAGGTCAGCAACACATTTTACAAGGATTTAGAAAAGGAGATAAAAGGAGATACATTCTCTTTGCTGGTATAATGGTATAAGTCCGATCTTCAAATCTAAAGGAACAAGTCATCTGTCCTCAAGAAATTAGCTGTAATGAAAAAGAAACACCGTTTTACCATACACAACATATACTATCCAGTACACGTAAACCATAAAACCTTATTCTATTTCTTCACATCTGTTTTGCTACTGTGGCCTTGGGAAAGCAGTTGGGATCACATAGAACTGAGCAACTCTTGGTCAGGAAGCGGCCCTCAAGCTGCTGCCTGCCTCAGGAGAGGCCTGCTCACCGGGCATTATGTATGACCTTATCTACTCTGAGCTTTACTAGACATATCTCCGCATTTAATTTACAAAGAAATCTGAGGATCAAATGTAAAAGAGTACTTTGAAAATACATGTAGTTAATACACATGATTTTTTTTCTATGTCCAAAATAATGCTAGGAAAACAAATACTTTTACCTCTTTTACAGTTGTTTTAATGAAGGCCCTTCTTCCAGTTAACTTGTAAGCAGGATAATTTTCATATACCTGTAGTAAAATTTTTAATGCATTAAAAATCATGTTCAAGACTTTAAAAATATTTTGTAATCTATTAGAAGCCCTTTACAACGATAGCAGTTAAGACTTCTTGTGTGACAGCTTACCTGCCATATTACCAAGAGGAAAGGTGGTCTATATATATGTAATCTAAGGATGCATCAACAAATTTTCATATTAGGTCAGATACCAGTTGCTTGAGCATGCAATCCTAGCTACTCAAGAGGCTAAAGGTTGGATCAGTTTCAGACCAGCCCAGGAATAAAACAGTTCGAGAAGAAACTTTTTCAAGAACTCGTGGTGTATACCTGTTAGCCAAAGTAGCCAGGCACTAATGGCTCACACCTGTAATCCTAGCTACTTGGGAGGCTGAGATCTGAGGATCATGGTTCAAAGCCAGCCTGGGGCTTGAACTTATGGCCTGGGCACTGTCCCTGAACTTTTGCTCACAGCTAGCACTCTACCACTTGAGCCATAGTGCCACTTCTAGCTTTTTCTGTGTATGTAGTGCTGAGGAATCGAACTCAGATTTCATGTATGCTACGCAAGCATTCTACCACTAAGCCACATTCCCAGCCCTCTTATCTTCAAGTAACCAAAATTAAACTTGAAATGGAGCTGTGGCCCAAAGTGGTAAAGCTTCAGGCCCTGAGGTGAAGCCCTACAACCACCAACAACAAAAAGGCCTAAAGTAGGGCTGGAAATGTGGCCTCGTGATAAGAGTGCTTGTCTAACATGCATGGACCCTCTGGGTTTGATTCCTCAGCACCACATATACAGAAAAAGCTTGAAGTGGTGCTATGGCTCAAGTGGTAGAGTGCTAGCCTTGAGCAAAAAGAAGTTCAGGGACTGCTCAGGCCCTGAGTTCAAACCCCAGGACTGGCAAAAAAAAAAAAAAAAAAAAAAAAGAAAAAAGAAAAAAGAAAAAGAGAAAAGGCCTATAAGTAACTGGCTCTTGCCCAGATGTTTGCCTGGACAGCAAGCAAGACCCTATTTGGGGGGGGAAAAAATGTGAAGAGCTAGGGACTGATAGCTCATACCTGTAACCTAACTACTCAGGAGGCTGAGATCTGAGGATCATGGTTCAAGGCTAGCCCAGGCAGTAAAGTCCAATCTCCAATTAACCAGCAAAATGCCAGAAGTTGAGCTTTGGCTCACTATTAAGAGTACCTGTCAATGACGTGCAAGACCAAGTTTCCAGATCTTAAAAAAAGATCCCTATGGAGTTTGATATACAACAGTTTAAATTTTGTGTTCAGTCCCACTTTATTCAGCCTACTGTTTATAAAAAGTTTATTGAGACTATTTTATGACCACTTCAAGTAGTATCCTAACACCCGTAAGAGTGACTTGACACCTAGCAGTTCAGCAAATACTTAATGAATACACAAAATGTAGCTTCAAATCAAATATGATCTAAAACCTCTAATTACCTTTTTACAAATCTGCTTCATTGTGACCTCTTCCAAGTTAACACTGGCCAATAATTTCTTGACTGTTTCCCTTAACTCTTCATCTGTAGGCGGTTTCTTCAACTTTTTAATTAAAGGTTCATCATCTGAACTATCCTCAGATTCACTTTCTAAAAGATACATTACATGTGAATAAAATTTTTTCTTACATAGCAAAACTAAATTTATAAACTCATTGTCAAGGGAGTATGATACCCCCCATTAGACATCACATTAAAAATTTTTAATTTTAAAATAATTCATAAATTACATACAAAAGATGCATTGAAAGTATATAAACTTTGAAAGATTTCTAAAATCTGGCATGCTTCCAGCCAGTGTTCTTAAAGTTCACTGTCTTCTACACATATTTAAACATACATAGTATCTTAAGTTGCTAATGTATTTCTTTAGCAATACTGGTATCGGAACCCAGGTCCTTAGTTTGCTAAGCAGGCAGATCTTTATTACTGAGCCTTACTCTAAGCCGAGCCAGTCATAGCTAACATACCTTTCTTCGAACTGTTTTGATTCTTCTTGGTGGTGCTGCTATCTGCCTTCTTAATATTAGCACTTTTCACAGACTTTTTACTTTTAGAAGTAGCTTTTGGTTTAGGTTTTTCTTTTTTAGATGTCTTTTTTGGTGGCTGCTGAGAAAGAAAGCATATTAGTGAGATTTATTGTTATTCCTCTATTTCTTTTATGCTTTGCAACAATATCAGGAAAATTGAATGTACTGAATTTGTACTCCTGCCTCAGCCTCTAGGGAGCTAGCATTTTAGGCATGTACCACCACACTCAGCCTATGTGTGTGTGCGCACCAATACTGTGGTTTGAATTCTAGGCCAGGGTGCTGTTGCTGAGCTCTTTTGTTTAAGGGTAGTGCTCTATTGCTTGAGCCAGACTTCCATTTCCAGTTTTTTTGTAGAGAACTGTAAATTAGAGTCTCTTGGACTTTCCTTGCCTGGGCTGGCTTTGAGCTGCAATCCTCAGACCTTAGCCTCCTGAGTAGAGAGGATTCGAAGTCTGAGCCACTAACACTGGGCCTGTTTTTTTTGTCAGTCGTAAGGCTTGAACTCTAGTCCTGGGTTCTGTCTCTGAGCTCTTCAACTCAAGACAAGTGTCCTACCACTTTGAGGCACAGGTCCATTTCCAGTTTCCTGGGTGGCTAATTGGAGACAAGAGTCTCACAGCCTTTCCTGCCAAGGCAGGCTTTGAACTGTGATCCTTAGATGTCAGCCTCCTAAATAGGATTATAGGCATGAGCCCTACTCCTTTAAGTACAGAAACATGTTGAATTTGCCCTTCACAATGAAGTATGTAGACCATTTTTTTCCTCAAAAATTAGACAAGTTCAGACTTTTTCAATGTGCAGTTCGTTATATTTAGCGTTTGTCTTCTTGCTATGATAGTATCCTGTACACATGAATACAAGCCTACTATCACTTGGCATTAACTACCAAATCAGATAGGCGTTAACTCATCTATAGCATGGCTGCTATTAAAAAGTATTTAAGGTCTGGGAATATGGCCTAGTGGTAGAATGCTTGCCTCATATACATGAAACCCTGGTTTGATCCTCAGCACCAAATACATAGAAAAAGTCAGAAGTGGCGCATGGCTCAAGTGGTAGAGTGCTAGCCTTGAGCAAAAAGAAGCCAGGGACAGTGCTCATGCCCCGAGTCCAAGCCCCAGGACTAATGGCAAAAAAAAGTATTCAAGATGTATCAAGGGCTTGACATACTTCTAAAGAAGTGAGCTTTACCATAGGTTTTGGCTATTCAGAGGCCATTTCTACTTCCTAATTCTGATGTTCCAGACAGTGAGGACCACAATGCAACCATCAATGGTTTATTACTTTTCTATGCCTAACTTAAACTGAGTTATGTTTACTAGCTGCTAGTTAACAACAGTTCTAAATGAACTAATGTGCCCAAGTTCTTAATGATATACTTGATACACAGAATAAGGTAATCACATATCACCTTAATGAAAAGCTCATAAAATATGAACTTGTAGATTTAAGAAAAGTAAGCAAGCCAAGTGCTGGTGGCTCACGCCTGTAATCCTAGCTACTCAAAAGGTTGAATGAGATCTGAAGATTATAGTTAAAGCCAGCTCAGGCAGGAAAGTCAGTGAGGCACTTATCTCCAGTTAACTACCAGAAAACCAAAAATGGTTCAAGGTGGTAGAGCATTAGCTTGGACCCAAAGACAGTGCTCAGACCCTGAGTTCAAAGCCCACAACTGATGAGAGAGAAAGAGAGAGAGAGAGAGAGAGAGAGAGAACAATAGGAAAAAAAGCAATAGAAAAATAGGTAGAGAAGTAGATAAATACTTCTATGGCATTTAAAGGCTTACTAAAATTTTGAATGGACACTGGGCTTCAGTGTCCATGCTGAAATCCTAGCTACTCAGAAGACGCAGATCTGGACTGGTTTGAAGCCAAGCAGACAGAAAGATCTGAGACTCCATCTCTAGAATAACTAGCAAAAATCTGGGCTAAATGTGTGGCTCAAGTGGTAAGAGCTGTAACCTGAATTCAAGTCCTGGTATTGGAAAAAAAAATTAGAAATTAAAGACACAATTAAGAGCAGTTAATAGTCGGACAAAAAGCTGGGCACCGGTGCTCATGCCTTTAAATCTTACTCAGGAGGCTGAGATCTGAGGATCATTGTCCAAAGCTAGATTTGGCAGAAAAGTGCTTGACTCTTAGCCCCCAATACTATTCAGAAAAGGCCAGAAGTGGCTGTGGTTCAAGTGGTGGAGTCCTAGCCTTGAGCAAAAGACAGCTCAGGACAATACCAAGGCTCAGAAGGTGGGGAGGGGGAGATGGACGGGGACCCACAGACACAACAGGACGACTTGGACAAAGTATAAAGATGTGTGGTAAGGACTGGGAATATGGCCTAGTGGTAGAATGCCTGCCTCATATATATAAAGCCCTGGGTTCGGTTCCTCAGCATCACATATATAGAAAAAGCCAGAGGCGGTGCTGTGGTTCAAGTGATAGAGTGCTAGCTAGCCTTGAGCAAAAAGAAGCCAGGGACAGTGCAGTTCAAGACCCAGGACAGGCAAAAACAAAAAGATGTGTGGTGATAAGGAAAAAACAAAATTTTAAAAATCAAGCAATCTCTAATTTTATACCTGGACAAACACAATATAAAGCCTGTACATTTTTCTGAGTTTAAAAAAGTGGACAACTAACCTGTTACCGATTAACAAAATTTCTAGAATACTTCCAGTATACAGCGCAAGCATTATAGAGTTGGACACATTAAAGTTCATTGTGAGCCAGCTGTTTGCTTTCAATATCCAGCCTAGGCTGTATTTTCCTTGTATATGAAATAAGGGGGACAGACGAAGCATGGATAAAAGAGAATCAATGTACTAATGAGTGAAAATACTTTTAATAATGCCCTACATGTTGCAAACATTCAATATTAGCTATTGTTTCTGCTAGCGCTTCCTTTTGTAGTGAAAAAAATCCTTTACTACTCAAATGTTAACTCTACCCTAATAATTTTAAGTTTGTAAGTTTTGTTTAAAAAGCAGGGCATACATGAGATTAGAGAATACAGGCCCTGGGTTTGATCCTCACCGCAAGAAAAAAAAAAAGATATATCATGCTTACTTTATTATATTATGTTAAATATGACCTTAACCAACAGACATTTTGAATCTCCATAAGAAAAAGTTACTGCAATAAGTTGTTAAATTTTTTTTTTAACAAACTTAAGATAGTAATTCTGTACTGGTTTAGGTTGATTAGTGATGACTTGAGAAATGCTATAAATTGAATAGGAACAACAAACTGCCACTAAAAGAGTGTCACCTAAGCAGAGAAGATAGCCGAACATATATCTTGCTCTAGCTATTAAGAATCACAGCCTCTGTGAACGTAAGTTATGAAGGAGCTGGGAATATGGCCTAGTGGCAAGAGTGCTTGCCTGGGATACATGAAGCTGAGTTCAATTCCCCAGCACCACATATACAGAAAATGGTCAGAAGCGGCGCTGTGGCTCAAGTGGTAGAGTGCTAGCCTTGAGCAAGAAGAAGCCAGGGACAGTGCTCAGGCCCTGAGTCCAAAGGCCCAGGACTAGCAAAAAAAGAAAAAGAAAAAAATAAAGTAAGTTATCAAGTATAGGCAACTTTGGAAAACTCTATCTCAAAAGATGTACTTGGGTACTAGACATGCATTAGTAGTTAAGGCAAACTTGGATCATCAGTTTTGGAGACAATAGACAGAAGGCAAGTTAAATCATAACCAATTTCAGATCTTACTACTCCCATTCCTTGCCTGTGTTGATGAAAATCTTGCTCGATTCTAAACCTGGCTTCATAACCACCTCTCTACAGCTTTTATAATACCAACTGGATGACTCGCCACTTTGTGGAAGAGATTGTTGTGCCCTAAGAATATGCATAGGCTTCACAAACACAAGTGATCAGATCTTGACGCCAACACTAATTCTGCATTCTCAAGCATATCATGCACCCTGCTCTGTGCCAGTTTCTTGCTCTTAATCTGGGGGTAACAATGGCATCACTCTGCTCACCTTAACACTCTCCTCTATCATTTCCATGTCTGTGGCATTAGGGCACATTTTATTACCTATGTAAAATGATGCCTTATATGCAAGTTTACATGTGGCCAGTTGTTGAAGGTGAAATGAATTATTAATACACAAAGGCCAAAAATAAACATTAGATGTTTGTTAAACAATAATTATTTACATGTTTGCTTCTCTATTACTTAAGATCTAATGATTTCTATGTGAAGAGTTAACTGCCCTAATTTATTAACTCTATCAGCCATACAAATTTCTTTTGCTCATCTCTATTTGTAGCACCCAGCTCATCTGTACTCTGAACCAGCCTTTAAGGGACAGACTCCAGCCCTGAGTTCAAGTCTCAGTTACAGCATTAAAAAAAAAAAGCAGAATAAGGCAATGTAAATAGTTAAGTAAGCCAAGCCCTACCAGTTAGTCTGAAGCAAGGACCTTTGGTTAGGCCCAGTGTGACTCCTACTGTATCAATTACTTAAAAGGAATCATGACTGTATTAAAACTATATGTAGTAAGCAAAGGTTTAAAACTATAAAACTAAGTTATATTAATAAACCAAGTGACATCATGACCTATGCATTGTAAATTTAGATATTTTTATGATATACAAATATGTAAAGAATTTTTTAAAGTTGGCAGAAAATATGTGATGATAAAAGAAACAAAACGTTAACAGGACTGTAGGACTATTATCTTCCCTCCAAACTTTACAAATGGATCCGGGATTCTTTGTCTCTTTTTTCAGTTCTTAAGTTATACCCTAATGGGAAGTAAACCTTTAAAAAAAATTCTCTTTTTTGAGTCTCAAAGTTCTATTAAAATCACCTGGTTTGTGATTTCCCATCAATAGCACCCAAAACTTGATGTTCAGTATCATTGTCTTCTGTACAGACTATACATTTCAGAAAGGTAGAAAAAAATACCACAAACCAAGGTCAAGGGTATTCCTGGGGTTCTTACTTATTTTATTGAAGCCCCAGTGAATTCATAATACTGTATAAAAGGAGAAATACATTTACACTAAGCATCTATCACCAAGCTGCTTCTATTAAGTGCCAGATAATAAATATTTTAAGTTTTACTGGCCACATACAATCTTTGTTTCATATAGTTTAGTTTTTTTTTTTTTAATACTTTTTTATTGTCAAAGTGAGGTCCAGAGAGGTTAGTTTCATACGTTAGTCCTTGAGTACATTTCTTTTGTTCTTTTTTCTTTTTTTGGCCAGTCCTGGGCCTTGGACTCAGGGCCTAAGCACTGTCCCTGGCTTCTTCCCACTCAAGGCTAGCACTCTGCCACCTGAGCCACAGCGCCCTTCTGGCCGTTTTCCATATATGTGGTGCTGGGGAATTGAACTGAGAGCTTCATGTGTAGGAGGCAAGCACTCTTGCCACTAGGCCATATTCCCAGCCCACCTTGAGTACATTTCTTGTACTGTTTGTTACCTCCTCCTTCATTTCCCCCCCCTCCCCCTTTTCCTCTCCTCCCGAGGTGTTCAGTTGTTCAGTGTTACACCAAATGGTTTTGCAAGTACTGCTTTTGGAGTCGTTTGTCTTTTTATCCTTTGTCTCTCGATTTAGATAATTCCCTTTCACTTCCCTAGTTCTAATACTAGTATATACAGTATCCAGTGTACTCAGATGAGATACAGTGATAGTGTAGGTACAACCACAGGAAGGGGATACAAAAGGATCATCAACAAAAGAAGCTACGGTTTCACATGGCATGTTGAAATAATTACAACAGTGATATAACAGCGTTTCCATAACATGGGAGTTCATTTCACTTAGCATCATTTTATGCGTTCATAGGGGCATAGCTATTAGGCTCTTGTGATCCTCTGCTGTGACTAGCCTAAACCTGTGCTAATTATTCCCTATTTGGGAAACCAGAGTCCATGTTTCTTTGGTTCTGGCTCACTTCACTTAGAATAATTTTTTCCAAGTTCTTCCATTTCCTTATGAATGGGGCAATGTCATTCTTTATGATAGAGGCATAAAATTCCATTGTGTATATATATATATATATGTGTACCACATTTTCCTGGTCCATTTGTCTACTGAGGGGCATCTGGGTTGGTTCCATATTTTAGCTATGACAAATTGTGCTGCGATATTGTTTAGTTTTAAAAAATAAAAATAAAGCCAGGCATCTGGTGGCTCACACCTGTTACTTTAGCTACTCAGTGTTGGGGTCAGCTGCACCTTTAAGGGGCCACAGCTGACCTCAGCCTGTCCCTCCCCTTCCTGTCTTTAACAGGAAGAGAAGGAAGTCTGACATTACTTGAGGGACAGCCCCTTGGGACCAATCAGGGGCCCCTCTGTTGTGCCCGCCTTTGGAGTATATCTGGGAGGCTCCTCATTTGAATAGACAGAAGCCCTAGAGGTTTTTCTCCAGGGACCCACGCGTCCGTGTTGTTCTTGGCGGCTTTGGGGAACCCTGCGACCACACGCCACCGAGGCTACCCCTGGCCATCGCTCCCGCGTGAGCAATAATGGACCACCCAGGAAGGGGCGGACAAGCCCCTTCCCCTCCAAGCGAGGGGAAGTCGAGAGAGAGACGAGGCTACCTGTGGCCATCCCTCCCACGTGAGAGCGATAAAGGGCCACCCAGGAAGGGGCGGACAAACCCCAGGAAGGGGCGGACAAACCCCTTCCCCCCCCAAGCGAGGGGAAGTCGAGAGAGAGAGCCCACACTCAGGAGGCGAGATCTGATGATAGTGGTTCAAAGTCAGCCAAGGCAGAAAAGTCTGTGAGACTCTTATTTAACCCAATTAACCACCCGAAAACTAGAAGTGGGGCTGTGGCTTAAGTGGTAGAGCATTAACCTTGAGGTGAAGAGCTCAGGGACAGCACCTAGGCCCAGAGTTCAAGTCCCATGACTAAAAAAAAAAAATTACCAGGTTGTAGACTGTACAAAACCAAGACTGCAATATGGGCATGTGGTTTACACCTGTAACCTACTCAGTAAGTTGACAAACGGAAGATCACAGTTCTGAGGCAACCCACGTAGAAAAGTCTGAAGTACTCCATTTTCAAAATAAACAGAAAGCAAGGTTGGAAGCAAGGCTCAATGGGAAGGTGCCAGCCAAGCAATCACAGGCCACGATTCAAGCCCCAGCACTTGCAAAAAACAAAACAGGGTGCAGGCTGGATTCTATGTACAACCAATTTACTGATTCTAAGATTATACTATGAATTAACCAGGTGAATATGATTAATTCTTCAACTTAGAGATTTTGCTTATAGCTTTCAGTTCCAAGTTTTCATAACCAGAGGTAGATTTCTACTCATCAACTTCTCTACTGCTTGAAATCAAATGACACAAGTCTTTGGTTCAACAGAATTATGACTGAAACATGAATTAGAAACTTTATAAAAGCAAGGAAACATAGCTCCCCTCTGTCAAAAACCCCCACTCCATATTAATCACCCTATCCCTTCCCAAACAATCTCAACAACTTCATTATTTCATTTTGTGCATACATGAACTATTTCAACCATACTGGCACTTCTTCAAGCTCCCTGTTCATTCGCGGTCCCTCCCAAGATAACAAGTTTGAAAGAAAAAAGAAAAAGCTAGTTTCCAAACTACTATGGAACTCATTGTTATAGACTTTGGTTTGCTATTTCTAAATATGATACTATGAGTGGTTCAATCAGGACAATCAAATATTTTAGGTATTTCTGCAACACTAATGAGGAATATAAAAACTGATGACCATCCTTAATTTCTGTAACATACTGTTAAATTTTTAAAAGATCAGTAATACAAATCTTCAAAAATTCGAAGAGTACTCCTCATTTCTGATAACCATGATGGTACAGAATCAGAGGAATGACACAGGCAGTTTTTGTAGGAAGGCAAAAAAGAAAAAGTATCTTGGGAGAATAAGGCTTACCTATCTTTATATGTGGGGATGCTGGCTGCAAACGTAGAGGGGCGGTCCCCAATTGACCCGCCCCTCCTCCTGTCCTGGGGCCATATGGCCGGAAGCCACTCCTACGCCTTCCGGGTCCAGCACTGGAAGGAGTAGTTCTGGCTCAGCCTGCCTCCTGTCTCGATCTCGGGTCCACGTGGATGCCTTCAAGATGGCGCCGCCACAGCCCAGGGGCGGTCCTATTGGGGCATGACATCAGCCTGTGGGGGGAGTCCCAGGATGCCACTCTTGCCGAGACAGCCCGGCTCAGCCAATTAGCCAAGTCCTTCCCTTCCCGCCTTCGTAATAAATCCTTCTCCCTGCCCTCTGGGCGGCTGAGACCCATTCAACCATCAAGGTGTCTCCCTGATGTCTCTCTTCCTGCTGCCGCTCTGTGAGGGGAGGGGGGGGGCAGGGGAGGCGTCGGCAAGCTTTCCTAAACTTAGCATAATCCATGAGAGTACGCTTTTGCCTTCTGCTGGCAGAAGACAAGTCCGAGTGCTCTTTCATAGTTTTTGGGGTTCAGGCATTTTCCCCAGGAGGTAGGGGAAAAGGGGTCCTCAGAGGCCTCAACATATGGCGCCCGAACGCAGGGCGGGAACACACAGCCGGGAATTTCGGGGTTCAGCAACCCCACAGATTGCACTAAGTGGGTTTTCAGAGGAGGGTTGTGGCCATCCAGATGGGGCAGAAGCATAGAGAGAGAAGCGGATTTTCTGCCGCCCTCAAGGCGTGCGGCAGGGGAGCGCAGGGGACGTTTGGTCTCCGCACAGCCATGGGGGGGGGGGGCCGCTCAGGTTCACAGACAGCAGCATGCGCTGGGGCCTGTGTGGCCTCGGGCAGCGCCGGGCATCTATTGCGGAAATCTTTGGGCCACCAACTGTGGTGGGGGGGCTCGCCTAGCATGGCGTGGCACAGCGAGCCGGCCGGTGGGGGAGGTGGGAGCACGAAGGCGGCGGCCTCGAGCTGGGGTCGGTCCTGCTCCGCGCACCCCGGGTTGGGTGCCCCGGCTAGGGTTTACGGGCCGGCGGCATGCACTGGGGCCCGTGTGGCCTTGGGCGGTGGCGCTCTGGGTGCTTACGGGCCAGGCCGGCGCCCTCGTTGGGGTTCGCGGGCAGCGGCAGGCACCTGATTCTGGAGACATGGCGGCAGCAGCGACTGTGTGCTTGGGACGCCTGGGGCGACTCGACCTGCTGCCGCCCGATGGCTGCGAGCGGTGCCGAGTTTTGGGCAAAAACTGCTTTGCGCCTGGCTCCCACCCCCGCCTTTGAGGACTGGGAAGGCTGGATAATCTGTTTTAAGGGAAACAAAAGTGTTGATGTTTGTGACAGTCTATCCAGAGATGCCACTACAGCCTTGGCCAGATCTATCCATCGCATGGCATGGAACCTGCCAATTTGGGATGAGGGACACAGCCACTGCTGGGACTGAGGATTCCACACTGCTTTAACCCTTTGCCCTCGGTTGTCATTTATCTGTGTTCTCTCTTTCTTGCCAGTAAGATTAAATGGTGTGATTCAGGTTGATGGCGCATAGGTCTCATGTTCTCTAAGTGTTACAGCAAAACCTTAACAAGCAGTTTTTGGTCAGTTCTCAACAAGTTATAAATGGATTATCTCTGTTGTTTTCCTCGTTGCTCAATTGGAGATAAAAGGGGCTTGTATGACTAAGACTCCTTGGATACAGTTCAAAGCCAGCCCGGGCAAAAGAAAAATCTCTCTAAAATTCCACCTCCCAGTTAACCAGCAAGGAGCCAGATTGAGAGTTCAACTACAGAGAACCAGCAAAATGCTGAAAGCAGCACCGTGGCTCAAGTGGTAGAGCACTAGCCTCAAACAAAATTGCTCAGGGACAGTGCTCAGGCCCCAAATTCAAAACCCGTAAATGCGGATGGGAAAATGCCATTCCAGTAATGAACGCTGAAAGTCCTGGGACTTAGCCAGTCCAGGAGATGGGAATGTGGAGTGGAGTGAGAGGAGAATGGTGTCATATCCTAAACGGAGCTGCCTTGTCTCACCCTTTCAAAACAGATCAGAGCCGGGAAATCGAGAGAGGTAATACCTGTCCATTTTCCTTTTTCTGCCAGTTGTATATATGTATATATTTATTTTTTTGTCTCTGACTGGCTACGCCAAACCAGTTTTCTATCTATCACTAAACACTTCTTTCAGTCATTTCGCCTTACCTGTTCATTTTACAATTGGGTTTATGCTCCAAAAGGGAATTTTCCTGGTTTATGCCCAGGGTGTGTTCTACGTCATTCATGCCAACCAGCTCTGAGAACTTGTCAATACTTTGCCTGACCTTTTCAAAAGCTTTTAACAGAATGAAATCTCTTGCTGAGATCACCACCAGGGAATTTGCCGTTCATAGCCGTCACCCTAACACACACCTGAACCCTGGAGGCCCCAGCCCTGGAAACTTCTGGGTATGCCCAAGATGCAGTGTGGCCAGAGGAAACCATAGCACTCTCTGGCCCCAGTGACCATTCTCGTGGTAATGATGGGAACTTTTGCCAGCCACACTGGATGGTGCCAGGCCCTTGATTACATCGCCCCCTTGGCAGCAGGAAGTAGCTACAGAAGAGACCGCCAACCATACTCCCTGCCTGGTGCCCGCTGGTGTCATAATTTAAAAAAACAAAAGGGGAGGTAGCCCCCAGGGTTAATTAAGGACAGTTATGCTTATGTTAAATATCAAAAAAATTTTAAATCATCCCGAATCAGTGTGGGATGGAGTACTATATATGTTTTGCCAGATTGGAAAACTAAACCCAGAGCACCTGCTCTGGAGAAATGTCTCTTCTTGTTCTCTTCAGGAAAACAAGGAACACACTGGATTTCTCCTGCTCTTCTAAAAGAATACAGAAAACCTGCCTGCATGCAACAGTGGTAGCGGTAAAAAGGCAGCCAGCTTCCCTTCCCTGTTTGTTTGCTTTCTAGATTCGTTCTTGAGCGTCTCATGGCGCAATGTTTTGCCATGGCAATACTGCCCACAGCGTTCACACAAGACTAAAGAAATTTTGTACCGTGTTTCTTCCTTTCCTCTCCCCCTACTGCTAGACTTGGGGGGTCCCGTTGGAAAGAAAATCAGAGCTGAGGGTTTTGACACTCAACCCCAATGTTTCATGATAGAAATGTTTTGAAAAAAGTAAGAGCAAAGGCTTAGTGCCTTCACTTCAATGTTTATATAAAAAGAAATGTTACTAATCACTTATGTTTAAGTTATCAGCTACTGTGAACTACCAGATATGCCAGAGCTCCAGCCTACTTCTACCTCACTATCGGAGAGAGGGAATATTGTCTGTGTCATCTCGGGTGGCACCAGATCGGATCAGGACTTCTCTATCTCTTATGGACTGAGCCAGATAAGAGACCCTCCATTGCATTGTGCCTGTGTTATAATTGCTCTTGTGCTACAACCGTTCATGTTTGCATCCGCTCTATGTTACAATTGTTCACGTTATAAGTGCTCTATGTTCACATTTGCACCCTGCTTACCTTACCCTCTGTTAGTCAAAACAGGTCTCCGTTTGTGGCAACGGACTAGGGCTGTTCGGGTCAATGGTGGCTTTTGTTTTTGACCAACTGGGAACCCCACGAGGTTAGTCATAATGCCCATTAGGACCCGCTACTGGCCGGGGCCCACAGGCATGGAGCAAAAACATCAGGGCTTTCTCTCGAATGCCAATCCTGCTCTCCCCAAATTCTCTCATCAGGCTGGCCGCCCGGCAGGTAGGTTAGCCTGAAGTGCCAGTGCGTTCTTTTGCCAATGACGGGTAAGATCTCCCACGGGGGAGGCAACCTAAGACAGGTGCGCCCTGGAGTAAGGCGCCTCCTGCTGTTTAAAAAAATAAAAGGGGGAGATGTGGGGATGCTGGCTGCATACGTAGAGGGGCGGTCCCCGATTGACCCACCCCTCCTCCCATACTGGGGATGTATGGCCAGAAGCCACTCCTACACCTTCCGGTCCGGAACCGGAAGGAGTAGTTCTGGCTCAGCCTGCCTCCTGTCTCGATCTTGGGTCCACGTGGATGCCTTCAAGATGGCGCCGCCACAGCCCAGGGGCGGTCCTATTGGGGCATGATGTCAGCCTGTGGGGGGAGTCCCAGGATGCCACTCTTGCCGAGACAGCCTGGCTCAGCCAATTAGCCAAGTCCTTCCCTTCCAGCCTTTGTAATAAATCCTTCTCCCTGCCCTCTGGGCGGCTGAGACCCATTCAACCATCAAGGTGTCTCCCTGATGTCTCTCTTCCTGCCCCCGCTCCTGACACATGAGGGGACGAGGGGGGGAGGGGAGGCGTCAGCAACCTTTCCTCAACTTAGCGTAATCCATGAGAGTACGCTTTTACCTTCTGCTGGCGGAAGACAAGGCCGAGTGCTCTTTCATAGTTTTGGGGGTTCAGGCATTTTCCCCGGGAGGTAGGGGAAAAGGGGTCCTCAGAGGCCCCGCCATTTATAGGTAGCAGGGCTTTTGAAGGAGGGATGGCAAAAAAGATGCCTGTCACAGAGCCAGAATTCTGTCCTCAAGCAGAAAGGCTGTACTGGGTGAATAGATGAACAAAATAAAAAATTAGCTTAAGATACACTATTCTTCTATTAATTTGGTTGAGAAAACTCAGAATGCCAAGAAAAAAAGAATGTGAAAATATAATTTTATTTCACAAAAGATGACAGCACCTGGGCAGGGCTGAGGTTCACACGCCTGCCTCCAGTGCGCCTGCGCCTCGCCTCGCCTCCAAGAGTGTAAGCACTTCTGGTTCTGTGACTAATCTAATATTGAAAAGCTAAAAAAAAAAAAAAAACAAAAAAAAAACCCCAAAACAAAAGATGACAGCAAGTTTAAGACTAAATGGACTTTATTAAGAATTTTCAACTTTGCCTTCCAACAAAAGGTTTCCATTTGATAATTCCTCTCTGATCAATTTATAAGATAATATTTCTTAGTTTTCAAAATATAATTAGGAACTGACAAAACTTTCATGTTGACCTTCCTACATCTACCCTCAAATTGTCTAAGTAGTTTATCAACACCTACTACTCTTGATCTGCCATATTCCTAAGGAAGCAAGAACCCATAAACCTGTTTCCCAAAGCTTCCCTTGAAGCTAAGCAGCCAGGTGACAAAGTGGTGGCTAGTGCCAGGTACGTGGAAATCTATGGTTTTTAAAAACAGACACTTGTTTCAAGAGGAAAATGTCAAACATCTAAGTCCTTTAAGAGCTCTTCCTTGCTTGGAACTTGGATCTACTGACCAAAGGGAAAACTACCACCCTATCATCACATGATTAAATACCATATTCAGGAAGAGATGGCACCTACAGAATTGCCTGTGTGAACTTCTTGTCATGAGAGATAAATGAACCTTTGTTTTCGACATTAGTAAGATTTTTTTTTTTTTTTTTTGCCAGTCCTGGGACTTGGACTCAGGGCCTGAGCACTGTCCCTGGCTTCTTTTTGCTCAAGGCTAGCACTCTGCCACTTGAGTCACAGTGCCACTTCTGGCCATTTTCTGTATATGTGGTGCTGGGGAATCGAACCCAGGGCTTCAAGTATACGAGGCAAGCGCTCTTGCCACTAGGCCATATCCCCAGCCCTCGACATTAGTAAGAGTTTTAAGTTGTTTCAGCTGAAAATATTTCAGATACGTGTAGGAAAACCCAAGATAAATCTTAAATACAAAGCTAAAAGTTTTGCGGGGCTATCTTACACTTCTGTAGAATAACTCACTATAAAAACACAAGGAAGCAAGGGACATTAAATTAGGACAGTTGTGATATAAGAAGTAAATATGTTGCAGGGCACCAGTGGCTCATGCCTATAAGCCTAGCTACTTAAGAGGCTGAGATATAAGGACTTTGGTTCAGCAAGGGGAGGAAAAGTATGCGTCTTGAGCACAAAAGCATAGGCCAAGTGCTCAGGCCCTGACTTCACGCCCCACAAGTGGTATGTACCTATGTACATACACATACAGCAAATATTTTTAATAGTCTAAAGGACTCAAAGAGGTCTCCGCCCCACCCCTCTTCTCCCACCCAGCCCCAAAGAACACGGTTCCCTCTTTTCTTTCTTTTTCTGGTATCAGTGCTGAGGCTTTTAACTCAGCCTGAGCCCCTGTCCCTTAGTTATTTCGCTGAAGTGGAAGAACACTAGCCTTGAGCAAAAAAGCTCAGAACCAGGCCCTGAGTTAAAGGCCCAGGACTGGCACACATACTCACACAAAGTCAGCCCTTTCTGTGTCAGTTATATTGATAGGATCTTGCTTTATGTTACACCAGCCTAGACTACAATTCTATTTCTGCTTCTCTGCATAGCTAGGATAGTATAACAGATGTATACCATTGTGCTCAATCACCACTTGATATAAAACCTCAATAACATTTTTCAGGGCCAGGGTAGCTTATTGTCCCCCTTATCTCTGCTGCTTACATAGCTTATAGACTTGAGCTGGACATCCGGCTGGACCTACTAATTTGTAGTAGTTCTTCATATCGTCATTTTGAAACCCCTATTATGGTTGACAACTAGTCTTTATAAAACAAAAAAGAAAAACAAAGTTCCCACAGAAATACTATTTCCTGCGCTGGGAATGTGGCTTTGTTGTAAAGTGCTTGCCTAGCACGCTTGAGGCGGTGGGTTTGATTCTTCAGTACCACATAAACAGAAAAAGCAGTAAGTGGTGCTGACTCATGTGGTAGAACGCTAGCCTCGAACAAAAGAACACTCAGGGAGAGGGCATGAGCCCTGAGTCCAAGCTCCAGGACTGGCAAAAAAATAAATACTATTCCTTCTAACAGAACTTCCTTTTGAAGGGAATCAGAAAGCTATGAGTAGATACCATTATTGCTACAGCTTATTGATGGGAAATTGAGGTATAGTTTAAATAACTTGCCAAGGCCATGCAGTGATAATCCAAGATAGCTGAGATTTGAATGAAGACAGTTTCCAAAGCCCATGTTTTATCTCAAGAAGAAATTAAGTATTTATATACTTTTTGTACTTTAATTCTGGCTTAAAAAGTTTTCTTTGTACAAACTAAAGATAATAAAATGTTGAATAAACAAAGAATTTTTAAACAGTAAACACACACACACAAGCACACACACGCGCGCACGCACTTTCTACACCTTTAGTCTAATTCTATGGTGACCCTTTCCCAAGGAATATGTGACAGTATCTGGAGAAATCTTTTGGTTATCACATCTGGAGACTGGAGATGTCCCACACTACAAGGGACTCATCTAGCCTAAAATGTCCAGCCAGTATTTAGTCCCTAAAGATGGGAGATTTTACAATAAAGCAAGTTATGAAGTCTACAAGAAAACAAAATTAAAATGCTGTCTACTGAAACATCATTAACAAGAACTTATCTGCCCCTGCTCGCTCTCCATTTACTAGATCCAAAGTTAAAATCTTTTGAAAGCTAAATAGCCATAACATTTTCAAGCTATTTCCAAATAGAAAATGACAAGCATTCCCAAACAAAATAAAACTTAAACACTGACCAAACAAACGTCAATGCTTTTGGGTCTCATTAAGTAATCTCTAGCAGGTTGGGGGAAAAAACGATGGCCCTTCAACTACCCCTTGCTTTTTACATGTGACACACAGTTCAAGTTAATTATAAGTAATTAACATACTCTCAAAGAATCTGTTCCTGTGTATTTAGGCTATTTACCCTCCTACTTCTTGTTCCATTGGTCATTCTAGATCTTCAGGTCCAGCTTAAGGACCACTACACATGCAGGCAACACTAACTTGAGTATTTTCCAAGTTTCATAGGGTCCCATGGAAAACAAAGTGATTCTTAAAAAGAAAAAAAAATGGAACCGGGCACTGGTGGCTTACACCTGTTATCCTAGCTACTCAGAAGGCTGAGATCTAAGGACCATGGGTTAAAGCCAGCCTGTTTGGGCAGGAAAGTCTGTGAGACTCTCATCTCTAATAAACTGCTCAGAAAAGGCTGGAAATGGCACCGTGGCTCAAGTCGTAGGGCGCTAGCCTTGAGCAGAACAAACTCAAGGACAAGACCTAGTAGGCCTTGAGTTCAATCCCCAGGACTGGCAAGGAAAAAAAAAAAGAGAAAGAAAAGGGTTTCTTCTTAATCATTTTTGCCAATATGAATGAAACTGGTGTGTTGAGTTACATGCCAAGAATATTTAACTCTCCCTATGAGAAATATAATGAAATAGGACATTTTACCTCCTCTTCACTTTCTTTGTCTTCATCATCTGAAGACTCTTCCTTATTTTTCTTTTCTTCTTCATCACTACTAGATTCATCCGATAGAATTTCAGGACATTTGGATTGCTTTGCTTTTCTTGCAGCTCCAGAACTGTTCCGTTCCTTTTTACTACCTTTGCTAGAATTTTTTTTAGATTTTGGCAATGGCTGCATAAAAAAAAATTTAGAACAGTAACACAATAAGGTTTATATTTATGTCAATCAACTCTTTCTAATACACTTCTAGCTAGAAATATTTACAAGATTAGCAGCTTCACAAAAGTTCTTCCTTAATTTAATGTGCCAGGTTAACCTAAAATTCCATTACCAATATTCTTCCACTTGTGTCCTAAACACCTGGCAAGACTAACTGCAAAGGCTGCCTATATATTCTAGGCCCTGACAAGACAAGGGACTGGAAGCCAAATTACATACTGGGTCCCCTGGACCTCATCTCAACCAATAAGCTGAGTGTGGTGGTATATGCCCATCATCCTCGCTACACCGAAAGTATAAATATGAAGCTTTCAGCCTAGGACATCCTGAGCAAGTGAAACCCTATTTCAAAAAAAGAGGGGGGTGGGTGGGGAATATAACAGGTAGAGGCTTGGCTCAATTGGCAAAATACCTGTCTAGCAAACACAAGGTCTACAAGTTCATACACCAGTACCATATACACACACAAAACCCAGGTTCTAAAACTTCTGGTTCTAAGCATTTTGAATATGAGTAGTCAATGCATACTCAACTATATAAATGTTTGCAGTAACTTTAAGCAATACTTTTTTCATGTAACCAGTAGGACCACAGACCTTTTCTTCTAGACTATCCAACTGCCACACAAAAATTAAGAAAAAGTGGCTGCTTTGTTTTTAGGCTAGCTACAAACAAAACAAACCACAGGACAGTTTCTAATTTGTAAAATCATTCACTCTTCTGAAGGGCAACTGGGAAATAGGCTACTCTAGAAATTTTGTTAGTGTACTAAAAGACATTCTCCCACTAAGTAATTTCCACAAAAGGCAAATATTATAAAGACTCAATTTCATCTTGATAAATCCTTTGCAGGCATTTTCGAGAAAGTAAATCTCATTATCCAAACCTTTACTATTCACTATATGAATTCCAGATCTCAATTGTATTAAAAAAAGGGGACTCTCTTAACAGCTCAGGAACCAAATGCAGGTATTGAAGATGTAATATGTGTATGAGCAATATGACTATGAGAATGAGAAATATGACTAAAAGAGTGCTTGAACAAATCTATGCAAGAGAGTGTAAGGATGTTAAGATTCAAGAGTCAATCAGGAAAACATAACTACCCAAATAGTATTAACTAATATAAGAGATTCTATAGCAAAGGACCGTAGGGTACCATGAGCCCTCAAGAATTTACAAAGTTAACTGTTTCGGTGGTAATTATAATGTATTTGTTCTTTTCAGTGTGTTGAAACTTGTACTAACTATAAACATGATAAAATTACTGATATCTAACCACTAATCAGGGCATATTGGAATCCAGGCGGCAGAATGTGATAATAGCCATTATATTCCTCATAAATACCCACAAGCAACAAGTAAAAAACAATGCTTCACTTTAAAAATGTCCTTGTTGAAGCACTAAATATTAATTCTATCAACTTTGAATCCTTGAGCATAGATCTTTCTAATAACTATGATAAAACAGGAGACACACATAAAGCACTGTAGCTACATACTGGTGTTAAATAGTTTCCTAAAAAAAAAACAAACCAACATTTGTACAATAGTTTGAATTAAGCTAATACTTTCATAAACAGTTTTTTAGAAAATTGAACCCACAGTCTCACGCAAGCTCGTAATTCTCTACCAGTGAAATAGTATTTCAGATTTAGGTGTTAAATGATCAAGTAAACAAGGTGCTGATGGCTTATGATTTTAACTCAAGATACTTGGAAGGTTGAGAATGGGAAGATCAAGGATCTAGGCGAAACTGGATAGAAGTCTGTGAAACTGTCTCCACAGAAGGAAGCTGAATACAGTGGTACTTACTGGTGAGCAATGATAGGAAAGTCTAAAGTAGGCAAATCACAACTTGGGTGCCTGCCTGGATGAAAAATCAGAGACCCTATTTTAAAAATAACCAGCAAAAACCAGTGCTGGAGGTATGGTTTAGGCCTTAGCCTAGTAAGGAAAAAGCCGTGAAATCAAACTCTTGTTCTGTCCCTCAACCACAAAAATAGCAAGTAATATGTTTGTTATACCTCCAGGGAAATTGACAGTATTCATCATCAACAAATTTTACAACTTCAAATGGAAATTACAATTGGAGAATTCATACCATGAAAAGCCCTTTGAGACTCCCATCTCCAAAACAACCTACCCAAAATCTCAAGTGGTACAGCACCAGTCTAGCAAGCTTAAGTTCAAACCTGAGTACCAGTACCACCACCACCACCACCACCACCACCACCACCACCACCACCACCACCACCCCACACACAAAAAAAAGAAACCTCACTTTGCCAGAAGGCTTTGGATGCATTAAGAAATTCAAAATCCTCTTTACAAGCTCACTATTTACTCCTGACCTTTCCAAATCAAGAACCTCACAGATGCTCTTTAACATGGCATTTCTGAATCTGAAAAAAAGAGAAAAGTACAAGGTGATTATATAGCTTATAATCATTCCCCATACTATAAAGGCAATAACCAACAAAATCAGCTGTTACATACATCTATGAAAAGGCAGCAATGTTTTCACGCATGTTAATAAACTTTCTAGTCAAAACTAATTATGATTAGTAGGTTATCGTTACCAAATCAAGTTGGCTTTTGTGTGTCTACATGAGTCCTGAGGATTGAACTCAGGGCCATAGCACTGTCCCTGAGTTTTTTTGCTCAAGGCTAGCCTTTACCAGTTGGGCACAGTTCTACTTCCGGCTTTTTGGTGGCTAATTGGAGATAGAGTCTCATGAACTTTTCCTGCCAGGATGGCTTTGAAAAGCCACCGGCACCCAGCTTACCAATTTTTTTTTAATTGTCAAGGTGATGTACAGAGGGGTTACAGTTACATACATAAGGTACTGAGTGCATTTCTTGTCAAATTTGTTACCTCCTTCATTTTTCTCCCACTCGCCCATCAATTAAGTTTTAAAGACAGCATAATAAATTAATTTCAACTAAACTCAGGGCAAAATTATGGAAGAAGTTGTGAAAAATACCAAATTCATAGACTGAACAATTCTTTGGGCTAGTGATAAATTAATTTTCCCTCAGCATTCAGACTAAAACATATCAATGAATACTAGGCAATCATTTTTATTATCTAAAATTTTAAACTATAGTCATTTAATAAAGGAAAATTGTAACAATGTATCACCTTGATTGCATTATGATGTAGGACCATTTTTGTCAACTTATCTATCACCCAAATAGTTCACATGGTTTAAAAAGGAAGAGAGTAGCCAGGCCCTAGTGGTTCATGCCTATAATCATAGATCTGAAGAAGTGAATGAGACATCTCCAATTAACCACCCAAAAGCTACAAGTGGAGCTGTGGCTCAAGGGATAAAAGCACTGATATTGAGGGGAAAACAAAACACACACACACACACTCCTCTGAAGGGCAGTGCCTAGGCTTTGGGTTCAAGCCCCAGTATTGGCACAGAAAAAAAGAAAAAGGAACAGAGTAAATTACAGTGGAAACAGCAAAGATTCTTTACTACATTCCTTTCAGCTCTTCTGAATTTTGAACTCTGTAAATGATCAACTGTGTGAATCATTCTTCTAGGAAATAAAATTAAGTACTTTCAATAATCTGGATAGCCATTATTTTTTGGAAACTCACATCCTGAGTTAATGTGATCACATCTTGGTACCTAAAAAGCACACAATCTATACTCCAGTGATAATGACTGAGAAATGATTTAAATGTTAAAAAGTAAACAATACACTTATCAAAACATATTTAAAAAACTCACTTTTTCAACATTTCTTCCTTCTTTTTATACTGGACACTTCCTTTTTCAAACGGAAAACCACTAAACTGACCCACATTCTTCTTTAATGAGGACACCTGGAAATGTTTCTCTCATCATTAATGATACTCATTAAAGCACAAAAGAGTCTACTCAATAAAGCACAGTAACAGTCCTTAAAGCCAGTATCTCTCATATACCTCTTAAGTTACAACAATTTATTCAGCATTTATTGTTCCAAGTTGGAAACATATTCATTACTAAGAAAAAAAAAACCATAAACTTAATTCTTTGAAAATAACAATGAAGTTGGATGTGGTAACACATGCCTAGCATACCAACTAATCAGGAGGCAGAGGGAGAAGGATCTCAAGACCAGCAAGTTAGCCATTATTCTACCTAACAAAAAGGCCAGGGGCATAGCTCAAGTGGTAAAGAACTTGCCTAGAATGCCTGAGGTACTAGGTTCAATCTCTACTACCACAAAAAATAAGTTTGAATTTGAATGAATTTCCATCTGGGAATATTTACGATAACTATTATCTGACAATACCAGATGTGGACAGTTACTACATATAAAGATCTCTGTTCCATAAGCAACACATAGTAGCAATGTTTCTTATTTTTCCAAATCAGAAAGGACCTTACTTTCTAAAAAGTAAAAAGAATAGTCAGTATTCCAAAAGTTAATACCATTAGGTATTACAATTAGGATGTTTATATAAAGTATTGTGAGAATTAAAATTAATGCATAAGTTATAGTATGCTGCAAATAGTCTAACAACATCCAACTGTACCTTGCCAACACACAGCCCTCAAAAAGCCTCCTTAATTATATGAAATACGTTGGGTGCTGATGGCTCACACCTGTAATACTAGCTACTCAGAAGGCTGAGATCTGTGGATTTCAGTTTGAAATCAGCGTAAGGTGGAAAGTCGATGAGACTCTTATCTCCAGTTATCCACCAGAAAACTGGAAGTGGTACTGTGACTCAAAATTGTAGAGCACTAGCTTGAGCAGAAGCTAAGGGACAGTGCTCAGTTCAAGCCCCATGACCAACTAAAAAAAAAAATTATATAAAATATTTGTATGTATGATAAGTCCTTTGGCAAAGACTTACCATTTGGTTTTCAAAATGAGATAAAATTACACTGAATCATTTAAAAATTCTCCCAATAAGCTGGGCACTGGTGGCTTACACCTTCAATTCTAGCTACATAGGAGGTTGAGATTTGAAGATCAAAGTTTAAAACCAGCTCGGGAAGGAAAATCTGACTCTTATCTCCAATAAACTACTAAAAAAGGGGCTGGGAATGTGGCCTAGTGGTAGAGTGCTTGTCTAGCAGCACCACATGTAAAGAAAAAGCCAGAAGTGGCACTGTGGCTCAAGTGGTAGAATGCTAGCCTTGAGCAAAAAGAAGCCAGGGACAGTGCCCAGGCCCTGAATTCAAGGCCCAGGATTGGCAAAACAAACAACAAAAACTACTAAAAAAGCTCTAAGTAGAGCTGTTGCTTAAGTTGTAGAGCGCGAGCCTTGAGCTATCTCAGGGTTAGCACTCAAGCTGGACTGAAGTCCCAGATTGGCACCTCCAAAATAATAAATTATTCCAGTAATTCCTAGCTTAAAAGGGCATTAAAAATCATCCTAGTATGGATTTCATAATTTGAAATTTAAGAACCAATAAATTGCATTTCCATTTTTTATGGCAGTGCTGGGCTTTAATCCAGTGCCTTACATATTTTAGACAAGTACACTATCAGTGAGCCCCTAGCGTAAAAATAACCACACTAAATAGAATGATCTTAAAGGAAACAACAAACTGAGCTACCTATAGTCAAAAGAGCTGAAATTATACCCCTAATTACTTAGGCTCAGCTATGTGACCTGTAATATCATTTAGTAAGCTTGTGTCACTCACGCTGCTCATTGGTGTGATCACTAACAGCTCTTACAGAATTAACATCATGGTTCTATCTGGAAATATTTTAAGACATATACAAGTAAACAGATTAAAGGCATAAAGACTTACTGTGCCTGGTCTGTTGTAAAGCAGTTTGTGCAGATTTCGAAGTTCATCTGTTTTCTTCTTACTCAAAAAAAAATGTATCCTTTCAATTTCACAAAGTTTCTGCCCTTTTCCTATTAAAAAAAGACAATCAAATACCCACTGCTATTAATACATTTACAAAATTTAATAAGAATTTAATGTGAATCACTTTTACAGCATTATATTTCTATGTAACTTTGATTTAGTGGGGCAAATAAATTATGCCAAAAGACTATTACTACTTTGGGGGCTGGGAATATGGCCTACTGGTAGAGTGCTTGCCTTGAGCAAAAAGAAGCCAGGGACAGTGCTGAGACCCTGAGTTCAAGCCCCAGGAGTGGAAAAAAAAAACAACAAAAAAGAACATTACTACTTTTTCAACACTTAACACCTGCTAAGTACTGCTGGCCATTATTTAGCCTGTCTGGGTATTTTTATTGTAAAATGAAAGTATATAGAATAAACTTACCTTGTGCAATAGTAAATGGCTCTCTCTGTAATGAAGACACTTGCATTGTCAATCTCTCTACTTTCTTCTTTTCCCTCTTGCCTTCTACAATGAGACTCTTCTCTAGAAATTAAATATTTCTTACATTAAAAAAAGCTAAAGGAAGGGGGAAGGGAGGAATGAGGGAGGAGGTAACAAACAGCACAAGAAATGTATCCAATGCCTAACCTATGAAACTGTAACCTCTCTGTACATCACTTTGACAATAAATAAGAAAAAAAAAAGCTAAAGGAATTAAATTTTTGTATAACATGTAGAAAAAGATAATTAAATCTAGCACTTTACTCTTTTCCTGAGTATGGTTTTGAGAATGTGCCATCTACTACCAGAGGAGAAAAAAGCTAAAAACCATTCCCGGTGAAAAATCATCTAGGGCTGGGAATATGGCTTAGTGGTGGAGTGCTTGCCTAGCATACATGAAGTCCTGGGTTCGATTCCTCAGTATCACATAAACAGAAAAAAACGGAAGTGGTGCTGTGGCTCAAGTTGTAGAGTGCTAGCCTTGAACAAAAAGGAGCATAGGCACAGTGCCCAGGCCCTAAGTTCAAGCCCCAGGAGTAGTGGGGGAAAAAACATCTAGACTCTTCCTTCTTACAGCTAATAATTTTATGTCACAGGATGCCCTCTAATAATACATGTACACAATGTGTAATGATCAAATTAAGATAATTAGTAATTCTGACTCATTTGTGTTGTGGGTCGTTTCTTTCTTCTTAGCTCTTCATAAACTACACAACAAAGTGTTACAGACTGTAGCCACTACTGGGTTGCAGAACACCAGTACTTGCTTAACCCTATCTAAATTTCAGTACTTGTTATTCATCATCAGGTGAGAAGAAAAAAAACAACAACAACACAGTGGGGCATTACTCTGTAGTTTAACAAAGGATATACATATGCCTGTATTTATTTGTCTAGACTGCAAAAAAAAAAAACCCACAAAGAAATGTTTTAAAACATAAAGCTAGATTTATCAAAAAACCACTTCCTAGTCATTGAAATAAAATCAGATGATTGTAAAATAACATATTGCTGGGAGGCCCTTTTATTAACCTAAATGTCTATTTTATCCAAAGCTGCCTTTCATCTTGACAGATGAATAGATGACTAAGACATTAACCATCTTTTGAAATGTCTACTAGGAAAATGATAAAATGATGGATGCTGGTGCCTTACACCTGTAATCCTAGCTACTCAGGAGGCTGAAATCTGAATATTGGGGTTCAAAGACAGTCAGGGTAAGTGTATGAGACTCATCTTTTTCAATAAACTACCAAAAAAGCTGGAAGTGAAGCTGTAGCTCAAGTGGTAGAGGGCTAGCCTTGAGCAAAAGAAAGCTCAGGGACAGCATATAGGCAGGACCAGGGAGGGAGGGAAGAAAGAAGAGAGGGAGGGACAGAGGAAAGAGAAAAGTAAAAAGTCTTAAGGAGGGAGACACAAGGACTGGATATGCAATAGTAAAATGCTTGCCTTGACTGCTTAGAAGCCCTAGGTTTAAACCTAGCACTGGAAAAAAAAAAAGTTCTGTGAATTCTGGAGTTATTTTTCCCCTCCCTTTGTGATTTAACCCACTCACTTCCTTCTGATCATCTAATTAACTAAACTTCATGACCTAGTTCCAGGCTAGTTTTTTAGGGTTTTTTTCTGAGAGCTGGATCAACTAATACATGCTTGGCTGCCACAGGTTCACTCCATGTCCTTTGGCAGCTAAAGAAACTCAATATATCCAGACCCGAAGTTATAATCTTCTCCTAACTTGCATACTTCTGCAAACTTTGCAGAAAACAAAACCATTCAACTAGATGCCAAAGTCCAAAAGCTACTAGCCATCTATCTTTGTACTAACAATTTCTGTCTTCCCCCCAATAATTGCCAATGTTAAACGAAGTGAAATACTTGACTAACAGAACAAAAAACTATTACAATTCTAGTTGTCTCACACCTCAAATGAGTAAAAGGAGTAATGAACCAGAGCAATTATAAACCTGCTTTATATAAGTTTAATGTTTTTAGTAATCTTTAAACATTTACCCACCTGGAACAAAATCTAGGCTTCTCTAAGCCCCTCAATTTATCTTCTGCAGCACTTGAACCCTGTCCTTTTAGAAAGACTGAAGCACTGAAAACTGTAGGAAAATGTGCTGAGAAATTCTTGGCTAGTAGGGGAATACAGCAGCCAATTCTCATTTGTTGTAAACTAAGTTATCTAAAAATAGCTTACATTAATACAACAATTTATGTTAAAATTTAAAAGCAATGCTGTATTCAAATATGAACATATTTGAATGTCATGGGGGCACATAATCACTTTAAGCAAAAGGCATACCTTGTAAATCTTCACCCAGATTGCATTATAATATGCTGATTTAAAAACTTATGTAGACTTAAAAAAGAAAACTGAGGCTGGTGCCAGTGGCTCACACCTGTAATCCTGGCTATTCATGAGGCTAAAATCAGAGTGGTCCGGGACAGGAAAGTCTGTGAGGCTCGTATCCCGCCCCCCTCAACCGGAAGTGGAGCTGTGGCCCAAGTGGCAGAATGCCAGCCTTGAGTGCAAATGCCCAGATCCTGAGTTCAAGTCCCAGTACTGACATTAAAAAATAAAGGAAAGATTTCCAAGCTCTTCCCATTTTGGGCTCAGTTACAACACACCCAAAAAATTGGGCTATCAGCAAAGAATGCTAAGACTTGAGACTCAGGAAGTTGGCGCCTCAAAGAGGTCCATTAACCTGGTGCAAAAACACGAAGCGGCCTGGCTGTGCCTCCGCTCAAACAGTGGTTAATAAGGACACACTTTGTCAGGGCAGATTTCCCTCTAAAATCGAGACCGTTTTCATCCTTCACTTGTTTTCATAGTTCCTCTTTTCATTTTTAACTGCTTTCTCAAATAGCCACTGCTTTCACCGGTGTTTCCTAGTGAAAGAAAACTCTCCTTTGAAGAGAACACCTCTGCTGAAATGCAGCAAATACGGCTTCAGAAGTAGTAAAAACACTAACATTCATAACTTGACACGAGAGACTTCAAAGGGCAAAAAGATGCATCATGAAATTAGCAGAAGGAAAACGTGCCCTGAGCAACTCGTCAAGTATACACCCAACCAGGGCTTAAAATAAAAAAGCAACACAACTCCCACAAAAACCTAAGACTTACAGACTCGCTGCCACACGAATAAGTATTGTAAGCCGTCAAGTTACACCAAAAACTCAGGAAATCACAATCGCCCAGTACTCGACGTGAAAAAATAAAAGATTGTTCATGCATTCTTGCTTAAAGAAAACTCAACTCTGCTATTCAAATACACCCAGGCGCCAAAAGATCAAAGAGAACCGTTCCCTGAAAATCAACCACAAGAACTCGGCTTTGAAAGAAATAAAAATGATCTGTCACTTGGGGGTGCGACTTGGTCCTCACCTTTCTCTTCCTCCTCGTCGTCGTCCTCCTCATCCTCCTCGTCCTCTTCCTCGCTCTCTTCCCGGGGTCCCGGCATTTCGGGCTCCTCGGACGCGGGGGGCACCGGGGTTCCCTCTCCCTCCTCAGCGGGCGCCGATGAGGACATACTGTGGACCTGCGGGCGGGGAGGAAGCCCGACGCCGCGCTCAGTGCCCAGACTCCGGAGGGCAGGACCCGGCGGCCACCGTGGGGAACCACACTAGAGTGGCCTCCTGCCCCGGAGCAGAGACGCCTGAGCCCCGGGCCGCTCCCTTCCCGCGCCGCCCGAGGCGGGAACCGCGCTGCCCTCCCTCCCCACGCCCGCCTGGCCCGGCCCCGAGCGCTCGGCCGCCCCGCGTCCCCTCCCCCGCGCCAGGCCTGCGTCCGAATGGCCTCGTCCCTCCCCCGTCGGCCGCAGCGGAGACGGCCGGGCCTCTCGAATTCCCGGCCGCGGTCCTCACCGCGGAGTCCCGGCTGCCGCGAGCCTGGAAGGTGAAGAGCACGAGGAGGCTGCGCGAGGCTCACGGAGGCCGAGCCGAGGCGAAGTCCGCGCGGGCTGCGGGGTTGGTGCGATGCTCCCGCCGCGCTCTCGCCTCCCCTGAATCAACAAGATTTTCAAAATGGCGGTTCGGGAAGGAGAGCGGGAAGGCAGCGGCCAATCCGGGCCGTGAGCTGGGAGTTGGCGGGCGCCTGGTGGGGAGGCGGGGCGGCCCGAATCTCCGCGGGAAAACACGGCGGACGGGAGGGCGGGACCTGGGCCCGGAGGGCGGGGCCTGGACCCCAGAGTTAGGCGTAGGGGACCCAGAGAAGGCCTGGGCTAGAGGGCGGGGCGTAGGCCTGTGAGCGGGGTCTGAACCTGGGAGGCGGGGCACTAGAGCAGGGCGGGAGCTCTGGACCTTGGTGGGAGGCGGAGCCTGGGCCGGAGGAAGGGAGGAGGCGGGGCCGAGGTCTGGGCAGGATGGGGACTGAGACCATGGAAGTGTAACCTGCTGGGCGGGGCTTATGAGGAGGCGGGGCATGAAATGCTTGATAGGTGGGAGGGCCGGATCAGAGCCAGGGGCGGGGTGGGTACTGGTCCAGAGTGAGACGGAGGGGCTTGGGCCCCGGAGGGTGGGCGGGGCTTGAGTGGCGACTGGAGATCTTCCCAGCTAGGTGGGGCGGAGAGAGCGATCCAGTCCAGCTCTACTGCGTCGCGGTGTCGGGTCCCAGCTCCAGCTGGGATAAGCACCCGGCTGCATTCTGGGAGACGCACGGGAGCGGAAGAAGCAAGGACACTAGAGGGCCTGCGAGCATATTGTCGGGTCCTGGAAGCTATGCTGTGCATTCTGGGCCCGGAGGGAGGCAGCGTTGGTGGTAAAGTTCATTCCTCTCCCGAGTAGCTCACTAACACGGAGAGGATACTAAATGCGTTTATCTCCTAGGGCTCATTCTGCAGGATGCCACCCCAAGTGTGCTCTAGTTCTGGGGACACCCCCCCCCCCAGCCGCCCGCCTGTAAGGTGTACCATAAGGAAAAAGACCCTACCACTATTAAGTGTTCGCATTACCAGAGACCTGACAATGTAGGTGAATCTCTCTCGCTCTCTTTCCCCCTCTCCCCCCCACTGTCCCCCTCCCACCTCTTTCTTATAGAAGAAAAAAGGCATTTATACATCCAGACCCTCCTGTCAAGAACTTCCTTCTGCAGATACCTTTTAAACTCCACACTTCCAAAGCTCAACGTGATTCACCCCCTCACATGGTCCCCTTCGACGTGTAATTTCCTTCGTTTCCCACCCCCTCAACTCCTAAACTACTAACTACCCAAAAAATTCTTTTGTTCAGTGCACTTAGTGGAAATATGATTCGTTCCGGATACTTGGAGTTCAGGTTGCAGGGCAAAAATTACACATTTTCTTTTAACCCTGCCTTTCCGTTTTATTCTTCTATCCAACATTTCTACTCTCAAATTTTAGATCATCCCCCACTCTACCTATATTCCTGGAATCCTATGCCATCTCTGCTATGGATTGTTACTGGTGGGCCTCCATATTGCTACCCAATACTTCCTACTCATTCAGCAGCTAAGGTGATCTTTAAAGGAAAACAGTTGCCCAAACTGAGTACCTGTTTACTTAGATTCTCCAGTGGCTCTTCATCATATATGGAATGAAACCCACAATCTTTATTGTGATTTATAAAGCCCTACATAAGCCATATATGTACTAGAGTACATATCTGATATATTGTATATATATGATGTATGTATTATATAGTCCATATAATCCTACATAATGCTGAGATTTTCTGGTATCCCTCAAACAAGGCTGGCTGTGTGAGACACCCTTCTTTTCATGCTCCTGGGCAAAGCCAAGTCATTTCCACTTTGAGGCATTACAATTCTTCCTCATGAATCATCAAATCACCTCATTTTATTTAGCTCTGTTTAAGTGCTGCTCCTCCCTCATTTCTCCTTCAACACCACTCTTCATGGTATCCTTCCCTTCATTCAAAAATATTGGGCATCTACCTTCTGTCATTGGAACCTGAGGCAGGAATAACTGCAGGCTCTCTTGAAGCTCATACTCTAGTTGAGACAATAATCAAATAAGCACATGCATATATCATATAAAGTAGCAGTGACTTAGCAAGTTAAAGGAGATAGCAATTACCAATAAGTTGGATGAAATTTGCTTTTATAAATTTGATGATTAAGGTAGGTTTTAGATGGGTAGCATTTTAGAAAAAAAGTTACAAGTGAGAGCAATGAGAAGGGACCAGATATAGTCTAAAGAATTATCAAAAATATTGGAAGTAGGAGATGAAATTATGACTAGGTTTTTGGGTCCATGAACTTGTAAGAACAAAGAAAGACTTCAGGGGTTGAGATGATTGAGAATTTTTCGGGGGTATGTGGGAGTTGGGAACCAGATGTTTTGTTTTAGACCTGTCAGATTTGTGATTCCTAAGAATATCAAAATGGAAATTCAGACTAGCCAGTTGGATTTGGGAATCTAGCATTCAAGGGACAAATAAGATACCAATTTAGCAGTTGTCAACATGAAGCTGGTAGTTAAGGCCATGGGACTGGATGAGATCACCAACAGTGACTGTAGAGAGTAATGAGAGAGAACACTTCTGAGTGCCTCAGTGTTTACAGGTCTAGGAGAGGAAAGAGTGCCAGCAAAGAAGATGAGAAGGAACAACTGTAGCCAGTGATGTGGGATGAGAAGCAAATGAAAGCTGTGTCCTACATGCCAAGTGTCAAAGTGTCTTTTAAGGACAAGCGTGATCAACTGAGTCAGATGCTGCTAAAAGGTCAGATGAGATATGAACTGAAAATTGACCATTGGCTCAACAATGTAGTGCTGTCTGTAAATAACAAGAACTGTTGTGGTTTTGAGAGTATGAAGGTACATGGGGACATAGAGAGCCAGGTAGGCAAGGAATGGATTCAGACACTTTCCAGGACTCTTACTAAGCTGGGAAGCAAAGAAATGAAATGTGTGTGTGTGTGTCTGTCTGTGTGTCTGTGTCTGTGTATCTGTGTCTGTGTATATGTGTGTGCACATGTTTGTGCTGGAACTGGGGCTTGAACTCTGGACTTCATACTCTTGCTTAGCTTTTTTACTTGGTGTCACTTGAGCCATACCTTTACTTCTGGCATTCAGCTGGTTAATTGTAGATAAAAGTCTCATGGATTTGTCTTCCAAGGATAGCTTAAACAGATTTCAGGCTCCTAAGTAGTAGCGAGGATTGTAGGCATAAGAATGATTGCCTGGCCTAATTTGATTTCTGAAAAAGGAGATGCATATTTATATGATGTGAATGAATTGGTAGATAAAAGAATTAATGATATTAGATAAGGAGGGGACAGCGACTGGAGCCAATCTAAAGTTCAGAGACGTTCTCTGTAAGCAGATTTTGAAACAAAACGTGTAGCACCAAATGTTTAGTAGAGGTCCCGACATCTGAGAGGAAGTAGGAGGAAGCAAGACTGGGCAGAGGAAGAGGTCAAACTGTGAAGCTGATCTGACAAAGCGTTAACCAGTCCTGTCCAGGTCTTTGGACTGAGTAATGCTCTTCAGAGTACCCTGATGACAGCCCATGAAATCATTTGATACATGATGCAACAGACATGTGTGCTTCTTGTTGGCTTCTTGTGGCCTTTCTGTCTGCATGGGTAATTTTGTATAGCACATGCATGATGTTATAAATATCCAAAGGGCTCCTGCACATGTCCATACCTGTAACATGTGTCCTAGACTACATGCTTGTTTAGCTCATGGCTCAGCAACTTGGGAAGGCTTAGTAAACAGCAAAGTCCATGGCATTCAATGTTATAGCAGGTGTGCTAGGTTGAATCTCTCTTCCTATAAAACCACTATTGGCAGTACAAGACCTTATATGTATATATTATATATGTGTATGTATATCCGTGTGTGCATATACATATATGTATGTACATATGTGTATATGTGTGCATATGTATGTGTTATATATTTTGGGGAGCTGGTACGAGAGTTTAAACTGAGGGCCTTGTGCTTGCTCAGCTTGGCTTGATTGGCTGTTGCTCTACCACTTTAGCCACACCTCCTACCTGTCTTTTTACTAATTATTTTGCAGATAGGATCTCCCCAAATTTCTTCCTTGGCTGGTTTTGAACCACAATCTGATTTCTGCCTCCTGAGTGGCTAGGATGACAAGTATGAGCCTCTGGCACCCAGCATAAGACCCTGTCCTTTCAACTTACCTAACATTAATACCAAATATTTACCAAAGGCTATATCTCTAAATTCCATCAACATATGAATAAGAAGATTATGTATATAACAGGTGAAATTTGGGATATGAATTCAAAGCATGCCAACAGAATAATAGGAAGACAGAGGATATGTTTACAGACTGGGAGTGGTGTTGTCAGATATAGTGGGAGTTTTAGAGGTTCTTAAATTTCTCAGTAGACTTGGGAACAAAATCACTGGTGGTGAATGAATCTAGAAGACTATTGGAAGCTTCCAAGAAGATGAAATGTGAACTGGTCCCATAGGAGAATGGGAGATGACTGGAGTAGGCAAGGAGGTAAGGTAACCAGGAAATTGCAAGAACCCATGGAGCTTTGTGGCCATGAAGTCAACAAGACTAGTCAACATTATTGTTTTTTGCCAAGAATAAGCAGCTACTGGCCATAGATACAAAGATGAGGAGTGGGAGAATATGGGAAGGAAAGAAAGGCAAAAACTAACTAAACAAAATGTGTTTAGCCAGGTTGGAATCGGGCTAGGGAAGTGGGGGGAAGAAGAGAGGGTAAGGAAGTTGAGAACATGCACTGGACAATGAATATAATGATTCGCCGTAGAGTCTCTTGAACAAGAACAAGAGAAAGTAGTGCAGTGAGAAAGGGGCAAGTTTTTTTTTTCTCTCTTATCTGTTTGTGCAGGTACTGGGATTTTAATTTAGGGGTTCACAATCTCACTTGGCTCTTTCTCCCAAGGCTAGCACTCTACCACTCCACTTCCAGCATTTTGCTATTTAAAGAGAGACAAGAGTCTCATGTCATTTTTACCCAGGCTGGCTTTGATCTTCCAGCCTTAGATCTCAAGGCCTTTGAGTAGCTAGGATTGATTATAAGTGTTTTCCATGGGTACCTGCTTAGGATTTTTTTCCTCAGTCCTCCCCTCTAAAATGTACCTCTAAGTTTGCAGATTTCCTTTGAACCATTCATTCCTGCATTCTCATACCCAAAGCTGTGCCTAACCCATAGTAGGTGATCAATAAGTAGGCACTTAATTATTTTATAATAAACTCTTATGAAGGTCCAAATATTTTTAGCTTATAATGAAAAGATATATTAGTTAGGATTACAACAGGCTATTTCAGTGGCCTGATAGTAAATGTCTTTTTTTTTTTTTATGCTATAAAGAACTCTGGTTAGTTCAGGAAGATCTCCAGGGTGTCCATTCATGAGGATATACCTATTGCTTTAGGTTACTTTGATCTTGAGAAGCTACAGTCTGAACCCAACCCTTCATGTTCACAGTGAGAGGGGAAAGCAGGAAGAGAACTCATGATGTCTGTTCTTCTGTAAGTCTGTGCAGTGGTCAGTAGTCAGTTCAGTCATAGGACACTACTGAACTGCAAAGGATTTAATATCAGTATGGGACATAGAGGGAATAACTTGTTGGTGGGTGTTACTGCTCTGCCAAAGAAGGTACTAATGCAACCCCATCAGGTACCTCTGAGGTAAACAGAGGGTATGTCAAAATATCTGTTGCCTTTATCTGGAAAATTATTTGTAAGACTCTGGCTCTTAATTTTTTTCTGATTTTGACTTTGAGAGGCTTTTACATCTATTACACATATCTCTTACACATATCTAGCTCTTACATTCAAGTATCTATTTCTCCTAGACTATAAACAGAGACTATGTCTGTGCTGTTATTATTGTCTCCCTGTGCTTGGCACAGTGCCTGGCACCTAGTAAATACTTTAAAAATATTTGTTTAATTGAAGTACACCCCATGTTAATTCTTAGACAGTGGCATGCTGTACGGTCTGGATACTATTTAAAGACTATCCAATGATTACAACTTAATTAACATATTTCAAATAAGCTGATAACCACATTCCTTTTTAAACCTAGTCATAAATATAAATATAATGACACATTGGTACTTATAAAAACAAGATACCATATTCTATTTTGGTAGAAAGAGTTAGCCAAAGCATACAGTGTAGTAATTCAAGATTAGGTTTGAGACTGCCTGGATGTAACAGTATCCAGTTGGTGCATGATAAATTCGATGTTCTAACTTAACAATGAGCAGGGAGGCTTGCTCAAGGTAGGCAAGGGAAATGTTACTGAGACTTGAAAGTCTTAAAGAACAAATGATGAATGATTAATACATGTTTTCTCCTAGGAATTAATTTTACTCTAAGATTCTTTACACCCCAGGCCCAAACTCTTGGCATTTTGCATGGCAGGTCTGTTTACCCTTCTATGCAAATAAAGAGAGCTGGTGAAGAGCAGAGAAAGGGAAATTATTATGGGGCACCTACATGCCATCAGAAGGTAGTACTTCAGTACATTTTCAGCCATCTTCAGGGGACAGAATAAGTATTCATTTAACTAGACAAAAGAGGAAAGAGGTGTGCACAACAGTCTCAATCACAGCTGCACTCTAATAGTCAGAGGTGGCATCAAGTGATCTGACAGCCCCTTGTCTCAGGACTGATCTGGTGAGGCCTTGTTATACCAAGAATCATTGATGCCTTAGCAGATTCCAAGATGGCCATAAAGTGGCTGAAGGAGAGAATGGCTCAGGACAAGTGATCTTGATACAGAATGAAGGCTGGAACACTTAGCTTTTATTCAGCTTTTAGTTGGTGGGTCCAAGTAAATAGTGAGTGCCTTTCAGCAAAAGCAGATTTTGAGCACATCCAGGCTGGCCTTGAACTTGCTATCCTCCTGCCTTAGCTTCTCTATTTCTGGGATTACATGCATGTACCAACACTCTTGGCTTCATTTCATTAGTATATTTTGTCAGATGTTCACATGGAATGAAGCCAAAGAAAAGATCTTTAGAGCCATAGTAATTTTTGTTTGTTTGCTATAACAAAAGATCATCTTTGTATTTCCTGCTGTGTATTAATATCCAATGCTAACCTTGCATTTAATGTTATCACTGTGGGCCAAATCATAACATCAGATTAAGGAACTTTTTTCTACTACGTGTTGGCTGAATATTCTCAAATAATGGGACTGTCTAAATTGCAAATAAGATGTCTAAATCTGAGAATCCTATAAACCTTATTTTCAATTGCATAAAATAATAGGTTTCATTATGATATCTTCATATATGTATATAATGTCCTTTGGTCATATTCCTCCCTACCATTATGTTATCTTTTCCCCCTTCCTCCCTCGTGATGGTCCTGTTTCTCTTTCCAAAGAGTCCTTCTATTTTCTTGTTTTGTTTTGTTTTTTTTTTTGAAAATTCAGATTCTGCATATGAAAGGAAGCATTGGATATTTGGTTTTCCCAATCTGGCTTGTTTTACCTAATATGATCTCCAACTTCACACCGTTTCCTGCAAATGCACAAGTTTGTTCTTGGTGTCTGAATAAAACTCCAATGACTATATGTACTACCTTTCCTTTATCCATTTATTTGTTGTTAAGCCTCTGGGCTGATTTCCTACCTTGGCTATTGTATAGAATGCTGATTTACATTCCTTCAGGTATATATACCCAGGAGTGGTATAGTAGGATCATATGGTAGCACCATTTTTGAGGAACCACCACACTTATTTCTGTGTTGGTTGCATTGATTTATATTCCCACCATCTGGGTAGAGGGTTCCATTTTTTTCTTCATCCTTAGCATCTCATATTATTAATTATTAATTATTATTATTGCCAGTTTGGGGGCTTGAACTTAGGGCCTAGACACTGTCCCTGAGCTTCTTTTGCTCAAGGCTAGCACTCTACTCCTTGAGCCACAGAGTCACTTCTGGCCTTTTCTGTGTATGTGGTACTGAGGAATTGAACCCAGGGCTTCATGCATGCTAGGCAAGCACTCTATCACTAAGCCACATTCCCAGTCCCCATCTCTGATTGTTTATTTTCTTGATAGTAAGCCATTTTGACTGTGCTCAGGTAAAATCTCAGTGTAGTTTTTATTTACATCTTCTTGGTGACTAACGAAGTTTTATTTTATTTCTTGGCAAAACTCTGAATTCAGAGCATTGTACTTGCTAGGCAGACCCTGTACTTTTTTTTTTGCCAGTCCTGAGGCTTGAACTCAGGGCCTGGGTACTGTCCTTAAGCTTCTTTGGCTGAAGGCTAGTGCTCTACCACAGCTCCATTTTTGGCTTTTTTTTTTCTTTTGGTAGTTTATTGGAGATAAGAGGCTCATGGACTTTTCTGACTGGGCTGGTTTTGAACCTGAATTCTCAGATCTCAAGCTTCCTGAGTAGCTAGGTGTGAGCCACCAGTGCCAGGCAAATTTATACTTTTATAAATAAAATATTTCTTGTTATAATTTATTCTTTATTTTAAGGTACTAGAGAAGGTTGAGGTGAGTACCTATTCACAAGAAGCTTGGGCTGAAAAAAAATTGAGAAACCTAGTTCCTATGGCTTAGGCTTATTATCCTAGCTGCCTAGAGTCTGAGGATAAGAGGATTGTGGTCCCAGGCCAGCCTGGGGAGGAAAGTTTGTGAGATGCCCATATCAAGCCCTAGTTGGCTCAGCAGAATACACTTGTCATCCCAGAATACATGGAAAGCTAAGATTGGGAGGATCCAGACCAGCCTGGGTGGAAAAATGTACACGACTCTCTCCACAGAGGGAAGCTGAATGTGGTGGCATGCCTATGGTCCCAGCAACAATGGGAAACCTAAAGTAGGTATGCCACAGCTCAGGTACATGCTTAGGCAGGAAGTGAGACCCTATCCCCAAAAGATCCCATTTAAAAACAGAGTTTGAGTCATGGTTGGGTGGTAGTTTGCCAGTTTAGCAAGCATGAAGCCAAGAAGCAAAAAGAGTGGAAGCAGCCAGGGTCCCAGTATTCTCTTCAGGAGCTCACTCCCAGTGACATAATTTCCTAAAGACTCTACCTTATAAAGACTCTACCACTTCCCAAGAATGCCACAGGCTGGCATTTAATACACAGGATGTTGGGGGACGCTTCTCCTAACCATAGCATCTTCTATCTTAATTTTGATGCTATGTACACCCTTCATACAGTTAGATGAAGAGTTTTGGAAGGCATGTTTTTACATCATGATTTTGACCCCAGTAAGACCAATTAGTGTCTTCCTAGGGACTTTGAAACTGAGATAAATATTGATTCCACTTAGTCATTAGATGTGCAACATATAAAACTAGAACCTCTGCGGTTATATTTCCTGCCATGTTAATTGGTGATGCACTTCTCTACAGGGAGAAGGAGAAAAAATGAAATTGAAAGGTGAAGAGAAAAGGGAATATTATGGTTCATTTTTTGTGTTGCCTGGGCTATGTGAGACTAGATAACAGATAAAACATTACTCCTGGGTAAGCTTCTGAGGGTATTTCCAGAAGAGATTAGTATTTCGGTTGAGGGATTAAGTGAGGCAGATAGCCCTCCTCAGTCTAGATGGGCATTATGCAGTCATTGGGGGCCTGGTTGAATCTACTGTCTGAAGACAAGCTGGGACATGGATCACTTCCTTCCCTGGATCTCAGACTTTCAGACTTGAAATCCCAGCATCAGGTCTCTGACTCTTTGAATTACAGTCAGATTTCTTGGGCCTTCAACTTGAAGTTGGCTCTCCTTATCCGTGAGTTCTGTATCCATGTGCTCTGCATTCAGCGATTCAACCAATTATGGGTCCAAAAGTAGTTTGGTCTACTATGATTGCATCTGTGCTGAACATACATATACTTTTTTCCTTGCTACTTTTTCCCTTAAAAATACAATCCAGAACTGGGAATGTTGCTTAGTGGTAGAGTGCTTGCCTAGCATGGATGAAGCCCTGCGTTTTGAGTCCTCAGTACCACATAAGCAGAAAAAGTCAGAAGTGGTGCTGTGGTTCAAGTGGTAGAGTGCTAGCTTTGAGCAAAAGAAGCTCAGGGACAGTGCACAGATCCTGAGTTCAAGCACCAGGACTGGCAAAAAAAAGTGTAGAGGAAGATATATGTATACTATACACAAACATCATGCCATTTTATGTACAGGGCTCCAGCATCCATACATTTTAATATTCAGAGAATTTCTAGATCAGTAGCCATGGAGATGGAAGAACAACTATATACATCAAAGTGACTCCCATGTATTCAATTTCTCTTGGGTTTCAGTACTCACTTATAGATCAACATTTTTATTGTCGCTCAGTACTGGGGATTGAACTCTGTGCCACAAGCCTGCTGGGCTTGCTTGTGTAGCTGGTATTCTACTACTTAAGTCAATGCCTCTAGCCCAGCTGGTTATTTTGGAGATGGAATCTCTCAGACTTTTCTGCATGGGCTGCTCCATCCTCTAGATCTCAGCCTCCCAAGTAGCTAGATTTACAACAGTAAGCCACAAACCCTGAGCTATAAAGTATAATTTTTAAAATATGGCCTAGAAAACACTATATGATCTGGCCTCCAGTTATGTTTCTAGTCTGTGTTTCCATTCTTCCCAATCACCCCTTACTCCCATTCCCAAGAGACCATCTCCTAGCCATAACAAACTTCTAGATTCTTTGAATTGCCAAGTTCTTTCTGACTTTTGGGTTTCTCTTTATGTTGTTCCCCTCTACTGTAAAACTTTCTCCTCCTACTCTTGCTCCGGCCAAATTGCATTCACCCTTTAAGTCTCCTGCATACTGCCTTCTTTGTGGGTACCCTCCACCAGACCATACCCAGTGCAGTCTGTTTACTCACTTATCCCCCTACTTAGAGTCACTAGGACAGGGACACTTGGCTCTTGGTAGCTCTTCTATCCCCAGCACCTTGCTGAAGTAATGATCTGAAGTTTATCTTCCAATATCTACCTTCTGTCCAGTAAAGAAGAAATCTGAGCTGATGCTGGTGGCTCATGCCTGTAATCCTAGCTATTCAGGAGGCTGAGATCTGAGGATTGTTGTTGGAAGCCAACCAGGGCATGAAAGTCCCTGAGATTCTTATTGCCAGTGAAACCGGAAGTAGGGCTATCCCTGAAAGTGTCCCTCAAAGTGGTAGTGAGCTAGCCTTGTGAGAAAAAGCTAGAGACAGGGGCTAGGAATATGGCCTAGTGGTAGAATGCTTGCCTTGTATACATGAAGCACTGGGTTCAAGTCCTCAGCACCACATATATAGAAAAAGCCAGAAGTGGTGTTGTGGCTCAAGTGGTATGGTGCTAACCTTGAGCAAAATGAAGCCAGGGACAGTACTCAGGCCCTGAGCTCAAGCCCCAGGACTGGCCAAAAAAAAAAAAAAAGCTCAGGGACAGCGCCCAGGCCCTGAGTTCAAAGCCCCACAACCAACCCCAAACTAATTTTTTTGAAAATTAAAAAGAAATCTAACAGTGCCTCTTTAAAAGAAAAAAAAAAAAAGCTCTCACCTTAGAAGCTCGTTTGATAAATTCAGGCAAAAAAAAAAAAAAAAAAAGGTGTGGGGGGACAATGGATTAATAAAGCATCTCAATAGGTATTTGTATTTTCCAGGGCTCTGTTATAAACTGGTTAAGAAATTAATTCCCATCAGCCTTTAGGTTATAACATGGCCGATTATAAACGTAACAGGCTTTGAACCAACCCTGTACATTCACAGTGTATTCACAGGTGAATGAGTGACGAGGTACAGTACCATTTGGTGATTCACTTTCCACATTCCTGGGCAGGGGTGGGGGAGGAGGGAGATGTTGGGCCACTCCCAGCCCTGCCCGTTAATGGTGGTTGTTTCCCCAGATCCCTACCCAGCATCTTCTTTGTGATTCAATAACCTCTGCCTTTCTGCCCGTGCCATGTCCACTGGAACTCCCCTTCTTCGAATACATCCCCGTACTTGCTCCTTCCTGGAATTCCAGCTTCAGAACTAGGTCTCCCCTAAGCGAAAGGAGACTCTGAGCATGCTCAGTAACCCAAACCTGGATGTGTAACCGCTTCTTGCTGGACTCGGGGGCCCTGACAGGTGGCAGGTGTCCACCGTGCAGGCGCAAGTGCAGCTTGAACGCACCCTTCCGAGGCCGATCGGATGTCCCGGCAACCTCAGGCTGAGCAGGGGGGATGTCTACATTTTAAAATACAGTCAAAATGGTAGGTTTATTCGGGGGCGCGGGAGGGGGGGGGTGCGTTGTAAATGACTGGCAGGAGAGCCTCCGAACGCGATCTCTAGCCCGAGCATCCAGCCCTTCGGTGATGCCATCCAGACAAAAGGGTGGAGGCAGGGGCTGGGTGAAAGGCTGCTTAGGACCTCCTGGAGCGGATCCATGATTTTTTTTTTTTTCAAAGGGGTGTTTTCTGAAGTTGCTCGCGTCAGAATTCCAAGGGCCCCTAGCGCTGCCTCCTTTGGAGAGAGCGCGTCTCTGGGGGAGGCGCGCGCGCGCCGGACCCGGGAAAGGCGAAGGCGGCGTAGAGCGGCCGCGGATCTGCGGGATCCGGGCGGAGGACTGGAGAGGCCAGCGCCGTGGGAGTGGAGGGGTGTGTGGGGGGGAATAAAGAGGGGTGCGGGGCTCAGGGCCAGCCGGAAGGGGTGGGGGGCTCCGGAGGCTAGGGGGAGTGGGCCCGGGATACGCAGAGGAGCTGGCAGCCTGCAGAAGCTGCGGGTGGCGGAGCCTCGGCGCCCCGGGGAGCGGGGAGCGCCGCCCCTTCCGAGGCTCGGCGCGCGGCGGGGGACTCAGACCTCCGGCTCAAGGTAAGGAGGGGCGCGGGGTGCCATTCTCGCCCTCAAGCTGCCCGGGACCCCGCCGTGCTGGGAGGCGTTGATTCGGCCTCGGTCTGTCTGTCTCGCCGCTTTCTCCCTCCCCGGAGCTTTCCTGCGGGTTTTGAAGCCCTAGTGGGCGGCCAGCAGAGGCCAGCGGGACCCCCTCCTCCTTTCCACCCCACACTCGCTCTGCTTCCGTGGGGACGGCTCCAGCCCCACACCTGGGATGTTTCGGGGTGGGTGGAGTGTGGGGAGGGGGAGACAGGGAGTCCTCCACCCTCGCCAGGTGTGAGACGCAGCACACCGACGTGCTGCTCGCTCCTGGGGTCTGCTATTATTTTCAGGGGGTGCGGGGACTCGGCAACTTCTCTTTCTCTAGAACATCTCCACCCCCCTGCCCCCCACCCCACCTTCCGTTACTATCCTAACTTTGGGAAGAGTATTGTCTCATGAACAAGGTGACTGTACCACTTTATCCTCTGTGTCAACATCAAACCTTCCCCCCTAAATACTGTAATTAGTTTAGAAGGTTTTCTGGGTGACAGCACGGTTAGGACCTGGTCACAGACCGGTGCACAGGCAATAGCTCTTGTACTCAAGGGCTAAAGAAGGAACACCCACAGCCCCAGCCTCAGATCTGGGGTGCATATTTATGCATATGCTTATGTGTGTTATATTTAACAATCCCCTCCGGTGGGTGCATTCCCCCCCCTTCCCCCCACAACCCACTTGAAAATTTCTGCAAAGTCCTCTTGGGAAAAGGGTGGTTCTCGTCCAGCTGACCACCTAAGCATGGTATTGGAGACAATTATGGGAAAGGAAATCTAACGTTCATTTGAAACTCAGATATAAGGTGAGAGAAATCCCATACTTCCGTGAGAATTGATTACAAATATCAGTTGAAAATGTAAGGATTCCAGCGATTAGAAAGAGCTGAGGCCTATTTGGCTGGGAATCTGAAAATCTTTCTTTACAGCTCTCTTCACTTTCTGTCCATGTTGGAATGCAGGCCATGGCCCTGTGTACCTGTTGCTCACTTTAGTGTTAATTTAGACAGAAATGGACCATTATCTCCAGGCACCAGAGAGGAAGAATGGCACAGAAATGAATTTAGAACCTGTTTATGTTCCAAGTTATGTGAAGCAAGTTCTTCTGCCCTGAATTGGATGAGAGGCTATAAATGACATTGTTTTTACATGCATACTAAATGTTTCTCTCCTTGAACTTAATCACAGGTGTAAGTCCAACACTTTTCATGTACATCTATGTACCTGAGTCATTCTAACACTTATTAAACCACCAAATGGGAATAAAGATAGCTATTGTAGTGTCATTTGAGTGATTGACACAAATGACTAATTAAAAAATACTAGAAGAGGTATAATAGTAAAGAACATTTCTTCTTGTAAAACAAGATGCTTGCTATGAAATAAGGAGGATACTCAGTACCTTCTTTCAAGGATATTAAGTACAAGATTTACAAAAATCTTTTGAACTTTTAAGAAAAGATTCACTGTTATAAGCTTCTAGTTATTAAGCCAATGTGATGGTGTTCCTGGCAAACTTTTCTCCTTTCTAAAATTAACTTTCCCTTAGGAAAACAGTGCAGATGCTCATGATTCAGCCCAACCAGTCTAGGAATTACTTTGAATTTTAAAAGTGACCTTAATTCATCCCTTATAGATCTAGTGTTTGCAACCTACACCGTAAAATATGCAGAAAGATTCATTGCTTGCTGAGCTTTGCAAAGCATTGGTTTAAATGGGAGTAGTGATGAACAGAACACAATGTTATGTTACAAATTTTGTTGGTTTAAGCAAAATTATTATCATTATTTTCCTAAGGTTTTTGTGTGGATGTGTGTAGATCAGTGGCTTCCATAATTTTATATATGTGACACATGTTTTTAATAGGAACAGAAACCCACAGTATTTTTCTCTGTGGCAGAACGTTGTAAACATTAGGTTTTGATTACTTTTTCATTGAAATTTTAATATGACAGAACTAAGAGCTTCAGGGAAGTAATTCCATGAAGATCTATGTGGAACTAGAAGTGATTTTTAATTTTTTTTTAATTTTTATTTTTTGTGTTTATGTGGAACCAAGGAATGTAGAACCCAGGACCTCATGCGTACTTGGCAAACACTCTACCACTAAGCCACATTCCTCACCATTTTTTTTTTAACACTGGTAGTGGGGCTTGAACTCAGGGTCTGAGTGCTGTCCCTTGGCTTTTTCTTTTCTTTTCTTTTTTTTTTTTGGGGTAGACTGGCCCTCCACCACGTGAGACATTCCTCTACTTGTGGTTTTCTGGTAGTTAATTGTTAAGAGTCTCATGGACTTTCTTGCCTGGGCTGGTTTTGAACCATGATCCTCAGATGTCAGCCTCTTGAGCAGTTAAAATTACAGTCATGAGCCACCAGTGCCTGGCAGAAGTCTTTCATTAAAAGAGAAAAAAAGAAAAAGAAAGCAAGCTGCTTGAGTCCCTGGGTTGCTGCAAGTCCAGCTTGGCTGAGCAGTGTTTTGTGGGTAAGAGTGGACAATGCAGCCTAGGACAGCAGATGATTAGACCCTGCCACTCTTCTGCAGACCTTTAATTTAGTCTGTAACTTGATGCTCCAGTGACCCCACACTCTCTCCACCACGCTAACTCACAGAAGAGCTGCTGGCACTTGAGACCAAAATTTTTGCACTCCCATCAATTAGAACATGTTTGCATAGGTTGCAGAATGCAGTTACATTTTTAGCTCAGTATTCTAAGAAATACCCTTGGTTATGAAGAGAGTAACCTTTGTGCAGCCTTCATCACAAATGGCCTTATTTCTCTGTGCCAGGTTATTTTCCCACCGATTCAACTATATAGAAATGATAGAGTCAGGCTGGGGATATGGCCTAGTGGCAAGAGTGCTTGCCTTGTATACATGAAGCCCAGGGTTCGATTCCCCAGCACCACATATATAGAAAAGACCAGAGGTGGCACTGTGGCTCAAGTGGCAGAGTGTTAGCCTTGAGCAAAAAGAAGCCAGGGACAGTGCTCAGGCCCTGAGTCCAAGACCCAGGACTGGCAAAAAAAAAAAAAAAAAAAAAAAAAAAGAAAAGAAAAAGAAAAAAAAGAAATGATAGAGTCAGGGAGTAATAAAATTTGGAGGTACTGTAGAAGTCATCTAGATTTTAATCATTTCTTTCTGCTGATGAGCATTGAGGTTCTTGTTTGCCATAATCCCAACTTTGAGAATGGACATTTTTATATCTTTTCATTCTTATTATAATGAGGATTTTTGTTCACTGGAAATGAATTTATGTGAGTTCAGTAATGTAGAAATAGCATAACATAATAGGTTGCAAATCTCAGATTTCCAAAGAAAGTCAAAATGTAACATTAAAGACAAGGCAGGTCTGGGAATGTGACTTAGTGGTAGAATGCTTGCCTTTCATGCATGAAACCCTGGGTTCAATTCCTCAGTACCACATAAACAGAAAATGCCAGAAGTGGCGCTGTGGCTCAAGGGGTAGAGTGCTAGCCTTGAGCAAAGGGACAGTGCTCAGGCCCTGAGTTCAAGTCCCAGGACTGGCAAAAACAAAAACAAAATATTCTGAGTTTTCATTATATATATTGGTGGGGACACATAAAACAAGTTAGTATATGGAGAGGAAGGAGGAAAGTGGTGAGTGTGTGAAGAGCAACACTTAGATAAGTGAGCAAATAGCTCTGCAATGGGTAGCCTGTTCCTTCTCTAGAGATTTCATCTGAAATAACAGAAATAATCTTTAGACATTCTTGCTCTCAAAACTGCACTCAATTAAGAGTTATTCTTCAGAAGACCCTATTCCTTGGTGCGCCAATCTTCCAAAATCCCCCAAATCAAGATGACTTGATCAGAACCTGTAAAATTTTTTTCTTTATACTGTTGTAACATTTTGGTGATTGAGAAGAGTTCACTAATAGGACTAATTTTTACATTCTGGATGCTCTCAAAAGTAGTTTTTTTTTTAATTAAAAATTATACTGAGTAATAATATTTCCTTCAAGACTTTTGAGAAATTCTGTCTTATTAGTGTTGCCCTGTCTGAGCAATTACATATCAGAGCATGTGTTAGTTTATTAGAATTTACTTTCTTTCTTTTTTTTCTTGGTATGCCAAAACTGGGGCTTGAACTTAGGGCCTGAGCACTGTCCCAGAAATTCTTTCTCTTAAGGCTAGTGATCTACCACTTGAACCACAGTGCCACTTCCACTTTTTTTCTGAATAGTTTATAGGAGATAAGAGTGTCACAGACATTCCTGCCGAGGATGGCCTCAAAGCCGTCTTCAGATATCAGCTTCCTGAGTAGCTAGGATTACAGGTGTGCGCTACCAGTGCTCAGCCAAACTTAGTTGTTTTATACAAATCTCCTCAATATACCTCAAGGGGTCTCAGGAGCACTAGTAAGAGATTACTCCCTGCCCCCCCTCCAGCAGTGATGTAACACTTTCCAACTAGATCCCATCTTCCAAAGATTCTACCACCTCCCACAGGGAGGGCCACTCCAAGAATCAAGCCTTTAATTACAATGGACTCTCAAGGAGTACAAATCAGAGCACCCACTTTTCAAGCACGTTATCTTATTTTATCCTTAAAAACCATCATTTTATAATTGAAGGACCATGACTTTAGGATTCAGAAGAGTGTGGATTGAATGTTCTACCTGGAAAGCAGGGTCCAACATCTTGGTGAAGGTGATATTAACCTAGAGCTATGAAGATTGCATGAGATGATAATACAGGAATTATCAGAACATAGATCTACGGCAGGATCCGCACACGAGGAGGCTTGCAGCAATAAACAACAATGAAAGAAGCAACAGAAGACATGGGGAGTGGCCAGAGTATAGGAGAAAATAAAATTAAGGAATTGAAGATGAAAAAATGCCATAGTTTATTATGAAGGCAAAGAAGTTCCCACTGTGTGTGATGTTCAGGAACTTAGTATGGCCTCAGCCACAGGCAGTTTCTATAGAGAGATGAAAGTGGAAGAAAGACCATAGTGGAATAATTAGTGAGTGTAAGAAGACTGGAATGTGTGAAGAGTGAAAATGAGAAGTTTATTATTTAGAAGAAAGAGAAAAGGTAGGAGAGGGACAGAAGGAGAGGAGAGGAGAGGAGAGGAGAGGAGAGAGAGAGAGAGAGAGAGAGAGAAAGGCAGAGGGAGAGTCAGCTAGCAGATTGTAGAATAGGATTTAGATTTGAATGAATAGCAAAATTTCAAAAACATTTACAAACTGGAAGATTACCAATTTGAATTTTCTTTAGTTAAAAATATTAAAGTACCTACTCTCTAACATCTTATTTGAGAAAAGAAAGAATTACCATTAAAATACTGACTGAATTATATTTATGAGACTATCTCAGATGGTAACATTTTCCTTTTCCTTTTTCAGAATTTTCCTTTTCTCCCTGGGTTTAAGTTTCAATTTCTCTTTCTTCTTGAGAATTCTGGCTTCAGTTGCCTTCAATCATAGACATTTTCAGCCTCTCTTTCTCTATTGACTCATTTCTAAACATAGTTCACTCTACTGTCTTCAAAAAGCTTGTGTCTGCCAGGCACTGGTGGCTCATGCCTTTAATCCTAGCTACTCAGGAGGCTGAGATCTAAGGATAGCCTTTGGAAGCCAGCTCAGGCAGAAAAGTCCGTGAAACTCTCCAGTAAACCACTTGAGCACAAAGAGGGACAGCACTCAAGCCCTGCGTTTAAGCCCAGGACTATTAAAAAAAAAAAAAAAAGAACATAAAATGAAACAACAACAAAAAATCATGGGTCCAAACTGAAAACCAGTGGCTCATGTCTGGAATCCTAGCAACTCAAGAGGTTGAGATCCAAGCATTGCGGTTTGAAGCCAGCCCAGGCAAGAAAGTTTTGTGAGACTTTTATCTAATTAACCACCAAAAAGCTGGAAATGATGCTGTGGCTCAAGTGGTAGAGCACTAGCTATGAGCTATAAAGTAGCTCAGGGACAGCACCTAGGCCCTGAGTTCAAGCCTCAGGATTGTCACCAAAAAGAAAAAAACAAAGCATGAGTCCAAATTAGTAAGGATTCTAGTGAAAGCCGAAGCAGAGGAAATGGGAGGCGGGGCCAGATCTGGGAGAGATATTATATGAATAGTGTTAGTAGGATGTGGTGACTGATTGGATATGGCAGCTGACACAGAGGGAGGGAGTCAAGAGAATTCTTGGGTGATTGTGGTCTATAGATAGTGCTGTCACAGAAAAGAAGGAGTCTGGGGTGGAAAACGAAGAGTCCAGTGTGCAACAGGACAGAAGTGAAGCGGCTTGGATTCAGACTGAGTCCTGAGCTTGTAGAGTTCTAATAGAGCTCCCAGCCCACATCAGCAACTCTAGTTCATTGGCATTACTCTTCTTCAAGCTTGACACTTGAACTTTGTTTTCTGGAATCACAAGTGGAGTACTGTAGCATTTATCTGGAATGTTTTGGATTTGGGAATATTTGCATATACATAATAAGTTTTCTTGGTGACGGGACATAAAATTCATTTATGTCTCATATACACTTTAAGCAGATAGCCTGAAAGTATTTTTTCTGCAGTATTTTATTGTATTGCTGATTCTGGGGCTTGAACTCTGGGTCTGGGCACTGTCCCTGAGCCATTTTGTGCTCAAAGCTAGTGCTCTGCTGCTTGAGCCACAGAGCTGCTTGCGGCTTTTTCTGAGTAGTTTTACTGGAGATAAGAGTCTCATAGACTTTTCTGCCCAGGCTGGCTTCAAACCTCCATCCTCAGATCTCAACCTCCTGAGTATCTAGGATTACAGGCACCAGCCATCAATGCCTGGCTTTCTATAGTATTTTTACTGCACCTCTGTTTTGACTGTGTTCACAATTTTTCTACTTGTGGTGCTATCTTGGTACTCAGACAGGTTCAGATTTTGGAGCGTTTGGGGGATTTTTGGATTAGGGATACTGAACTTCTACTTAACTATTAAGAGTTTAAAAACAACTGGTTTCAAGTGTTTTTGAACCAACAGAATACATATGATTGTTTTTAAACTCGAAAAGAGTAAAAACAAACCAACTGTTAAGACATATGAATGTATGTGGAACCAGATGTTAGAATGAGACTTTCTTAGTTTCCGTGTTAGCTTTGGCCCAAGACTTTTAAAGGCCACATTCCAAAGGGAAATAAGAACACAATACAGACTTGAAAAAAAGCACAGGGGAAATAGTTAACATTGTTCAAAAACCAGGTTAGCTCTTTGACTATAGCAGATAGTAGAGGTTGGAGAGGCCAAAACAGTAATGATTCCTGAAAGAGTTGGTGGTAAGCTTGGGTCTTCCTTTCTTGGCCACTGTGAGAGGGATGTGAGATACTTAGCTTTTCAAGTATAAAGAAAAGGGATTCATGTAGATCATTTAGACTGTTGTTTCCCATACCCTTCGAAGGATTTATGCCTGAGAAACCTAAAGAACAAGAGGATGGCTGCTGGCTCCTTTGACAGTGAAGGAATAGAGATGTTGGAACATTGTACCATGACTTGGGAGAGCATACAGTGTAAGGTCATTTCCATGGACCAGAGGTAGAACATGCTGTGGTGTAAGCTGACCTAAGGGTATTTCAGGTCATGTGTGAGGGGACCACCTGTACTACAGCAGGGTAAACTGACAAAACAGCTATAAATGGCCATTTAAAAGAGGGATGGGTGGATGGGAGCTCCCAGTGATGAAAGTGAATTGGTAAGTTCTCTACCTCCCAACCTCCTATCCTATCCCTACCAATATCCTACATGTGACTCAAGAGAAAAAGTCAGCTTTAAAGGCCCACCAAGGACCGAGGGTATATTTCAGTGGTAGATCACTTCTTGTGCAGGTAAGAGGCCCTGGATTCTATCCCCAGCAAACTTCCATCCTCCTGTCCCCCAAACCCAACAAGCCCACAAATAACCAGCCTTCCTTGAATCCATTGCGTGTGTGTTAGTCACAGGAGTACTTCCTGCTGCCATTTTCCCCCCATCTCATTCCAAGAATGAAGGATAGGTGTTCGAAATTAGGGTTAATGAAATGAACTTTCTAGAGAAAGCAACCTTTCCATGTTTAACTTTCCTGGAAACAAGCGTCCTGTGGTTGGATGTCCACAGCCAAAGGAGGGGAAGAATTTTGACTTTGCATGATATTAGAAGATTTTCAGAGCCGTTTTAGATTAGACACTTCAGTAACAGAACTGATAGATATTTTGGGTTTGGAGTGACTTAAAGAGTCTTTGAGGATCAGAAAAGTCACAACTGTTATGAAAGACAAAGAAAGAACCATCCCTATGTAACAAATTTAAAGTTAGCATTCTCCTGAGAAAGAAAATCAGTGGGCTATGCATAGCTATGTATGAGGAGATTTATTATGGGAATTGATTCACAATTATGGATTCTGAGAAATCCTCTGATTATTGATCACTAATTGGAGAACCAGGAAAAATGATAGTGTAATTCAGTTCAAGTGTTTTTTTTTTTTTTTTTTTTTTTTTTTTTTTGGCCAGTCCTGGGCCTTGGACTCAGGGCCTGAGCACTGTCCCTGGCTTCTTCCCGCTCAAGGCTAGCACTCTGCCACGTGAGCCACAGCGCCGCTTCTGGCCGTTTTCTGTATATGTGGTGCTGGGGAATCGAACCTAGGGCCTCGTGTATCCGAGGCAGGCACTCTTGCCACTAGGCTATATCCCCAGCCCATCAGTTCAAGTTTGAAGACCCAACCACTGCAGGCTCTGATACCTGTGACCAGGAGAAGATGGGCATCTCAACTCAAGGAACAGATGAATTTGTCCTTCCACTGCCTTTTTATTTGTTGATGTCCATTTGCTTTGGCAAGGGCCAAGCTTTACTCAATGTAGTAATGCAAATGCTAATCTCTTCTAGAGTCACCCTCATAGATATACCCAGAAATTATATTTAACCACTAATCTGAGCATCCTTTAGTCCTATCAAGTTGACATATAAAATTAACCAACACAAAGGAGTAATGGAGAAAATGGATAAAGTACTTTTCTGATTATAGTCCACAAGTCTTACTAGGATTCTTGGATTGTAATAAACACACATAGTTTTTTTTTTTTGGCCAGTCCTGGGCCTTGGACTCCGGGCCTGAGCACTGTCCCTGGCTTCTTCCCGCTCAAGGCTAGCACTCCGCCACTTGAGCCACAGCGCCGCTTCTGGCCGTTTTCTGTATATGTGGTGCTGGGGGATCGAACCTAGGGCCTCGTGTATCCGAGGCAGGCACTCTTGCCACTAGGCTATATCCCCAGCCCACATAGTTTTTTCATCAATAGTTTTTTTAGTGATAAATGTCATGATAACCATTTCCGTTTCCTAAAATGATGCCGAGTATTTTAATTAGTCAATTTCAATACACATTAGATAATTTTCAAATGAGGTTTGCAATCTGTCCCACAGCTGGGCAAATGATCTGAGTGAGATACTGTATGTGTGTAATAAACACTTAAGACATTTTCTGTTTCCAGAGAATAACGGAAGCAATAAACAGCTAGGATTAATTGTTCATCATTTGTATTCTACGACTGATCAATTAAAAGAATAAAGCTGGTTCCTGTAAAAAAAAAAATAAAGATGGTGTCACATGCCACTAAACTCTTGAACAAACAAGAATGTTAATGGATTTCTCTTTTCAGCATTTGGGAATTTTTAAAGGGCTTTAAATTATAAGCTTCCAGATGACCTTCCCAGAACTTGCAATGTTATTTTGTTAAAGTCTTTTAAGGCAAAAATAGTGACAGGGGCAGTCTAAATAACATTTCTATTAATGTGTTCCTAAACGTTGAAAAGACAAGGTAAAAAACACGTGAGTCACACAAGAAGTACTTACAATAGGAGAAAACAAGTAGAATGTATTCTATCCAAAAGGAAGTTTGGACCTGAGGTAGGATATTAGATTGTCCTGAAAGGAGTGGAGAAGGCAGTGATGGCCATCCATGCCTGGGTCTTCTGTGTTTCTAGAGAAAGTCCTCAGGATGTCCAGAGCAATGTTGTATTCTTCTAGAGTCCTTTTAAATGCCATGCACAACTACTTTAGTGTAGGTAAGTAACAGTGCTAGAAGTAGGCTGCTAGTCAGTTGTGCAACCTTGGATGTTAAATATCCATTATTATTGCTTTTCCTTGGTGGCAAATTCTAAGATATCCTCCAAGATTCCTGTCTGCCAGGGCACATATCTGCAAAGGAAGTATGTCCTTGATTGTGGATTACACTTGTGAAGATGATGCAATAGTATCTCCCATGTTATTTTGTTATGTCATGTTGTCATGTCATGTCATATGGTGTCAAGCTCTGCTAAAGCTAATGGAAAGACTACTCTACTACTACTACTACTACTACTACTACTACTACTACTACTACTACTATTTTGTTGGCAGTGGGGCTTGAACTCAGGGCGTGGGTGCTATTCCTGAGGTTTTGTGCTTAAGGCTCGTGCTCTACCACGTTGAGCCACAGCTCCATTTCTGGTTTTCTGGTGGTTAATCTCACAGATTTTCCTGCCCAGGTGGGCTTTGGACCATAATCCTCAGATCTCAGTCACCTGAGTAGCTAGGATTACAAGTGTGGGCCACCAGTGCCGAGTTTCTCCCATTAATTTTGAAGAAGCAAGTTGCCCTCTCATGAGAGGGCCTTGTGATTAGGACCCTCGAGCAGTCACTGAGTTCATGGTGTTTGTGGTGAGTTTTATGATTGGAAAGCAAATCTATCTTCTACAGTTGCAGAGTCATCATAAGTATATATTCTGTCATTCTCTTTTAACGTCATGTGTATATTATTTATATTTTTTACTCTTCTACATTGTGTCCCGGGTGGCCTTCAGATTTATCACTAACTTTATTAATTCTCTCTTTGGCTGGCAGTACCCATCAGCTTCTACTTTGACAATGTAGTGCAACTTCACAAACAACCTTAAAACCCCTTGGTTTATAACAACAAGTATTTTTTTGCTCATGGTGCCTGTCACTCCTTGCAGACAGTGCTGTGTTTCTGTTCCACAGTCAAGTTGAGTTGGCCCTGAATGCCTTCTCATTCAGAGACCTAGGGTAGAAGAGTGCTTGTGTGGTACATGAGGTTCTTAGTGTGCACAAGAAGGCTGAGATTCACTATGCTTCTGAAGTTCTCTGCTTATGCCTAGTACTATGTTGCTAAAATAGTACTGTCAGCCAAAGCAAGTCAGTAGCCAAGACCAACATCAATGAAATGCAGAACTGGACACCAGGACAAGACAGGAATACTGAGCAATACTATCTGTTTTAATAGCCTGCTATTTCCTCCATTAGAATACTTTTAATCATATCCTTCTACTTGTTTCTATTTGTTTTTCTTAAAGCTTCTTATCCTCATATTTTATGAAATCTTATTTTGTTTTAGTTTTTGTTTTTCTTTAGTTTATTGAGGCTGCCAGTGAACTTCATCTGTAGCCCAGGCTGGCCTTGAACTCACAATCCTCCTACCTCAGCCTCCTAAATGCTAGTATTTCTGATATATGACATCATAGCTAAGTGGTCATTTTTTATTAGTGTATATTAATTATATAAAATAATGGGGTTCATTAGGACATCATAATGACTTAATCTTAAAATTTCAAGTCCTCTTATATCTTGCTTTGTTTTGTTTTGGGTGCCAGTCCTGAGGCTTGGACTCGGGGCCTAGGCATTGTCCCTGAGTTTCTTTTACTCAAGGCTAGCACTCTACCACTTGAGCCCCAGTGCCACCTCTGGATTTTTCTGTTCATGTGGTACTGAGGAATTAAACTCAGAGTTTTATGAATGCTAGGCAAGCACTCTACCACTAAGCTACATTCCCACTCCCCACCTATATCTTTTTAAACATTGTAAAAACATTAAAATTCCGAGTACTATATTATCCATATTTTCAGTGGATGAAATTCCCCCCCTTTTGTTCTGCCTCTTGTTACTTATTTGCTTTCCTATATTTGTTTGTTTATGTTTGGTTATAAGTTCATCAACATGTATGTTCCTTGTGTGGTGAGTTGTGGAGGTGTTTTTATGAAGCAGTTTTACATTGTGATTGTCACTACCTCATATTTTCTTAAATTTGTATCTGTTCTCCAATCCCGTGTAGTCAGAGTACATTTGGGTTACTTCCTTGTACCTTGAACAAACTGAAATCTCTAATTTCTCAATAGCAATTTTTTTGTTGTTGTTTATAGCCTAGGATGAGTGACATGCTTTTGTGAGAAAGGAGTTGTTTGAATTTGGTTTGGTTTGGTTTAGGTTTTCTTTATTCCTCTCTTCCTCTCTCTCTCTCTTCCTTTCTTCCTTCCTTTCCTCCCTCCCTTCCTTCCTTCCTTCCTTCCTTCCTTCCTTCCTTCCTTCCTTCCTTCCTTTCTTCCTTCCTTCCTTCCTTCCTTCCTTTCCTCCCTTCCTTCCTTCCTCCCTCCTCCCCTCCCTTCCTTCCTTTTCTTTCTCTTTGTTGTGTCTCTCTCTTTCTTCTCCTGACGTTATGTAAGGTGCTTAATTCTAGCTTCAAGTGTTAGGTAAGTTCTACACCTCAAGGTGAAGACCTTATTGTTATAATTCCATTTGGTGTTCAGTTTCTAACTAGAAAGTAAAGTATTTAATTATATATTCAGTACTTGTGCACATTAGCTTAAAAAGGTTCGGGATGTAGTGGAAAAGGGAGCAGGCTTATGATGGGTGAAGCATGCCTTATTGACTAAAAGTCTTTAAATCCATTTTATGACTTTCCTTCCAGTGACTTAAGTTTTATTGAAATTACATAGAATTTGTAGAGTAATTTGGAGAGAGTTTATAGATTTTAAATATTGAATCCTCCTATGAATCTAGATTCCTTTCTTAATGCCTTAATGAAACCATACACTTAAAAGATGGGTACTGTGTACTTCATGCTAAATATAGTTCCAGGTTTTATTCATACTTATTCGTAAGTATTATTCCTGGCTTGTTGAATAACCATGAACAAATGATCTAATCATTATGGTTTTGATTAGTTTCAACTATTTTTTATTTATCTCAATTGCTTAATGAGTATAAAAGAAAACTCTAGATTATTCAAATTTCCATTATATACTCACTAAACAGCTGCTTAAGATTCTCATTTATTAGTCTCAGTATATAGGTCAGAAATTTCAAAATAAACATTTATTAAAATCATCTGAAATGTACATAAAGTGAAACTGTGAAACAATTGAAAATAAAAAGAGTAATAGACCCCACCACATATAGTCTATTTAAGTATATACTATATATATGACTATATATAATCTTTTCTCTATATATTGTACATAGCCTTTTCTATATTTCATATGTGTGTGTTTATGTGCGTTTCTTGATGTATACTAGGACTATCAAAGCTATTGAATGAATGAAGGAAATCTGAGTATCTGAATTCCAAACAGACCTGAATCTGTAGCTAGCTGAGCCCTAGACAGTAGACATTCAGTGAACTAGCTGACCTCCATCACAAGGGTATGGTAGTAGGTAACTCAGACACAGTGGAAATAGCAGTTCTCAAAGAGACCTCAGACACATCTGTGGATGTTGAGATCCCATTCTCCTTTCTGTACGTACAATGCTGTTCATGAAACAAGTCTAATTTAAAAGCCTTCCTTCCCAACCACTATACAACAATATGGTGATCACATGCGGGTCTTATTTCTCTGTAAAATCACTGTGTAATCAATGAATGACTGTTGCTTACAGTCTTATTGATTAAATGTATAGATCTCTTTTCTCATTGGTTCCATGTATTAATGTGCGATTTAGAGCTGGATGGGACGTCAGAGATTTAGCATTTATAAACTCCAGGCATACATCAGAACTCTTGTAGAATATTTTCAAGAAGCCTTCTGGTTTAGTAGGTCTGGGTGTGGATGGGTATGTGTGTTTGGCAAAGTCCCCTAGGTAATCTAACATACTCTTTTGGTTAGGAATCATTTTTGTAGTCTAACCCTTTAATTGTGTAGATGCTTGAGTCTTCTTGGAAGGAAGGAAAATGCTTCTAATTTAAGATTGCCTTGGTTAACACAGGTAGTTAGAAAATGTAAGCCTTAATACGATTCGATTTCTCTAGTTTTCCCCCCTAAGTTCACATTTCACCATCATCAAGCTGTAATTTTCTTTCTGACTTAATGACTTGAGGCTTTAGGTAGACCTTTATTTTCAAAGCAAATCTCTGATTTTCTGTCATGTGAAGAATGAACAATGCTGTATGTGATTTGGGTTCGGAGATTGTGAGAAGCACTTTAATTATAATGATCAATGTTAGTTGTAAACAGTTGCAACTAGGAGACAGACAGAGCTGCTGGGTGCAAGCCTACAAAGCCCGGTCACATACATCATTCAGTGTTTACAGGATGAAGACTGAGCCCTGGACTCAGGAAATAATTTTATGAACTCACTAAATTGATATCACACACACACAGACACACCCCTAAAATAATGAGCACTATATATAATTTTTGACCTGGAATTGTCTCCTGTCATAGACATGTTCAATTTTAGGCAATATGGTAAATAAATATTGAGGTACACACAAATAGGTGTGTTTTTTTTTTTAAAGCAGGCTTGGTAGACAACTGGAAAGCAAGCAAGCATGTTCTTTCCTTGTGTTGAAGAGAATTCCCATAGAGAAATCTATCATTTGTAGAAGAGAAAAGAATATAGTTCATTTTAGCCTTAGTTCTGATCATATCTGCCTTAGTTAAGTAAGGAACTAGCTAGGACTCTTCGTTTCATTTAGTTGTGAAGTGATCTTGCCTTAATAGCCAAGATATTTATTTATTTTTGGCCAAGATATTTAATAATAAGGGATCTGAATAATATATTTGGAGTTTAAATGACTTTCTTGGTAATTTTCCTTTTATAGATGATAACTGGGAGCACTTTATCAAGGGAAGCCACATTTCAAATTTCATATTTTCCTTTCTCAAGGAAAATTATGTTATATAACATAATTTTAAAATGAAGATTAGTCTGAATGATAAGGAGTAAATCAGAGTGTTCATATATCAATCAAATGGGCAGAATAACCTTAGTTTGGGTTAAGATGTTATAAGCTGGTTCTTATGAGGAAATGACACAGTGGTATATTATTGCCTCATAGAATTTAGAATTCTGTCAACTCATAAGAAAAGCAACGAATAGAAGTACAGAGACACAAATAACGAAGGAGTTGTACATCTAAACATGGTAATGCAAAGACAAGTCCAGGATGAGCAGAAAACTTTTGTTTTGACTAGAAGAATTACTTCTAGATGTTGGAGTGAGTGTACTTTGGAACAATCATTATACAAGCTAAAAGCTACATGCTATAATTCCTTAAATGAAAGTGCAAATTTCTATTTCTATAACTATTAAATACAACAAAACAAATCAAAACAAAAGCAAAACCCTACATTCAAAAGATAATCATTATTTTTGTAGGGTCTTTTTAAAATTAAGGTATTTGATATTTGAATGTTCTTTTTAAGAGAAAAGTATCTTGATTTTAGCATTACTAATGCAACTAGTGAAGACTTCTGTTCTGCATACTCCTAAATTCAGGTAAGTCAGGATTATAGCTCTTTCTGATTTAAAAATTATTTATTCGTATTTTTGTGCCAGTACTGGGTCTTGAAGGCAGGGCTTGGGTGCTGTCCCTTAGTGGTGCTCTACCACTTGGCCCACAGCTCCACTTTTGGCTTTTTGTTGGTTAACTGGAGTCTCATAGATATTCCTGCCCAGTTAGAGCTGAAGCACAGTCTTCAGATTTCAGCCTCCTGAGTAGGCAGGATTACAAGCATGGGCCACGGATACCATTGGTCCCTGGCTTAGAACTGTTTTTGTGTCACTGGAGATTGAAATCAGGGCCTGGCACTTTCTAGGCAAGCACCTTACCCCTAAAGCCACACTCCAAGTCTTTGTGCTATTCATTTATTCTTATTCTTATTCTATTTATTTATTTATTCTTATTCTTATGTTTTTGCCTGGACCAGGGTAGATCCTCCTGCCTCTGTCCCTTTAGTAGCTGCTATCACAGGTATGTGCCACCACATACCTGTGGGATTATAATCAATAGGCTAGAAAGCAATGGCATTATTTTATGAATGGCCTTGCTGCAGCTATCAGTCAGCTGGTGATTGAACAAAGGCTTTGCTGAAGGTGGGTGGTTCTTAGTGACAGCCTCTTTAGCTTGCATTGTAAGATTAAAAAAAAAATTGGTACTTAATTAACTGCTGTGTATTCAACAAGAGAAGATCAGTGTTCTTTCAGTGTTTTTCATGTTTCAGAAATGTGACTTGTGCCAGGCACTCGTGGCTCTCGCCTGTAATCTTAGCTGTTCAGGAGGCTGAGATCTGAGGATGGAGGTTCAAAGTCAGCCCAGACAGGAAAATCCATGAGATTCTTGCCTCCAATTAGTCACCAAAAAACCGGAAGTGGCACTGTGGCTCAAGTGGTAGCGTGCTAGCCGGCAGCTGAACAGCTCAGGGACAGTGCCCCAGGCCCAGAGTTCGAGCCTCACACCGACCAAAACAAAAAAAAAAGTGACTTGTGGTAGTTATTTGTATCACTCTCCAAATAGTTCTGCATTTCTACCTCTGATAATGTATTTTCTGATTCCTCTTGTGGTTGAGTCAGATCTTGTGACCAGTTTGTGCAATGATTTGCAAGCAGAATTGTGTGTCACTTCTGAGTAAGAATGTAGGAAAAATTATTTGATCTCATGATGTAAGCTAGGCTGGTCACAATTCTCCTGCTTCTGCTTCCTGAGTGTTGGGATTGCAGGTGTGAACCATCATGCCTGGCCAGAAGTGTTTTTACTTTGAAACTTTATTTGACAAAATCTGTGTTTATGTGACATGTAAGATGTATTATGTTGTTCATGAGATGAGACTCTCACTATATGGCTCAGGCTGGCCCTGAAGTCCTAGACCCAAGTGACCCAAGTAGCTACAAGCTACTTCTGAGTAGAGGGGACTGACTATAGGAGTGCACACACATACCTAGCTTAATGTGATATTTGTGTACATGTGTACATTGTGGAATGCCTAAATCAGGCAAATTAATCCATAGTGTGACATTCGGTGGGAATTTGTTTCTGAGGGTTACTGTAACCCTAGTTACAAACCTGCTAAAGAGTGTTTTCTTGTGAGAAGGGAACCATTTCTAATTTAGGATACAGTGATAAGGGGAAATGAGGAATCTAGGCAGCACATTTGATACTTCAGATTAAAAGCATGACACAATTTTCTTGTTGAAAGTATCTTTTGTGGGGAGATTATGGTTCTCTATTGTTCTGATTCTCTTTTAAAAATGGCCTATGATAAACTATACAAGGAAAGATTACTGTCACCAATCTCAATTATTATGATTTTTTTGAATCAGCGTCATTGAAAATTATAATCAGCATTCATAAGTAAAATTAAGAGCCAAGGACTCTCTACTTTTTATTTTGCCTCTCTGTAATGTGGTTTTGGGAAACTTGCTTGCCTATAAATATGTGTAGAAGCTAATTATCTTTAATATGTCTAGCTCTGTTAATCTGTAATGCCTAGAAATCATGCCTTTCTCTATTTTGAGTTATAAATTTTCCTCCCTCTCTGTGTCCTTCCTTCCCTTTCTCCCTCCTTTTCTTCCTTTCTTCATTCCTCCTTTTTTCTCTTTCTTCCCCTGCTTTTCAGTCTTCATGCATACTAAGCACATGCTCTACCATACTGAGCCTCTGAATTAGAGGTCTAAAATATTTTTAATGGTAAGTTAAAATATTTCCCAGATTTTTCTGATATTTAAATGTGGTTTCCTTGTATTTAAAACTTTTTCCTTCTCTACATCTGCATCTATCTCTCCATCATTCCTTACTACATTGTTTCAAGAGATTTGTTAACAATCTCAATTTAACTTTCTCTTCCTGGTGTGTCTGTGCGCATGCGTGCGTGCATGCGTGCATGCGCGCGCGCGCGTGTGTGTGTGTGTGTGTGTGTGTATGTAAGTTCTAGGGCTTAAACTCAGGGCCTGGGCACTGTCTCTGAGCTTTTTTTGCTCAAGGCTAGCAGTCTACCACTTGAAACACAGCTCTACTTTTGGCTCTTTTGGGTAGTTAATTGAGATAAGAGTCTCATCAACTTTCCTGCCCTGGATGACTTGGAATCATTATCCTCAGACCTCAGCCTCCTGAGTAGCTACTATTAGAAGTGTGAGCCACTTGTGCCCAGTGTCTTTCTGAGTTTTAAGACCCTGGAGAAGTTATCAGGAGACTCATCGTGGATCTTTTCTTGACGATAGTGCAGCAATAGTGGCATTTATAGTTCAGCTGTGAAACATTTCAGAATGTTTATTTGCAGTCAACTTTGAAACAAAGGTTCACATGACAACAATGTTAGAAGTGCGTGTGCTCTTTGGATGGAAGTGACATCACTGGTTTCTTGCTTTGGCCTTTTGACTTCTGTCCTTTCAGAGTCAAAGAAAGCTGACCATAGACCCTCAAAGTCATAGTTCTTGCAGGGAGGTGCTCATCTATATGAAAGTAATTTCATTTCTATCTTAACATACTAATGAAGAGACTAGGTGATCTATATAAACCAGTCCCCAGAGGTAGGGAGAGGATGATGGAAGAGATGATGCTGATCAAGATGCATTGTACACATAAATTGAAACATCTTGTACAACAATTTAAGATAATAAAATAAATTAAAAGCCAAATACCAGTGGCTCACACCTGTAATCCTAGCTACTCAGGAAGTTGAGACCTGAGGATCATGGTTCATAGCCAGCCAAGGCAGGAAAGTCTGTGAGACTCTTATCTACAATTAACCACCAGAAACCTGGAAGTGGTGCTGTAGCTCCAAGTAGTAGAGTGCTAGCCTTGAGCTGAAGAGCTCAGTGACAGCATCCAGGCCCTAAGTTTAAGCCCCACTACCAAAAGAAAAATTTAAAACATAACAACAACAACAACAAACAGTCTAGTTTGTTTTTATGTAGGCAATCTTCTGGACTATTCATTTATTACTTATCTTTTTTTTGTCCTGTAGTTCACTAATACAGTTAATGTGATACTCTATCTTAGACACATAGTAGATGATAGAGAACGGTCTGGTTTCTATGTAGAGTCTATCTAGTACTATCTCATGCTATGGTAAGAGAATGAGGATTATGGTAACTATAGCAGTGAACTGCAGTACAAAGGGAATTAATTCTACCATTCTATTTGGCTATAAAACATACCTTTACAGAATTAAAAACTGCCTGAAAATATAAACCTGAGCACTTATACTGTGCATTAGCATCCTGTTTGAATTTAATGGCAAATAAAAGGTTCTTTACATAGAACTAATATTTTTTTTTCTTTAGGAAATCAGCGGTATGACTTTTTGACTGGAGTTACTTACTTGGAATTCCTAAAATTTTACTTATTTATTTTTGCTTTCATCTGAATCTTAAATATAAAGACAACTTCCATGTGCTTACAGCCCCCTCCCCACAAGAAATAAAAATAATCTCACATGAATACAAACATTATTGACACAGAATTCTCACTGAACTTAAACGTTTCATGTACAAACTCATAATTCGGTGCCTTAAAAAGTCAGAAATCGTGCTTTTTCGAGCTGATATATTGTCTTTCACCAAGCATCCCACCTGATTAAACATTGGCTGGTGTGAATGTTGGAGCTGGTGATTCAGAGCCTCCACATTTCAGTGGACTAAGGAATGCACCAGGCCCCGAGGCCAGGGCAATTCACTGGAAGCTTTCTGTCTAATTGTGAACCACAGTCTTGGGGTCTGTGGGTAGGTATGAGAAATATGTGGAGCAAGTATTTTATTGACTCTTTTATACCACCAACTTCACAGCATTCACACTGAGCTAAGCCAGAACCACATAGTACTACTTGGGTGGCTTAACTACCAAGGAGTGTGAACTGGGTGGAATGCAGTCATAGAGGATATCCTGAAATGTTCAGATTTGATGGTAGGAGAGAGAACGATGTTCATTTTGCATGGACATTCTGGCTATTCTGGTCATTCTTAGCCTTCTAAGACACAAGTACTGTTATTTGCTTGATTTATTATTATAGTCTCTTCTCCAACAGATAATATTAAGAAAGTCCTAATAGCTGCATTAGACTTCCAGTTAATGCACCTGCAAGATTTCTCTTAATGCCACAACTATTTCACAAAAGAAAATAAGCTCTTTTCCTATGGTATTTAGCATTTGTGGTAAATGCAGCTTTTTTTCCCTTTCATACTTAGAAGAGGTTACCACATCCCTAACTATACCCAGTATGCACTAAGGAAATGTTGACAATAAAAAGTCTACTGTTTAGGGGGAAATTGTTTGAACTGTTCAAAGCAAATGCAAATCAAAGAGTAAGGAAACACTTATTCTGGCATAAGTGTTCTGTCCTGTTAACTCAGCTATGTAGGGCTCTAAGGGCAAGAGGGAGCCACTTCTGTCTGAGCGTTGGGTGCCAGCCCACATCAGCTGCTGCTGTTAAGCGTCAGTTATGTGGGGCCCCTGACCCTCTTCCATTTTCAGAACAAGAATAGAACTAATTACGGTATCAGGATGCAATACATTCCAAATATATTTCCTCTGAAGCTGTCATCCCCTTCCACATCCTGCAAAGTGAAAATTTGTCATAAAAGAAATTGATTACTTAGAATATTTTTTGTTATTGAATTTGAAAGGTGCTGTTAAAGTACAGTTCAAATCATCCAATTTGTGTGTAATTCAAATTTTTTAAGAATGACTACTATGAGACCACCTGCATTTTTTTAAACTACAGTGGAATCATGTATTAGCTTGTACTCAACACCAATTTTGGAAAGCATTTTTTGGCAGTGATATTTACAATGAAGGTATTGAGTTGGCCTTGGCCAAATCATACACTTGACAAAGTTTGCTTTTCTTTTCTTTTCTTTCTTTCCTTCTTTCTCTTTCTCTTCCTTCCTTCCTTCCTTCCTTCCTACCTTCCTTCCTTCCTTCCTTCCTTCCTTCCTTCCTTCCTTCCTTCCTTCCTTCCTTCCTTCCTTTCTTTCTTTCTCTCTCTCTCTCTCTCTCTCTCTCCCCACCTCCCTCCCTTCCGTTCTGTCTTTCTTCCTTGTCCTGAGACTTGAACTCAGGGCCTGAGCACTGTTCCTGGATCCATTTTGCTCAAGGCTAGCACTCCATCACTTGAGCCACAGCACCACTTCTGGCTTTTTCTTTTTCTATTTATGTGGTGGTGCTGTGGAATTGAACCCAGGGCTTCATGCATGCTAGGCAAGCATTCTACCACTAAGCCACATTCCCAGTCCCCTGCTTTTCCTTTCTTTATTCTCCTTTCCTCACACTTTTCCCCCCTCTCATTAGCATTGGTACTTGAATTCAGGGCCTGGCACTATCCCTTAGATTTATGCTCAAGGCTAGTGCTCTACACTTTGAGCTATAGCTCTACTTCCAGCATTTTCACAGTTATCTGGAGATAGTAGTCTCATCAACTTCAATTGCCTGTGCTGCTTTTGAACCAGGCCCTCAGATCTCAATCTCCTGAGTAGTTAGGTTTGTTTGTTTGGTTTTGTTTTTGTTGCCAGTCCTGGAGCTTGGACTCAGGGCCTGAGCACTGTCCCTGGCTTCTTTTGCTCAAGGCTAGCACTCTGCCACTTGAGCCACAGTGCCACTTCAGGCTTTCTCTCTCTCTCTTTCTCTCTCTCTCTATGTGGTGCTGAGGAATTGAACCCAGGGCTTCATGTATAGGAGGCAAGCACTTTACCACTAGGCCATATTCCCAGCCCCAGTAGTTAAGTTAATAAGTGCGAGCCACTAACCCCTGAGATTTTCTTTGTTCTTTAAGTTTTCTCTCTTGCTCAGAAGCCTTCAGCATCGTTCTAATAAGCTCTTAATACCTAACAACAAGCAGAAACAGGACTCTCCCACTTTGATGTGCCTGACCTAACTTCTGATGACAGAGGTTTTCACGGTTTCCACAGGATGTGGAAGCCACAAGACCTAGGCCCACATCCTAACTCAAATACTCTTTTAGCAGTCCATCTTTTTTAAACTCAATTTTTTGTATTTATTACTTGAGGATTTTCATGATTCTGTGAAATGATATGCATGGAATTATTTTTTAAAGCACAGAACATCTTAAAATCTGCAGGTGTTATTTGAACGCTGTTTTAAAATCATGTAAGGAGCTCTAAATAAGTCAGAAGCTTTGTGCTTAGCCTTACATTAGTGAGTGTTCTGTCACTACAATAAAAACTTAAGGTAAGTTGGGCACTGGTGGGTCATACCTGTAATCCTAGCTACTCAGATCACTGAGATCTGAAGATCATGGTTTGAAGCCAGCCTGGGCAGGAAAATCTGTGAGTTTATCTCCAATAAACTACTCAGAAAAAGCCAGAAGTGATGCTGTGGCTCAAGTGGTAGAGTGCTGAGCATAAAGAGGCTCTAAAAAAGTGACCAGGCCCTGAGTTTAAGTCCCAGGATAGGCAAAAAACAAAACAAACTAAACAAAACAAAGCAATGAAGAAATCCTTAAGGTAACTGATTTATAAAAAGAAAAAGTTTATTGTAAGGCACCATTTTGGAGGTTTCAGTCCCTTACCACGCTTGGTCCCCCTGCTTTTGGGCCTGGAGCAAGGCCACGTGGTGGAACAGAAGGGCTCACCTCATAGCCAAGAAGAAAAAGAGAAAGAAAGAATGGCTAGAGGGACATGGTCCTATAAAGAAAGCCCTTTGTGGGTATATCCCCCTCCTATAGGTTCCACCTCTTAAAAGGTTCCATCACTTCCTAGTAGCAGTACCTTGGGGCCCAAGCTTTTAACCTATAGACCTTTGGGGAACACATCGAAACTGGAGTTGCCCTGATTTGCTCCTCTCTGACCTAGTAGGCCTCAGAGACGTCTCTAACTATGGCAGATCTACTTCTTCATCATAAAACCTGCAGGTTGAATCAGACCATCTCTGATGTCTCTTTCTACATGAGGCATTTTACAGTTCCATGATATAAAACCATTTGTAAAGAAAACATACTATCTAGTACCAGGAACATAGAAGGTATGTGGGTTTGAAGTTAGAGGTAAGTTGAGCAGTGGAGATGGTAATGGGTGAGAGAGAAGATAATCCTCCTACAGGAGAAAGTATAGAACAAAAAGTAAGGGGGTCTATGTATGACAAGCACCCCTAGAGAACAGAGCCATTGGTTGAGGTGGTTCACAGAGCCACCATTGCAGGGACATTTGTGAATTTGATTGATTTTAGACTTTTCTTGAGTTGAGGTAGTGGCACCAGCCTTAGGGCTGTAAGGATTGTAGGAGTGAAGGGGCAAGAAGAAGAAGAGATGATAAGGACAATGAGGGCAATGACAATTTCCTCATACTGTCTCTCCCTTCAGTCTACCAGACAGCTGAGTGATCAACTGGGGAAAAATAAAAATAAATCAAAGTTGTTCTCTCTCCAATTACATTCTTTAAAGGCTTTCCTGATATTGAGATGAAAGTACTCATTCCTTATCACTGGCTTCCAGGTCCTTAAAGGACTTAGCACTTGCTTGTCTCTAACCTTCCTTTGCCTTTGTTTCACGCAACCTCTTTCAGAGTTCCAGTGCATACTGGGCACCTTGAAGTCACCAAGGTCGAAGAGGTCAGCACACACGTGCTGCCTCTCCATTGTGCATGAGGTTATCCTTGGTTCTTTGGGAACTTAGCTTGACTTTTTCTTCAGACAGGCATTCTCGAATTTGCCTATCTATAGTTATATCTACTTTTTCCCCCTTTAACCACCTTCCTAAGGTATAATTATTACACATTTCTGAATTGACTGATCAAAAACTCCTTTGTCAAGTGACTGAATGAATAAATGAGTTGGCATTCTGCTTCCTTTTTCACTCTTTTCATATTTGTTTTTTTCTTTTATTTATTCAGTCAATATAACTTACATCAATTTTTCTTTCCTGATTATAAAAGTAGTACCTGTTTATCTAATCTATGTGTGTGTGAGGACAAACATGAAATGACTGAAAGTCTATAGCCCTAAGAAAATCAAAACTAACAGTTTTTTTTTTATTTAGGTAGATACAGAAAAAACATGAAATTATACATAACAACTGGCTACTATGTGATTTTCCAGTGTGTATATACAGTGTGTAATGTTTTGATCTGGCTCACAATGCTTTTCAATCAGCTATCATTTATTCACATTCAATTTCCTCCCAGCTTTTTAAAGACAGAACACTTAATAGTTATTCATAGTGCAACACTCCACCATAGCTTCTTACTGGATACTTAGCATCCATTCATATTTTATACTATATGCTAAAGTTTTTAATGCAGATGAAAAATGTATCACACACTGTTGTGCTTATGCTTTACATATCATAAGCTTCAATCAATGCTGTTTTATAGCTTCTTATATTTCCATTTGGCAGCACTTAGGTATCTTTAATTTTTTTTGCTACCTTTAGCACATCCATTCTCCTATAACAGGGCATACTACGAAACTAAAATGTTTTATGCTGGGCTTCCTGTGGCTTGTGCCTGTAATAGGAGCTACTCAGGGGCTTAGATCTGAGGATCACAGTTCAAAGCCATCCCAGTTAGACATCTTAGAAGACTATTCGCTCCAGTTAACCAGCAAGAAGTAGGAAGTGGAGGAGTATCTCAAGTGGTAAAGTGCTAGCCTTGAGTGGAAAATCTGAGGGGACGTGCCCAGGCCCTGAGTTCAAGATCCAGTACAGGAACAACAACAACAAAAGTTTTATTATTCATTGATGAATTTTAAAACCTGGTTCACAGTTTTAAAAGGCAGTTTTGAAAAATATATTTTATTCTAAAATTCACAGAACTTAATTGCTTGTGCCTTGAAAGGATTTTGATTAGTTGAATTCATGTCCTTCCTGGAGCTTTGATCCTGTTAGACCTCCGTGATATTCTCTGCCTGTGAGTTAGGCCCACCCTGCCTCTCTCACTATAATCCGCCTTTCATCTGTGGTATAAAAAGGAGCTGTTATTCTCGTCTTTCACTGCCAGCATTGCAGACTGGGCATTTCAATGCCTTGGCCTGTGTATTTGGAGAAACTAACAGCTGCATATGCTATTTCCAATGCTCTTTAAAATCTACCCAGGATGTGACCATGCAAATGCTTATCATACTTTTTTTTTTAGAGAAGTAAGATAGCTGTACAATTGGTGAGTGATATACAGAGGTGAAGACAAGGTGAAGAAAAAAAAATCTTCAGATGTTTAGCTTGCCATCTGATACCTAGAAAAGCTACATTCCTTTGAGCAATTCTTAGAATGCTCATCTGCTTGACCTTGGGGTCAGCATCGACACTTTGGTAATAACAGTGCACTTCCAGAACAAAGAAGCAGTAAATTCCACATCCCATATATGATGTGTAAGATATATATATATATATGATTGAATTCAGGGCTTGGCACGGTCCCTTAGCTTTTTCACTCAAGGCTAGTCCTCTTCCACTTGAGCCACAGCTCTACTTGTGGCTTTTTAGTGGTTAGTTGAAGATTGAAGTCTCACACTTTCTGCCTGAAATGGCTTTAAACTAGAATCTTCAGATCTCAGCCTCCTGAGTAGCTAAGATTGAACAGGCCTGAGCCACCAGCACCTAGCTTCTGAGACAATTGTCTTGCTTAGATGGGATGATGGTAAGGAAGAGCACTGTCTCTTGTTTTCTGCCGGAATGAAGTTCTACCCATTGGTTTAACAGCACATCTTAAGACGTCATCTCTCCTTTTCTCCTCACTACCAGTAAACTGTGTGCTTACTAATAAACTGCAATCAGATTTTGGTTTTACATTGGGCCGGTCCTTACTTTGAAGGCTACCTAGTACAGAACACAACGCTTGTCTTTTGGCAATCCTTTATTATTCTAGCTAGAAAAAAGAATAGTGGTTTAATTTACTACATACCAGGTGATTTATGTATTTTTATTATCAAGGAGAGCATATTGCTAATTGTCCACCAAATAATGTCTATTGCTTCCTTTTTACAGGGAAAGCTTTTGTACATCTAAAACATGATTGACACAATTAAATTATGATAAAAGCATGAAAAATAAAAACCCGGGTTAAGGAATATATATAAAATTATACATATAGCATATGATTGTGTATTATTATATTCTGATAACATATGCATTAACATATATTATTAATATGCTATATACAACATATATGATAATATACATAATATATGTGTGTTGTATATTATATATGTATATGTGTTATAGTATGTATTGTATATTATATTTAATACATATGTATTTGCCAGTACTGAATTCAGGGCCTCATGCTTTTGTCTGGCTTTTTTGTTCACAGCTGGTACTCTACCATGTGAGCCATGTCTCCATTTCTGTCCATTTTTTAGTGGTTAATTGGAGATAAACATCTCAGAGATTTTTCTTCCTGGGCTGGATCTGAACCTCAGTCCTCAGATCTTCACCTTTTTAAGTAGTTAGTATTATAGTTGTGAACCACCAGTGCCCTGTTAAACCCAATCATATTCTAAGGTTTCCTTATGTATGTAGTGATAGTTATAGACAGAGCAGAATGCATGTACAGCAAATGCTAAATTTAGTGATGGAACTTATTCTTTGACTGTTGCTTTTCAGTAGCACCAACTGCCAATGGAAAGAAAAGGGCAATATTTGGTACTGTAAGGCTCGAGGTTCTTTTTAAAATTTAATTTAACATCAGTTTTGCTAAAAAAAATTTTGGTTATTCAAACATTTGTAAATTTTGATAAATACAGCTTCTATTAAAATGGCACATATTATAACTGGATAAATTGACACGTTTATACTGTAACCATTTCCAACTTTATTATGTCTTAATTTAAAAAGTAGATATCTTGCTGGGTGCTGGTGGCTCATGCCTGTAATCCTAACTACTTAGGAACTGAGATTTGAGGATCATGAGCCAAAGCCAGCCTGAGCAGGAAAGTCTGTGAGACTTATCTCCAATTAACCAACAGAAAACCAGAAATGGTGCTGTGGCTCAAGTGATAGAGCACTAGCCTTGAGAAAAAGAGCTTAGGGACAGTGCCCAGGCTCTGAGTTTAAGCCCCATGGCTGACAAAAAAATAAAAAACAAAAATTAGATACCTTGCTGTGCACTAGTGGCTCACGCCTGTAATACTACCTACTCAAAGGCTGAGATCTGAGGATTGTGGTTCGAAGCCAGCCTGGGCAGGAAAGTCTGTGAGACTCTTATGTCCAACCAACTACCAAAAAGCTGGAAGTGGACCTGTGGCTCAAGTGATAGAGCACTAGCCTTCAGTTAAAAGAAATTTAGGGACACTACCCCAGCCCTGAGTTCAAGCCCTACGAAAACAATAGATATGTTAATTTCAGAAGTCATTGTTTTTATTCTAAACACTGTGTTCAACCAATATTTAAAAAATTATGCTCAAAACAAATTCTTTTGTTGTAAATGTTGCACAGGGATGGGTGTGGTTGGGAGAGATGGGGAGAATGATGAAAAGGGTAATGTTGATCTAGATATATTGCGCTCATAACTTGATATACTGAATTGAAACCCCTTTGTACAACTACTCAAAATAATAAATAAATAAATGTTGAATTGTTAAGCCTCTCTCTCTCTCTCTCTTTTTCGCTCTCTCTGGTGGTATTTCTAGGGCAATCAGGTGGCAGTCTCTCCACCTATGTCTCCTGTATGGCTGAGCTTACAGAAGGGAACTCCAACCTTGGTTTTTTTTTTTTTTTTTTTTTTTTTTTGCCAGTCCTGGGGCTTGAATTCAGGGCCTGGGCACTGTTCCTGAGCTTTTTTTGCTCAAAGCTAGCACTCTACCACTTGAGCCACAGCACCATTCCGCCTTTTACTGTGTATGTGGTGCTGAGGAATTGAACCTAGGGCTTCATGCATGCTAGGCAAGCACTCTACAACTAAGCCACATTCCCAGCCCCCAATCTTGATTTTTGAGACGCGGTTTTGTTTGTCTAGGATGTCTCAAAGCACAATCCTCCTATCTCTCTCTGCCTTCCAGATTACAGGTGTGGATTACAGGTGTGAGCTACTACCATGCCTAGCCTTCGATGTTCTGTCTTAAATGGACTAATTTTCCAATCACATTTATTTGAATTCATGGATTAGAAGAAAAATACTAAACATTATGCAACAAGCTAATCTGTCACACAGATACTACATTGGCAACAGCAAACTGTTTTGTAAAATCCTTCTGCTTTTAGTACTAACATGTGTGGTTTCATGCATGAACATGACATAAAATAAAAAATTGGCAGTCAACTTTGAAGAGCCATTAGTGGATCGGGGTGTTATGTAATCACTGTCTACAGCTGTATGTGATAAATCATATGATACAAGGACAGAGTTCTCAAAATAGTGACGAATCTAATTCATTCTGTGGATTATAATGCTCTGTCAACAGATCTGTTTTTGAGCTTTCATTATTGATATCACTTTGGCCCCCTCCCTGCTGATTGTGGAGCTGGGGAAGTAACAAATACTGACAATTAGTGTAGTGTGGGATTCATTATCAACTTCCCTAGGCATCAGAAATTTATTCCTCAATATTTTACTGAGCACGCACTTCTATTTTATGCCCATTCTGCTGAAGGAATTTAATGCATATTAAAGCAGCATCACTAAGCTGGGTGCTGGTGGCTTATTCCTGTCATCCTAGCTACTGACCTGAGGATCATGGTTCAAAGCCAGACCAGGCAGGAATGTCCATGAGACTCTTATCTCTAATTACCCACCAGAAAACCGGAAGTGGCTGTGTGGCTCAAAGCTTAGGGACAGTGCCCAGGTCCAGAGTTCAAGCCCCATGACCAACAATAAGTAAATAAATAGCACCACTAGCTGGGTGCAGGTGGCTCATGCTTATTATCTTACATACTCAGGAGGCTGAGATCTGAGGATTACAGTTCAAAGCCAGTTTAGGCAGCAAATTTCCTGTGAGACTATTATCTCCAGTTAACTACTTAAAAATCATAAGTGGAGCTATGGATTAAAGTAGAAAAGTGCTAGCCTTGAGCAAACAAGCTCAGGGACAGTGCCCAGTCCCTGAGTTCAAGCCCCAGGACTACCCCTCCCCCCAAAAAACAACCCCAATATCACAAGACTGTTGAACTGGTGGTATGGCTCAAGTAAAAAAAAAGGCCCTGAGTTCAAGTCCCAGAGTTACATGACACCAATATGACTTCACAGTTTTAGATGCATATCATAGAAGAAATATCCAACCCAGTATGGCAAAGGGGTTAAATACCTGAGATCAATCAACTGAAGAAGAGGAAAGGACTTTCTTGGCTCATGGTTTCAGAGGTTTGAGGCCATGGTTGCTTGGCCCTGTTGCCTTCAGGCGTGTGGTGAGGCAGCACATCGTGAGTGGGAGTGTATGGTCAAGGAAGATGTTCCTTCCATGGCAGTCAGGGAACAGAGCGAATAGTGAGAAGGACCTAAGGCTTCAATATCCTCTTCAAGGGCACACCCCCAATAAACTAACTTCCTCCCACTGGGTCCCCCACTCCCCAGAGGTTCCACCACTTCCCAATAGCACCACAGTCTGACAACGTACTTGAACACTGGTCCTTGGGATATTCAAAGTACAAACCATAGCAGGTATGTGGCTGGCATCTCCATTCTCTCAGGCAGCGCTTTCAGCGTGTCCTCCTGTGAATGTCTTGCATGCCCTTCCCTTATAACTCCTCCCATTTCCCCAGGGGGCCCACCATTTCCCAGCAGTTGTGTCACCTCTTAGGGGTGAGTTGTCCTTGAACACAAAACTGTCCTTGGAGTTGCTTATTTGAGCGTTTATTTTTAAGTAAGCAAGTGACTTACTGTCCTTGATAGAGATTTTGTTGGGGCCACCATGTGTGGGATGGATTGAGAAGTGAAGATTGGTCACTGTTTGCCTTTCAGATTCATCCATGCACTAAAGTGACATCTTGCTCACTGCGCAGTATGTCTCCAGACCAAGCCCATGCAGAAGCTGAAAACATTAAGTAGAGGGCTACTAAATCAAGCTCAGCTTTGTTTTTTGGTGCAGCTATTGTTGTGACCCACAACATGGGATGGGGTACCAGAGCTGAAGAAATGAGAAAAGACAGAGATATTAAAGATGGGAGGGGGAACAGAGGATTCAGGGCTCACCAGCTTCTAAACCCTGAGTTCCCATAAGCAAGCTTATTTATTAGGTTTATTTCAGGGAAGGTTACCATGGGTGCAGAAAACAAGACATCTTATACTGTTATTCCACTCACAGAGACAAAACAGAGTTTGTATAAATAATGGGCTCCCTTATTGTTTTGAGAGTGAAGACGGCAACCCAGGCAAAATCCAAACATGTATTCTATCTACTTTATCTAGCTTTCAGGGTCTAGCTCTCAGCCCTTCCAGCACTAAAGAAGAGGGGGTAGCATTTCAGCCTCTTAACCCTCTTCAGAGCTGTCTGTTTTAACCTTCCCATGGCCAGTCCTCAGCATTCTGAGTACTGTCCAGGTGCTGTTCTACCCTCTTAAACCTTTTCCAGGTCTCACAGCTCAGTTTCAGAGTTCCCTACAAGCTATGAATGGCAATTCTCCATTAATGTTTTAAAAAAGAATCTAGAATCTAAACTGTTAAACTAACTAGGAAAGCAAGACCATAAGTTGAATCTAGGCCTATCTATGGCAAAAAAAGCACTGAGTTCTGGCATTATATTATTATTATTATTATTATTATTATTATTATATCATGGGGCTTGAACTCAGGGCCTAGGTACTGACCCTGAGCTCTCTTACTCAAAGTTAGCACTCTACCACTTGAGCCACATCATCTCTACTCCCTGCTTTTTGTGATTAATTGGAGATAAAAGTCTCTTGGACTTCTGTCTGGGCTTGACTTCGAACCATGATCCTCAGATCTCAGTCTCCTGAGTAGCTAGGATTATAGGCCTGAGCCACCAGTGCTGGGCTGGCACATTATTTTAAAAGAAGTTTATGTATGCAAACACTAGAGGGCACTTTAGACTGTAATTAAGAATCCTTTAAGTTCCACAAAACTTTGCATACTATGTCACATTAATGTTTTATGTTTTAATAGTAAATGGTTTATAGAAACTTAGATAAGTCCTAATCAAGTTGTTTTAATACCTCTAGCATATGAACAAATGTTTTAGTATCCTTTCTGGTCCCCAACTCCTGTATTCAAAAATAGAGGCTATAATCTTATTTTTGTTTTATTTAAAACAAATTTCAGAGGTCTCTAAAGATTCAATACAGATATGATTGCAATCTTTACATGTCTAATATAGAAAATTAAAAGAACTTTGGTATCATCTTTTAGTGATGATACTGTTTTGGGCATGTGTAGGACCCATTTTTTTCCCCTTATTGTGCATGGTGACAAATACAGGCTGATTGCGAACTGATTACTAAGGCAGGTTCCTCAGTCTTCAGTATGGAGCTGTGGGACAAAACATAGTTTGAGCCAACCACTGCTGGTAGCCCCTGGTTCTTTCCCCACTTCTGTGACTTTAGATGAATCTTAGTCTTTCTCGGCCTGTTTCCTGGTATACTGATGACAGTTTCGCTGAAATTCTCTTTATCTGAAATTCTCTACTTCTCACTGACATTTCTGTTTGCTTTGTCTTTAACTTGTGTATAGGTGTCATTTCTACAAGTGACTTCAACTTGAATTGTAAAGTCTGGTGGCGCCTGGCAAAAACTTGCTTCTGGGAAAGTAAAGGTGGAAGGGAGTTCCATGTGGGACTCTGATCAAGTTGTTCATAAAAGACTCATTTTACATTGGAAACAGACAGCTCTTTGTCAATGGCTAGGGAAAAAAAATCAACATATGAACACTGAACCCAATCTCAAGCTTTCCTTAAAGCAAAAACGATGGTCAAGTAAGTGTTTATAGTTCACTGACCCACCTCCACCCCTGGCTCTGGGATGGAAGCCAGGTCTTGTCCATGCTGAGCATGTGCTTTGCCACTGAGCAACTGCCCCAACTCCTCAGCTGACTGAGTAGCTAAAAAGTAGGAAGCCCACATTATTTGAGGTATGAATTTAAATCTCACCACCAAAACATCCGAGGCAAATATTTGCCAGATTGATTTAAATCCCATCTGCCCTCATATAATCGAGACCCAACCTCAGTGGAATGATGTTTTCTAACTCCTGAAGAATGCTTTGACAGTCTTGCCTGAGTTCAACATCTGAAATGAACGTTTTGGTGAATGGCATATTCTTAATATAGGAAAAGGAAGCCTTACCCATATGCATCCTTGTTGGAAGGAAAAGAATTTGGTGATTGGAATTGTATAACTCTTATCTATGGAGAGCTAAAGAAGTGGTTGCTTTACACATTTTTAAATTTGTCTAGTTTTTCAATAGTCCTTTGCAGGTATTCATGTTTGTGTGTTTGCATGTCTCTCTATGTGAATATATGTGTACACATGTTTATGTGTCTGTTTTGTGTGTGGGCCAGTATTGGAGTTTGAACTTAGCTTTTTTTCTGCTAAGGCTAGAGCTCTGCTACTTAAGCCATACCTCCATGGCTTTTTTTTTTTTTTTTTTCTGTTTAATAGGAGTTAAGAATTTCCATCTTCAGTTCTCAGCCTCCTTAGTAGCTAGTGTTGTGTGTCTTGTGTCTCTGCAAGTGTGTTTACATGTCCAATCCACATTCTACTCTTCCCCACCTGTGAAGGGAAATCAGAATGAAGAGATTACAAAGGGAGGGTCCATCTTTTGACCACTGATCATGGCAGAAATGAGCCTTGAGAAAGGTAGCCAATGAGGTCAACTTGGTTTAGAGGTGGGGAGAACCCATCTGAAGTGGAGGTGGTCATGTCAGAAAGAGTCAATTCATGCCTTCACCTTGGACTCAGGGTCCAGTTTGTGCCTGGTGCTGCCATTGGAGAAATGTATAGGAAAGGAGGTTCACATGCTGCTGCTCTCTCCCTTTAGGTTCCTCGGTTCTGTTTCCCACTTGCGCTTGCAGTGTAAGATCCCACAGTCTTCAAAAGTATCTTGAGAATTTTAGTGGAGACTTTTGATTAGGTCAGTGTGTGTTGGATGACCAAGTACTTGGCCACTGTGCTAAGAGGTAATAATTGTGGAGTGCTGGGTACTGTGGCTCATGCCGGGAATCCTAACTGCTTGGAAGGTTGACACCTGAGGATTGCAGTCTGAAGCCAGCAGGGGCCAGGAAAACCCAAGAGGCTTTTGCAGTATCTCCAATTAACCAACCAAAAACTGGATGTGGATCTGTGGACCAAGTGGTAGAGTGCTAGCCTTAAGAGACCCAAGCCTTGACTTCAAACCCCAGTACTGGCACATACACATACACACACACACACACACACACACACACACACAGATACACACACAGACAGGTAGACACACAGAGAGTAAACTTGTCAACCTTATTCCCCTACTTTCCTGGGTCAGAAATTGCACATTTGACTTTCTGTTTCCTTCCAGGTTAGTAAGTGTTGTGATGGATCAACAACAGAAATAACCCTCTATGCTTGTCCTGCAATTCCTCTCCCAAACTGCCTCTACATAGGGACAATTGGAGATTCATTTGATTTAATCATAAAAGAGCAGGGAGTTGAACAAAAATAGAAGAAAGGTGTCTGCTGGGGCTATTTCCTAGTGGGAAGGGTTCAGGGAGTGTGGTGATGAGGGTGAAATTGATGGGTATAGATCTTAACTGGTCTGGTGACATAGCAGTGAAATCACCAATAATAATAATAATAATAACAGATAATAAGCATAACCACAACAATAACGATAATAGAGTGGGGATTGAGGTGGGGGATGTTTGCACTTTAGTGTGAGTTAAAATATTCAGATCATTTGCAGCTTTCAACCTCCTCCCTCAGGGCTTCTGGAGTTAGAGAGTAAAGAAAGTATGGCTATGGCTTTTGGAGCCCAGGAGCAAGCTTAACCAGACCTTCCAAGAGCCCCAAGCTTCAGGGGAGGATGTGAGGAGGGAATAGGAACCTTGGAAAGGGAGGGGAAGGCAGAGGAGCAAGCCTGGCTTTTGCCAGTCTTAAGCAGGAGCAGGCGGAACCACATCTCAAGCTGTCATTTAAGTAAGGTCTACGGTTCCACTGAGAGTTCTGAGGGGAATGGGAGAGCTAGATTTTGCACGTCTCGCTTTTCTCTGCAGATTCTCTGGTGGTTGGAACCTGAAAGAAGTTTCCAAGACAGACTCTTGAGTCTCTAACCTGCAAAACAAAATTTCTTTATGAGGACTAAATGCTCCATTCAGCTGTAAATTACTATGAGGAAGACAAGGCTTTAGGGCAGGTTCTGGGTATTTTCCTCTCTAGGGTAGGAGAGGCTGCTTTCTCAGGAATATTGCCCTTTCCTGGGTTATTAAATGCAGATTGATTGGCTGGGGAGAAAGCCATCACTGACTGAATTCTGTATGGAGTCTGGAGGCAGGAAGGAAGTTTCTAGGTCGGGGCTGTTGACCTAATTCTGGATTATGTTTTCAGCGCTTGCTGACCTAATTCTGCATTATGTTTTCATTGAATGAGTTGATTATTTTCATATCCTTTTCTGGTAAGTGAATTCCCTTCACTACTTTTCAATTTTTCCAGCTTCCTTACCACATTTTACATGGGATTCTTTTAACCTAGTAGGAACAATTTTGTGTACTTACAACTTGAAGAGCAATGTTTCTTTTGGTATACTTGCACATAGACTGTGTGGGGGAATAGATTAGTATTTATTGCTAAATAAATACTAATTTTAAAAGGAAATGTGGTCTTGGTGTTGCCTGTCAATGTTTAATATAACAGTGAAATCTTTTCCCTTTAATTACCTGCTTCGGGTGATTAAATACACATCACCAGGACTAGCTTTCTCTAATCAATCCTGAAAACTAGCTCCTTGTTAAACCAGTAAGTTATATTCATCATGTGTTGTGATTCTTGACTTTAAAAAAAATTTAATTTTATTGTCAAGGTGATGTACAGAGAGGTACAGTTATATATGTAAGGTAGTTAGAACATGTCTTGTCAAACTTGTTATCCCCTCCCTCATTTTTCTCCCACTTTCATTCCCAATTCTTGCCTTTTTTGGGGGGACCAATTTCAGTGAAAAGAAATCAAATCACTTTTAACCAGCAAAATACCATAGTGGAGGCATGATCCAAGTGGTTGAGCAGGAGCTATGAGCAAGAAAGAAAGCTGAACAGGTCTTGAGTTCAAATACAGGGCCTTGCATACAAGCCCTAGTACTGGCATGAAAAGAAAAAATATAATTTTGATGTTAAGATCACATTTTTAGCCAGGTGCCAGTGGCTCATGCCTGTAATCGTAGCTACTCAAGAGGCTGAGATTTGAGGATCCAGATTCAAAGGTAGCCTGGGCAAAGTCTGTGAGACTCATATCTCCAATTAACCACCAGAAAACTGGAAGTGGTGCTGTGGCTCAAGTGGTAGAGCTCTAGCCTTGCTTGAGCTGACGAGCTCAGGGACAGTGCCCAGGGCCCACAGTTCAAGCTCCATGACCAACAAAAAAGAAAAAAAAAGATTACATCTTTACACCTTATGTATATGAAATCTGGTAATTTTGCTTCCTTTTTCCTGTTACTAAAGAGAAAAATAAGCAGAGAAAGCAGAAAAAAGTTGTTGTGGTTTTTTTGTCTGTGCCCTTAATTCTGTTAATTTCCTTCTGTTAACTTAATAGGTTGTCCTAAGCACACAGTTCATCTTTGTAGTGGGCTCAAATAATTTAAAGTCAGATTTAAAACAACAGCAGCAGCAACAACAAAGATTTCTTCTTGTGTGTTCAAACTCATAATTTGCACTAAAGTTTTAAAAGAATGCTTAGCTAGTTTTTAGTCTCCAACCACAATTCAATATAATTTCCTCAAAAAGCAAGAGAATGATGCCACATTAAGCAAACTAGAGTTAGTTATTTAGTACTTGTTTCTGATTCTGGGCATCAGGGACCACCATGGTAGTATTTTCTTGTGGGAGGTAGAGAGAAGCCAGGGCTGGGAAACAGGCACGTCTGAATCTGTTCCACAGGAAGGACTGGCGAGGTTTAGATTCCTCATCTTCGAACTTAGCGCCTCTGTGGGTCTTTGTTTTCTTTCATATTGACTTCTTCCTCTCTTCCATTTCTTTCACATTTGATTTCTTACCAAACGCTTCTTTTTTTTTCCTTTCTCCAAATGTGCGAATATTTGGATGCCCTCTGCACATTGGAAAGGCATTTCGTTTGGGTTCAGTCCATTAAATGCATTTAGTTCGAGTGTACATTGGTCAGGAAAAAAAACAAACCTTCAGAGTAATGAAGCATGAAGAAGTATTAAATTATCCTAAGTTCCTTCTTGAGTCATTCAACTGTAGATTTGCTCTTCCTTTGCTACATAGAAAATTGAGGCCTTTGGAAGGAGGGAATCCCCAAACCACACACAAGCCTACTAGTAGAGCTCCAAGCCCTGTAAACCACACGTCTTTCTACTTCTCCATCTCCAGCAGTAGCTTTATGATTTTGTAAGAGTGGGGAAAAAATAAGTGGGGGTGGGGTGGGGAGGGTTCTGGCTTAAGATTGAGTTTCACAGCATAGTTAAAGAACAAAACCAAGTTAAAGATTTTTATTAAACCAATGATTGGGTTAGCTAGATGAATTATGAAAAGGAAATTTGAGGATATGATTAGGGCTACAACAAATGGCATTAGCTAAACTTGTTTTAGAAGCTGGACAAGCCATTGACCAGCCAAGAGACCTTGATCTATGAAAGTGTCTTTCATCTGAAAAACATATATAATTTTTAGGGAGTATTGTAGGAGAAATATACCTATTATGAGATCTAGGGAAAAGTCAATCCTCAGTAAATGGGTCATTTACTTATAAATGTATTTATTCATAAAATATCAAGTGTACACAAAAGTTATTTCAATTCTTTGTGGTGGTGTCAGTGAATTCCTATTTGTCCTTTAAGCCCTGCTCTTTCTCACCTTACCTGACTCTTCAGCTAACAATGGAGTTTGATCTCCTCAGTGTTCTTTTTGTACCCTGGCCACTATTCTGCTGTTCTGTTCAGAGTTCCTGCCATTGCTCCTTCTCGATGATGAACAGTTGAGGCAAGTTATTTTATTCCTTCTCCCATCTCCCACTCCCAACTGTACAGCACTCCATTAATTAATTGGGTAAACTGGATTGAATCACAACAAATAGGTGAAAAGGGGACCATGCAAAATACTTGGGACTCATAAGATTTACAACTAATTGTGTCCCCTTGGTTTTGATCTGTGTTTTGGTTTAATAACAGATTTCATCTTACAGTTGGTGTTGCTCAGGACTGATTGCAGACAGTGTGATGTCATCCCCGGCCAGCAGGTGTCGGGTTTCTAGTGGCTTTCCAAGTGGGCTAGCTGTTGTCTAGAATGTGAATGGCTGTGTGGTAGTTTTCTGGAATCAAGAAAAGTCTTCCAGAGTGACAACAGGGAGGAAGAGGTCAGATAAAGGCTCAGAAATGCTGAGATATCCTAGGTTTCTTGGGACAGTGTTTGAATGGATTTAATTCTTTTTATTTAACCAGTCAATAAAAGGATCTCTTCATTAGTAGCACTTTATCACTTAAGCCCCTTCCTTCCTTCCTTCCTTCCTTCCTTCCTTCCTTCCTTCCTTCCTTCCTTCCTTCCTTCCTTCCTTCCTTCCTTCTTTCCGTCCTTCCTTCCTTCTCTCCCTGCCCCCTCCCTTCCTTACTCTCTTTGTTCTGTTTCCTTTCCTTTTTTCTTTTTAAACCAGTAGTGGGAATTTGAACTCAGGAACTCACATTTGCTCAGCTTGCTTTTCTGGCTGATACTCTACCACTTGCCTCTAGTTCAGCTTTTGGTTAGTTATTTGGAGATTAATTCTTGAGGACTTTTCTGCCTGGCTTGGCTTCAAAACAAGATCCACCAGGTCTCAGTTTCCTGAGTGGCTAGGATTACAGGCATGAGATAACAGCCCCCAGCTCGCTTTAATTATTTCTTGAATAGAGTCTTCTTTTTTGCCTGGTTCAGTCTGGAAGGTGATCGGTGATTCACCGGTTTGGACTTCCCACATAGCTGGGATGACTGGTGTGCACCACTGTGCCCAGCATTTTATTGTTTGAGATGGTGTCTCATGAACTTTTTGCCTGGGCTTGTCTTGAGCTGTATTCCTTCTGATCTGAACCTCTCTAGCTGGGATTACAAGTGTGAGGATTCTGTTGAATTTGAGTAAAATCCTTAGGAAAGAGGATTGCTGATCAAGTGGCTTGGGTCTAGGGGGTTTTCATCTGTATAGCATTGTCTACTGCTAACTTTTTATGGTAATTAGGAGCTTGGAAGGTGTCTTGCTTATTGGTTGGGCCCTTGATATTTTCATTGGTTGTGCTCTGTTAGCCCTTGGGGTTTGAAATTTATTGGAAGTTTGGAACTTAGCTGTAGTTCTTATTCAGGTCTGTCTCATTTTCCCTTTTCCTATCTCTTGGAGATAAAGGGAAAGTTGAAATGTTGAGGATGTTTCTATAGAGTAGCCAGTACTATTCCATCTAGCTAGAGGAGTCTTTTTTTTTTTTTTGGCTTTTGCTCTGTCTGCTTGTGCCTGATTGTCTAACTAACTTACCTATTCATGTCCTCCCTCTGAAGAAGTAACCCAAACTATGCTTCAGGATAAGAGATTATGACCAATAGGGCAGAGAAAGAGATCAGGTGGTATAGGCATGCCAAGGGAAGAATAACTAGGAGCGAGCACATAATATATGATTAAATATGTTGGTTCAATGAAGGAGCTTCTTAGACTTACACAAAACTGCTAAATGTCTCTTTACCTGATCTTAAGGAGCCTAGTCAAGTTCTTGGGAGGGAGCCCTTCATATCCACAAGCATGGATGTATTTATTGCATTCACTTGTGAGTTTCCCTAAACATATCTTTAGGGGCCTAGGTTGTATATAACTCCTCCATATCTCATACTTTAGAACAGGAGAAGGATAGCTATGATGGTGCTGTTTACCAGCTAGATATACCATAGGCTAGCTAGTCACCCTGTTTTTTTTTTTTCATTAATTAAAAAAAATTTTTGACACGGTGTTGTCCAAAAGGGGTACAGTTACATAATAGGGCAGTGTGTACATTTCTTGTGATATCTTACACCTTGTTTTTCTTTCCCTTCCCTAGATCAGGTAGACATATATACAATGCACAGTGTACCAAAAACATATACAGTAGCCACATGGCCTACACCAAAGGAAATTCACCTAGGATTTTGAATGTAATGTCAACAATAGAGTTTGCTTATCCTTGTCTTATATGAAAATACATGGCTTTTGAGCTATTGTGATCCACTGAGAGGTTTACTTTTGACCTTTATATGTTGAGTAGTTGTTTTGTTTTAGTTACATAATGTAGGGTCGCTGACCCAAACCTGTGGGAAATACCATTTGACAAGAAGTTTTCGGTTTCACAGACCTGGTCTCTACTGTCTCCCCCTCCCCCCACCTTAACAGTCATCTATCAAAGGAGATCATGCCCCTTTGTTTTCTGTGTTCTAGACTTGTCTTGCTCAACATTATTTGTTCAAGTTCTGACCATTTCCCTGTGAATACCAATATTTCACCATTTCTAATCGCTATGTAGTATTCCATTGTATATAGGTACCATATTTTTTGGATCCATTCATCTGTAGAGGGGCATCTGGGTTGTTTCCATATTTTGGTTATTGTGAATTGTGCAGCGAAAACATGGAAGTGCAGATGTTTCTTTGATATCTTGAGGCCTGTTGTTCAGGATAGATGCCTAGGAGTGGTATGGCTGGGTCATAGGATAGGTTTTTGTTGAGCTTTTTGAGGAACCTCCATACTGTTCTCCAAAGTGGTTGTACTAATTTGCACTCCCACCCACAATGGAGAAGGGTTCCTCTTTCCCCGCACCCCATCCAGCATTTGTTGTTGCCTGAGTTCAGAGTAGAGGCCATTCTAACTGGAGTGAGGTGGTATCTCAGAGTTGTTTTTATTTGCATTTCCTTTACTGCCAGGGATGCCTCATATGTTTCTTTGCCATTTTTATCTCTTCTCTTGTGAAGTCTCTCTTTAGCTCCTTTGCCCATTTCATAATTGGTTTATTGGGCTTGGAGGGGCTTAGTTTTTTGAGTTCTCTGTAGATGACAGATATTAGGCCTTTGTTGCTGTGCTGGTAAAGATCCTTTCCCATATGGTTGGCTGTCTTTCTAGTTTGGTGGCTATGTCTTTAGCTGTGCAGAAACTATTTTGTAGTAGTCCCATTTGTCGAGTCTCTCCCCTATCTGTTGTGCCCCAGGGACTCTATTCAGGAAGTTCCCTCCTGTGCCTATAAGTTCTAGCATCTTTCCTACTCTGTCCTTCAGTAGTTTCAAGGATTCAGGTCTGATGTTGAGGTCCTTGATCCATTTTGAGTTGATCTTGGTGCATGGTGATAGGCTAGGGTCTACTTTGAGTTTTCTGCATATGGCTGCCCAGTTTTCCCAGCACCAGTAATTGAAGAGGCTCTGTTTTTTTCCATTGTATGTCTTTAGCTCCTTTGTCAAATAGTAGCTGACTGTAAGAGTGCGGTTTTATTTTTGGGTTCTTCAATTCTCTTCCATTGGTCTTCAGGTCTGTTTTTATACCAATACCAGGCTGTTTTTGTTACGATGGCTCTATAATAGAGCTTGAAGTCTGGTATTGTGATACCTCCTGCACTGCTTTTTTTTGCCTACAATTGCTTTGGCTATTCTAGGTCTTTTGCTGTTCCATACGAATTTATGTGTTGCTTTCTTCATTTCAGTGAAGAATGTAGCTGGGATCTTGATGGGGATTGCATTGAATTTGTATAACAATGTGGGCAATATGGCCATTTTCACTATATTGATTCTGCCTACCCATGAGCATGGGAGGTCTTTCCATCTCCTTGTGTCTTCTTTGATTTCCCGTTTTAGATTATACTTCTCATTAAATAGGTCCTTCACGTCTTTAGTTAGGTTGATCCCTAGGTAATTTATTCTTTTTTTAGCTATTGTAAATGGTATTATTTCCATAATTTTCTTTTCTGCTTGTACATTGCTGGTGTACAGAAAAGCTGCTGACTTTTGTGGATTGATTTTGTATCCTGCTACTTTGCCAAAATGGTTTATTAGGTGTAGGAGTTTGGGGACTGAGTTTTTTGGGTCCTTCAGATATAAGATCATGTCATCTGCGAATAGGGATAGTTTGATTTCTTCTTTGCCAATGTGGATCCCTTTGATGTCCTCCTCTTGCCTTATTGCTATGGCTAGGGATTCCAGCACTATATTGAAAAGAAGTAAGGAGAGTGGGCATCCTTGTATTGTTCCTGAGTTTAGGGGGAATGATTTTAGTTTCTCTCCATTTAATATGATATTAGCAGTTGGTCTGTTGTATATGGCTTTTATTGTTTTTTTTTTGTTTTGTTTTGTTTTTTTGGCCAGTCCTGGGCCTTGGACTCAGGGCCTGAGCACTGTCCCTGGCTTCTTCCCGCTCAAGGCTAGCACTCTGCCTCTTGAGCCACAGCGCCGCTTCTGGGGCTTTTATTGTTTTAAGGAATACTCCATCTATTCCTGTTCTCTCCAGAGCTTTTAATAAGAATGGATGTTGTATTTTGTCAAAGGCTTTTTGGGCATCGACTGAGATAACAATGTGATTCTTGATTTTAGTTCTGTTTATGTGGTGAATTACATTAATAGATTTACAGATGTTGAACCATCCTTGTGTCTGTGGGATGAAGCCTACTTGGTCATGATGTATAATTTTCTTGATCAGTTTCTGGATCCTGTTAGCTAATATTTTATTGAGGAGCTTTGCGTCTGTGTTCATTAGTGATATTGGCCTGTAGTTCTCTTTTTTGGTTGGGTCTTTGCCTGGTTTTGGGATGAGTATAATATTAGCTTCAAAGAATGAGTTTGGGATTTCTCCCTCTGTTTCTATTTCGCGGAAGAGTTTGAGGAGTATTGGTATTAGCTCCTCACTAAAGGTGAATCCATCTGGGCCTGGGCTTTTCTTTGTTGGGAGGCTCTTGATTACCCCCTGTATCTTGCTGTAAGTTATTGGTTTATTTAGTTGATTTATTTCTTCTTGATTCAGTTTGTGCAGTTTATACTTCTCTAAGAATTGATCCATTTCTGTAAAATTATTGTTTTTTAGTGAGTAGAAGTTCTGGAAATAGTTCCTTATGATTGTTTGAATATTGTGTGTATTTGTTGTAATTTTTCCGGTGGAGTCCCTGACTTTATGGATATGAGTCTCTTCTCTTCTTTTTTTTGTAAGTCTTGCGAGGGGTCCGTCAATTTTATTTATTTTCTCAAAGAACTAGCTTTTAGTTTTATTTATTTGTTGAATGATCTTTCTATTTTCAATCAGATTTATCCCTTCTTTAATCTTTGTGATCTCTCTCCTCTTAGTCATTTTAGATTCGATTATTTCTTGTTTCTCCAAATGTTTTAGTTTGATCGTGAGGTTATTCACCTGCTCTGCTTCCATTCTTTTAATGTGAGTGCTGAGGGCAATGATCTTGCGCCTCAGTACTGCCTTAGCTGTATCCCATAGGTTTCTTTGTGATATATTTTTATTGTCATTGTGGCTTATGAATTCACTAATTTCTTCCTTAATTTGGTCTGTAGCCCAAGTGTTAGATAACAGTGAAGGGTTTAGTCTCCAAGTATTTGTATAGCCTCTGTGGTATCCTTTGTTATTGATTCCACTGTGGTCAGATATAATACATGAGATGACATCAATACTTTTGTATTTGCTGAGGTTCTTTGTGTGGGCTATGACATGATGTATTTTGGAGTATGTTCCATGGGCTGCTGAGCAGAATGTGTATTGGGTCTCTGTAGGGTGAAAGACTCTGTACAGATCTATCAGATCCATTTGGGATATGGTGTTACTTAGGTCCTCAGCTCCCTTGCTAATCCTCTAGGTGTTGGATCTGCCTCTTGGAGAGAGTGGAGTATTAAAGTCTCCCACTGTGATTGTGTTTGGGTCTATCTTGTTCTGTAGTTCTGTGAGAATTTGCTTGACATATGTAGGGCCTCTTTTGTTTGGTGAGTATAAATTTATCACCGTGATGTCTTGATTCTGGATTTTTCCTTGTATTAAAATGTAGTGCCCTTCTTTGTCTTTTTCAGTTGATTTTAATGAGAAGTTCAGCTTGTCTGAAATCAGGATGGCTACTCCTGCCGTTTTGGTAGGTGCGTTTGCTTGGAAGATCTTGTTCCATCCTTTGATTCAGAACCTGTTTTTGTGCCTTGTTGTAAGATGAGTCTCTTGAAGACAACAGATGGCAACTTTTTGTTTAAGGATCCACTCTGCCAGTCTGCTCCTCTTTATCGGAGAGTTTATACCGTTTATATTCAAAGAGATCATGGATAAGAGTGTTTTTTCCCTTCCATTTTCCTGTTAGGCTGTTTTTCCTCTCCTTTTTTTCTTGTCTTTATTGAGCTGCTCTTTTTGTTGGGCTCTGTCTATTGTTGTTTCTTTCTGTTTCTGTCTGTGTGTCCTGTACGATTTCTGTTGGGTGGGGTTCCCCTCTTAGAATTTGCTGTAAGGCTGTTTTTTTATTCACATGATCCTTTAGATCCTCTTTGCTGTGGAAAGATCTGGTTTTTCCCTCAAAGGTGAATTCTAGTTTTCCTGGATATCTAATTCTTGGTTGGCAATTGTTGGCCTGGAGTACTTGGATTGTGTTCTTCCACACTCTTCGTGCGTTGTAGGTTTGTGTGGAGAGGTCTGCTGTGATTCTGATCCTTTTTCCATTGTAATATAGCTCTTTCTTCGCTTTGGCTGCATTCAAAATTTGTTCTTTATTCTTGAGATCTGAAGTCTTGATTATTATGTGCCTGGGCGAGGATTTTCTAGGGTCTGGTCTGCCAGGCGTCCTATAGGCTTCGGTTACTTGGGTGAGTTACCTTGTGAGATTGGGGAAGTTTTCTGCACTAACTCTATTGAAAATATGTTGTAGCCCTCTGCTCTGGTATTCGGCTCCGTCATCTATTCCAATTATGCGTAGATTATGTCTCTTGTCTTTGTCCACTAGCTGCTGGATTAGTCTGCCTTGGAGTTTAACTGTTTCTTGGAGTGTGGTAATTTTCTGGTCCTTATTAGCTTCATCATCGTCTAAAAGAGAGATTCGGGATTCGATATGATCAATTCTTTGTGATGTGGCTTTGAGTGTGGAGTTTATGGATGTCAGCGAGCTATTTATGGTTGCCAGATCAGCTCTGATTGTGGAGATTTCTTCTTTTAAAGAGTTGTATTTTAAATCTATTTTTTCATGCATTTTGCTTCTCAGGATGTTAAGGTCTTCTTTAACGGAGGAGTGCACTGTATCCATTTTTGCTTCCATTTCTTTCTTGACTTCCTGAAGGTCCTTCAAGACTTCTATTCTAAACTCCTGGAATTGTTTTCTGAATTCGTTCCTGAGGCTTTCAATCATTTCTGCTATCTTAGCCTCAGTTGTTTTTTTATTCTCCATCTCCTCTTCAGTTGTACTACTTTTTTGGAGCTGGAGAGTTGGCTTGACCTTTCATGAAATTTGTAATATTTCTTTGTGATTTGCACATCTGGAGATCTGTAGGTGGCAACCTTGGCTTGACTTTGTGCTGGTTCCCGCTGGTTCGTCAGTGGAGACTTGTTTGTGTCCTGGCTCTGGGTTTGAGTTTGGCTGTTGAACCTTATTGCCCAATGAGTGAGTGTGACCGTCTTGGTTGTTGAGGTGGTCACCCTCACTGCACTTGGGGATGGGTAGGTTCTGTGTCTTTCTCTGCAGGACTGTGCCCTGCCACTGTGTTGTGCTGACCCTAGTGTGTCCCTGATGGGGGTTTGCAGGTCGCTGGTTCAGCGTGGCGTGGAGACTTTTCTCTTCTTTGGTTCTTTTCCCACTAGGTGCAGTGGTCAAAAGAGCTCACCTCTCAGCTTGAGAATTGCCGCTGAGAGGCGGCTTGCCCACCTGTAAGGAGTGCTCCTCTCGGAGCAGATGTTCCTGTTGAGGGGTGCCCTGCCCACCTGTGTGGAGTGCACCTATCAGAGCGGGTGCTGCTGCTGGAGGGCCCCGCCCACCTGTGCGGCGTGCACCTATCGGAGTGGGTGCTGCTACTGAGGAGGCAGCTTGCCTACTTGTGCGCTCCTACGGGGGATTGGGCAGGAGATCCTCCTGCTGGAGGGCTAGCATGCTGACCACGTTGGCCCTCTGGGGGGGCACGTCCGAGTGCGCTCTAGTGTTTCCTTTGGGGGCGTGCTGCCCTGAGTTGTTAGAGGGTGCTTGTGCCCTCTTGTGAGTCTGCTGTGGGGGGCAATATGCGTGGACCCCAGCAGGTTCAAGTGTCTGGGCATGGGTTGGTGCCCTCAGACTCTCTGTGCCTCTGCTGTGAGGGGACATGTGTTGGGCCCAGGTTTTGCTGCTGGGCTGGTGTTGCACACCAGCGAGCCTGTGACTGAAAAAAAAAGTCCGCATGAACCAGGGTGCCTCAGGTGGCGTTCCAAGGCCTACCAGTCCCCGGGCCCCTGCTGGGGGGTGCTGGTGCAGACAGGCTTGGGCTCCCCAGCTGGGGCTTTGGGGGACGCCTGTCTAAGGTGTTTCCCGGTCACTTTTTTGGGTGCTGCTCTGCCTCTGCTAGTTCCCTTGTCCTACCAGAGGCTATAGGGTCCTAGAGCTGCAAGATATGGGGCTCCTTTGTTCCCTCAGGGTAGGGAGGGGGAGGGTGGGAGCTCTAGCTTCTTTGTAGGGTTTGGGTCTCTGCTAGAGCTGGTCTCCCGTTGGGGGGGGGATGGGGAACTTACTGGTCCTGGTTTGTGTGTGTGTCCCGCACTGCTGTAGGCTTTTTGGGGCTGGGGTGCTGGGGTGTGGCAATTGGTCATTTGGTGGTGGTGGCCCTGGCTCTCCCCGTCCAGCTCTCTCTGTCTGCGCTGCCCAGTTCCCCTGCTATTGTTGTCTGTTCCTGGCCATTCTGTCCCATGCTGCCCTCTGTCTCGGTCGGTCTGTGTTCCATCTGGGGTCCGTGGAGCTCCTGCTGTCTGGACTCTGCACTCCTGTCGTGACTTTTCGGCTGTTGCTTCTGTGGTCGCTGATGGTCTGCAGTCTTGTTTACCAGCACTGGGTCCCCTTTCCCAGCCTGGCCCTATTCGGGCTGGGGTCGGCAGTGGGGGGGTACCCCGGAGATTTTCCGGCTTTGTGCAGGTTATAGGCTCTTCCTGTGTTTCTCTGTTTGGGTTGTTGGGTTTGCTGGTTTCTTGATGGGGTGTTGGGTGTTGGAGTTCCCAGCTCACTATTCGGTTGGAGCGAGTTGGGGTGCCTCCCTATTGTGATGGCGCCATCTTCCTTCCTCCGTCACCCTGCTCTTGTCATTTACTTTTCTCTGTTTTGGCTCAGGTGAGACATCCCAGTCCATTGCCTTCTTCCCACACAGTCTGCTATTTGCTGGGTGATGGTAAGAATGAATCCTACATGCTCACCTGAGCCCATGCATTGGCTGAAAGATGTCACTGTCTCACATTATTAAACAATTCCTTCCTGAAGTTGATATTTAAGAAGAGCAGATAATGGTGTGCATTTCACCCTAGAGGGAGAATAGTCAACAGGTTTTCTGGAGAAAGAATCCTGGATTCTATAATTTATTAGCTAAGTGATCTTGGCCCAATGACTGGCCTCTTTGAGACCTACCTTCCTCATCTCAAAATTGGAGATGGCAATTCCAGTTGCCAGACTTGTATGGATTAAGTAGAGTAACAGATGGTAGAAGGCCTAGCATATTGTTGACTCTTTTTACAGGTAGGCATAACTCTGTGTGTGTGTGTGTGTGTGTGTGTGTGTGTGTGTGTGTGTCTGTGTTTTGTTACTTTAGACTAATCTGAGGTTATGTTTTCTATAGTGTTTTTGCCTGGATGACTGATAGAAAACACTGGCTTTTCTTAGAGTTTGCAGGAGAAGTCTTGTCAGCTATAAATAATATAAGTACTTGGGAATTATTAATTTGCATGTGGGCTCTGTTATTTGCCTCATGTAGGTTGTTTTTATTATTTTGAAGCCATCTCCCTTTGATTTATTAGTGTCTCCTTAATACATGTGATACTGATTACAAAGCAGTTTGGAGATTATAGTGATGATGCATGCATTAGAGACACAAACTTTCCCACAGAGGGAAAGGGGTCAAACTTGCCTCTTAAATTTTGGGAGTAGTTTTATATAAGGGCAACACAAAGGTAAGATAATATTTTGGGTGAATCTCTTACATTTACATGTATAGGAGCTAGTGATTACAACGAGGGAGACACAACTATAACTTGAACATACTTTATTTTACTGTGTGTGTGTGTGTGTGTGTGTGTGTGTGTGTGTGTGTCCTTGGGGTTGGAACTCAAGGCCTTGGCACTGTCCCTGAGCTTTTGTGCTCAAGGGTAGTACTTGACCACTTTGAGCCACAGGGTCATTTCTGGCTTTTTGGTAGTTAATTGGAAATAGAAGCCTCACAAATTTTCCTACCTGGACTGGCTTTTGAACTGTGATCCTTAGATCTCAGCCTCCTGAGTAACTAGAATTACAGGTATGAGCCAGCAACGCTTGGCTTGAATATATTTTAAAATGAATATCCTCAGGTTTTTCAACTTGGAAGGCAAAAAGTCTTACTTTCCTCTTCTACAAAACCTTCAACTGACATATTACAGAGCTTTGGAAGAGCAGGTAATCAGGACTCTTTATTTAACCCATTCATCTCTTATAATTAATTCTTTTGGGCTAGAGAGCAAAGAAAAATTTCCCTTAATTCCCACACAAAATAAAACACAGACTCTAGTGTCTGCTTTTAATGAATGAATAGGAGAGTTGGGAATGCTTTTGAATTTGTCTTACTTTTCTAAAATGGGGAAGCTGGACAGGCGCTGAGACCTCTTCTGCCCCCGCAGTCTGATTGTGATGCAAATGAGCTGCTTAGACTGACTGCAGAACATCTGTCAGTCATTCCATGTCCTTCAAAAGATGATTGTCTAGGCTCCAGACACCTTTGACATTCAAAGGGACAAAGATATTTAAACTTTTCTAAAGGGCAGGAGTGGGGGTGGGGAGGGAGAGGGACCAAGAGACATTTTTTAATTTAAAAGTTAATCTCACTCTTAAAAAATATGTCAATGTTCCCACTGAGTTTTGCTTGTTTGCCTCTCAGGGTCTTGTTCCATGTAATTCTTCACGGAATGATGAGAAGACATGTTCTACTGAACAGTTTTCTAAAGATTTTGCTATACGTAGTTTCATAAAGCCCAGGAATGCAAGTGGCCTGGTATTAAATGCCATTTCAGGTCAGACCATTTATCAAATTTGACTTTAAATTTTGCTTAGCTTTTACTAAATATTTTGGTGGTAATTTTGAGAATAAACCATTTTAACCACTTTCTGTCCCCAGAATTTACTAAATCCACACACATCACTTCTAACAGTTTCTAAGTACTTTACTTAAATTTTTTCAGTTCTCATTGAAGCCAAGTGAAGTCTTACATCATGCTTAGAAAGTTAAGCATTGTTATAACAATTAACTTTTTAATAAGGCAGGAGCCTGAGGAACTTGCTAGGCCTGTTAGCATGAAAACTCAGAGCCTGAATTCAGTGTGATCTTTTTATCTCTGCTTTAGTGCCAGTCAGCCAGTGTTCTTTCTGTGTCATGCACCTCTTTTATTGTTCAAGAGAGTTTAGGGGGCTGGGAATGTGGCTTAGTGGTAAGAGTGCTTGCCTACTATGCATAGAGCCCTGGGTTCAATTCCTCAACACCACATAAACAGAAAAAGCTGGAAGTGGTGCTGTGGCTCAAGTGGCAGAGGGCTAGCCTTAAGCAAAAGGAAGCCAGGGACAGTGCTCAGGCCCTGAGTCCAAGCCCAGGACTGGGAAATAAAAAAGTTCCCCCCAAATGAGTTTGTTTCATCCATCCATCCATTTTTTATTATCTTGTAAGTAGTTGTATAAAGGAGTTTCAATTCAACATGTCAAAATTTGAATGTGGTGCATCTTAAGAGAAAAGCATTGGTCAAGTTAGAATTTTACTTATTTTTATACTCTGGACAATTCTCTCTTTCTCTCTGTCTGTCTCTGTCTCTCTTCTCTGTCTCTCTCTCTCTCTCTCTCTCTCTCTCTCTCTCTCTCTCTCTCTCTCTCTCTCTCTCCTGGGGATTGAACTCAGGCCCTTGCCCTTGCCAGTCAGGTGTTCCACTATTTGAGCCATGCCTCTAGACCCTTTTGCGGTGGTTATTTTCGAGGCAGAGTCTTGCTTTATGTTAGTACTGGTTTGGGCTGCACTCTCATGTCATTGGGGCTGACAGGTGTGCCTCAGCCATTATGCGTCCCCCATAGCTGGGCTGGCAGACTCAAAACAAAGGTTGAGATGCAGTCTTAAGAACTTTTATGCCAGACTGCCTCAAAAAGTGATTCCTGGGGGCTGGGAATATGACCTAGTAGTAAAGTGCTTGCCTTCTATACATGAAGCCCTGGGTTTTATTCCTCAGCACCACATACATAGAAAAAGCTGGAACTGGCGCTGTGGCTCAAGTGATAGAGTGCTAGCCTTGAGCAAGAAGAAGCCAGGGACAGTGCTCAGGTCCTGAGTTCAAGCCCTAGGACTGGCAAAACAAAACAAAACAAAACACACAAAAAAACCCAAAACCCACCAAAAACCCAAAAACAAACAAACAGAAAGGTGATCCTTGGTCTTTGCCTCCCATATAACTAGGATTACAGAGATTATGGGCCACAGTGCCTGGCTTCTACGTCTGCTCTACTCTTCTACTACTCATTTCCCTGTCCTTTGTTAGAATCACCCTATAAAACATAAAATTCTTTTTTTCTGTTTTTGATGATACTCAGGGCCTTGAGCTAGCCAAACAGTATTACTTGAACATACTTCCATCTTTGTTAAATTTATTTTACTTTCCAGATAATCCTATATAGGATCTGGCTTTGGATCTCAATCCTCCTACCACCACCTCCCAAGTGTTAGAATTATAAGCCTGTGACACTATATCCAGCCCAATATCATCCATTTTTTTTAAAGGAAGAAATAAAAAACATTCAATTAGAGAAGATTCCATAGGCTGCAGTCATTGTATTCATTCAACAGTTGAATGATGGTCTGATGTTACTATGGGGCTTCAGAAAGGCAGTGAATGGAAGAGGGGAACTTTCTAGCCCTCGAAGCAGAAATTCTAAGGCCCTGGGGAGGGAGATAAGGCACTGATCAGTAAAACGTGTTTTGTGACAACCAATGGTGGTCCATCAGATCAGAAGAGGCATTGGTACGGTTTGGAAGAGGCAACGAGGGAGCCGCCAGGGTACATTGGAGGTGAAGATTCCTGGTGAGGGAACAAATGCCAATGCCTAAGGCGCAGACAATGTCGTGGTGTTCAATGAAATCTTTGTAAGTAGAGAAGATGAAACCCAAAGGACCAGTGCCCTAATTATAGCAAAACACTTAGTGTATCTTCAGCAGATACCTGTATGGGCCTTTGTGGGATCATGAGATTCCCTAATGTTTTTAGTACTAAATTGTGCAAGTGCTATTCCTCTTCTACTCTTTAGATAAGAGAAGTATTATTTCGATTTTTATCAACACTTGTACCATTATCAGTTTTCATCAACTTCTTTCATAAACAACATTTTTCTTAGGAGGCAATATGTTCATAAAGTATAATCAGGTGCTGGTGGCTCATGCCTGTAATCGTAGCTACTCAGGGGGCTGAGATCTGAGGATTGTGGGTCAAAGCTAGCCCAGGCAGAAAAGTTTGTGAGACTTCTAATCTCCAATTAACCAGCAAAAGCAGGAAGTGGAAGCATGGTTCATTTACTAGAGCCCTAGCCTTGAACAAAAAAAGCCATGCAAGAGGGCCTTGTCCTGAATTCAAGCCTCAATACCTGCACAAAACAAAACTAAAACACACACACACACACACACACACACACACACACACACACACACACACACACACACACACACACCCAAGTATAGAGTTTAAGGAATACATAGAGGTTCACAAATTTGTTTTTCTTCTTGTTAATCATTACTATTTTATTGTTATTATAAAGGTGATGTACAGAGGGGTTACAGTTTTATAAATCAAGTAATGAGTACATTTCCTTTGTCCCTATACTCCTTCCTTCCTTCTCTCCCAGTTTTTCCCTCCCATCCCCACTCACAAGTTGTATAGTTGATTTTCAACATAGTTTCTACTGCGTACCACTGCTGCATAGGTACACAGATTCAAAGTCGTTTTTGGATACCTCAGATACCCAGGTCCCCTCTTGGGAAGCAAGGATGGCATTCCTCTGTGTGCCAGCAGAGAGTCCAGCTGCCCACACCTACAGCCTAGAGGGGGGATGCACACACTGCAGAACTAGAATACCTGTTGGTTTGTCCCTGACTTGTTTACCCTGTATCACCTTGTGTTAGTATCCAAATGTCTGTTTCCATTGAAGAAACAATCCTTGGGTTGTTCTGCAGATTTCTTCATTAAATAGTATAAAACCAGGGCTGGGGATATGGCCTAGTGGCAAGAGAGCTTGCCTCGTATACATGAGGCCCTGGGTTCGATTCCCCAGCACCACATATACAGAAAATGGCCAGAAGTGGTGCTGTGGCTCAAGTGGCAGAGTGCTAGCCTTGAGCAAAAAGGAAGCCAGGGACAGTGCTCAGGCCCTGAGTCCAAGGCCCAGGACTGGCCAAAAAAAAAAAAAAATAGTATAAAACCGTAAAGAAGCTATTTATCCGATTTCTAGCAAACAATACATAGCCAGGAGAGCATGTTCAGCTTCTCCTAGGAAGCTTTTCTGATTATTTTGCTACATTGATGAGTGAAATGAGTCTTAAAAGGGTGAAGATAGGGTCTGGGAATGTAGCTCACTGGTAGAGTGCTTGCCTAGCATGCATGAAGCCCTGGGTTCAATTTCTCAGCACCGCATAAACAGAAAAGGCGGAAGTGGTACTGTGGCTCAAAAGGTAGAGTACTAGCCTTGAGCAAAGAGAAGCCAGGGACAGTGCTCAGGCCCTGATTTCAAGCCTCAAGACTGGCAAGAAAAAAAAAAGGTGAAGATGTTTCCTGGGAAACTGTGGCTAGCAGAGTGAGTGACACTCAGTACAAGCTCCAGTAACATACACCTGGTTCCTTGGAGGAATGTTGATGAGCTGGCTCTTCATGTATCTTTCAAGTAAGATGTGTAAGGCTTAATGAATATAGGTGACATAGCCTAAGATGTGCATAGTGTTGGCTTGAAAGCCTAGGCAAATTTCCTTCTTGTAGTTTCAAAGGCTACTGTCAAGGATATTTCACAAAGGCATATGTTTTGTTTTTACCTTGGGCAACTCCTTTTCATAGATGTTTACTGAGCATTTGTTATGTTCCACAGAGTATATTCAGGCATTGGTGAAAAACTAGAAACTCTTCTGTGATCGTTACAATTATATGAAAGTGTTTGATTTTTCTTTTTCTTTTCTGGTATTGGGTCTTGCATTCTTCTTTGGCTTTTTCTTGCTCAAAGGTGGTGCTTTACCTCTTGAGCCACACTTCCATTTCTGTTTTGTGGTTGGTTGATGGAGGTAAGAATCTCATGGATTTTTCTGTCTGGGATAGTTTGAAATTGCAGGTCTCAGCTCTCAGCCTTTTTATAGGATTATAAGTGTGAGTCACCAGAGCCTGGCTGACAGCTATTTAGAATATAGTGTAATATTTGTTCTCATAGAAATTTGGCCAAAGTAGGGAAGGATAATTTTCATAAATAAATACGGTCTTTCTAAAACTTTTTTTGAGGAATCAGAAGGTTTATTATTTGTGGATGCACATCAAACAATTCTTATAAACAATAGGCCTGCTTTTTTCTTTGTGGTACCTAAGAATGTACTAACATTTGCTGGTGGTGCGTGCTTTGAAGGTCCAGTGAGTTGCAAATAGGCCTTGGATGTCAACATGGTAGCCATTATCCATGGTGAACATGAAGGACATTATAACTGTTGTACAGAAGGCTAATGATATGTATGAGTTTTAACTGGATTGGACTAGGGGTAGCAAATGTGAATGCCATCCACCTTGAAACAGTGTTCAATGAGAAATGCTATCAGGTATATTTCTGGAATGGAGGAAGTTTGACAGTGAAAGAAAAATCCTAAATCATTAATTCTGATTTGTCTGGTATATGTGGTCTGCTGGGTCCTATGTGTCAAAGAGGAAGAAAACGTAGTAGATAATTTGCAAAACAATGCATTCTTCAGTCAGCATCAGTCTGACTTATTTATCTCAGGTTTGTCTGTAAATTTGCAAGTAAATCATGTGGGGAGCTCAACTAAAAAAAACAAAAAACAACAAAAATGAGGGAGGATGTAACAAATTGTACAAGAAATGTACCCACTGCCTTATGTATGAAACTGTAACCCCTCTGTACATCACTTTGACAATAAATAAGTAATTATTAAAAAAATGAAATATAAGATGGTTTTATTCACATAAGGCAAAAGAAGTGAGTTGCCTACTGAAAGGATATTTCCCAGCCATCCCAGAGGACCATGCGGAGATAATCACAGACAGGAGAAGAAGGTTCATAAGGAGGTTTATTAGTGGGGCCATATCTCCCATGGGAGAGGGAGCTACATGGCGTCTGCACCTTATCCAGGTGGCAGCTTATCTCTGGGGGTAAAAGGAAAGTAGGTAGGTAGTGAGTAGGAGTGGCTCATTAGGTATGGGTGGATCTAGGGGCTAGTGGGAGGAGCTGAGGACCTGAGGCTAGGGAAATGCTAACACCTACTATTTTCTGCCTTCAGTGAAAATTATCACCTGTGAAGGTTTTATTCTTTGGGCTTTACTTTATGCCTAACTGTACATCACTCCTGTGATCTCGCCATTCCTACTTAACCTCACTTGCCTGCCCTTGGCCTAGTGAGAGATTGCCTATGTCTAGAAACCCTGGCCTGCCTCTCTCTCTCTCTCTCTCTCTGCTTTAGTGAAGCATGGAATTTTCTTTTTTCTTTTTTTTTTTTTTTTTTTTTTGGCCAGTCCTGGGGCTTGGAATCAGGGCCTGAGCACTGTCCCTGGCTTCTTTTTGCTCAAGGCTAGCACTCTGCCACTTGAGCCACAGCGCCACTTCTGGCCATTTTCTGTATATGTGGTGCTGGGGAATCGAACCCAGGGCCTCATGTATATGAGGCAGGCACTCTTGCCACTAGGCCATATCCCCAGCTCAGCATGGAATTTTCTTGCAGAAGGTTGCCTATCTTCTAATTCTATTTCACCTCTTTGGGACCAGAGTTGTCCATAAGCCAAATGAAGAGGACCTAGTGGTCCATATTCTCGGTTCAGATCAGTGCCATCTGAAATGCTCATGTTACTGCTATTGGTCCTTTGACAGCCTGTCTGTATCTTCCTGCTGTGGTCTGAATGTTTGTGTGCCCCTAACTTTTGTAAATCCTAGGAAGTGGGACTTAAAGTGGTGATAGGAAGCGCTTTCATGACTGGAATTAATATTCTTATAAAAAATATCAGAGAGACCCTTAATCCTTTCTGCCCGGTGAGGTTATAGCGAGAAAATGGTTTTCTGTAAACTAGGAAGTAGGCCCTTATCAGATACTGAAATCTGCTTTGGTCTTAGACTTACAGCCTCCAGAATGGTGAGAAGTTTCTGTTGTTTATAATCTGTTTAGCTTGTGGTAGTATGTTACAGCAGCCTAAATGGCCTATGACTCCTTTTTTTCTCATTTCCTCTGAAACTCATCTTTGTACATCTAATCCTGGTTTCTTTTAGACCCTGTGTGTTTCGCTATCGAGCCTAGAGTTTCTATTACCAATGACTCAGTGTATGCCCGTTGACCTGGTAAATAACACTGCACCTCAAAAGTGCAGAAAGCAAGGCAAATTTCCTTGAGGCTGATCAACACTGTGGCTCTTCTTCGATAGATGTGCTATTTGGGATTGGCAATGCTGAGGTCCCCGAGAAGAGGGAGGTAGGGAAAAGGGAGCATTTAACAGCTACTCAGTGTTGATTTTCCTAAAGACACAAGCAATCTCTCTGGGTCACTGGTTAGATGTGTAATTGAGGCTTTGGGTTTGCAACCCTTTACTCACGACTTGGTACTCAGGCAGAATCCTAAGGCAGGACAAAGAGATTGCTGTTGCATTTCCCTACATGAGCTGGAGACATCAGGTTTTCTGTAAAGGCAGCATCATGTCTTGTCATTCCTCAGAGTGGGTGGACCTCAGTCATTTGTCCTGACCTGTTAAGATTTGCCCTGAGAAGCTGTGCCTGAATGAAACTCCTGTCCCCTTTCCAAAATTCAGGAAGCCCTGTGCTTTCTCTCTCTGAGTCAAAGAGCTCCACACCCCCCCTTCCTGTAAGACTCCTTCTCCAGCCAGCTCTAGTCACTGCTCAGCCTTCTTCCGCCCCAACATGCACCCTACAACTGGCTCTTTCTTTAGTTTTCCAGCCTGCCAAAACCACTTGGAAGATTTCTTTGGCTGCTTTATTTGCTTTTTGCATAGTGCTATACAAGGACTTGATTCTTTCTGTCATTGGATAAGACAGTGTCGTGTGTCCTTGACAATAGGATTATGTCTGACTGATTAAATGAAAGAATATACAGAGAGGTAGAAGCCCAGCACTTGGTACACATGGGAGGGATGCAGTAAACATTGGCCTGCTGGCTCCTTTCTGTGTTTCTTTTTCTAGCAGCAAATCATGTATGGCAGCATTTACAATAGTTCCTATTCATCACATTGTGAACATTAAATTAGTAACTATCTTAGCATGTGCTGGATGCATAGTGCTAAGTGTTAACAACTTAACTATTTACATCTGAAATGTGGGGCTGCAGAGTTCCTGGCTGTATAAAGCATGGGGCTTCCATTGCTTTGAAGCATTAAGTAAGGAACAACTCCTTTATCAGTCCTGTGTGGAGTTCAGAGTTTCCTTACCTGGAGTTAAGGCATCCCTTGATGGGAATCAGAGTTTTTGACTCAGCTGAGTATGACAGACACAGTTTTCTTTCTTTCTTTCTTTTTTTTTTTTTTCAAATTTTTATTATCAAACTGATGTACAGAGAGGTTACAGTTTCATACGTTAGGCACTGGATACATTTCTTGTACTATTTGTTACCTCGTCCCTCATTCCCCCCTCGCTCCTCCCCCTTTCCCTTTCCCCCCACGAGGTGTTCAGTTCACTTACACCAGTTTTGCAAGTATTGCTTTTGTAGTTGTTTGTCGTTTTTTAACCCTGTGTCTCTCGATTTTGATATTCCCATTCAATTTCCTAGTTCTAATACCAGTATAGATGGTTTCCAATATACTCAGATAAGATTACAGAGATAGTGTAGATACAACCACAGGAAGGTGATACAAGAACATCATCAATAGTAGAAGCTACAGATACACATGGGACGTTGAAAGTGGAGTTCATTTCACTTAGCATCATCTTATGTGATCATAAGGGTATAGCTATTGGGCTCTTGTGATCCTCTGCTGTGACTTGCCTAAACCTGTGCTAATTATTCCCAATAAGGGAGACCATAGAGTCCATGTTTCTTTGGTTCTGGCTCACTTCACTTAGTATAATTTTTTCAAAGTCCTTCCATTTCCTTACAAATGGGGCAATGTCATTCTTTCTGATAGAGGCATAAAATTCCATTGTGTATATGTACCACATTTTCCTGATCCATTCGTCTACTGAGGGGCATCTGGGCTGGTTCCAGATTCTAGCTATGACAAATTGTGCTGCGATGAACATTGTTGTGCTGGTGGCATTACTGTGATTTTGTTTGTGGTCTTTTGGATAGATACCCAAAAGTGGGGCTGCTGGGTCATAGGGGAGTTCTATATTTAGCCTTCTGAGGAATCTCCATACTGCTTGCCAGAGTGGCTGAACTAGTTTACATTCCCACCAACAATGAAGTAGGGTTCCCTTTTGGCCACATCCCCTCCAACAATTGTTATTGTTCGTTTTCTTGATATATGACATTCTTACTGGGGTGATATGGACTCTCAATGGACTCTTGATTTGCATTTTTTTTATGGCCAGTGATGTAGAGCACTTTTTCATATGTCTCTTGGCCATTCTCATTTCCTCATCAGAGAAGTCTCTTTGTAAGTCTTTAGCCCACTTGATGAGGGGGCTATTGGTTCTTTGCGGTTTTGTTTTGGAGGAAGGTAATTTTTTTAGTTCTGCATATATTTTAGATGAGGCCTTTAGACACAGTTTTCTTTTTCTTTTTCTTTTCTTTCTTTTTTTTTTTTTTCCAGTCCCAGGGCTTGAACTCAGGTCCTGGGCACTATCTCTCAGCCTCTGTGCCCAAGGCTTGTTCTCTACCACTTGCGCCATGGCACCACTTTCTGTTTTTTCTGAGTGGTTTATTGGAGATAAGTCTCAAAGACCTTTCTACCCTGGGTGGCTTCGAACCATGGTCCTCAGATCTCAGTCTGCAGAGTAGCTAGGATTACAGGTGTGAGCCACTGGCACCCGTCTAGACACAGTTTTTAAACCCCATCATGGGGATCATGGGGACAATAGGCAGACAACCAGTCTCTAGGACCTTGTCCCAGACCGGAATTGGAATCTTCAGAGAGGGACCTTGGATTCTGATGTCTAACAACCTAGGCAAATAATATAACCTGGAGACGCTATACAACACCATACCTGGGAAGCTTCCAGAAGCACTCATGACTGAGTCTTACCCACTGATTTTCTGATTTGATTGATCTAGAGCTTTGGCTTATACAGGTAAAGACTGTCCCCCCTGCAGCCCCACTCCAATTTCAGCTATTTCTAATGTGAACCAGGATTAAAACCCATCAAGACAATTGGACGTAAGTCTATATTTTTGAGAAGCAATTGGAGTGTGTGTTAAAAATGCTGATTTCTAAGGCCTATGAGTAGCCTGTTGAATTGATTCTAGTTACAGGGGTTAATATAAGGGAGAGGTGCCCCAGAATTCACATTTGAAACAAACATTCTATGTAATTCCTCTGCAAGGAAGAATTTTTTTTTTTTAAAGAACTACCAGCTAAATGAAGTTTTCACATAGTTGGCATGTTGAATAAATGACACCAGCTCATTTTTTAAAGTTTCTCTACAGAACCCATCTATTAGAAGTACATTTATTCAGGCACTATGGGCAAATTTATTAGCTGCTGTCCATTGACTGGTATAGTCTCTAGATAGTTATATCATTTTTAATAGGTTTTGATTGTCCTTGGCATGAATTTATGGGAGTTCTTTTTGGAGGTTTGCACTATCACTTGAATGTAACAGGTCAGATGATGAAATCATGTAAACAGGCTGAGGAAACACTAGACTGGTTGAGCAGGTTCTAGTTTAGCGCAGGCTGGTTATGTTCTCAAGGCTGTTAACTCATGGCTTTGGAACCAACAAGTGGCTTCATTTCTATTATGGAGATTGATGCATTAGATAGCCAAAGCTTGATGCTGTAAAACAAATAATGTGGTCAACCTTTTCAGTGATCAAACTCAAATTTAGTTTCCCAATAAACTCAGATACTTGGGTTTTACCGGATGCTTATCTAGATCCTTGCTGTTTAAATGGAAGCCCATGATTGCAGTTTAAAGACAGGTTGGACAGGAATTCGTGAGACCCCATCTCAAAAATAACTAGCAAAAATAGGACTGGAATTGAAGCTCAAGTGGCAGAGTACAGCCTAGTGATCTTACAGCAGCCCTGAGTTCAAACCTTGGTAATGAAGGGAAAAAAGTGGGGTCCATGGGCTAGCAGGACTGATATTATCTGAGAACTTGTTAGAAACATTCTCTCAGGCCTCACCCTACCACGCCCAGCTTGTTGGGTTTGCCTGACAACGTGGCATCCTGTTTTCATATATCATATGCACTGATTTCTATTAGTATGAGTCAGCATCCAGCATCCATGAGTTTGACTAACTTCAAGATATTGTAAAAGGAATGGCTGAGCACATGGGGCAGTAATGAATTCATCAAGAGAATGTCACGGCACTGGCAGCTGGTTGGCTTTCCTCTGTGACCTTTCGGCACTGAGAACCCACCTCAGTTGCTGCAGATAACAGTGTAGTGCTTGTGTCCATTCTGCTGTGGGCACTGTGATGAACTCTCCCTTCCAGTGGTATGCACATGGGTTTCCATGCTCCTTTGCTGCTAACCTTGACTTTGGCTGCCCTGGAAGTCTTTGTAGATGGTGAAGAAAGGAACCTTCTGGAAATTCTATGGTATGCATCTCTCTATATAAATTATTAGCAATTGCTTTTCATCATAAAGGCTATTTAAGTAGAACACTTTCAGGTTCACAGCAAAATTGAAAAGAAGGTACAGGTATATATACATACATACATATATGTATATAATCATCTCTCATCTCAGACATCTAACCTTCCCATTACCAACATCCTCCATCAGAATGATACATTTATCATTTTTTAATTAAATAAAGTCAATAATTTATTCAGACTTCCTTAGCTTTTACCTAATAGCCTTTTCCTGTTCCAGGATCTGGCCCAGGATACCACGTTACATTTAGTCATCATCTCTCATCTTAGGCTGCTCTTGGCTAAGTTTCTCCAACTTTCCTTATTTTTAATGACCCAGACAGTTTTGAAGAGTAGATTGTCTCTCTGTTGGGATTTGTCTTGTGTGTTTCTCATGATTAGATGGTGGCATTATGAGTTCTAAGAAGGAAGACCACAGAAGCAGAGGCTTCTCATCACATCATACCCAGGGTATGGGCTCTCGGCATGACTTATCACTGTGGATCTTGTCCTTAATCACCTGGCTGAAGTTATTGGTTGTTTTTTTCCCACTTGTAAAATTACGCTTCCTCCTCTTTCTCTATACTACTCATTAGAAGGAAGTTGCTATGTGTTATCTGTGCTTAAGAAGAGAGTGTTATATTCCACTTCCTTGACTGTATTTGCATATATGAACTATTGGGAATTTTTTCTGCATGGAAGATGGACCTATTCTTTCTTTCTTTCTTTTTCTTTTTTGCCAGTCCTGGGGCTTGAACTCAGGGCCTGAGCACTGTCCCTGGCTTCTTTTTTGCTCAAGGCTAGCACTCTACCACTTGAGCCACAGCGCCACTTCTGGTCATTTTCTATATATGTGGTGCTGAGGAATCGAACCCAGGGCTTCAAGTATATGAGGTGAGCACTTTACCACTAGGCCATATTCCCAGCCCTATGGGCCTATTCTTCACCACTTGTTTTTCACTGGCTTAGTTATATCAGTGTGGATATCTGACTGTTTAGTTCATGCTTTGTGCTATGGCTTAAGATATTTTCATGCCTAAATAATAGGTTTCCTTTACGGTTTTGCTGTCCCTTAGAAACATAGGACTTTTGCCTTTGGGCTCAAGTTTGGCTCAAGTCCATTTTCAGACAAAGGAGGGAAGTGCTAAGTAGTGTAGTTTCAGTGTTGTTGTTGTTGTTTTATCAACAATCCTAGAGGTAGGATTGCTTGAAATAGTTACTCTTTAGTCTACGAAGGCTCTCATAACAAAGTACCACAGCCTGGATGTCTTACATAGCAGAAAGCTATTTTTTTTTTTTTTTGCCAGTCTTGGGCCTTGGACTCAGGGCCTGAGCACTGTCCCCTGACTTCTTTTTGCTCAAGGCTAGCACTCTGCCACTTGAGCCACAGTGCCACTTCTGGCTGTTTTCTATATATGTGGTGCTGGGGAATTGAACCCAGGGCTTCATATATACAAGGCAAGCACTCTTGCCATTAGGCCATATTTCCAGCCCCAGAAAGCTATTTTCTCACAGTTCTGGCAGTGGCAAGTTCAAAATCAAAGTATCAGCACAGTTGATTTCTTTTGAGACCTTTTTCCTTAGCTTGTCAATGGTCATCTTTTCAGTGTTCTCTCTGTGTGTTTGAAGCTAGTCATTTTTGTGTAAGGATCCACCTCCAATGATTTTAATCTAATTACCTCTCTTCAAATGCAGTCAAAATTCTGAGGTACTTGAACATAAGGTATGCAAATCCTAGGGGAATATCATATAGCTCATAAAATTCCTTAAGGGACTCTCACATTTGCCAAGCATTAACTAGATGAGACTGCCATTGGTTATATTGTTTAACTTAACACTACCATCACTACCATGAGTAAATAGATTTTTCTCTTCTAGGACATCTTTAGACACAAAGAGTCAGGCATGGGGACTTGGAAATCAGCTGATTTGCAATATATGATTGAGGACCCTGAGCTGTGGCCCCCACTAGGGGCCCAAATAGTATGAAAGGAGCTGAGGAAGAGCTTCAGGTTAAACTGTATAAGGGAGTTAAGGAGGGCTTTAAGTAGGAAAGTTTGTAGCACCGTACTTTCTGTTTAAGACAGCTTTGCTTATTATTGAAGAACATCTTCCTGCAGCTGCTCAAACACATCCAGAATCTATAAGAATGACCTCAGGATCCAATATACGTAAGAAATTTGGGTGATTGGTTTTGCAAGGGTGACTATTTCGTTGTACACTTGTCACGTAGCATGCTGTAGAAGAATCTGTCTCTATTCTTAGCTTATGTTATGAAAGGCCTTCTGGCTTGATGTGTACCTTGCCCAGAATGGGTGTGGGTATTGTGCAATGATATGTATCCTTTGGTCCCAAGCCCAACCTTTGAAGCCAAGTTCATTATGACCTTATGGGCAACAGATCCCCTCTGGCAAATCCAAGTCAGTGTCTTGCAGTGTATTCAACCATAGCAGAAGGTAAAGAATGACATTTAAGTACTTTATGTTTTGTGTCATACAAGTGTCTTTCCCAATCAGTCATAACCTGGGAAAATGAACCTGAATATAGAACAGTGATTACTACAGGTTGGAAAAGTAGCAGGAGGGGAGAGTAGGTTAAAGGGAAATTAGATTATGGGTACAAAAAACACAGAGTAAGTTCTGTTGTTTCTTAGCCAAGAGGATGGCTATAGTTGGTAATTACTATATATCTTATGAAGATACAGAAAAGACTAAAAGCTCCAAACATAAGAAAATAATAAGGAAAGAGAAATGGCTATGTTGAAATGTTCCATTGATTGGGGAGGAGGGAAGATGGGAGAAAAATGAGGGAGGAGGTAACAAGTTTGACAAGAAATGTACTCACTATCTTATGTATGTAACTGTAACCCTTCTGTATATCACCTTGACAATAAAATTAAATAAAAAAAGACATGTCCCATTGAACAGTGTCTACATTTTAATACATACAACATTTTTTAAAAATGAGGTTGATGTAGGGCTGGGAATATGGCCTAGTGGCAAGAGTGCTTGCCTCCTACACATGAAGCTCTCTGTTCAATTCCCCAGCACCACATATATGGAAAATGGCCAGAAGGGGCGCTGTGGCTCAGGTGGCAGAGTGCTAGCCTTGAGCGGGAAGAAGCCAGGGATGGTGCTCAGGCCCTGAGTCCAAGGCCCAGGACTGGCCAAAAAAAAAAAAAAAAAAAAAAAAAAAAAAAAAAAAAAATAATAATAATAATAATAATAATTAAAAAAAATGAGGTTGATGTAAACAAGAGAGGAAATTTGAATAGCCAGAACTGGAGCTATGTTGCGGGTTTCTTCATTTATGTCAGAGATTGCTAGTTGCCTACCCACATCCTACTTTCAACTCTCACTTAGTAAAAGAACTTTAGACAAGTTAAAGGCCGTATTTTCCATCCTCCTTTGTGACCAACTTACTCATGAGTAAGTTCCAGCCAAGAAGTGGTCTTACATTATGTCCCTTCTCCTTTCTGCTTTCTTCGGCTATTGGATGTGATGGCTGGAGTTTCAGCTGGCTGCTTGGCCTGTGAAGTGATCTTGAAAACAGAAATTTGACATGAAGATTATAGATCAGGAAGACAGAGTAAGCTCAGGTCCTGAATGACTCAAGGAAATGCAATATATGCACAATTATGTGGAGACTAAATTTTTATATGATTGAAAGAAAGAAAAGCCTTTGTCTTAAAACATTGCTATTTTTTCTGTTGTATGTAGCTAGAGTGTGTGTGTGTGTGTGTGTTTGTGTGTGTGTGTGTGTGTGTGTGTGTGTTGGTATTGGGGCTTGGACTCAAAGGACATTATTCCTTAGCTTTTTTGATCAAGTGTGACACTCTACCACTTGAGCTCTAGCTCTACTTCTGGCTTTTGGAGGGTTAATTGGAATATGAGTCTCGCAGACTTTCTTGCCCCAGGCTGGCTTCAAACTATGATCATCCCACAATCCTCAGATGTCAGCCTATTGAGTAGCTAGGATTATAGGTGTGAGCCACAGGCATCTGGCAGACCTATTCCTTATCCTTGTCTTTTCCTTTCCTCTCTGTCTCTTTCTCTCTGTGTCTCTCTCTCTCTCTGTGTCTCTCTTTCTTTGTGTGGTGTGTGTGTGTGTGTGTGTGTGTGTGTGTGTGTGTGTGTGTATGTGTTAAGACTGGGGCTTTAACTCATGGTCTTGGCACTATTCCTGAGCTTTTATACTCAAGGCTAGTGCTCTATCACTTCAGTCACAAGTCTACTTCTGGTGGCTTTTCCACAATTAATTGCAGACTAGTGTCTCACAGACTTTACTGCCCCAGACTGGCTTTGAACCACAGTCCTCAGATCTCATCCTTCTGAGTAGCTAGAATTACAGATGTGAGCCACCAATGCCCAGCTAACACCTAATTCTTAATGAACCTTGTTGACACATTAAAGTCATCTGGGCAATCTATTTAAGAATACTACCACTATGGCTCTTGTTCTTTTTCACATCTCTGTTAGAGAAGAGATCAGTACTACTAGAGAACATGTTGAAGGGAAAACCAATGGATGTTTTAGCTGTCAAAAACAATTTTGGAGATTTGAATGGTAATATGGATGTCAGCAGATTCTGAAGCTCAGAAAGCATCAAAAACAGTGCATGAAGATTGAAAGACTCGGCTTAACTTCTGAGGAAATAAGTGAAACTCCAACCTTATACACATGACTTCCTGCCACCAAGTTCAATGGGCTTTTTGACAATTACAGAAGGCTTAGTAGCAGAGGTGTGTGTGTGTGTGTGTGTGTGTGTGTGTGTGTGTGTGTGTAAATAATTATGTTGTTCTGTCCGGGGTTTTTAGCCTCCCCGGCTCTCCTGTCCTGCAGAAGAGATAGGAAAACACGCCCTACCCGGGCGGGCTAAGAAGAGGAAAGGGCTGACGAACTGCCACCCCAGCCCCCCTTTTGTCGGAGGACCCACAGACAATCCGGGAGCCAGTCAGAGCTAAGACTCGTTTAATGGCGGCAATGAGCTGCTCTTTTAAAGGGGTCAGAGGGCGGCGGAAGGGGAGGGGTACGTGCACCTACGTAGGGGCTGTGATTGGATGCCTGAGCTGTCCGTCAGGGTGGAGTTCTGAGGGACCTCCCTAAGGGGCAGCCTAATTCTATGTCACAGCCCACAGGACTGCCTCTGGGTTCACCACCAGGCGCCATCTTGGCTACACGTGGTCCCAAGGCTGGGAGGCGGGGCCAGCTAGAACCGCCTCTTAATGATGCAAGGCATCCGGGCGGGTGTGCCCAACATTGTACCAGTTGAGTTGTGGCTGCATTGCATGGACGGGGAGCAAGGACAGCTCTAGATTTTTTGTTTTCCAAGAATACAGTTAATTCTTGGGTATCTGAGGGGTGTCTGTAGGGGAATAAAAGCCAATTTAAAGTTCCCTGGCTATCCTGTGTTGATTTGATGGTGATTTCCTACTTTGCTACCATGTTCTTTTAGTTTAAGTTCTTTTTCAAAGTCTCAGAGTGCTAATTACAATTTTATTTTAGTATGCATACTTTAAAGATAGTGATTGATAGATCGGTATCTAATATTCAATTCCTGTCATATAGCAAGAGAAGTTTGAGTTATGAATATGATATCTAACTATCTCCAGTTTCTCCTTGGTTATTTGCTAGAGTTTTCTGCAGCAAGTGATGAATGGGCAGAAGTAAATAACTAAGGGGAGAAACAATCAATTACTTGCAAGTAATTCAAAAAGTTATCATATTGTGTTTCTTTCTGTGTTTCTTTTCCTCTAAGCATCTTCGTGTCTACAAATAATTAGTATTCATTGATAGGTTGATTATTACACTAGAAGTAGTATGTTTAAGTACTGGTATATTAGAAATAATAGTCAATAGCCAGATGCTGGTGGCTCACCCCTGTAATTCTAGCTACTCAGGAGGTTGAGAATTATTTCCAGCTAACTAGCAAAAGCTGGAAGTCGAGGTATGGTTCAAGTGGCACACACACACACACACACACACACACACACATACACACAGATCAAGTGCTGGCTGCAAATTATAGACACTTTTGAAACGGTTATATAAAATCAGTTTATGTAAAAAGGCAAGCTCACATATCTCCATAGTCAACAACACACGTTGGCAGTATGTCAGGAATAATTAATTTAGCACTTCAGTGTTGTCCTTAAAGATGTCACTATTTCCATCCTTTACTCTACTATCCTGAGTATAGCAACTTGAGTCATATGGTTAGTTGACAGACCCATAACTTTATTTAGCAATGGCTAGAGGCCAAAGGGGTCACATGCCTGTTCTGTATGGGCCTTGTTAAGAACAGGACTTTCCAACGACTTCTCCCCCACCATTGTTTTCCTGAATGATGTAGTAGGTGGTTGGGGGAGGTTTAGAAACACAGTGACAGACTTGTACAATTGACATTTCCCATGCTGGGGAAGGGCCAGCCTCTCTGAACCCTGTCACTGTGGTTGCCTGCAGCAGGGTTCTATTGTCCATTAGCCACCACTGCTAATAAAGAATAGGTATGGGGACTGGAAGCCGGTGGCTCACACCTGTAATCCTAGCTACTCAGGAGGCTGAGATCTGAGGGCTGTGGTTGAAGCCAGGCTGGGCAAGAAAGTCTGTGAAACTCTTATGTACAATTAATCACAGAAAAAGGCAGAAGAAGTGCTGTGGCTCAAGTGGTAGAGTGCTAGCCTTGAGCCAAAGGAGCTCAAGGATAGACCCAGGTTCAGAGTTCAAGCCCCAGGATTGGCAAAAAAAAAAAAAAAAAAAAAAAAAAAGCATGAAGATCGAAAGACTGTGCATGATTAAACGTAATACTACAAATGTCATATACATGTTTATATTACTGTAGTTTCATAATTTATAATTTATTCATATTATGATAATATGAAACCATGTACAACTAGGCTCGCATGGTACTAGTACACATAAAATAGAGAAATACAAGTGAAATGACAGAAGCTAGAAGGTGACTCATAGAGGCATATGATAAAGAGCAGGCAGAACATGGGAAATGGCTCTCCTTGTGCTACCAGCATTATGGGTCTCTGGCCTTTGCTTCAGTCTCATTGAGTTGTGGACATGTTTTCCTATTAAGATAGTCTCCAGGGCTGGAAATATGGCTCACTAGTAGAGTGCTTGCCTAGCATGCATGAAGCCCTGGGTTCAATTCCTCAGTATCACATAAACAGAAAAAGCTGGAAGTGGCACTGTGGCTCAAGTGGTAGAGTGCTAGCCTTGAGCAAATGAAGTTCAGGGAAAGCACCCAGGCCCTGAGTTCAAGCCTCAGGACTGGCAAAAAAAAAAGACAGTCTCAAATCTTTGCCAGTGACTATTGATATGTGTGTGGACTCTAAATATTAGTGGGAATGTAGAAAGAACAGAAGGGGATTCATCTCAACAGCTCTTACTGGAAGGTTTAAATGTAACTTCTGAAAAGCATTACTTTTTGTATGTGATATTTTCTCATATTGAAGTTGATTATTCAAATAGATGCAAAATTTGCCTTATCAACTGACAATTTATTGTTAACAAAATGTCTTGCTTTGGCCTACTTTTTAATTGAATGACATCAATTTAATTCTGTACTCTTATTTAAAATGCATTGGCTCCTTTCCATCTTTTAATAATGATCAGATTTTTTTTGGTAGCCTGACTTTAGGGATATATCTAGAATGTGGTGTTTAATGAGATTTCTGAACTATTTTTGTAATACATATGGAGTGTTTGTTCATCTAAGGTATGTCTTCTCCTAGTATCTATCCAGTTAGCAAAAGAAGGGAACTTCTGACTTATTAGAGGATGGATAAAAGTAAAAAACTTTAAAAAGTAATCAGCTATGTGCATATCCTTCTTTAGGTGCTAGTCTTTCTCATTGTCTTTGCAATCATGTTTTTAGACCACACTGCCTAGTTGTTATCATTTTCTTACCTCTAGTTCACATTCTCCACTTCCTGAACTTCCTTTTGTTAACATTATATTGACCTCCATTATTACTAGTGGCCTAGTAACTTGAGGTATCTTTATTCTCTAATTCTCATCCCCACCATATAAAAAGAACAATACATGAATATATTCTGGGTGATTCTAGGGCAAGAACATCTGGCACTTGGGATTGTGTGCTTCCATGTTTTTGTGTATGGTTGTATGTGTTTTGGAAACAGAGTAGGAGAGAATCAAAGACTGTTACAGTCATGCATTATATACTGAGTGATCCATTGCCAAAAAATTTAATTCTTTAGAATTGACCAAGCTGAAATTTCTTTCAGCTCTGATAGGATTGTTTTTAGGGGGACTATTCTGAAGTAAATGAAAACCTGCTTCGTAAGTTGGGGATGTGGTTCAATGTTAGAGTGTGTGTTAGGACCTGGATTTTCTTCCTAGAACTACAAAAGCAATGAACAGCGGGGAATATGGCCTAGTGGCAAGAGTGCTTTCCTTGTATACATGAAGCCCTAGGTTTAATTCCCCAGCACCACATATATAGAAAATAGCCAGAAGTGGCACTGTGGCTCAAGTGACAGAGTACTAGCCTTTAGCAAAAAGAAGTCAGGGACAGTGCTCAAGCCCCTGGACTGGCAAAAAAAAACAACAAAAAAAACCAAAAACCACCAAAAAACAAAAAACCAGAACAAAAGCAATGAACAAACAAAACCTTTTAATTGCCTGTACAGCTTCTAAATTTTTTATGCCTGAGTGAAAGATAAGCATGAATTGTAATTTAAATTCAGCAAATATTACATGCTTTTAAATTGCTTTGTTGTTGTTGTTTTGTTCTGGCATTAGGGTTTGAACTCAGGACCTGGGCACTGTCCTTTAGCTTTTTCACTCAAGGCTGATACTCTACCACTTGAGCCACAGCTCTACTTCTGGCATTTTGGTGATTAATTGGAGATAAGCGTCTACCCTTTATCCTTACCTCTCCGCTTCCTTAATAGTTAAGATGGCAGGTGTGAACCAACAGCACTTGGCTTTTAAATTTCTTTCAACTGAATGCTTTCCACATGAAACCTAATCCCAGGAATGATGCACACTTCTGCCTTCCTTCATAGTTGTGTGGGGGAGCCAGCCATTAAGGTATAGTAGAGCAAGTGCTTACTGAGATTCAAAGTTGGTTTGTTCCTTTCAAAACTCAAGTTGAAATGTATTTCCACTGTGGCAGCCCGTGAGAGTGGGAGTGGGAGCCCGTGAGAGAGTTAGTTAGGTTTTAAGAAGGTCCTCAAGTGAGAGTGTGAGTGTCAGGCCACTGGAGGGCTTACAGGTGCTGGGAATAAACCACCTTCCTATCGGGAAACAACATCTGCATCAGCCATTCCTAGAAGCACGAACCTGAGGACAACTGAAACCACCCAGACTTGCAGAACAAGCCACGTGCTCACTACCACCGCTGACCAAACCCCCTTTTGCCCCTGCCATATAAACCCTGCCTGAGCCAGGCCCAGGGGCGACCTCTCTGATCCCGACCAGAGGGGCGCTGAGGAGGTTGCCCCAATAAACTCTTTCAATCACTTCTACTTCTCTCTGCATGCTCTCTCCCCACCTAGAACCTTTCATCAAGTTCTCACCCTTGAGGAACTAGATTCATTATGGAGAGAGCTGGTGGTGATGGAACAAGTTCAACTCTTCAGGGGTTGGGGATTTAGCTTAGTGGAAAGACCACTGAGTTTGGTCCTCAGATCTGAGAAAATTTTTTTTTACTCTTCACATTTTGGCCCTTTTGCACACATAACTTTCCCTTCTATTTTCTGCCCTGAATTGAGGAAGCACAAAACGCTCATGAGATGCTCTTTCATCTTAAACTTCCCTTGCACCAGAACTTTGAGTCAAAATAAACTTACCTGATCATAAACTTATATCTTCAGGTACCCTTTTAGGAACAGCAATCAGAAAAGACAATGCTGGAGTTGACTGGTCAACAACTGTCCTGGGAATCACCCAAGTTTCTCCCTCCCTGGAAGGTGGGGTCCTGCCATGTTGTGGGGACCTGCGAGTGTTGTGTTTCAGTAGCACAGAGTTTTAACAGAAGGAGGAGGTGCTACGGCAGGTTATCTGTCTGTGGGTCACACCTAGGGGCATAGTCTGAGACACAGAGAATTTGAAGATATGCCAAGTAAGGAAATTTATCAGACCATTCAATTCTTGAGGACTCATGAGTGAGACTCAGCAGGACCCACACATGTCAGAATATGTGCAAAATTTTTATATTTGCACATGTATCTGAGCCTTTGGAAGTGATAGCTCATTGTGTTGTTATGCTTAGGAAAGGGCCTTGATTTCTATGGAGATTAAAACCATTGCTCTAGAGTGTAAATTGATGCAAGCGGGAGATAAATTTATAGAGAAGTTCATCCTGTGTTTAGTGTTTTAGTGGGGTTTCCCTGGGAGGTTACCCCAATGATACTATAAAAACAGTGGCCAAATGAACTAGACACTATGTTGCAAATGAATTCTACAACTTGTGGCTAGGGACAGGAGGAGAAAACTGGGAGTGAGGAAAGGGGTGACATTGTCCAAAAAGGAATGTACTCTTTATCTGACTTAGGTAACTGCAGCCATCTGTACATCACTCTTATAATAACAATGATAAAATAAAATGACACTGAGCATATAGTCTAGTAACTCATTGAGGAAATGGGTTTAGTTATTATTATTATTAATATTATTGTCAGTCATGGGGCTTGAACTCGGGCCTTGGGCACTGTCCCTGAGCTCTTTTGCTTAATGCTAGCACTCTACCACTTGGAGCCATAGCTCCACTTCTGGTTTTCTGGTGGTTAATGGGAGATAAGAGTCTCTTGGACTTTCTTGTCTGGGTTGGCTTTGAACCATAATCATCAGGTCTCAGATTCCTGAGTTACTAGGATGACAGATATGAGCTACCAGTGCCTGGCCTCATTATTTTCTGAAGAATTTAGGAAGAAAAGTGTACTCCTAATTTTTATAATTTGCATGTAAGCTGTAATCAAGGTGTTCCTCATCCTGAGTTTTGACAGCCTTAATGCAGCCAGCAACCCTGCCCTGATAGAAAGAGAATGGTAGCTGGTATGGTGTGCCATTCACAGAATACCTCTTCTACCTAGCAAATGGCTTAATGCCCAGTTGTCTGTACCAATGGGAAACATCTATGCCTGCAGATGCTTATGTGGCTATTGATTCATTAGTGTCTAGGTTATGCCTGCCGACCTTTGCTCTGGCACCGGGAACCTCACCTTGTGTTCTGTCATTTCATCCATCACTCTGGGTGGCCTCTGGGTCTGATGATGGAAGACCCCAATTCAGCAGCTCACCACAGTAACAGATTCTAAGCAGGGATATAGCAATGACTAGGAAGGGCAAGAGTCTAACCTAGTGTCACCTTGGGTAGGGGGAGAACGGGCAGCATGCTTAACAGAGCCTGGCGGATTTAAATGTGTATAGATAGGATGTCACCTTCCAGTGCCTTCAAGTCCTTTCTGAGGAAGCTGCACGAAAGTGGGGAGCTCAAGATCCTAGACAGAAGACATTTCTCTTACTTCCTGCCTCTGGCTGAAAGCTTGACCCCTTTGGGTATGGTATTTTAATTCCAATGCCTAGGCAGCAGCCTTTGCTGTATTTTACAATGCCACTACTACCAGAATGAATACCAACACCACTGAATTCTGTTAGGAGTTATAATTCATGCTCCCCATGGGCCAAGTCCTATTTTTTTTCCTGATTTTTGTAACAACTATAATGGCAATTATTGGCATCTTCTAGATGAGTAAACTAAGACTCAGATAGCCCAGGAAACTTACTGTAGACCAGACAGCTCATATTCACAATTAGAACCTAGTTTTGGTTGATCCTAAAGCCTATTTCCCATTCACAGCACAATCCTGGTTTATTTCATGGTAACATGGTTTAATCAGGAAGTTAAGAATTTCAAACAACTGAAATAAATCCAGACAAGCTTCAACAAAAAAGGAAAAGCTGTTATAGGGACAGGGAGTGTCTTGAAGAACTGAAAGCGAGGAATGCAGATGGCTTCCAGAAGGAACTGGAACTGAGAGCATGCTATAATTCTCCTTCTCTTTCACATCTGCTTTATTGTTCTCTCTCTGGCTTTCTCTGCTGCTTATGAAGATGATGGATATAGCTGCTGCTGTTTCAACCAAGCAGAGATTAGCGGTCCCTAAGTCTGAATTCCTGCTAGAGAAATCCGATTTGCTCTGCTTCAGATAGGCGTCCCTCCTGGAGCCAATCCACTTTAACCAAAGAGGAAGTTCCATGGCAGCCTTGGAACTTGAAGACACCATCCTTTCATGTTAGGAAGGTCTGATTCTTGTTCTTCTTCTCTTATTTGGTTTGACTGCCACTCATGCTTGGTGCTCTGGTACATGAAGAAGTCTGAATTTCCTTTTACAGTTGACTCATGATTGTAATTCTCTGAGAATAAAACAATATTGGCCTAGGATTCACCAATAAATTGTGTGCCAATGATTTTTCTCTTTTGAAGCACATCGTTATCGTTCCTTTAACTCATTTTGCAAGGCTTTTTTTTTTTTTTTTTTTTTTTTTACAATCCTAGGGCTTGAATTCAGGGCCTGAGCACTGTCCCTGGCTTCCTTTTTGATCAAGGCAAGCACTCTACCACTTGAGTCACAATGCCACTTCCAGCCTTTTCTGTTTTTTTTTTTTTTTTTTTTTTTGCCAGTCCTGGGCCTTGGACTCAAGGCCTGAGCACCGTCCCTGGCTTCTTTTTGCTCAAGGCTAGCACTCTTGCCACTTGAGCCACAGTGCCACTTCTGGCCATTTTCTGTATATGTGGTTCTGGGGAATTGAACCCAGGGCTTCATGTATACGAGGCAAGCACTCTTTGCCACTAGGCCATATTCCCAGCCCCCCTTTTCTGTTTATGTGGTGCTGAGGAATCGAACCCAGGGCTTCATGTATGCAAGGCAAGCATTGCTAAGCCATATTCCCAGCCCCCTTTAACTCATTTTGTACAGCCCTAATGTTGTGTTGTACACTTGCACACACACACACACACACACACACACACACACACACACACACACCATAAGTCTAGTATCTACTCAGAAGAAATTATTTACCTTTCTTCATTTTTCTTTCTGATACAGGCTGATCTCAAACTCATGATCCTCTTGCTTCAGTCTCCTCCAGTGTTAGGATTATAGTCATGTGCCTTCATGCCTGGCTTCCCTCTGCATCTCAGAGGTAACTCTCTTTCCTCATGTACAGTGAATAAAACCCTCCCCAAACTCTTGGTCTTACTATCCCCTTGTAATGTTGTGAGTTTCTGCTCATCCAGAAGTGGGTCCACATAGTCTCATTGGGCACATTGAGAAAAATATCTCACCTTGATAAGAATTGGTCACCAACTCCTGTTTCAGTAGGAGGAGGTCATGAAGGAGGATGACAAATGTCATCACCTACGTATATACCTATATACTTCCTGTTTTTTTCTGCAGTTGTAAAGATAGACATTCAAAGGGAAATATTTCTTACTTCTTAATTTTTTTTGTAGGTGATCCAAACTGGTTCAAGTTTAGTGTTCCAAGAGTTGGTTTTCAGGCCAGTTGTTTTGAATGTGGGAGTTCATATTGTTATGGAAACAAAAGTTGTTCTTTCTTGTTGAGCTTTCTAGCCAAACTGTCTATGATCATTTAGCCATTAACACAGCCAAAATGATAGCTGTGGCCTTGATGTTTTCTTTCCCCTTAAAACTGGAGTGTGAGCTGCTCTTGTGACTAGCTCTGAATTCATTAGCTTCCTGGATACTCATTCCCCAAGTTTCTCCTTTGAACCTCTCTTGTCTCTGTCTCTACAGGAAGTAAATAGAACCAAGGTGTGTAAGGGGATGATGTGGTATAAGTGTGGACTCCAGGTATTAAAAGATGCCTGGGTAGGAGATGGTACAAAATGAAGGGTGAGTCAGGGTAGAAAGTAGTGAACTTTATGTTCTTGTGACTTTTATAGGAAAGGTAGAGGAGTCTGGAGAAGAGAGAAATGAATGGTTGCTTGCAATTTTTGATAAACAGGCCCTGTCATTAGTTAATGACTGTGTTTAAAAACTTACCAATTGTTTAATATGCAGTTCTTTGATTTGTTCTTTCCCTTCTGTCAGCCTGCAGTAAATGAATAATGAATTGTATAGCTTTTGTGTGTGTGTGTGTGTGTGTGTGCTGGTTCTGGGGCTTGGGCCTGGGTGTTGTCCCTGAGCTTCTTTTGTCCAAGACTTGTGCTCTCCTACTTGAGCCACACACCACTTCCTGCTTATTCTGAGTGGTTTATTGGAGATAAGAGTCTCATGGCCTTTCCTTCCCTGGGCTGTCTTAGAACTGCAATCTTACGATCTCAGACTCCTGAGTAGCTAGGATTACAGGTGTGAGCCACTGGCATCCAACTTGTAGAGCATTTCTTATTCGTTTACCTGGACTGTTGGCCTCACTTCTTGGGATAAGGCATCACACCTGCACAGAAGTCTAGCAGGTAATCAGAAGGTATGAAACAGCCTCTATTTACATGGCCGTGTTATGTAATCCCAGTGTGCTTTTGTCGGGCTCTTATTTAAGTGGCTTTGGTGGGATGATTTAAATCCCTTTCCTAACTTGGAACCAACTTATGTTCCCAGCAAACAGATGGACAACAAGGTTGAAACAAGATCTTGTACTGAAATAGTCTTTGAGTCACACTCTTTGACTGTTCACTCATAGAGGAAATTTGCATCTTGCTTCTTGCAGAGGCCAAGGCTGATAATTCAATGCACTCAGGGTTGTTGGCTTCTCTTCTTAAAATATGTACTAGGTTCTTCTTCTTGGTCAAAGTTCAAGTTCTGCTAATAGAAGAATCTGGCTAATTTATTTAGGCAGTGCACCTGGCCTTTTGCCCTGTGTAGATGTTTAAAAATAGCATTAAATATTTTACGTGAACCTTCTATTTTTGTCTTTCCAAAAATGGTCAAGGACGTGGGAAAAGGGGAGCTTGATTTCATGATTAAGTCTATTTTGGATGCTCTGGTCACAACTCAGTTGACTTGGCCTTTGGGTTGTAGTGCTTACTAGGACCAGTTCATCTTCCCCCACTCACTTCCCTCTTCTGTGAAATGGACATGGTAAGACCTCTGTCAAAGAGTTACTGTGAGTTTTCATCTGGTGGGGTGTTTGAAAACACTCAGATGAGATCACATTGCTAGATGTGATTTTTAAATTTCTTTTTGTTTTGTGCCAGTCTTGGGGCTTGAACTCAGGGCCTCTTTTTCTTGCTTGGCTTTTTTCATGCAAGAGAGGCAACTCTCCCACTTGAGCCACATTTCAGCTTTCTGCTGATTAATTGGAGATAAGTGTTTCATAGATTTGTCTGTCTGGGCTGGCTTCGAACTACAATCCTCAGATCTCAGCCCCCTGAATAACTATGATTACAGACAAGAACAGAACTTGTAGCCTGGAAGCACACCAATTTTGATAGGTTTTCAAAGATACTTGGTATGACCAAGTAGTTTGTAACTGAACAAGAAGCAGTAAGTCTACTGAACAGTTGATTTATTTGAAGCAAGGGTATCCTCAAGTCCTTTGGTCTCTTCCTACTAGAAAGAGATCATAGTGTTCACTCCTCTGTAATTCCATCTTCCATTTGATTATTTGTTTGTTAACTTATTTTTGTGTGTGTGTGTGGAATTGAACTCAAGGACACATGTGTGCTGAGCATAGGGCTCTACCACAGGGCTGCATTCCATCCTTCCACTTTATTTTATTTTTCCCATTTCTGGGGCTTGAGCTTCTTTTTGCTCAAGGCTAGCACTCTACCAATTGAGCCACAGTGCCACTTTTTGCTTTTTTTTCCTGTTTATGTGGTACAGAGGAATTGAGCCCAGCATGCATGCTAGGCAAGCACTCTACAACTAAGCCACATTCCCCAGCCCCTCCATTTTTTTTTTTATAACAGTATAAAATGCAGCATAGTCTGATTCAGGGCATGATGTTGATCACCATGCGTTTTCCTGCTCATTTGGGGGTATTTATTGCTGTTGAGCTTTCTGGTAAGAGCAAAGAAAGCTGAAATGATATCACAGGAACATCAAGAACAAATTGAATTACTGAGCCAAAACGGTCAGCATGAACCAAGCAGGTGACTGCTCTGGCTTAGTGTTATTTTGAGAATGATGGTATCTGACTTTTATTTCCTTATATCTGATTTTGATAAGCAAGGTAGGTATCACAATATATCTGTTGTTCAAAATCCTGTACAATTACATATAAAAATTGCAAGTAGTATTGAATGCTGGTGGCTCATACCTGTGATCTTACCTACTCAGTAGGCTGAGATCTGAGGATCATGCTTCAGAATGATCCTGAGCAGGAAAGTCTGTAAAACTCTAATCTCCAATTAGGTACAGGCAAAAAAAAAAAAAAATCTGCAAGTGGAGCTGTAGCTCAAGTGGTAGAACACTAACTTTGAGCAAAAAGCTCAAGGACAACATCTAGGCCATTAGTTCAAGCCCCAGGACTGACACAAAAGTAAAAACAGCAAATATAGAAAAATAAAAATTGCAAGTTGCAAAAGTTCAAAACATTTTCTTTTTCAGGATTAAGTAGCTCCTGTTGACTCCTGAAAGTTTTGTCTGTGTTGGCTATCTTATGAGTTATTCCCGCCTAGAGAGGATAACATTTTGGATTGATGATTTTCTTTTTTCCCCCAGTAGTATTGATGTTTGAACTCAGAGCCTCATGCTTTCTAGGCAAGTTCTTGACCCACTTGAGCCACTCTTACAGCTTTTATTTTTTACTTGTTTTTTTAGATTACGTCTCATGTTTTTGCCTAGGCAAGCTTGAGCCATTATCTTCCCTACAGTCCCTGGGTAGCTTGGGATTACAGGCATGAGCCACCATACCCAGCTAGATTAGTGACTTTTGTCTTCTTTTGTGCCCCCATACCTGGGTTTGAACTCAGGGCTTCATGCACTAGCTTGGTTGGCTTACATGCTCATAGCAGGTGCTCATATACTTGTACCATGACTCCACTTAGATTTTTACTGGTTGATTGGAAATGAAGGCTCTTGGATTTCTTTTTCTGCCTCTGACTCAGCCTCTTGAGTAGCTAGGATTATAGATGTATGCCCCCAATGCCAGGCTGGATTGGTAATTTTTTTTTTCACCAACCCCAGAGCTTGAACTCAGGACCTTGGTGCTGTCCTTGAGCCTCTTGGTGCTCAAGGCTAGTACTTTACCACTTGAGCCACAGCATCACTTCTGGCTTTTTCTGAGTACTTTATTGGAGATTAGAATCTCATGGACTTTTCTGACTGGGCTGGCTTCAAATCTTCATGATCTTCAGATCTCAGCCTCCTGAGTAGCTGGGATTATAGGCATGTGCCACCGGTGCCTGGCTAGGATGGGTAATTTATAACATAGCCATTGAGGAGGGGAAACTTCAGCCTGTTGTGTGTATACATTAAAACATACAGAAGGAAGGAAGGTTCTTGAAAAGACAACCCCTTCCCTTCCCCCCCCCCCCCCAATTCTAGGAGAATGGTCTGGGAGCCTTGCACTTAAGTTTCTATTGTTTATCTGGTTTATTTTCACCCTTGGATATTGAGTGTAGCATTCTCCTCAAGACATTCCTCAGTGTGCTGTGTTGATGTTTTGCAAGAGTGGCTGTGCATTCACAGTGCTTATCTATGGAGTCATAAAATATCCTTTTTATCTTTAGATATAAAAAATGAAAGTTTAATGTGGTGTTAACATCTCACTAATGAGCCTTTTGGGGTTTAAGAAAGCACTGCATCCTAATGTACAATTAGAAATAAAGTTAGGGTTGGTTTTCTGTGATTAGCTCCTGCTTTTATTAGGGCTTATAAGAGTTTACAAAGGAGTAGGTCCTCCTCCTCCTTCCCTCCCCCTGCCCTCTCTCCCCTTCTTTTCTCCTCATCTTCCCTCCTCCTCCTGTTGTCTCCCTACACTCTTCCCATTAAATGCTTCAGGTCCTTCAGGGCTGGGCTTCAAAAGCTACTTGCCTGGCTGGATCTCACTGGCTAGGCACTGCTCTGACTCATTCACATGCTTGACCCGACTTTTCCAACACTACCAGATTTATTTACCTTTGCATTCCCAGCACCTGATGGAGAATCTAGTAGGTAATAGCTTCATAAATGCTTTTTGAGTGAAGCAGTCAGGGAAAGAGCATTATACTAAGAGAGGAAGGTAGAAAGGAGTATCAATGTGGAGGAGTGGAAAGGAAGGTGGTAGGGAAAGTGTTCTAGGAAACAGGTACACTGAGTGGCATTTCATGGGTGGATTAGCTATTGATCAGGTGAAAAAAAGTGGGGGGAATAGCCTTGGTAAATAGAAAACTGGACACATCTATGAATGAGAAATTTGGAGAACTGAGAAATCATGCAGTGTGGCTGTAATTAAATGCAAAGTGAAAAGGGAGGAAAAGGTGAACTGAAAAAGGAAGGCAAGGTATGTTACCGTGAAATTTGTGGCAGTTAAAGTAAGGACTTCAGTTCTTAGCCAGAATTGCCTCTGGTTCGCTGACCAATAAATACTATGAAAGGCAGTTGTGGGGTTGCACTTCAAAAGGTCATTTGATTAGAAGAGCTTCAATATTTATTTTTATTTAATAATTACTTCAAAGTAAATGGGTAGGCACATCAGCCTTTATTTGAAACAAATGTTTGCTGAAATCTCAAACTGAATTCTTAGAAGGTTCAAGGACATTCCTTCTAATTGAGAGGTAAAAATACTAGAATCTCAACTCTACATGGTTGAGTATGTCCCATATCATGGGACAACTTAACAGCTTACACTGATGTTAAAGGAAGCTTTCCTGGTGTAGCTATTATGCACCATTTAAAAATATGACACTGGGGCTGAGAATGTGGCTTAGAGGTATGTGGCTTACCTAGCATGCGTGAAGCCCTGGGTTCAATTCCCCAGCACCACATAAACAGAACAAGCCAGAAGTGGCACAGTAGCTCAAGGGGTGGAGTGCTAGCCTTGAGTGAAAAGAAGCCAGGGACAGTGCTCAGGCCCTGAGTCCATGCCCCAGAACTGGCAAAAAAAAAAAAAAAAGACACTTACTGAGCGTCAGTCGCTCAAGCCTATAGTTCTAGCTACTCAGGAGGCTGAGATCTGAAGATTGAGGTTTGAAGCTAGTTGATCTAGGCTAGCCTGGGCAGGAAACTGTGAGACTCTTTATCTCTAATTAACCCCCGCCCCACACCAAAAAAAAGTTGCAAGTGGTGCTGTGGCTCAAGTAGTAGGGCACTAGCCTGGAGTAAAAGAAACTCAATGACAGTGCCCAGGCCCTGAGTTCAAACCCCTGGACAAACCCCCCAAAACCCACCACTGCTAAAATAACAAGACACTTGTAGTTTATCAGTAGATAAACCTAGGTTATTTTTCTACAATGACTACTTTTGTGATGATTAAATGACAATTTCAAAATGCTTAGCCCCAACTGCCCCACCTAGCACACAGTGGGTGCCCAGTCAATATAATCCTTTTCTCCTGTAGACTTCCCAAGAGCTGAGGAGACTTCCATGTAATCATTCTGACCTTTCAGAAGAAACTTTAAGAAAACAACTCCTTGTTTCCAATTGTACCCTGGCTGAAGTATCTGCTAATCTTTTCTAAGAGTCTGGAATTTCCTTTATAATTTTAAACAAGACTTCCTCTTTTAATGTGCTCATTGTATGATTCTCAGATAATCAAGGTTGATCTGATTTGAGTACAGAATCTTCAAGCCTGGTGAACTAAGTATTGTAGAGGTACTGAGGCAGAAGTGAGACCTTCATTTTTATGAGACATCCAGGAAATAGTTTGCTTTCTTTCTTTCTTTTTTTCTTTTTTTTGGTTGTGGGGCTTGAACTCTGGGCCTGGGTGGTGTCCCTGAGCTCTTCAGCTCAAGGCTAGTGCTCTACCACTTGAGCCACAGTGCCACTTCCAGTTTTCTGGTAATTAATTGGGGATAGGAGTCTCATGAACTTTCCTGCCTGGGCTGGTTTTGAACCTCCATCCTCAGATCTCAGCCTTCTGAGTAGCTAGGATTATAGGCATGAGCCACTGGCACCTGGCCTGGGAATACTTTTCATGCATGCATCTCAAGGATTTGTGCTTTTGTGGGGACACTGGGGAGCTGAGGGAACCTCTCATTCATTCTCGGGCAACAGTGTTGTGTTGGAAAAATGAAAACTCAAACCAGGTTTCTTTTTCTGCCAGGCACAATTCAGGAGCATGGCGTGGCATTGGTTTGTTTTGATTAAATTCCAAGGTGATACAATCATCCGACTATTAAAAATAATTAATGACCTTGTTTTCCATCTAGAGATGTAATGGTTCCAGATTTGCAAGTTAGAATGTATTTTTTAATAGGACAATGGAACATGAGTAAGTGTGGTGACTTATTCTTTGGAGTGGTAGAGCCGTTTACCTGGTCACGTTACTTGTGGGTGGTCTCGGAGATAAAGATTGTGGATGCTTGTAATCTCCAACAAAGAATGGAAGAATTAGATGAAGACATGTAGGAAGCAAAGTGGCAAAGTGAGGGGTTTATTATATAAAGTACATCCTTAAAGGAACCAGGGAGCTTGAGCTAAGTGGCTCAAGGGTTTGCATGTGGTTAAAATGTTCAGCTTTCTAGGATTTAGAGAGTGTTGGAGGAGTTCCAGTGTTGGAGTGTTGGAGGTAGTTAATAGTGAGCAGGCTGATTTTAGAGAATTGAGGAATCATGACTTGACAGATCTTTTGAAAAGATCTCCAGTGTACAACAAGGTTGCCACCATTCCATGGTTTAAAAAGTGTATGCATGAGATGCAACCCAGATGCATGAAGCCTGAAGTAGGAGTTTGTTGTATGTAGACGAAGCTGAGGGTGTAAGGGCTTCCACGGCTCAGGTGCCTCAGTTTCATTAGAATTGGCTCAGTGATTTCTCTGCCCCATAGAGAAGTCCTAGCTGTAAACTGATCACCAAGACCCATGAGGAAGTATGGCTACGTGGGAGATACTAGAGAAGAGAAAGTATCCTAAGGTGTGATTAGGAGAAGGGATGGATTTTAGCATTCTTTTTCTATTGCTAACCTACCTTAGTCACTTCACCATGAGACACTTCAGGAAGCATTTCTTTGGAAATACTCAATTTCCCCAAATCCTAGTGCTTGAAAAGTAGAATTATTAACCTACCTGGCCAAAAATATCATAAAACTATAACAAATATAACAAGTAGAGATTTTGTAGATCACATTCCTTTACCATAATCGGATTAATTTAGAAACCAGTACTAAATACACAATGATAAAACAAACCAACCAATTGGAAATTAAGAAATGTTCTCTTAGATTAAGCTTTTGATGAAGAGAATGTCAAAGAGAACCAATAGATTCTTTAGAGAGTCATAAAAAGTATGCTTTTGTTGGGTCTGATGGCTCATGCTTGTAAACGTAGCAGAAGACAGGGTCATAAGATCAAGGACAACCTGGCTTCTGTAGTTATACGCTGTTTGAAAAAACAAACAAGAAGTACTTTATCTTCAATTTTTTTAGGTAATTGTGAAGCAGAGGGATACATAAGACAAGGAACTGATAGTACTTTTAAAGCTCAGAAATTAAAACCAGGAAGTCAACTGAAGAAAAACAAGCAGTTCTAAGTTCCTCTATGACCACACCTACTTCTAGACATTTAATTTACCAGAATAGGAGACTGAAGGGGAATATCCAAATCCTGAGATTATATCTAAATCCTCTGAGATTAGATTTTAAAAATTGCAAACTCTTCATGAATGGGTAGATAAAGAAAAATGAGAAACAGATATGGAAAAAAAAAGGCACTGAAACTAACTTATTATCCCTAGTTTTTAGGTAGGATCCATCCCTGTATTTTAGAACAATAACATCCATCTCACTTACCTAGAACTACTGTGTAAGGACTAAGGGTTGGTAGAGGACTGTACCATGTTTTTTCCCAGCTCAGGAAGTATAAAGATTACAGATAGGAACCACCAGCTTGAGTTTTTACTCCCATTTCCTGTATGGGGAGCATTTAATATTTCTTTCTCATTTCCATTTCTCCTTACTATATCCTGTTAGAATAAAATAAACCCAGCTTTTACCTTGTGAGAGTTTCCTCTTAGTGAGACATGCATGTTTTTCATGCATGCCTCTCAAGGACTAGTGACTTTTTGTGGAAAACTTGATGGGTAACAATAGCATATACATACCAGTCTACTCAGAGAAGAAATTTTAACACTAAATGTGTTTTGTTTGTGTTTTGGTTTTTTTTTTGTCAGTCGTGGGGCTTGAACTCTGGACCAGGGCACTGTCCCTGAGAATTTCAGCTTCAGGCTAGTTCTCTACCACTTGAGCCACAGCTCCACTACCGGTTTTTTGGTGGTTAATTGCAGATGAGAGTCTCACAGACTTTGCTGCCTAGGCTAGCTTGGAACCACAATCCTCAGATCTCAGCCTACTAAGTAGCTAGGATTACAGGTATGAGCCATAGGCACCCACCTATTTTTTTTTTTTTCTAGTCCTGGGACTTGAACTTAGGGCCTGAGCACTGTCTCTGGCTTCTTTTTGCTCAAGGCCAGCACTCCACCTCTTGAGCCACAGCGCCACTTCTGGCTTTTTCTGTATATGTAGTGCTGAGGAATCGAACCTAGGGCTTCATGCATGCTAGGCAAGCACTCTACCATTAGGCCACATTCCCAACCCCTAATTTTATATTTTTAAGAAACAATTTTATTTAACAGTGCAGTTAAAAGAAGCTAGATGGTTTTTCTCTGCTTCCTGTATCAGGTTTGCTATTGTCTTCTCCATTATGTGCTATATTGTAAAGAGTGGTTTACTTCTTAACTTTGAAAGAAGATGAAATGAGTATGTTTATAGCCCCCCTTGACCCCAGTTCTCTCCAAATGCAAGTGAGATTATACTTTTATTTCATTTTTCTCTTTTTCTTTGCTTTTATTAGCACATATTAGGTATATAAAGTACCCTCTCTTTAAGAAGAACACATATGGCACGTGCAGATAACATGGAAAATATTCCTACCTTGATGACTAACAACAGCTAACTTATTCCATTCCACACAGTGGTTGGGAGCTGCTAGACTGACTCTTGGTGAGGTCAGTTGGAAATGTGGGAAGTCTTGTATGACTGGAATTTATAACTACTTACTTATTAGTTCATAACTTCCAAATTATTTTGGAATAATCCCTTTTGGCAGAAGATGAGCTGAAAAGGTACTAGCTAAATGAAAAATTAAGTATCAGATATCTATTTATCCATGAAGGTGATGATGGATGTGTACTTCGAAAATCTGCCGGAGCAGAGTCTACGTATCTTGCAAAAGCTTGTGACTATTTTAAGAACATGTTGCCCAAAGTCAATGATTTATTTACCAAAATACATGTGGCTGCAGAAGATGTCCTTACGTTGTATTCTGGGATGTGTAACTTTTCATTTAGATCAAATGAATTTTCTAGGTCTGTTTCACCTATTTTCAGTATTAAATTTTCAATGTGAATATATATGAAAAGTGAAGTAATAGCTCTTACAGGAGTTGGCTGCAATTAACAGAAGAGGAATTTCCACAGTTTTGTGTGAGTTTTACATTAATATTACCAAATGCTTCACGTCAAAATTCAGTTGGTTGTTACAGGAAAAGCTTATTTCCACTGGACATGGTGGTGCATATCTGTAGTCCCAGCTACGCAGGAGGCAGAGACAAGAGGATCATGACCTGGAGAGTAGAGCAGACAAAGTTAATAAGATCCCTTCCTCCTCATTTTAAAAACAAAATATAAACCAAGGAGTTGGAGGAATAGCTCAAGTCATATAGAACATGCATAGCATGTGTGAGGCCCTGGGTTCAAGCCCCAGCACCACACACACAAAAGTTCATTTTCATCTAATTTATGGAATCAGGTATAACCTTCAGAAAAATCATTCCACTGAAGCTTAAATCCTTAATATGGTTGTGACTTTCTCCTGTGAATTTGATTGAAAAGTTTGGAAGTAGAAGTTTTTTTTATATTTAAAATTTTTATTTTATTTTTATTTTCTACTTTATTGAGACAAGATCACACTATAGAGATCAGGCTAGCTTAAAACTTGAAATCCTATACTGCCTCAGTTTCTGGACTTGTAGACATATGACATCACACTTGGAAAAATGTATTTTTTAATAATGTTGGTGTAGAATTTACATAGCAGAAATTTCACTTGCTTTTGGCATGCAATTTGGTAATTTTTAGTAAGTGTATTCAGTTGTGCGACCACCATTAGAAACCAGTATTAGGGTAATTCTATCCCTCTAAACCATAGATGGTTACCTTTACAACCAATTCCTGCTTGCCCATGCAGTCTCAAGGAAAGCAACAGAAGTGATTTGCTTTTTAGTGCAAATAAGGATTGTAATGAATATAATGTCAGAATGTAAACAAAGAAATCCATGGAGTAGAAAACTGTACAAAATGGCTCCTTTCTTACAAACTGTATTAGAAATACTTGCCCACATTTGCAAATATTTTTTCTCTATCTACTCAATAGTTGGATTACTATTGAGTATGAAAAAAAATCTCTCTGCATGCAATACCTACTTCCTCTTCATGATCCCTTGTCAGTCAGAGTTTGGTAATGGTTGAGTCCCAAAGTACGTAATGGTTGAGTCCCAAAGTACCTAACAATCAGACATTTCTCTCGCGCGATGGCCAATACTACATCTAGAGGAACAGGAGATTCTGCACGATTGAAGTTAACTCATCATGGTTTTCCTGATCATATCCTGTTGTCAGTTACCACTGGGGCAACAGCAGCTTGGGCTCTTCTTTCTCATCCCCCATATCCATCCAGTTTGTTACCACCTCCCATCCATTCTGTTTCTGAAATCTCTTTCCATTTGTTCCTTTCCTTGCCCAAATCATTACTACACTAGTTCAGGCCTTCTTTGTTTTATTCTGAACGTATTGGCTCTAAGTTATAAAAAGCTTTTCTGAAAATCTCATGTCTAAGCCTTTGTAGTTGGTGTTTCTCTGCTCTATTAGTGTTCATCTTCCTTATTCAGCTACTTGAAGACCGAGATTTAAATCATGATCACAGGGGAAACTTCATGGATTCATCAACTGCTGTCCTTCAGTAAAATTATTCTATATGCTTTCTAGCATATTATGCCTACCTATCGTATGGCTCTCTGGGGTTCCTTGCTGATTATTTGACTCTTACCCTGGATTGAGTAGTCTTTTTGGAAAGGGACTGTGTATAATTTATCTTTCTCCTCCTTGCACCTTGCAGTTTATCTGAGCTATCAATAAAGGCTTGAGGGGATAAATGTTTATTCTGATATTGCACTCTTTAGACAGATCTTTGTTTGCACATGATAGCCTTCCACATATTTATTTCATCTTACTAAATTTTGGCTGCAATCTTTGTATATATGCATGGTTGAAAATAACCCATGATGATGTTATTTAATTATAAAAAATACTTATGACAGCAGGCAGTATGATTATTGCCTAACTAGTTTTTTTTGGCAGCAGATTCTCACCTTATCCTGCTGATAAGAGATGGGAACTTAATAGCAAGGTAATTTGAAAAGTGGACTTTTGTATTGAACTTTGATTTAAGGCTCAGAAGATTTGCTTCAACACTAATGAGTAAACAAGCCTTGTGGAAGGCCCTTTGTTTATCTTTCTCTCAACAATGGGTTACTATATCATACCAAGAAAATTCCTTGAGCCAGGTTCATTGGGGATCTGTAGCCTGTGCTGACTGAAGGTCGATTTTCATTCACATGTCTCTTTGCCTTGTAGCCAGGTTTTAAGGTCTCTTTCCAGCCTAGCATGCTCTACAGTGCTTTGAGCTGGTTACTTAAATCTCTCCAGAAATTAGTTTCCTCAACTTTTTAGTTAGGAGTTTGGACTGACATAGATAGATATTACAAATTAACATATCCTCTGATTCTATTACTTTGGGTCCATTCTCAGTCTTATCTCCCTGAGTTCTTTTGCCTCCCCAGAGGTTGGCACTTCTGCCGGTCCCAGGAACATTCACTTAGCTTCATTGTGTTCTTCAGCACTTGGCTTTGACCTAGAGCTTGTCTTGGACATGAGCTGAAAAACAGATTGCTTGTGTCTTTTGGATTGATGCCCACTGTGGCTACTTGACCACACATACGCATATCTGTTCTGCAAAGGATTTGTGCTTCCTTTTAGGAAGCTCATTCCTGACCATGATTGCAAAAACAAGCATGGAAAAAGTTCAACAGATTTGAAGCTGGAACTGTGACCTAGAGGGTAGTGAAGGGTGAAGAGGGATAGATCACCCACTGTAAACATCAAACAAAATCAAGTGTTAGAATGAGGAAGTTATGTGACAGGACCCTACTGGGAATGGATTATCTTTTTAGACTTCCTTTAACTGAGGATACAACTAGATAAATTACCATGCATTTCTCACAGAATTTATTGACCAACCATTTGAAAGGCATGGTGAAAATCATTGTTTTACAAAGACTGGCCACCTGTATTACTGAGGCTATTCCAGACTTGATTTGCCTACTTTCTAACTTTATCATTACATGTAAAAAAGGACATGATGTACATGAGAAGCCTTGTCATAAAGACAGTGTTCTCATGAGGAGGGAAGGCAGGGTCTGGGCTGTTGGAAGAAAGAGATTTAAAGAGCTCTTAAAAGGAAGGAAGGAGAAGAAAGGTTGGCCTGTAAAGAAATGTACAAAAAACAGTAAGCTTGGAAGGCCAGGAGGCGAATGGTGCAGGTCTGGGCAGCATGTCTGAGCTGGCCACGCTATTCAGAATTCCTTCAGTAGCTGTCCGGGGAGAAACAAGCCAGAGGTTCTGTTCAGGAGAGCAGCTGTGGGAACATTGGCCAGCCCCGGGTGCTCTGGCGGCTGGGTGCCATAGGGTTAAGGCCATCACCTGCAACTGAAGTGCAACCCAGATGGGAAGTAGGAAGTGAGGCGTCTGAGCTTCCTGTATAAATAAACGCAGGAGTGCTTAACAGTGCTGCTGCTGCTACTGCTGCTGCTGCGGCTGCTGTGTTGTTGCAGGCGAGCTGCGCCTTACACTCGGTTCCTTGGCTCTGCGAGGTTCCTGGGGAGGCGGTTGCTGCCCATCAAGACCAGGAGGCGGGGTAGGGACTCCTCCCACCAATAGGTCTGGGCGTGGAGTCCTGTGGGCAATCCTGCAAAGTGGAAAGCTGTCAGGCGCAGAGCACCGAGGGAAAGGGGACCGAATGAAAGAGCTCCTCCTCCCGGGTGTGTGAGCAGCCCCGGCTCCCTGTGCGCCCCAGACAGGCTGCGGAGAAGCAGCAGCCCCACGATCACAGTTCTTTGCCAGGTAGGTTGAGTGAGCTTTTTGGGCTTTTTTTTTTTTTTTTAAACAGGCTGCAGACTATGCAAGCCAGGAATTGTGTTAGCCTCAGAGCCTAGGAACGAATGTCAGACCTGAGGCTGGCTGTGACAAAAACCAAGGGCTTAGGCTTTATTTTCTGCTCAGTCTTGAAGGCATACAGCATTTGCATGCGTGCAGAATGCCTTGAACACCTGTTAACTAAAAAAAAAAAAGATGCCTTTGTAAAAAGGAAATTAGTTTCATTTCTAATAAAACAGCCTTTACAGGATGGATAGTAATATTGAAGATGAAACCAAAATCTGTTTGTTTGTTTTTTTACATCTTTGGCGGGGAAACCCAAGCTTGCCATAATCTCAGATGCCTACTGTAGCCCTGTTCTTTAGAAATGCATAGCAAATATGTTGACAGATATAGTTATGAATGAGATGCTTCGTTCACTGTGGAATCTTGCTCTTAGGTTATGGAGATTGTTTTATCTCATCTGATAGAGTGAAAAACTGACCCCGTCCTCAGGTTTAAGTCAAAATGAAGCTGCGTCTTGTTTCAGAAGGATCATAGTCATCTTTTGCTTGCTCCTTTCAGAATGCACCTCTCATTTTTCATATTTGTTTCAGAGACTCTGCTCTAAATATATGTCGTATGCAGGTACTTCCTACATTTGGATTTCACAGAATGAATTCTGAGTTCTCTCTCTTCATATTTCTTCTGGTAGGCTGTCACTTTCTTCTTGCTTTTCAGCCCAGGTATCTATCTTATCAAAACATGAACTGGAGACTCAAACCGAACTGTTCCTGTTCTTCTGATTTCATACTTCTGGCAGTTTATTTGAACACCAAAGAGGTTCCCATGAAAAGATAATGTCTTTGAACATTTCTGAAGCAGCAGATTAAGGGGGGTGTCTCTGCCCAGAAGCAAAATAAATGAACTTTGGGATGACTCAGTTACTAGGGTGTGGGTAAGAGGAACTCAGCCAGTCTTAAGCAAGTTGCTGGCTAATTAAAGTTTCTGTTGCAGCTTTCCCTGAAGAAAACCTCTTGGGCTCCAGTTCCTTGAACATGTTAGTTATTCCTCTGTCTCCACTCAAGCTGCCTTTCTTTCTTTACCTTAGTTCCTTCCTGGGTAGCAGTCACTGAGTCTTTTTGAAGCTCTCTTGAAGGAGGCAAAAGAGAGAAAAAGAAAGAAATCTATAGCAGGCCCATGAAGCCACTTGGAGAGAGTTGAATATTATGAAATCAGCAGCTATGATTTCACCCTGCTCCTGCCCTGGCCTTGGGCACCTGTAGCAGTTATTTTACTCTTTGTGGCAGACATCAACTTAGAAAAACGGGAAAGAAAAAAGTTTGGTTTCAAAAGCAGCCTCCAACTTACCTGATGGGTAAAACAGTACAAGGTTAAACACAGGAGGGGACAAATGTGAAAAAGATGTAAAGTAGCAGAATTGGGTTGCTTGGCTTTTTATTTAAAACAAACAGAAAAAAAAGAGAATGGAACCAAAAATCCCCAAAGCAATCACCATAGATAACTCACTTCTCTACTACTGTGTTGGAAGGAAGGTCCGACTGTGGTCAAACGCTGTCCATTTACCCAGGCTTTTGCAAATATTTACAATCATCCATGCCAAATCTCTCTATGCTGGGCACCGAAGGACATTCTCAACCCTCAAAGGCCCCATTCTCATGAATGGTTTCAGTTCACTGGTCATTTAAAGACATCCAGGTTTCCAAACTAGGTCAGTATTAAGACTTGTCTTTTAAAAAAATAATCGGTTTTTAAATCTCAGATAATATACCAGGATTTTGCAATCAAACTCTACAGCACAGAGAATAAAATGTTCTCTCTCTCTGTCTGTCTCTTTCTCTCTTCCTTCTCTCTCTCTAGGAAGAAAAAAAAGTTTTCATCTAATCATTAAGAACATTTGGCTTCCTGGAGAACATTTCTGTCTTGAACAATGTGGGTCCTTCTAATCAGAGAAAGTGTACTTAAAATTTGCTTTTGCAAAGTTGTTACAGTATTTTAATACTTGGAAACGTTTGTCCAACAGAATCATTTCTCTGAGGTACTGGCTGCCAGTCCTGGTTTCTGTGTTTCCCCTGGCCTTGTCATAGTGCTACATCCCTGTTGAGTGAGTTTTGTGGTGTTTGATATCTCCAGTTTGGGGTAGAGGTCAGGAATTGTGCTGAATCCAGTTGTTGGTAGCTGGGCAAAGTCCAAACTGTTTGGGGGACTGAACCTACTTTGTACAAATCTGATGCCTTGGGATATGACAAAGGGTTCAGCTGCCCTGTAGCTTATGCGATCATGCCTCAGTACAGAGATACTTGTTCCAGGGACTCCTGTGTTTAACTTACAGAAGCTCCTTAGTGACACTAGATGATCATTATTTTAAGAGTGTACCTTCTCTTCTCTATGTGCATTCGGAAAACTTATCTACTCTGCTGGTGAGTGGAGTTCTATCTCAAGGCACTATGCTGGACATTAGTGATAGAAACATGTATCTAGGAAGTGGCTGGTCATAAAGGAATTCTCATCATCTTGAAATTGACTTTGGATGGGGTTGTAAATTCAAATTCACATTGTTTTGTGAGAATGTGAAAATAACTTCGATACGTTTCATTGCAACCCTGTGTTTTTGTTTGATTTTGGAATGGTTGTAACAGCATATAAGTCAAATTTTTATTTTGCAGCGTGAAGGATCAAATCCAGGATCAGGTATGCTAGGCAGATGTTCTTACCACTGAGCTACTTCCCTAGCTCTGTTAAATTATTTTAAGTATTTTAATTTTGTTTTATTTGATTGTTTTTGGCATTTGCTGTTTACTTGATTTTTTTTTTTTTTTTGGGTCGGTCATGGGGCTTGAACTCTGGCCTGGGCACTATCCCTGAGCTCCTCAGCTCAAGGCTAGCACTCTACCACTTGAGCCACAGTGCCACTTCCAATTTTCTGGTGGATAATTGGAGAGAAAAGTCTCATGGACTTTCCTGCCCAGGCTGGTTTTGAACGGGGATACTCAGATCTCAGCCTCCCCAGTAGCTAGGATTGCAGGAGAGAGCCGCTGGCACCTGGCTTTGATTATTCCTAAACCCATCCTTTCATGATTTTTTTTTTTTTTTTTGCCAGTCCTGGGGCTTGCACTCAGGGGCTAAGCACAGTCCCTGGCTTCTTTTTGCTCATGGCTAGCACTCTGCCACTTGAGCCACAGCACTACTTGTGGCTTTTTCTGTTTATGTGGTGCTGAGGAATAGAACCCAGGGCTTCATGTATGCGAGGTAAGTACTCTATCACTAGGCCATATTCCCAGCCCCATCACGATGGTTCTTAAACAATGAAGAGCAGATACCTTGTAATACATAGGAGAGGGGGCAGTGCTTGTGCTTCTGCAACACAGAATGAAGAACTTCTCATGGTCTAACCCCTTCTTGAACTGGAAACACAGCTTAAATAAAATACATGTCCCATATTCATAGCTAGAGATAGTTCTAATTTCATAGCTTTTCGTATTGGTCAAGGACATATTTTGAAAGCTATTCCTTTGAAGTCGTAGGTTTGAATCTAATCCCTTAGCCAACTTGCTCTTTGGTTTTCTTGGGAAGATGGACTAAGATAACTTATCCTTCTATTTGATGGACTTGTGGCTGAAAGCATATATCCACAGGTATATCCTCTTGAATAGGATTATATAAAATCCTCTGTTGACACCCTACCTCCTCAGCCCATTTCCGCTTTATAAGTAGGATTGGGTTTCATCCCTTTGAAGTTTCTATCAGCTAACATGTGTAGTAGCTGGTTCTTTGTGGGTTGATTTTGTTTCCTGCATATGGATTCCTGTTATAAGAAGCTCATTTGGCGAAGACATATAAAAATACCCATCCTGAATCTCACCCACTGTGGGAGGGTGGACAATCCCCTTCCAAACTAGTTTAAAAAATGTATCTAGTTAAACTTGCCATGTGAAGTTTTCAGCTTTTATAGGAGGGATAATTTTTACATATGCTTTTCTTCACTTGGAGAAAAAAATTGATTTTTATACTTCAGGTGACTATAGTTTTCCTAGTAATATTGCAACTGGAGAAGTCAGCCTGAGACTTGCTCAGTGGGGCTTTCTGCAATTTCGATTCTCCTAGATCTGTTAATTACATCATTGTCGAACCTGCCTGTAAGTGGGGTTCCTTCTTGCTTCTGGCCTTTGTTGTATTTCCAGGCAGGGAGTTTGAGGATTATTCAGCTGAGCTGTAGAAATAACTGTGGGAGAAGCACTGATTCAAAAGGAGTGGGCTGGGCACAGTGGTTGAGTGCAAAAATCACAATGCCAAGAATACGCTGTTACTCTCATATCCCTCCCACTTTCCTTGATAACTTTGTGGTGTAAGAAAGCTGCAGTGGATTTCTACCTCTGGGGCCCTATCCTGTAGTATAATGAGAACATGAAGCAAAGACAAGAAAAAAGAATTAGGCTTTTTTTTTTTTTAAAAGAAAATTGTCATTTTGCAAATGTTAGAACTTGGTGCCTCAGATGCCAGTCCTCTAGGGTGTATCTTATAGTTAGCTTTACGTGGTAAAGGATATTTTGTGGGCCAGGTTTGCATATCTCCTCTACTATGTATTTTATCAGGAAAGATAAAAATGATTAGATTTTAGCTGGGCACTGGTAGCTTTCGCCTGTAATCCTAGCTGCTCTAGAGGCTAAGATCTGAGGATAAAGTCTTCCCTGGCTGGTTAAGATCCTCAGATCTGGGAAGATGAATTTTGGAAGAATCTCTTATCTCCAATGAATTAGCAAAAGCCAGAAGTGAAGGTGTGGCTCAAGAGAGATTGAGCAAAAAAGCTAAGTGAGAATTCGAGGCCCAGAGTTCAAGCCTCAGCAATGGTGTGATAAACAAAGTTATATCTCATTAAAATATTTTAATGTATTTCAGCCTAATTTTTAATAGTTTTTTTCTCATTTTAGTCCATAATCTAATTTTAAAAAGCAAAGAAATTCTTTAGAAAATTAAAATTCTTTAGTTCTAGTTCATATTTAGGCTATTACTGTTTTCTAAAGGATTTTTTTTTTCCAGTCCTGGGGCTTGAACTCAAGGCCCGGGCCCTGTCTCCAAGCTTCTTTTGCACAAGGCTAGCACTCTACCACTTGAACCACAGTGCCATTTCCAGCCTTTTCTGTTTATGTGGTACTAAGGAATCAAACCCAGGACTTCATGCATGCTGGGCAAGTACTCTACCACTAAGCCATATTCCCAGCCCTCTAGAGGACTTTTTAAAATCTGTCTTTTCTATACACAGTGGTTAATAGGGATACCAGCCATGCTTTCTATAACCAAGTTTTGGTCATGGTGGGTTGTGTATGTGGTGAAGGTTTGCAGACATTCTTATTGCCTAGCGATGTCATCATCTAATAGTACAAAGCATTCCTCATGTGTTTGGAGTGGTCCTTATGTAAATAACTGACTGTAATGACAGTTGCATAAATGTACAACATATACAAGATGGGTGCTAGTAGCTCATACCTGTCATCCCAGCTACTCATACAGGTTGGGCGCTGGTGGCTCACACCTGTAATCCAAGCAACTCAGATGGCTGACCTGGAGGATGACCATGTGAAGATAGCCCAGGCAGAGACCAAGACTCCATATCCAATTAATAAGCAAAAATGCCAATGGGAAACATGGTTCATGTGGCAGATTGCCAGCCACGAGCAAGGAAGCTGAGCAAGAGCATGAGGCCTTGTCTTCAAGGCTGGGTCCTAGTATACACACACAAAATATAGCACATACAATTATAGTCAGTACTTAATACTTGGTGTGAGTAATATATGGCTATGTGGCTGATTTATGTATTTATTTTATACTTTTTCTTGTTATATGGTGCTGTACTCTTTCTACTTACTTTTTTTTTTTTTTTTTTTTTTGCCAGTCCTGGGCCTTGGACTCAGGGCCTGAGCACTGTCCCTGGTTTCTTTTTGCTCAAGGCTAGCACTCTGCCACCTGAGCCACAGCGCCACTTCTGGCCATTTTCTATATATGTGGTGCTGGGGAATCTAACCCAGGGCCTCATGTATATGAGGCAAGCACTCTTGCCACTAGGCCATATTCCCAGCCCCTCTACTTACTTTTAACTTGCTATAAAGTATGAGATGATGTTCCTTGGGCAGCTACCTCATACACCTGTGTTCATTGTCCCTATAGGAGTATATGAAGAGGCTATGTCAAATGACTGACCCATGTATACTATCTAAGTTTATGTGCCACATTTTATGGAGTTTACACAATGACACAGCCATCCATTATTAAGGGATATGTGATTCTATTTGCCATCCTTTCATTTTTAGAAGCAAATGTCCTACAAATTTTGAAGCTTTAATTTTTATTATTTGTTTATTTATTGTGTTGGTCCTAGGGCTTGAACTCAGGGCCTGTGTACTGTCCCTGAGCTCTTTAGCTCAAGGCTAGTACTCTACCACTTTGAGCCACAGTGACATTTCTGGCTTTTTAGTGGTTGATTGGATATAAGAGTCTCATGGGCTCTCCTACCCTCACTGGCTTTGAACTGCAATCCTCAGGTCTCAGCCACCTGAGTAGCTAGGATTACAGATCTGAGCTACCAGTATCAAGTCCATTTTTATTTATTTTGTATGTGCTAGTCATGGGACTTGAACTCAGGGCTTAGGCATTGTCATTGAGCTTTTCTGATCAAAGCTAGTGCTTTACCACTTGAGCTACAGCTCCACTTCCAGCTTTTTGGTGGTTAATTGGAGATAAAAGTCTCATGGAGTTCTCTAAGTGGCTTTGAACCATGATCCTCAGATCTCAGCCTCTGGAATAGCTAAGATTATAAGCGTGAACTGCCTGTGCCTAGCTTGAAGCTGTGATCTTACACTATCCTGGAAATTGTTGATCGTTGTGATGAACATATTAAAACTAAGGAATTGTGTGCTGAGGTGCTTCTTTTGTGTGTGTGTGCGCGCCAGTTCCGGAGTTTGAACTTAAGAGTCTGGGCATGGTCTCTGGGCTTTTTTTTTGCCCAAGACTAGCATTCTACCACTTGAGCCACAGTTCCACTTCTGGCTTTTGGGTGGTTCTGTGGACTTTTTCTGCCTGGATTGGCTCTGAGCCACCATTCTCAGATCTCAGATCTCTACAGAGTAGGTAGAATCACAGGCACCAGCCACCAGTGCCCAGCTGGAGGTATTTTTTCATCTCTTGATTTCCTCAGTGAAGAGGATGGAAGGTCCCTGTCTTGCCCTGCGAAGCACAGTGACAAGCTGTGTTTGATGGCTCTGCCTCCTACCAGACCCTGAGTTGGTGACTATTTACTTCCATCTCACATTTAAAATAAAAAATCTATGTTTTTATTGAAATAATGATGACATATACTATGACTGATAGCATGCCCGTGTCCCCTGGCCTTGTGCATTATTCATGTAAAAAGTAATTACATAGATAAAAACTATACTGTAGTAACTGCTGACTGCTGGCGAGGCGGCCCACATTTCATCTGTTCTTGCTGTCCTAGGGCACACAGTAGAGCTGCTTTTCTGTTTCTGATAGACAGTAGTTCATCTTGTCCCTGAATGACGAGAACACCAGGCGGAGATGCCGGCAGGGAGTAGAGCACATGCTGACTAGGACAGAGAACTAATGGGCATTCCTTGCCCTGTTGAACAGCATACTTATTGCCCTCTTCGCTGGTCTTGCTACTGTGACCAGACAGCAAGTTTGTCTTCCATTATAGACTGTATTCAGGGTGAAGCTTGAAAACAGGGCTGATGGCTGATAGAGATCAGCACTTTCCTGACCTCAGCCAGCATTGTTTGGATTACCAGTAGCTTCTCATATAAACATCTATAGCCAAAAAGACCAGTCTACCAGGCAGGGATGCAAAGGTTAACGTCACACACTGGGCCTTCTATAGCCCCTCATTACACTTTAGTGGATCCAGCCTAAGGTGGCCAGAAAAACATTTGCCTCTGTACTGATCATGTCCTTCTTCCGTAAGCAATTAAGTATGGCAGTTATTGATATGTTTTCATTGTATTGATACTGGAAGTAATCTAGAAATTATTTAAGGTATGCAGGAGGATTTTATGTAGGTTATGTGTGGTATTATGCAATTTTATATAAGGGATTTGAGCACCCTTGGACCTTAGTATATATGCCAGCTCCTGGAAGCAATGGCTTATGGGTACCAAGGGATTATCATATTAAGTTTTCAAATTGGACTCTGGTTGCCTGGTGCATTGTTCTTAGCTGGTGTTGGCCTCTTCCTCCCTCCCTCCCTTCCCTTTTTTCCTCCCTCCTTTCCTTTCCTTTTTCTCTCTCCTTCTATTCATTTTTATTGGAGATATTGATGATTGAACTCAGGGCCTCATGCTTGCTAGATAAATATTTTATCAGTTGAGCCCATGCACCCGGCCCTTTTTGAGTTAGTGTATTTTTGATAGGATCTTGTGCTCTTGCCTGGGCCAGACTTGAACACAATTCTCCCACTTAACGTCTCCACAGTAGCTGATATTAAGGGTATGCTCCACTATACCTGGCCTGGAAGCACCAGATATGGGAGCATTGACTTGCAGGGAATTACTGAACAGTGGTTCAGCCTCAACTGCCCAGCACTTACCCTTCCTGAGCTCCTTCTCTCTGCTAGCTCCCTCCTGCAGTCAGGCATTCACAAATCTGTTATTCCAGCTCCATCACAGGATGCTACTTTACAGGGTGCTTTGCAAGGGTGTAGAAACATTTTGAGAGTATTAATGTGTCTCTTCAGTTTTTATCATTTTTTTCTTAGGTAAAGTCTTGCACAGCATAACCCCAAATCAAGACCTTGGCATAGATCAGCTGGGTTTTTACTTACATTGTTATATCAGAAATGTTCAGTTAACTCTATTTACTAGCTTTCTATGTCTCTTGTTCTCTTTAGTGAGTCTTCTACTAGTTTATCTGAATTTTTAAAGCATTTGCAACCTACTATAAAATGTCTGAATAGCTAGATAAATATCCAAATACAACACTATCTTTTCCAATTACATAATCTTTCGTGTTTGGGCTTTTGGAGAATCCAACAGGCATACATTCCAGTGGTTAAAAAATACTCTGATCATTGTTTCTCTCACTCTCTGCATTTCTGGAACAGATTTCCATTTCTGGCTTCCAGCAGCATATGAAAGTTTCTTATCCATCCTGGGCTTGTCATGGAGTGTCTGAAATATTTCTTTCTTTGGCAATTCTAAAGAAAACACCCAGGGAAAATTACTTTCTTCTTCTTTCCTATCAGATTCTTGGCGCAATCAGGTAGAAGGGTAAGTTTTCCTTGCCTGAATATTTGGTGGAAAATCAGAGTGTTTCCAGTAGCTTTCCTTCCTTCCATGTTATGGCTGGGTCTATCTGTGTAGGCAAGAAAATCAGCCACCAGGCTTAGAGAGACACGACCTAATGGCAGCTGCCAGATTTCTCTTTTTCCTGACGTGCCTCTGTATGCCAAAATTCTTTTTCCACAGGATTCTGGACACCCAATGAGAGGTACAGTTGCAACTGTAATAACTGTAAAAGTAATTAGAATTGTTACCTTTTAAAACTGAGTGGTAGGGTGGATAATTCAAGTCCTCTTTTTTTCAATCTTAGATTTAAAAAGAAAAAAATGTGAGGTATGAGGCAAAACGAGTCAAGCAGGTGTGCAAACCAGTGAGATTGGAGTCTCTCTGGGGAGGATGATTTGTCTTGAAACCTGGAGGGGAAGGCGTGGCCTGTGAGAAGCCGAGGGTGTGACCTCAGTCCCTTGGAGACCCTCTGAGCTTCATGCCCTTTCCTAGCTTGGGTGGAAGGGTGAAGCTCTGCTATTGGTGGCTTCAGGTGGAGAGACTGCTGAATATTTGAACATTCAAGAGGAAATTCTAGGAAACTTTGGAGCAATTCCCAGCATATCAAGCATGGGGAAACTCATTACAGGACTTCATGATTCTTCTGTTTACTGAAAGCTTGAGTTTTGATGAACCATGGTAAAAGGATTTCTGTTAGATTCTCTCTCTCTCTCTCTCTCCTTTCTCTCTCTCTCCCTCTCCCCCTCCCTCCCTCCTTCCTTTCCTCTTCCTCTTCCTCCCCCTTCTTTTTTGGTAGTATTGGGGTTCAAGCTCAGTGCTTTGTACTTGTTGAGTGGGTACCCTAGTACTTGAGCTATTGTCGTATTGGCTTGAATTATTTTTTACATAAAGCCTTGCTTGGGCCAGTCTTGGCCATAATACTTCTATCTCTTCTCCTTTCCTTGTTTTATTACACATCTGCTGTATGTCATTTTTTAAAAACATTCATTGTTTACTTTGTGGGAGGCTGTGAGGAGTGGAGGGGTCTATTAACTTTGAACTCTCCCACCCCCTCTCCCATCTACTATAGTATCAGTTTGATAAAGCTGCTTATTTTTAATTGCATTGCTTGAAAATGTCTAAAAGGCCTCATTTGAGAAAATTGATGCTCCCATCACAGAGCAATGGAGGCGCTTCTTGAGGAGTCTTTGTATGGTTCATTGAAATACATGACTTCTTTCCTGTCTCCCTCAGTCATAAGTACTACCTGTGGGGAAGCTTGCAATTCTTTTCATTTTTGTAAACAAAATAGGTCTGAAGAGAAGTCTTACATCTCAAAATCCTAAGCCTGTGGTGTGCATGTTGAACCTGCTGTTGCCTCTAATATGCTCTTGGATTATAGCTTTCCAATAGTGAGTGGAATAAGAACACGATATCTTGTACCTCATTGAACTTTTGCCAAGCAATACCATGTCTTCCATATTGGAAGCTAATCATTAGTTAGTTTCCTTTTTAATTTATTTTGAACTAAGTCTTCTCCAATTACTCAGAGAGAATGTGAAAAACCTGAAACACTAATATCTACTAGAATTAGTAACTGTTGGCTTAACAGTGGATGTCAGCAAGTTGACAAGAAAAGATTCCATCAGTTATTTTTTTCATTCTATGGAATCTAGTTTATTTTCTCCCTGCTTGTTTTCAGTACTTTTTGTACCTCTGGAGAACATTATCCTGATGATTTTGATCACTGAGGGATCATATATATAGGTTGGTGGTCCAACCTACGAACCTGAACATTTCATGTTACCTAGTGTTGTCCTAGCTGTCATATGTTGTCACTTAGTATATTACTCTCATTTGTGTGATGCTAGTATGACCTTCCCTTAAGTCCTGTCAGTCACATATGAGTGTAGTATGTGCAAGTATGTGCAGTACCTAATGATGGACAGTGAGGATCAGTGACTATGGGAATGGTTTATGTGTTTGCTTTTCAATGTTAGTTTAGAGTGCACTACTGTTAAACCATTCACTATACAACATGATTCTGTTATTTTGTGATTACAAATACACGATTATATGTTGTATATACACACATATACTATACATTAAACAGCACGTATAGCTTTATATGCCATATATAAATGGAATATAGAGCCAGGCACCAGTGGCTCATGCCTGTAGCTACTCAGGAGGCTGAGATCTGAGGATTGCAGTTCAGAGCTATCCCAGGCATGAAAGTCTGTGAGACTCTCATCTCCAATAAGCCTCTCAGAAAACCAGAAGTAGTGCTGTGGCTCAAGTGGTAGAAAGCTAGCCTTGAGCTGAAGAGCTCAGGGACAGTGCCCAAGCCCAGAGTTCAAGACCCACAACTGATCCAAAAAGAAAAAAATTGAATAAGGTATGGACTGTATACACTATTTATACTATTATATATATAAGGTTGTGGTAGGGTCTTCCATCCAGGCTTGTGGAAGTACACTGTACGATGCTCACACAACAAAATCACAGTGACAAAATTCTTAGGATGTATATATATTAATTGTTACCTTGAGACTATGGTACCGTTACCTTCTTTTTCAAAAAATGGGATTATAGGGGAGTGATATTTATAATCCATCCTTCCTTCCTTCCTTTCTTTTTCTTTTTTTTTTTTTACTTTAAAGGTAATTTATTCAAACAACATTTATTAAATGCCAATAAAGTCCACTTCTTGCCCTTAAGGAGCTCACATTTTAGCAAAGACTTTTTTTTAAATAAATGAAACAATACAGTATAGTAAGTAATGCAATAGAGGTAGGTTATAATTACAGTGGTGATACAAGAGGAAGTTAGATGACTCTCCTCGAATGGAGCAGGGGAGATTTCACAGTAGAGATCCCCATCTTCCAGGTGGAGATGAATGACTAGTGCATGTTGTAACAAGAATACAGCATTCACCCATGTTTGGGGGCCCAGGCACACTAGGCATTTGAAGCACTGTAGGTCTATTTCACTGGGATATTGGGTAGGGGAGACAGGGGAGGACCTTGTACACCAGTCAAAGGTATTTGACTCTTCTCCAGAAAACACATGAAGTCAATGAAGGGTGTTAAGCAGAGAGCAAATTGTGAAAAGTGCTTCTTGAAAGGCTAATCTGGCCACATGTAGATCCACAAAGAGAGAGAATAGGCTACATACAAGGAGATGGGTCTTTGCAGTAGTCCTTCACTTAATAGCAATAAAAATAGACTGCTGTATAAGTAAAATGGAAATAGGCCCAGTAGAAACTTGACCCTAATAGGTGGTGGAAGGTAGAGGATAAGTGAACTAAGACAACTTAGGAAATGTCAGTTCTGAAATTAGCTAAAGTAAGGAACACAAGGATAATGTAATTTTTGCAGAAAATAAAGACACAAGAGATTGAGGATCAATGTAAGTGCAATAGGCAGATAGGTAGAGAAGATTCTTTTTCTTTTTTTTTTTGGTCAGTCATGGGGCTTGAACTCTGGGCCTGGGAGCTGTCCCTGAGCCCTTCAGCTCAAGGCTAGTACTCTACAACTTGAGCTACGGCACCACTTCTGGTTTTCTGGTGGTTTATTAGAGATAAGAATCTCATGAAAAAAAAAAAAAAGAATCTCATGGACTTACATACCCAGGCTGGCTTTGAACCGCCGTCCTCAGATCTCAGCCTCCTGCGTAGCTAGGATTACAGGTGTGATCCCTGGGCACTGGCCTTTAAAATTATTTCTATGCCAAAATTGAATAGACTGGCCACATTTTTTTTGAAACTAGGAGTCATGATTTTTAAATTTTTTTTATTTTTTAATAATTCATATTTATATATTTAAAATCAAACACAATTAAATAGAATATTGTTTAAGTACATAAATACTTCAACTTTAGAAGAATAACAGAGGTGGTTCATACCCAAAACTTACACACAGCCTTTTTTTTTTTTTTGCCAGTCCTGGGCCTTGGACTCAGGGCCTGAGTGCTGTCCCTGGCTTCTTTTTGCTCAAGGCTAGCACACTGCCACCTGAGCCACAGCGCCACTTCTGGCCATTTTCTATATATGTGGTGCTGGGGTATCAAACCCAGGGCTTCATGTATATGAGGCAAGCACTCTTGCCACTAGGCCATATTCCCAGCCCACACACAGCCTTTTTGTTTCTTCTGTTGATAAAATGGTGTGCCTGTATGCAATCAATATTGCAATGGAATAAATTCTCTATTCATTCAAGACTTAAAAAAAATTTTAGCGGGCTGGGGATATGGCCTAGTGGCAAGAGTGCTCGCCTCATATACAGGAGGTCCTAGGTTCAATTCCCAGCACCCACATATACAGAAAATGGCCAGAAGTGGCGCTGTGGCTCAAGTGGCAGAATGCTAGCCTTGAGCAAAAACAAGCCAGGGACAGTGCTCAGGCCCTGAGTCCAAAGCCCAGGACTGGCAAAAAAAAAAAAAAAAAAAAAAAAAAAAATTTTTTAGCAAGTGTTTATTCTAAGAATGACAGAGTTAAAGTAGGAAGGAAAGGATAAAGGGACAGACTATTTTCTGCTCCTCATTCAAGAAAACGGATGTTAAAGACTCTTATTTTTCTTTAATCAGAGCATGACATTTCTTGATATGATAGAGAAGAAACATATTCTGGAAGATTATTTTCACCTCTTGGAAAGATAAAGATTTTAAATTAGAAACAAACTCCTTGAAGCATTTGGTTGCATTTAAAATTTTTTCTATATAAAGATCTTTTATGTATAGAGGCAAATTTCATTTCTCTACTTTAATGATAGCTGCAGTCAGGGGCTTCATCTTTTTCTTCTCTTCCCCCACATCACCTCTCCTTATAGTATCCACTTGCCGGGCAGCCCATTGGTAACACATCAGTCCTGGGCTCAGCCAAAAGACAGAGACTTGTGTTGTGCTGTGACATGACCCAGATCTAGGAACATTGGCAGATGACTTAATTTATCAGCATCTTAATGACTCTCTAAAAGAAAGAAAATAGTCTTGATAGTTTCAAAAGTTTAAATGAAGCAATAGGTGCAAAGGCACACAATGCACACAGACACTCTTAAAACTATATAAAATGCACGTAGCATAAAACTTACTATTTCAATCACTTGGCTGTATAATTCAGCTGCATCAAATACATTTGCGGCATTGTGCAGCCATCATCACTGTCCATTTCCAGAACTTTCCATCATCCTAAATGGGGTACTCTGTGGTCACCAAATAGCAACTCTTCAGTCCCCTTCTCCATTTCTCTGGTAGCCTCTGGTCTTTTCATTTCTTTTACAAGTCTAGGTACTGCCTGTAAATGAAATCACATAGTATTTGCTATTTTCAGTCTGGCTTTTTAGTTAGCATAATGACTTCTCAAGATTCATCTATTGGGCTGGGAATATGGCTTAGTGGCAAGAGTGCTTGCCTCATATACATGAAGCCCAGGGTTCGATTCCCCAGCACCACATATATAGAAAACGGCCAGAAATGGCGCTGTGGCTCAAGTGGCAGAGTGCTAGCCTTGAGCAAAAAAGAAGCCAGAGACAGTGCTCAGGCCCTGAGTCCAAGGCCCAGGACTAGCAAAAACAAAACAAAAAAACCAAAACATTCATCTATTATAGATGAGGTCAGGATTTCCTTCCCTTCCCCTTCCCTTCTCTTCCCTTCCCTTCCCTTCTCCTTCCCTTCCTCCCTTCCTTTTTCCCTTCCTCCCTCCCTCCTTTCCTTCCTTTTCTTCTTTTGTGTTGGTATGAGGACTTGAACTCTAGACTGCTTGGCTTTTCCATTCATTGCTGGTGCTTTACCACACACTTAAACCACACCTTTATTTTTGTTTTCTTGGTGATTAATTGGAGATAAGAGCCTCGGCCTTGTCTTACCTGGGCTGGCTTTGAACCATGGCTTCAAATCTCAATATCCTGAGTTACTAGGATTATAGGTGTGTGAGCCCCCGGCACCTGGCTATTTTGTTTCTTTTGAGGGTTGTATAATATTTTATTGTAAGTAAATACTATATTTTGTATATTTATCTGTTGTTGAGTAGTTGGGTTACTTTTACCTGTTGGCTATTGTGACTAAAGCTGGTAGGAACATAGATATCCAGGTATTTTTCTAAGTCTCCAATTTCAGTATTTTGACCTGGAAGTAAAATGGTTAGATATTATGCTAATGGTTTTAAAATTATTATTTTTTTCTTTTGGTGATGCTGGAGCTTCAGCACAGGATCTTGTGTATTGTAGGCAAGTATTCTGCTACACCACGTCCCCCACCCCACAACCCATATGGTATTTCTTTAACCATTTTTTTTCAAGTGATACCCTATTTTAAATACCTGTTTAATTGGTTGTAGTGTTTCAACTCCCAAGTGGCATCTTTATTTATAGTAGTAATCCCCTCTTTTTGCTGCTTATCTTATTAAGGTATGATTGACAAAATCATCTACATGTATGATGTAGCATATGATACTTTGATATACTCTATATACATGTGAAGCAAGTCAATGAAGCTAATTAACATCATCACCTTACATAATCTTTTTTTGTGTGTGTGGTGAGAACATTTGAAGTGGACTGTCACCACTTTTCAAGTGTAATTACCATGCTATAGGGTAGATCTCCCAAACTCTTCATCTCCTCCAAAGGAAACATTGTACCCTTGACCATTTTTCATGCCCTCATTTCCCATGCCCTTCTTCCATCCTGTGTGATCTTCTAAGTGTCACAGCTTATGTGATATGAATCAGGACAGCACAGTGAAGTCAGCTTAAATTCCAGGACTCTAGCAATACCTTGCCAAGATGGCAACCCTTGGTTCTCAGAAATTTATTAGCTGTACCTTGAGACATCATTGAGGGGGATGATTTGCTCAGTTGCTTCTCCAAATGAGTTTGGGAAACAAGACCTGAGGACCTCAGGTCCCCAATGGGTATAATAGCTTCTGCTTTGGATCTTTATGTAGGGGCTGAGGAGACTGAAGAGGGCTGAAGACAGGCTGATGGCTTCAGATACTGGGTTCCAATATCTCACCATGACAGCTGAAAATCCAGCACCAGGAGACATGTCTCCGCCCCCCCTCATCACTTGCAAGCTCTGCCTGTGTGAACAGTCTGTGGACAAGATGACTACACTCCAGGAATGCCGGTGCATCTTCTGTACAGCTGTAAGTCTCCCATGATGCTTTCATGATGAACAAGTCCAGGAGACATTTCTGTAGCTCCGTTTGTTATGATATTATCCTGCTCTGGAAAGGATTGGGATCATTTTCCCAATCACATACAGAACATGAAATCCCATGTTCATTGTGCTTCTTTAGTAACTAGAATGGGTAGCTCAAATACAATGTTTAGATGAGATATAATGTGTATGTGAAATATAATTATTGACTGGATAAGTAGTCTGTTCTCTCTGCAAGAAACAAAATAGAGGTGTATTCAGGTTAGTAGAGTTCTTGCCTAGCATGGGTGGGGGATGGAAGACTAATAGAGAACTGTCATCATGTTTTAGTTAACTGTCATCTCTGAGAACTGTCATCTTTGAGTGATAGAGAAGTCAGGTAAATAGTTTATGTCATATGTTTTCCTCATATACTTGCTCATTTCCTACAAATATCATGATGTACAAGTTTTTTGCTTTGTCATATCTCTTCTTTCTTTTGTTCCTCCTTCCCTCCCTCCCTCCCTCTCTCCCTCCTTCCCTCCCTCCCTCCCTTCCTCCCTTCCTTCCTCCCTCCCTCCCTCCTTGTGTTGGTACTGGGGCTTGAATTCTGGGTCTGGGCACTGTCCCTGAGCTCTTTAGCTCAAGGCTAGCACTCTACCATTTGAGCCACAGTGCCTGGCTTAGCTTTTTTTTTTTTTTTTTTGCCAGTCCTTGGCCTTGGACTCAGGGTCTGAGCACTGTCCTTGGCTTTTCTTTGCTCAAGGCTAGCACTCTGCCACTTGAGCCACAGTGCCACTTCTGGCTGTTTTCTCTATATGTGGTGCTGGGGAACTGAACCCAGGGCTTCATGTATATGAGGCAAGCACTCTTGCCACTAGGCCATATTCCCAGCTCTGGCTTAGCTTTTTTGCTGAAGGCTGGTGTTCTACCACTTGAATCACAGCGCCACTTCTTGCTTCACTTTGGGCTTTTTGCCAGTTAGTTGGAGATTAAAGTCCCTTGGATTTGTCTGCCTGGGCTAGCTTCAAACTCAAATCCTCAGATTTCAGCCTCCTGAGTCCCTAAGATTATAGACGTGAACCACTGACACCAGGCCTCTTCTTTTCTTCTGTTTCCATGACGTGCCAAATGCCTAAAGATTCTAGGAGGCTAGCTTGCTTCTTTTAGTATGGTGGCCTGGTACCAGTGTTACCACTCTAAAGAGGTTTTTTGTTTGTTTGTTTGTTTTTTGTTTTTGCCAGCCCTGGGGCTTGAACTCAGGGCTTAGGCTCTGTCCCTGAGCCTCTTTTGCTCAAGGGTAACTCTCTACCACTTGAGCCACAGTGCCACTTCGGGCTTTTTCTGTGTATGTGGTACTGAGGAATCAAACCCAGGGCTTCATGCATGCTAGGCAAGCAGTCTTCCAATAAGCCACATTCCCAGCCCTGAAAGAGTTTTTTTTTTTTTTTGAGACAGGGGACAGACCGATGAGTTTCCATAGGATTGAAAGATGGCAAAGAATGATATTGTTTGTTCATTCAAAACAGCAACTGTGTCCAAGAACTTTTGTGAGAAAAACTGTCTTTTTTTTTAAATCAAAGTAAGTTGCTTAAGAATTCCTGTTTGGACTGGTGGCTTAACTCTTGTTGATTGTTCTGCTAAGACAATATCAGCAAGTACTGAACTGAAAAGAGGAACTGCTTTTGGATAAGGAAAGAGTTTTGAGATGTAAAGTTTTGTCTTACCTGGGTTTTCCTTGGAGGGAATTAAGGCACACCTCAGAAGACACACCTCAGATTGTTCACAAAATAGCTGAAGATGTGCGTGTGATTTGAGATTACTTGTGTACTGTTAATCTTATTTCAAAGTCTTTTAATAGTCACTTTGTGTAAATACATCTTACCCTAGTCAAACTAGCCAATCACAAGCAGATTGTGAACCTGAACTCAACCAATCTAAGCAGAGGGTCAGGGCTTACTGGTTAGGGATAAATAGGAAAGCAGCCTGCTTGTGCTTGCTTGCTGGATTTCTGGCTGATGACACACTCTTCTCTAGGAGTATGTTTTGCCTTAGTGAGATACTTCTTTATTTTCATGTCTACTGTTGTGACTCCAGTGGTTCTTGGAGAGCTTATTTATAACATTCTCCTAGACACCAGGAATCACTAAAGATACAAAATTCAGTAAGGATCCTTGCTCTTAGGAGCTAGTCTTATCAAACAAGGCTATATGATGAACAAAAAACCTAGTAAGTTGGTGTTGGATGATAGGGCTTAGGAATAAGGAAGAGCCTGGCAAAGGAGAATAGGAGTATAGAGTCTGGGGGAACTGAGTTTTCAGTATGATATTCAGGAGCAGGCCCCTTGGAGGAGCCATATAGATGCTTCTCCTTCCTCATCTTGCCTGTGTTGCTTTATAGGAAGACTGGAAATCACCTTGTCATTCTAAAACAACTTTAGTTTCCTTCAGTCTTGCTTTGTTTCTGATAATTTCCTTCAAAAAGATAATTTCTCTGTCTTTCTCAGACACGTTTCTAACCTTTGCTAATCCTTGAAACACATGAGTCAGAAGCAACATTTGGTGGAAACCAGGATGGAAAATTTTCTCTGAGGGTTACTGGTGTTTAAAAGCAGGAGATGGAATTCAATTTTCTTGCTATGAAATTTCATAATGCAGTATTCAACTCTGTGTGTCAAACAAAGGTATTTCATATTCATAAGAAGCTCAAACTGATATTAGTGTTTCAATAGATTTTATGACGTTCCTAATGAAACACAGCACAAATCCTTCTCATTTCTCCTTCAGTGACTTGGGGGCTGGAGTTCATGCAATGAGATCATTCTGTCATCTAGACTCATGTGTCCTCCTTGTGAGACAGGCCTCAAATACAGAAAGTCAAATGCCTTGATATTTTTTGGTACTTTTCCAGTTCGGGAACTTTTTTTTTTGCCAGTCCTAGGGCTTGGGACTCAGGGCCTGAGCACTGTCCCTGGATTTTTTTTGCCTAAGGTTACAACCTTACCACTTGAGCCACAGCACCATTTCTGGCTTTTTCTGATTATGTGGTGCTGAAGAATCAAACCCAGTGCTTCATGCACGCTAGGCAAGCACTTCACTGCTAAGGCACATTCCCAGTCCACAATTTGGGAGCTTTTTGTACTTGTAAGTATGAACCTTTCCTGGCTTTCATTACCTAGGATCTACCAAAATAGCTACATGTCTATAGTTACATGAGTATTTATAAATTTGCAATTGGGAGAATTAAACTTTTCTGAAATGCTACTTTAACTTTTTAGTTTTGTTGTTGGTTGTGGGGACTGTGTGCTGTCCTTGAGCTCTTTTGCCCAAGGCTAGCGTTCTACCACTTGGAGCTACAGCACCACTCTGGTTTTCTGGTAGTTAAATGGAGATAGAAGATTCTGCTGCACTGGTTGGTTTTGAACAGTAATCCTAATATCTCAGCCTCCTGTGTAGCTAAGATTCAGGTGTAAGCCACCAGAGCCCAGGCAACTTTTTTTTATTTTATTAGAAATCTATGTTTTTCTTTTCCTCCTTCTCCTTTTCTTCCGTCTCTACATCTTTCTCCTCTTTTTTTGAAGAAACAGTTAAAATGTGCCTAACACCTGTAGACATTTAATTTGCACTAAAGATATCAAATAACTTATGTGTTTTCAAGACTAAAAAAATAGTCCTATCTTTTTAAAACAATAATTGGATGAGAAAGATTTCTCCTGTGTAATGTTTCTGAAATGGCTTTATTAAGGATTCCTCCATCTCCACCCACAATTGTTGGTCTTCCTGCTAGATTTGGTGCTATGCCATCTCTATTTATGGATTTAGTGAAGCTTTGTAAACACTGCGTCTTTGTCCCATCCTCCCTACAGGCATTCCTGACTGATTTGCTGAGAGCTTAACTTCTTTCTGCTTCCAAGGTCACTGTGTTCCAGTTCTAGCTCTCTGCCCAGCTCAACTGTGTGGTTGGGCAAATGATTAATCTCTTGGACCTCAGATTTCTCATTGGTAGAATGAAAGTGCTAGGTTGGATCCTTCAGGTAGGGGCTTAACATATTCTGTAAGTGCCAAATGGGCTGATGGAGATCTGACTTGGCCATTGACTCTGTGTGTGTGTGTGTGTGTGTGTGTGTGTGTGTGTGTGTGTGTGTGTGTGTGTGTACCAGCCTACAGTCTTGAACTCAGGGTCTGGGTGTTGTCCTTGAGCTTTTTTTTTTGCTCAAAGCTAGTGTTTTACCGTTTGAGCCACAGCTTCACTTCCAGATTTTCCATGGTTAATTGGTTATAAGAGTCTCATGGACTTTACTGCCCAGGCTGGCTTTGAATGAAGTGCTATCTTCAGATCTCAGCCTTCTGATTACAGACTAGGATGTCAGGTAGTGAAAATTCTGAGGATTTGCTGGCTTGTGAACAGTATTAGCTTCTGATTTATTTTGGCCACTATTTCTGTCTGCTGTAAACTAAGGAAGAATAGACGCAGTTGTTGCTTGTTTTTATAACCTAGATAATTTCACCTGAAGAGAAGGTGGTATGTTGGACATGGCCTATTTGCCTTTCAGATTAAAGATGGGATGTGCAGAGTGAAAAAGAAAATAAAGTCCAGCCATTTTCTGGCCTTTATTTTCCATTATGATTTATTGGCTCTAGGTAGTTAGAACTCCTTTTTACTACTCATTTCTCTGGGCCAAATAGATTTTCCGATGTTTAAAAAGTGAGGGGAAATATAAAAACGTTTTAGACCAAACCCTTCTTTTCCTTAGGGCCTGCTGGGTGACCTTTAAGAAAAGTGAATAGATACCTTGGGAGACATTTACAGTTCTGGAAGATCTGCATCATACGTACGTGTGCGGTGTGTACGTGTGTGTGCACATGCACACACAGGCTGGTGACTGGCAATGGATCCTTCTTTCCTAGTTCTAACTGATGTCTGTACTAGGGAAAGAAATGCCATTTTTCTACTCCATTACCATTTTTCCACTGCCATATGATACGGTGGTGAAGGCCCATATATAGAATCAGGGGGACTGAGACTCGTGCTCACGCTTTGCCATTTACTCATGTATGACTTTGGAGAAGTTCTTCAGCATCTCTAACTCTGAGGTTTTTCACTTGGAAGAGGGAGGATGGAGGGAAACATAATACCTGTCTCAGGTTCTTTTAGGAGGCATAGAAAAAATTCTAGTAAAGCATCTAACTCAGTGTTAAGTCCATGGTAAGCTGACCACCTCCTCCTCTTCCTCCTCTTCCTCTTCCTTCTCTTCCTCTTCTTCCTCCTCCTCCTCTTCCTCCTCCTCCTCTTCCTCCTCCTCCTCTTCCTTCTTCTCCTCCATACTTTCCTTTCTACATTCCATTTTTCTGTCTTTCACAAATGTTGTAGCGGGCTGGGAATGTGGCCTAGTGGTAAAGTGCTCACCTCATATACATGAAGCCCTGGGTCCGATTCCTCAGCACCACATACATAGAAAAGAGCCGGAAGTGGCGCTGTGGCTCAAGTGGTAGAGTGCTAGCCTTGAGCAAAAAGCCAGGGACAGTGCTCAGGCCCTGAGTTCAAGCCCCAGGACTGGAAAAAAAACAAAACAAAACAAAAATGTTGTAGAGCTGGGCACTGGTAGCTCACACCTGTAATCCTAGCTACTCAGGAGACTGCGATTTGAGGATCATGGTTTAAATAGCCAACCTAGGCAGGGAAGTCATTGAAACTTTTATCTCTGGAAGTAGAGCTGTGACTCAAGTGGCAGAATGCTAGCCTTGAGCAAAAGAAGCTAATGACAGCACCCAGGCTCTGAGTTCAAGCCTCAGGACTGGGCATGGAAAAAAAATTCAAATACTCAAAAAGTGTTGAAGAAAGCATGTAATCCTAGCTACTTCAGGGGGCTGAGATAGGAGAATTGCCATTTTAAGCCAGCTTAGTTAGGCAGGGATGTTTATGAGACTTTTATCTCCAATTAACCAGCAAGAAGTGAGAGTGCAGTTAGGGCTTAAATAGTAGAGTACCAGTCTTAAGTGAAAAAAATGAAGGAACAGTGCCTAGGTCCTGAGTTCAAGCCCCAGTACTGTGTGCACACACAGACACAGACACAGACACACTCACAGACACAGACACAGAAACACACAAATACTGTAGAGCAAGAAAAGCCTAAGACTGGCTTCCATATTAGCTTTTTGTGAAAAGTTGTTGAGATATAAGTTATTTCAAGTTCACAATTATTCTGAGATATTCAAAGACTAGCAAATAGGAATGAAAGAGAGGGAGAAAGGAAGAAGCCGAGGAAGAGGAGGAGGAGGGGAAGGAAGAATGGAAAGAAGGAAGAAAAGGAGAGGATGAGGAAGAAGAAAGAGGAAGAACAGAATTGAATTTATCCAAAGTGTGGTTTGCAGCTAGCCTTCTGAAACTAAAGTTCCAAAAGTATGTCAGGATAAAGATAGCAATACAAGTTTAAAAGTGAATCAGTGAAGACATTTCTGATGGATGCAAACAATTCAGCTAGAAGAGCTACTTACCCCAAGGAGAAGAATAGTGTAATTATTTGTTGCCATGATGTGTTAGTATAGTGTCACAAGTACCTTTCATGGTGAACTCTCTGCATCTGCAAGAAATAGGTAATGTCACAGAACTGTTTTCTGCCCCTTCTTATGGTCATGTGACCTTCCAGTTTTCCCTTTAGCTCTGACATTACCTATCTCTCCAGAGTTCCAAATATTTCTTTTTTTTGTGGTTAATATTATAACTACAAGGGAGGAATGGCTTCAAGATAAAATAATTAATACCTTTGGGGATGAGCTTTAGTTTTGAAGGCGAAAATATACAATGGAATATTTTCCTTCAGTCCTCAGTTCTAAACATGAATGTCTTTGCCTGTTGTATGGAAACCTTTCCTTATCAATCATTTTAAATTTTCTATTATTCAGTTTTATTTGCCTCTTCCTCCATATATACTTAGCTTCTTATAGACAACCTATAAGCAAAAAGAAAAACAAATTCTGCCTTATTTACACAAAGGCTTTGTTGATTTTATTCTATTTCATTGTGTATTATTTTTCAGTAACAGAATAGAAGACAATTAAATTACTCTAGAGGAACCAAATTATTCTTGTAATTTTTAAAAGCAACATTCCTCCTACAGTGAATGATTCTGGACAGCATACAAAATGGAAGACAAGGGACTAAAGATAAGCATGATGCATGGCATAAACGAAACAGCAAGCAAAGAGTTAATTAACATTGCAATAGTTGGAAGATAGTTCTGTGGGTTCTGAAATAAAAGAAATCCCCTAAGAGCCAGAAGCTTGAAAAAATATACAAAGAGTTCACATTCAAGTGCAAGAGCCTTTTCTTCAGGACTCAGATCCAAATATTTCTAGTCTTATTAGATGGGCAGAAGGAAATTCTGCATGTTCAAAACACTGTTGGCAGGGTGCTAGAGCCTCATACCTATGACCCTAACTTCTCTGGAGGCTGAGAACTGAGGATCCTAGTTTGAAGTCAGCCTGGGTAGACAAATGCAAGGAATTCTTACCTCTCCTAAACCAACTGAAAAGCCAGACGTGGAGCTGTGGCTCAAGTGATAGAGTACCATCCTTGAGCAAAAAAGCTAAGCCAGAGAGAGAAGTCCTGATTTCAAGTCACAGTAACAGCACAAAACAAAACACAAAGAATGACAACAACAACAAAACCCCCACAAAATGTTAAGAACACTTTATTATTCTGTATTTTGTATACAATATATGAGCCTGCAAGGTTAGCTTTATGCTTTGCTTTGAGTAGTCAACAATAAGTGAATTTATTCATGTCTCTATAAAATTACCCTAATATACTCACTGTTTATAGCTGTTCAACATAATAATCATAATAGGATGACAATGAAGTCACTGGCTTAAAATGCCAGTTTCGATGTGTTATATTTTTCCACTGACAAAAGAGCTGCTTGCAGATCAGGAGGCCTCTAAAGGGTAAATGCTACTGCATGGGAAATGGGTTAGAGATGACTCAGGAAGGTGTTGGCTACTTAATATCCGTAATCTCATCCACACCCCGTGCGTACCACTCACTTACTCAAAGCAAGTAGTGAAGTGTGGCAAGACAGGAGAGCACAGCAACAGAAAAACATACTGTAAAGGCCTAAGAATTTTGATATAGTCCTAGAATTGGAAGGAAGATTAACTTAGGTCTTCTAGTTCACCTTGACCTTATGAAAGAAGCCCTTTCCTTGGTTTGTTTCTCAAGAGTGAGTCTCAGTGTTTGCCTGGGCATCATTTATTCAAGAGCTATCTACTGTGCCAGGCATAATTCTGATGGTTAGAATACAATGGTGAGTGATCAGATCAGAGTCTGCTATTTTTAACAGTTCAACCTTTATTGCACAATACAGATGCTAGCAAGTCAATGCAGAAATCAGGTGATTGTGTGTGTGTGTGTGTGTGTGTGTGTGTGTGTGTGTGTTTTCTCTGCTGGTCCTGGGGCTTAAACTCTGGTCTGGTCTCTGTCCCTGAGTCTCTGTGCTCAAGGCTAGCATTCTACCACCTGAGCCACAGTGCCACTACGGCTTTATATGTGTAGTTTATTGGAGATAAGAGTCTCATGGACTTTCTTTCCTGGGCTGACTTTGAACTGTGATCCTCAGACCTCAGCCTCCTGAATAGCTAGGATTACAGGTGTGAGCCCTCAGTGCCCAGCTGGTGTGAGCTGGTGTGTGCTTTTGAGAGACAAAGCAAGATGTAGGGAAGGTAACGAGTAGCTTGGGGGATGAGCTTGGAGGCCATGCTCAGTGGTCAGAGATGTCTCACTGGGAAGGTGTTATTTGAAGAAGGACTTGAAGGGAATGAGGACCAAGCTATAGAAATACCTAGGGGAAGAACATTAGGCAGGGGGAAGCAGTATGGTGGTCTCAGGTTGGGAGTGTGCCTGGCATATTTTGATGCAGTCAGGAGACTAGGGTGGGTGGAGAAGAGCATGTGTATGCCCGCACATATGTGTGCACACATGCACACGCAAGTGAGTTGAGGTGGGAGGTGATGTGTTTGTGTGTAGAGTGTGAAGGGCCTTGCAAGTTAGGGTAAGGATCTTGAGCTCAGTGGAATTTGAGAACAGTCTTGTGAGTTTTGATCTGACCGTGTTTTAAGTGAAAGTGGATTACTATTGATTTCTCTCTCTCTCTCTCTCTCTCTCTCTCTCTCTCTCTCTCTCTCACTTGTTCACTCTTTTATGCATTGTCTTGCAGGACCTAGTGATCCTGTTTGGCTTTTTTCACTCATGTCTGGAATTTTGCCACTTAAGCCACACTTCTACTTCTGGATATACATATGTGTATGTGTATGTGTGTGTGTGTGTGTGTGTGTGTGTGTGTGTGTGTATTTTTTGGGGGGGAGGAGGCTTGAACTGGGATCCTTAGCTCTCAGCCTCTCAGCCTCCTCTGCTGCTAGGATTGTTGGGATGAACCACTGTGTACACTACTTTTTTTTTTTTTAAGTCAGTCTCTCCCAAACTTCCCATGATCCTCCTTTCCTCCCACTGACTCTAAATAAGGTGTGGATAAAATTGCTTCAGTGTGCTGTATCCCTTCCTGGTCAATATATTTATATATTTCTATAGAAATTGGAAAACACTTCTTAATTTTTTTTCTAGATAGAGTTCTTTGAATGTACTCACCTTCTTGGAATGGGAATGTTATCGAATCGTACTTTATACCCCACCTGCCCCCACCCTACCCACATAACACTTTTGAAATAAGCATCACTTGCACAACCACTTGACTGTGTTCATGGGTTTAACGAGTACTCCAGGCTTTTTTTTATGTTGTTTGAGAAAAGTAAGATTGTAGGGGGTGCTATAATATAGAAGAAGATTTTCTTCATGCTTCACCAAGAGTATTAGGGAGAGATGAGAGATTGGTGAACTATAATTGAATGTTATATACAGGGTTTTTTTCTTAAGTTTTAAGCAATGTTTATTTTTATTTACTTAGTGCTGGTACTGGGGCATAAACTCGGGGCTTGGGCACTGTACCTTAGTGCTATGTTTTGTTCAAGGCTAATGTTCTACCGCTTGAGCTACAGCTCCATTTCTGGCTTTTTAGTAGTTAATTGGAGAGAAGAGTCTCATGGGCTTTCCTGCCCAGGCTGGCTTCGAATTTAGACACTCAAACCTCAGTCTGGTGAGTAGATAGGATTATAGTCATGAACCACTGACTTCTGGATTTTTAGCGGCTAGTTGGAGATAAGAGCCTCACAGACTTTTCCTGCCTGGGCTGGTTTGTAATTTGGAACCTCAGATGTCCAGATTCTTGAGTTACTAAGATTTACAGATGTGACCAAGGCCCAGTGTAAAACAATGTTAAAGAGCAGTCAAAAGTAGGCTAATCATGAGAGAACTTTTCCCTATTAAGTCATCAAACGTCATCTCCCTATCCTTTTGGAATGGTACTCTTTTTTCTAACATCTTCTAAACCTCTTATCTTCATCCCGTTTCTGCTTCGCCCCTTATCTGATCTTGCTGGGGCTGTGTGCCTCTTGTAGAGAAAATGGGAAGCAGCGGGTATAATTGCTGCTGACACTGGAGGTACAGTGCTCTAGGAGAACATATGAGAACGCCACAGAACTAAACTCAAGAGGTGGTGAAGGTTTCCTGAGGGCTGAGACTGACAGGTGAGCAGGAAGATGAGCTGCTAGCTGACATTGCTCCCGGGGGAAGGAGCCTTATGTGGGAGTCACAGGGAGGGGAGGAGAAGCCACCAAGGAAGGACACAAGACAAACACATGGCTGGAGTGCTTCCCCAGACAGGCCTGGGACCCTGGGCTTTTTTGCTCAAGGTTAGTGCTCTGCTCTACCATTTTCAGCCACAGCGCCATTTCTGTCTTTTTAAAATTGGAGGTAAGACTCTTAGAGACTTTTCTTGCCCCGGGGGGCCGCAGACTGGGATCCTTAGATCTCAGCCTCCTGCGTAGCTAGGATTAAAGGCCTATTCCTAGCTTTTTTTTTTTTTTTTGCCAGTCCTGGAGCTTGAACTCAGGGCTGAAGCACTGTCTCTGGCTTCTTTTTGCTCAAGGCTAGCACTCTGCCATTTGAGCCACAGCACCACTTCTGGCCTTTTCTATATATGTGGTGCTGAGGAATTGAACCCAGGGCTTCATGTACACGAGGCAAGCACTCTTGCCACTAGGCCATATTCCCAGCCCCTCATGCTGTTTCTTCTTCTTCTCCTCCTCTTCCTCTTCTTCTTCTTCTTCTTCTTCTTCTTCTTTCAAGTTAAAAGATGAATTTATTGGGAAGTTCTGTATGGACTAGTCCCAGCTTTCAGAAAAACATATAACACAGAACAGGACAGTGGCACAGAGATGTACTTCTGGAGGATTCCAACAAACCAATTCAGCTCCAATGGAGAGCTGAATTGGGACGCCATGGGGATGACAGACACAAGAATTGAACATGTGGCATGGCGTAATGGCACCTGAGCTGGCCCGCCCATAAATAGGGTCAGGTCAGGGGGCAGGGTCACAGGAAGTTCCCAGTTCTAAGCACTTGACAGACAGGTTTACTAACCTATAGGCCAAGTGCCCACCCTGTCTCTTGGGGTTCAGGAACTCCCATTACCTGGGGATGGGGCTTCCCTTCCTATAGGAATCCAGGCATGTCCATCAAGAACTGGCGTGGGGATTGGGGAGGGGCACTATTGTTTACAGTGAGAGGGAATCTTCCTGGGCCTCTGAGCAGGGGGGCTTTTTTCTTCATTGCATACTTGGTGCCAGTATGGTTTGGGGTTGATTTTATACCTTAATATTCAAAATATTGTTGAGTTACACAAAACAGACTGTTTATTGAAACACAGACAGGGGAGACATGAACAATGGCAATGCTTATTAACATGGTCCTAAGGCAGTAAGAAGTACTTCATCACAGAAAAGGCTGACTTCAATGATGACATGTTTTGTGTTGTCAGGAGGTGTGAGGTCAAAGGAAGCTGAGGACAGGTGAATGGAGAGAGGAAGGAGGGGCAAATGGAGTCAGGATATTCAATGCACATGTGTAATTTGAGGGGGTAGGTGGGGTCGGGAGAGATGGGGGCGGGTGGAGAATGATGGAAGGGATGACACCAATCAGGATGCATTGTATTCCTAAACTGATTCATAAATTAAAACCCTTTCATAATTAAAAGAAATTTTAAAAAATACAATAAAAGGAGATGTTGCTCCTAAGTGGAAAATGAAATTTCAAAATTTTAGCTTAGTTGAGGCCCCCAAAGCTTATGGGTTTGCTAGAAAATCTAAAATCCCATTTTGTAAAGGGGTTCTGCCTGATTTCTGCCATGGATTCCACGTGTACAATGGCCCTATTTGGAGCTAGGTGAGACAAGGTGGCCCCTCATTTCCATGGGAAGGAAAATGAAAATAAAGGCATCAGTGGGTTTGAATCACCATCTTGTCCTTCCTTTGTGGCTCCTTAGGGTCTGTCTCTTACTTCCCATGTGAGCACGCGCTCAGCCTCTCTGAACTTGAGTTTATTCATCTATAAAAATGAAATCCAGGAAGGAGGAAAAACAAAGACATTTGCATATCTACCATGCTGTGTATATTACACACAGGGACTGTTTTCTATTTTTTCTACGGACTCTTACCTTCAATTTACATATAAGGAAATCAGTGCAGAGTTAAAAACCTTGCCTAAAGTTCCTAGATCATAGCATTGTTTCAGTGAAATAAGAAGCACTTCTCTAAAAATTTTGGTGTATGGCCCCTTAGATTTTGGTTTTATATGTCCCTTAATTTTTTTCTTTGGGTGTAAACGATGGATTAGATATTTTAGTTCTAAAAACTAGAAATCATTGTGATGTAGCAGGAAAGCAAGCAGAATGGGGTCTCAATTATACATGCCTTGGTTAACGTCTCAAGTCTTGTAGTTTAGTACATGGGAAATGAGGGTAAGTTGCACAACTGGTTTGTGTGAAACGGTATGATATCAACCTCCAAGCTGCTTTGATGGGAAAGTGAGAAAATTTTCAGATACTTAATGATTTTACTTAGCTCTCTGTTACTGTAACAAAGATTTGATATAATCAATCTAGAAAAAGTTTCACTGTTTGGGATGGGAGGTTTTTGTCCATGATCAGTTGGTTCTATTTCTTTTGGCTTGTAGTAAGGTAGCAAACCATGTACCTGGTGGGCAGGGAGACCAAACAGATAAGGAGGTCAATTCTCACAGTGCTCTCAAAACTCCTCTCCTCCTGCCCTGTGGTCTGAAGACCTTCTAGGAGGCCCTCCGTCCCTTTTATAAGAGTGCGGAAGACCATTCAGGAGAGTAGAGAGCTCTTGTGACTTAATCCCTTTGCAAAGGCCATACTTTGTGTTACTGGCATGTTGAGAACTGAGGTTTCAGCATGGGGTCATGGTGATTCAAACCATAGCAGAGTTTCACGTAAACTGTTTACCTCATCCCATATCTCTCCTTTGCCTTGCTTTGCGTGGCACCATGTTAATATTCATTCTGAATTCTCCATTGGAATTTAGCATGCTTACTTAGATTGAGTTAAATGGTGATAGTTTTCTTCCCCCCTTCAGATAACTTACATAACTCTACATCATGGCTGAAAGAGTTTCTTGATCCTTTATTGATGAAGGGTTTATTTCTTTTTGTGTCGTATGTTCTTGGAGATCTGGACACGTTGCTGAAGGAGTTCATGTAGGGACTCTCACAGAGGGAGGACGGGGGTGGGGGTGGGGTGGATTTAGCCAGCTCCAAATCAAGGGTGTGTTTATTCTCACAGGTTTTGCTGGGCCTGTATGCTAAGACTTTGGTGCCAGCCTGAGGGCTTGCAGTTCTGAGGCGTAATGTTTCTTTGGAGGAAATGGAAGGATGTAAACTTGGCAGGCTTTCTTGTTTTCTTTCTCCCAGAGCCATCCATTGCTTTTCTGAGTGTACTGTGTCATGGGGTAGCACCTGGCTGAGAGAGATCTCTTTGGGAGTAGTGTACGAATGGGTGCCTCCCTCTGTGAAGAAAAGCAGCCTGGGTGGGAAGAAAGGAAAAGCCTCCAAAAGGTCAGTGGAAGGGTTATTGAATTTCTTAGGTTGGAAGCAGATCTCTCCAGGCTTAGAGCCCGTGGGGCTGCTCTGATAGGAGTCTTCTTCCAGCTTGGCATAGTCTATTGCTTCATTGTGGAGACTAGGACCAAGGCTGTAGCATTTCCAGTGAATTTCTCCTCAGACTTATTTCTGCCACTGAGTTTCTTAATTTAGGCAGTTTCATGATCACTGGAGCCAAAGATAGAAGTGTTTGATTGCTCTTGTTTGGTGGGAACTGGAGGTACTTTTGATTGGAGCCCAGACTTAATCTCCCATATTGAATGACCATTCTCAAACTTACTTGAGGTGGACTTTTGTACCCTTTTCCAGAAAAAATATAACAGTATTATTTTGTGTTAAAGTGTTTAAAGGCTATCTCTCATTAGAATTTAAAAATTTTGCATATATAATTTTCCATTATACTTATGAGACTAATTCTTTTGGAACTAGCTGAATGCATGTAAGATCTCTGGGGATGTTGATGAGAAAACATGAGAATTCTATACACATATATTTCTTGCTTTCTGTGGTTGATTCTTGGATGGAGGAGCTCTGGTGTGACATTGTAATCCCTTTTGCAGTATTTGTTGTAATAAATAAAATATCTTATGAAGAATGCCATGTCATTTGACATGTTAGAATTTAAAATATTATAAAAAGGGCCTAGAGAAATCCTATATTTGAAAAAAAATTAAATGTGTTGTAGGAAACACTAGAAATTGTCTGGTAGTTTGGTAGTAAAATCCTCAGTTAGATCCTCTTGGAATTCTTGAGAGCTATGGAGGGAGTTAGAAGAATAGTCCTTGGTATGTGATCTCATGACCTTAAAATGTTTGCAAATTGGCTGGGCACCAGTGGCTCATGCTTGTAATCCTAGCTACTCAGTAGGCTGAGATCTGAGGATCACTGAAACTAGCCGGGGTAGGATAGTACATGAAACTCTTACCTCCAACTAGCCACCAGAAAACCAGGAGTGGCACTGTGACTCAAAGTGGTAGAGTACTAGCCTTGAGGAAAAGAGCTCAGGGACAGCACCAAGGCCCAGAGTTAAAGCTATAAGACTGACAAGAAAAAGAAAAGAAAAGAAAAATCCTGTATATTGTACCAAACCACTCAAATAAAATGTTGACTATTCCAAATAAAAAAGTGTTTTCTTTCTTAGTTTAGGTCATATGGGCTTATGAAATGTTCCATTTGAAATATTTCCCTTAGAATTTGTTAGCTGTGAAGGAAATTGTATATTTAGATATCGATGTAAAATGCCACTGTTCGATGCAGTACAATGTTTAAAATGTGACTAAATGATTGGTAATTTTCTTTGTGTGCATGTGTTTATGCGCTAGATGTTGAATTTTCCCTCTAGAATGATTAACCATGTACCTATGCTTGGTTTGTGAAATGCTCATGGGATTCATGTGAATGCTGTTTTTTCTTTTGTGCAATATTAGCAAGAGGCATTGAAATCTTTGAAGGAGGAAGACCTTGAGACGAGATTTTTTTGTGTGTGTGAAAGGCAATGGAAGGAAAATAATGAACTCATGGCCCTTGAAAATTCAGTATGAAGCAGTCACTAGGACTAATTGTTTTCTGTCTTTGCTTTTGAGTGGAAATGCATGCACATAGGTGGTACATCATGTACCTGTGCTCTGGATTACTGAAGAGTATGCATTTAGAAACACCTATTCTAAGCAAATATTTCTTAGAATAAAAACAGAGCGTATATGTACTTAAACACTGTAGCAAATGCAGAGAGCTCTGACTTCTTGCCTAAAAATCTTAGATCACATAATATTATTTGCAGATAAGAGAGTGCCTGTGGAAAACTTCAGAATTCACTAGGAAGATGTATCACTGCAGACAGTGCAACAAAGACCATTGCATTAGCAAATGGAATGTTCACCGTGAACTGTCTCTTGCCACTAGGCCATATCCCCAGCCCCGACCGTGAACTGTCTCAAAAGCTTAATATTTTGTCTTTATACAAATTTTCAGGACACATTTAAGTGATTTTTTTTCTATCAAGTGTCACATAGTGTCTCTAGTCCCTGTTTAACATAACATTAAGCTTTTTCTAGAGAGCCAATTAGTTCTAAGGAGCAGCTGGCCTGGAGATAGTTGGATTCTCTGTTGTATGTATCTGTTCTGTCCATGTATCTGCTCTTCACCCTAACTGGTTTATCACTGGTTCTTTACAGGGAGTCGACAAATGATATCTCAGAAGGCCAGTGGATTAACAGTTCCCTCACAATGTTTCCTAATAGAAAATCGAGGTCCAACTGAAGAGAGTAAAAATGTAGCCTGACATTCTGCAATTAGTAGATAAAGTTTTTGTGTGTCCATGTTTAAGTCCTGTGAGGTGACCATCACAGGCATTATGTCCCTATCTTCAAAATGAAGTCTGGGTTTAAAGTAAAGGTATTTCCCTATTTTCATCGGAAAGAGTAGAGCTGGGTCTAGACCCCAAACTTGTAGAACCTGAAGTTTGTTGCATCATTCACTTAGTTTTTCTTACACACTTTCCCGTTGAGGCTGGAGAGCAGATTTCAGGTCTGTTGGTAGCTGCTGGGGAGGAATGTAGGCAGGAACACTGGCATTGGCAAGGCAGATGCAAGGCTGAAAGGTCTCCAGAAGCAGAACGGTGGACAGGCCTTCACCTTGTTCATTTATTTGTCCCTTGGTATGATATCACTTGGTGTGTGGTCTTACCTGCCCACTATGTTCTTCCACACCTTGCCTTTGCCTTGTTTGCTTCTGGTCTTGGAGATTATGCTGGGCACAGTAAACTTCAGAGCAAGCAGTCTCTTATGTTCCTCTTTCTTTTTTATTCAGTGGGGGAAGGGTCAATACTGGGGGCTGAGCTCAGGGTCTGTTGCTTGCAAAGCCAGGTGCTCTACTGCTGAACCACACTGTCAGCCCTCTTTCTCTTGAATATGGGGGTGGGGGGGAGAGTGGCTGACTACTGCTCCCAAATATCTTTTATACACCAGGTTGTCCCAAATCATGAGCATTTTTCCATTTTTTTCCCCCTCGCAGTCCTGGGGCTTGAATTCAGGGCCTGGGCTCTGTCCTTGAACCTCTCTGTGTGCAAGGCTCCTGCCCTACCACTTGAGCCACAGCGCCACTTCCAGTTTTTTGAGTAGTTTATTGGAAATAAGACTCTCATGGGGGCTTTTCTGCCCAGGCTAGCTTCAAACTGCAATTCTCAGATCTCAGCCTTCTGAGTAGCTAGGATTACAGGCATGAGCCACTAATGCTTGGCTTCCCAGGCTTTTAAACATATCTTTTCATTATTCGGAAACATCCCATTTTGTAATTTATTTATTTATTTTTGCCAGTCCTGGGGCTTAAACTCAGGACCAGAGCACTGTCCCTGAGTGCTCAAAGCTAGCACTCTACTACTTGAGCCACAGTGCCACTTCTTGCTTTTTCTGTTTATGTGATACTGAGGAATCGAACCCAGTGCTTCATGCATGCCAGGCAAGCACTCTACCACTAAGCCACATCCTCAGCCCTGTGAATTTTAATACTTTATTTCAGTATTTAATGTTGGTGATTTAGGTTGTTTTCTAATTTTGGAGAAGGAAGAGATAACAGATGTGGATTAAGTGGTTGGCCTTGGTCATTGGTTCCCTAGCGCACATAACAGTCACTTCAAGCAGACAAATGCATGTATCTCCCAGCAACCCAATAGTGATGTTAATTTTCTTTACCAATAGGGAAAATGCATTTGAACAAGTCAACTAAAGGCCTAGGTTTCAGTATTGCATCATAAATATTCTGACCATACACTTTTCGATGGCTTGTGCAATGGTGGATGGCAACATTTTTGAGGTACTAGGTTTAATACATAAGTGCTTGAATTTGAAAAAAGAAATCTAATCTCAGCTATAAAAAAACATTGCTTTATAATAGTCATTATTTATCAACTAACATATACTTTTAGTACAATATACTTCTCAAGTATTTGAGCTTGACTTTTCTTGGTCACATACATAGAAGAGGACGCGTCAACTTTCAGATTTCTTCGTGCTATTTGCTGAGTTGCAATGGTGACTCAGTCTGCAAAGTAGCAATTCCAGGACTGTGCTCATAAATACCCAAATCTCTAAATGCTTAAATCCCTTATGCAAAATGGCAAAACGTTTGCATAGCACCCGCACCCATTGTCTTGTATACTATAGATTATCTTTAGATGACTTGTGCTGCCTAACCCAATGGAAATGATATGTAAATTGCCTTTCTGTTGTCTTTTATAGGGGAATAATGACAAGAGGAAAGTCTGTACATGTTCAGTAGAGATGGAACCATCATAGACCTCACTATATAATAACATAGCATTTTATTTTTTTGTCTGAATATTTGCAACTTGAGTTTGGTTGCATATGCAGGTGTGGAGACCACAGTACAAGGAGCCTGATGTACTGCCTTTGGTTTCCTGTGGGCATATAAAACTAGACTGGAAAGGAGAGAAAATTCATTGGAAGTCTCCTTTGGACCATCCATTTCTCTCTTACAACCTCAGATTCATATCTCCATCCACTGCCCAAGGTCCAGGCACCTATCTTTTGCTTTTAAGTGTGCTCCTGGATAAGTCACTGCCCTATTAGTCTTACTTCAGTTCTGTTTGGGTAGCTCAATGCCAGGATCATAGGGTTCCATCCTATGTTTGGATAAACTTCGAAGGAATGGACCAAAAGATAAAAATAGAATTATAAAGGCACCTAAGTCTAAAATAATAATAATAATAACAATAATAAGGAGAAGACTTTTGCTCTGAGTCCAAAAGAATTTGTTTCCCAATCTATGATGGATGGATTATGTGAGCATAGGGGAATTTGACTTGAATAAACTCTTAGGATGAAGTCATGCATAATTAATTGCCTGTCTCTGTATTCTTTCCAAAGTGATGGCTCTTAGTCTTCACACTTGTGATAACTTATGTCTCTTGAGTGCAAGAATGCCAGGACAGCCAATTAAGGGAAGAGGCAGGGGTTGTTTCTTATATAAGCTTTTTTCACTGTAATGTGGTGGATAATTGTCTGCCTCTTTTCTTCCTCTCCTATAGTGCCTGAAACAGTATATGCAGCTGGCAATCCGAGAAGGATGTGGGTCTCCTATCACTTGCCCCGACATGGTGTGCCTAAACCACGGGACCCTGCAGGAAGCTGAGGTATGGATGTGTGCCATGACCTTCCCCTTGCCTGTTGCTGTTATTTATTAGGATCTTCACTTTTTAAGTACCTCCTTACTAGGGAATCTCACCACAGAATACAGAAGTTACCTTTTTAAAGGAGTACTTTATTGCTACACACTGCTGGGTTCTTTATACAGACGGTTAAAGCTGTCATTTATCTTGGTAGTGTTTGTATATGTCATCTTGCAAGAAGAAGCTCTAAAATAGGCAAGGGCATTTAGAAATCAAATTGATCCCATGAGAGGTTTGGAGGCTGAGTAATGGGTGGTCTTGTAGCCCTGAGTATTTTAAGAAGAAATAGGTCACAGATTATCCACAGCTGTGGAGTATAAAAGCTATTGTGATTCTGTAGTAGTTTATATATTCCATAGTGGTTGTCTGCTATAGGAAAAACCTGAGAGAAACATTTCCAAACAGCAAAGAGAAGCTGGGTGCTGGTGGGTCATACTAGTAATCCTAGCTACTCAGACTGAGATCTGAGGATCTAGGTTTGAAGCCAGCTTAGGCAAATAAATCCATGAGACTCTCCAATTAAGCAGAAAAAAAAAGAAAAAGCTAGAAATCTGTGGAGTTGTAGCTCAAATGGTAGATACCCTGAGTTCAAGCTCCTACCTCCCTTCCCCTTAATACCATACAAAGAATAAAAATGGAGAGAGAATACATACATACATACACACATATACACACATGGATAAAAGGATATTATTATTGAATATGTAATATTGTCACGAGGACTGTAATTTACTAAAGTAAATCTAGGAAGTTAAAGTTCAGGGAAGTTACACAAAGCCATTTGGGGCATTGTTGATGTATGAGACCTCACAGTTGTTCATAGAGTGACTCAAGTATTTGGGCACATCTTTCTATACACAATCCTTTAGGACAAAAGCTTCCTTTCTGACTTGCTCCTCTGCTGTGTGTCCACTGAAGTTGTGAAGTGTGCAGGGCTCACAGGGTCTGGGACAGAACAAATGATTCAGCAGCCTAGCACTGTCCTGGTGGAACTTCTGGCCTAGGAGAGAGACATTAAACAGATCATTGTAAATGTGAAATGGGAGAGATAGGGCAGAGGCAGCAAGAGTTGGGTCTGGTATGAAATCTTAATTCCAGTATGTAAAACCTGTTAAACATAAATGAGTCATTGAGGTTTGAAAACATGCCTGTGAAATGAATCAATTTGTTTTTTTTTAATTCTAGACCTGTGCTGTCTGATCTGCTACATAAGGATTTAACATTAATTAAAATGATATATGATTCAAAACCCTGTTCTTCAAGTGGTAGAGTGTTAGCCTTGAGAAAAAAGAAGTCAGGGACAGTGCACAGGCCCTGAGACCAAGTCCCAGGACTGGCAAAACAAAACCAAAAACCTATTATCCTATGTAGCTATACCAGGAGATTTCAATTCAACATGTCAGTTTGTGAGTACAATGTATTCTTTTTAATTTATTTTTTGGCCAGTCCTGGAGCTTGGGACTACCGCTTGAGCCATAGCGCTACTTCTGGCCTTTTCTGCTTATGTGGCGTTGAGGAATCGAAACCAGGACTTCATGCATGCTAGGCAAGCCCTCAACTACTAAGCCACATTCCCAGTCCCACAACATATTCTTGATCAGTGTCATGATCATTGTTTGTTTGTTTGTTTTTTGTTTGTTTGTTTGCTGGTTCTGAGACTTAAATTTCAGGGCCTGGGTGCTGTTCCTGAAACTCTTTGTGCTCAAGGCTAGTACTCTACCATGAGCCACAGTGCCACTTCCGGCTTTTTCTCAGTAGTGTATTGGAGAGAAGAGTCTCAGGGACTTTTCTGCCCTGGCTGGCTTTGAAACATGCTACTCAGATCTCAGCCTCTTGAGTAGCTAGGATTGAAGGAGTGAGCCAGCGGCTCCTAGCTGATCATTGTTTTTAAGTGTTGCAAGCAACTTGTGAGTAATGGCTACCTGACAGGTCAGAACAGAACATTTCTGTCATTGCAGAAAGCTAAGTTGCATGGCATTGGCCTAGACTTTTCAGAAAATGGTAACCGTTAGCCATGTTCATTTTGAACCCTGAGTGTTAGGGCTGATGCGGTTGAGTGCATGGTGAAGACAGGCCATGGAACAGAGCCTCAACTCTTATGACTTTCTGTGTATACACATTTTCTCTTCATGTTCTCAGAATCTGTTTTCCATTATGGATATCCTCATCCTTTCCTGTTTCTAATTCTGTTTATTCGTTTTTCTCTAAAAGCCATTTTACTTTTAGGTTGTATTAAAACCAAACAAACCCATAATGTCCCTCAAAGATTACAAAAGCATATTTGGAAAAAAATAACCAGAACAAAGCTATTTCATACAAAATGAAATTCAATTCTCTAGTCTTTTTCTCATTAGATGGGAAATAAGACACTGCAGTGCATTAAGGAGCCACTGGTTTTGCTGAAAGCATAGTCTAAGATGGGCAGCCGTCAAATGTCCTTAACCAGCCAACCTTCCTTCCTTCCTTCCTTCCTTCCTTCCTTCCTTCCTTCCTTCCTTCCTTCCTTCCTTCCTTCCTTCCTTCCTTCCTTCCTCTCCCTCCCTTCCTCCCTTCCTCCCTCCCTCTCTCCCTCTCTCTCTCCTTCCTTCCCTTCCTTCCATCCTTCCTTCAGAATGATGAAAGTGTGCTGTGGGGATTGTTTTCTTTCTGAACTAATAATTTAATATAGAAGATTATCTTGGAGATCTGGAGTGCTTTATTAGTTTAGATGGGAGTTCTCCTTTGAAAACTCAATACTACACAGGTATGCCAACAGCACCCACAAATGCATAGAGGATGAACCACCTTCCTTTTTAACCTGCTTTACACCCAGACTACAATATCGAGAGTCTTTATGACAATAGATGGCTATGCAGTTTTGAATGTATTATAGTGGGTCTCATTTGTATGATTGGATTAACTGGATGCCATCTTCTTTCACTTTTTAAAGAATGTTTAATTACGTGTGTGTGTGTATATATATATATATATATATATATATATGCTTAATTATAAGTATATGTTGCTGGTTAAAAATAATTCTAGTCAAAGTGGGTCCCCTTTGTCCTGCTGCTATTTATATGGTGGCATATGATTCTTCATCATTCACTTTTATCAAATGTTTAAGTGTCACATTTCTCCTCCTCCAGAGGACATGAGGAATTCAAGCTTTCGCCACGTGCTTTCCTGCATAGGTCTAGCTCATACAGTTGGTAGTTTTCCTTGTGCCTGCCTTCTTTTTTTTTTTTTGCCAGTCGTGGGCCTTGGACTCAGGGCCTGAGCACTGTCCCTGGCTTCTTCCCGCTCAAGGCTAGCACTCTGCCACTTGAGCCACAGCGCCGCTTCTGGCCATTTTCTGTATATGTGGTGCTGGGGAATTGAACCTAGGGCCTCGTGTATCCGAGGCAGGCACTCTTGCCACTAGGCTATATCCCCAGCCCTGTGCCTGCCTTCTTAATGCCTTCAGATTGGTTCAATTGTGTCTCTGCCTGTTCACACTTATTTATTAGGAACAGCCTAATTAGTGAGGCACTTAATGCCCTTCTTGCACGTGTAGGAAACAGTACAGGATGGCAGCTTCCCTTTCAGGCTTTCCTGAGCTAGTGAGAGGCAATGATTGGAGGAAACACCCATAGCTAGAGATGAGCCTCCTGGGAGGCAAAGAAAAGTCAGAGTTTCCTTGTTTGCATCATCCAGTACTTTCGGTTGTTTCTCTGTGGGATTTTCCAGTGCTCTCCCTCCAAGAAACAGGACACAGATTGTTGGTTCTGATAGCATGATTTCAAGCAAAGCCCTGTGAGAATGAGTGGATCTAATCTAAGCAGTTCTCTGCAATGTTAGGGAAATACCATAACATGGCTTGTGGGGAAAGCCCAGAACCATTTGTCTGGGCGAGTACATTCTCCTTTTGAATTGTACCTGCCATGTCACAGTTAGAGAGCTTGAACTTTTTCTTACTCCTAGCTGGCAGTGGAGGGTGAGGAATATCTTTCCCCCTACCTACCTTTCCTCCAAGTCTTGAGGCTCTGAAACAACCAGTCTGCTTTTCACTGTCATACCACTGCACACGTGGGAGGAGGGGGTGGTGGTGATGCTTTTTACCAACATCAGGGCCTCGGAATGTCTGTAGGCAGGAATAGAGTGCTGTACTCAGAGACCTTAGGGGAGAGAAAAGGATGGGGAGAATGCTAAGAAGTTTGAAGCTACATTTGCAAAATAAATACAGTTTTGGCTTAGATCCTACAATTTGTTTTAATTTTTAAAAACTCCCTTTGAGTAGCTATACAGAGAAAAAAATTTTAATCCAACATGTCAGTTTGTAAGTGCAATGTGTCTTGATCAATGTCACCCCTTCTATCCATTTCCCACATCTCTCCCAGTCTCACTTGTCCTCTCAAGTTATCTGGTTCCATTTTCACATATGTGCAATGAATATTATGACTGCATTTGTTCACCCTTCCTTTCTCCATTTGCCCAATAGCTAGCTATTAGACAGACAGACAGGCAGGCAGACAGACAAATACACAGATAGTATGTACATGAGTGTGGTATGTCTTTGGATTTGAACTCAAGGGCTGGGGTGCTTTTCCTGAGCTTTTTCCATTCAAGGCCAGCATTATACCACTTGAGCCACAGCTCCACCAGCATTTTGCTGGTTATAAGTGTCATAGACTTTTCTGTCTGTTCTGGCTTCAAACCATGATTCTCATATCTCAGTCTCACCAGTAGCTAGCCCCCAGCACCTGGCTCTAAATTGTTACAGAATTGTTACACAATTTAATTTGTTACATTCATGGTAGAGTGCTAGCCTTGAGCAAAAAAGCTCAGGGACAATGTCCAGGCCTGAAGTTCAAGCCCAAGGACTGGTACAAACAACAACAAAAACACAGAGAGGGAAGGGTGACATTATCCAAAAAGAAATGTATTTTTTACCTGACTTAGGTAACAATAACCTCTCTGTATATCACCTTTATAATGACAATTAAAATTTTTAAAAATGTAAAAAATTTTTTTGAGATGCATTAAAGACTGGGTAAACATGGAAATATGATTTCTACTATTCCCCTATTACTCAAGGCAGATATTGTACAAGAAGATGGAGAAGCATTGGGGTGAACTGCCCCTGGCACATGGCTATGTGCTGAGTGTCTTTGACTTGTAGATGAATAGAGAGAGAGAAAAAGCAGGGGGCAATTGTAGGAAGACCATCCTGGTTACACGATATGCTGTGGCTTTTGTAGAACCCATGGACAGAGAATGGGCCACACTGCTAGTGAAGATCTCTGGTCTTGGAGTTCTCTCATCTTGCCCCAGCCTCCTGCCTCACAGAAAAGAACATCATCCAGTTTTCTTCTAAGCAGGATGTGCTTGCTAGTACTTGGGCAGGGAGACTTGAGCAGGTGAGCTTTACTAAGAGGCACAGGCAGTTCTTTCATTGTTAAGAGGAACTGTTTGTTCTCTAGGTTGAGTTAGTGGTATGATTAGTCATCAATTCATAAGCACAGTTTCTCCTGCCTATAGTTTACCTGGATGGGTCATGATGGGTCATGATGGGTCATGAAGTGCATCATGCATTGTAGTCAATGTTCAAACTGTTGTTTAACTTGTAGAAGCACCAGAGGCAGAAATAGAACTCAAAAGGTCAGACCTAAGAAAAACCATAAGCTCTGATGGACATTTCATTTGTGTGACTTTGAATTCACATCTTCTCTCAAAACAATGCAGATTGTACTTGTCAGCATTTCTCATGGAGTCACACAGCACTGTATGTGCAATGAATGCCCCTGAGGTTGGTTGTCAGGCGCCCCTCTCTGCCCTTTCTTTCTTACTTCCTTGTTTGTTTCCAAGTAGGGTTTGTGTTGATGTAGGTGGTGATGTGGGAGGAAATCTTAGGGCCCTAATAACTGTGACAGAGAAGGGCATGCCTCACTCTTCCTGCCTTCTCAGTTGTGAACAATAGAGCTACTCAGTTAATGTTATGGCTAACTGTTAAAATCCACATGTGAATGTATGCTGACTGCACTGGATATTGTATATGTTCTGCCGTGGGATGGAAAGGCAAAGACTTTCAGCAGAGTAGAAACGGCATGTTCAAAACATATCCCCAGCTTCATTGTTACCAGAAAACCACCACCACCACCAACAGATTCTAAGCAATTAGCAGCCGTTTCTTGTGACTGTTGTGATATTATTACTCTATTAAAAAATCAGTATGGAGATGCTGGGAATGTGGCTTAGCAGTAGAGTGTTTGCCTAGCATGCATGAAACCTTGGGTTCAATTCCTCAGCACCACATAAACAGTAAGGGCCAGAAGTGGCCTTAGGAGGTAGAGTGCTAGCCTTGAGCAAAAAGAAGCCAGGGACAGTGCTCAGGCTCGGAGTCCCAAACCCCAGGACTTGCAAAAAAAAAAATCAGTATGGATATTCTTCAAGAAATTAAAAATAGAACTACAGCATAATCCTACTATTATACCACTCCTGGGCATATGTAGAAAGGAATGCAAATTAATGTGCCAGTGAGATACTTGTATACTCATGTTTATAGCCACACTATTTACAAGATACAGAACTAGCCTAGGTACTTAGCCCCTGAAGACTGGAGAAAATAAACATGGTACATAGAATGGAATACAGTGATCCCTCACCTATGGGGGAGTTACATTCCAGAGACCCCTGTGATCGGTGAAATGTAGCAGCATTATATTGTCATCCCTTGCTAAATCGAGGTTTGCTTATTGTTACTTCTGGGATTTTCACTGGTCACGGGCATCTCTGGAGCTCCCATGATAGGTGTACATGTATTAAAACACACACACACACACACACACACACACACACAATACAGTGAAACCACAGTAAGTGAACTGCAATATAACGAGGGATGACAGTATTATCTGGTCAAGGAGAAGAATGAACTTATATCATTTACAGAAAAATGGATAGATCTAGAGGTCATTTATTAAGAGCCAAGCTGAGAAAGACAATCATATGCCTTCACTCTTATAGAATGTGGACCTAAAAAATAATTCATATGGCATAATTGTAAAAGAAAGACTGTGGGGGGAGGGACTAATGCATGAGGGGAGAGGGGAAGAAGATGGTGGTGTAGGGGTGAATATTTTAGAATCATGAAGAATAAGTATGTATGAAAATAGCATAATGAAACCCACCAAAAAGCATTAAAAAACAAGATGGGGGGAGAAAGAAGCATGATTAAGAAAAAGTAACACAGATGAGGTGAATTTGATTAAGCTGTATTATGTATAAGTTATAAATATCAGAACCAAGCCCCTTTGTACAACTAAATGGTACTAATAATGTTTTTCATCTGAGACTGGGACTTGAACTTGGTATCTGACATTTCTCTTCATTGGCTGGTGCTCAACCATCTGAGCCATGCTTCCAACCCTGCATATGTGCTAATAAAAATTACTAAAATGAATATGGAGCTTTTCCCTGTCAAGTTCTCTTTTTTTCTTTCTTGGAAGAATTTCCAGAATAATGATGAAGAAGAAAAGTAGGTTTTTATGCTTGGAGAGGAAAAAGAGAGAGAAATTTCTGTCTAACAGGTAAATCAGCACAAATTTCAAAGGAGAACATTTCAAAGATAGCTACATCAAATGTAAGACTCTTTGCTTATTGACACAAAGGAAGTGATCTCTTGGTAGCTCAGTAGCTTTGCTATTCTGCTTAAATATAGCCTGGTTAGTGGTAGATTAGCGTTCACTGAGTAAGTATCATTAGTGTATTCATTGACTTACTTAAAAGAAGAAGCAGAAAACAAATGAAGGGAATAGAAAAGTCATATTCTAAGCTAGGCACCAGTGGCCCAGGCCTGTAACCCTAGCTACTCAAGAGACTGAGATCTGAGAATTGGGATTTGAAGGCAGCCTGGGCAGGAAAGTCTGTGACTCTTTTTTTTAATTAAATTAAATTAATTAATTTATTTTTTTGGCCAGTCATGGGCCTTGGACTCAGGGCCTGAGCACTGTCCCTGGCTTCTTTTTGCTCAAGTCTAGCACTCTGCCACTTGAGCCACAGTACCACTTCTGGCCGTTTTCTATATATTTGGTGCCAGGGAATCGAACCCAGGGCTTCATGTATATGAGGCAAGCACTCTTGCCACTAGGCCATATTCCCAGCCTAGTCTGTGTGACTCTTATCTCCAATAAACTATTCAGAAAAAGCTGGAAGTGGTGCTGTGGCTCAGGGGGTAGAGTGCTAGCCTTGAGCAAAAGAAGCTGGGACAGCTCCCAAATCCTGAGTTCAAGCCCCATGACTGGCAGGAAAAGAAAAGAAAAAGTCAAATTCTTATTTATTAATTTTATTGTTATGATAAATTTTTTAACTTACATAAGAACAAATTGTTCATCTTAGTGGGGTGCCATGTGAATTTCAACACACACACACACACATATATATGTTGTGTAATGTAATGTAATTAGGTTAGGCATACTATATCTGTGTCTTGAAACGTTTACCATTTCTTTATGATGAAGCTATTCCAATTCCCTTTTTCTTTCTTTCTTTCTTTTTTTTTTGCCAGTCCTGGAGCTTGAACTCAGGGTCTGAGCACTGTCCCTGGCTTCTTTTTGCTCAATGCTAGCACTCGGTGACTTGAACCATAGCACCACTTCTGGCTTTTTCTATATATGTGGTGTTGAGGAATTGAACCCAGGGCTTCATGTATATGAGACGAGCACTTTACCACTAGGCCATATTCCCAGGCCTACCTCTTTCTTCTTAAAACAGGTTTCTATTTTGGTACATTGCAAATAAACTTCAAGGACCATATGCATCCTTATTCACCCTCTTTGCTTGCTCTCATCCCTTCTGTTGGTGCCCACTGTCCCCCATCTGAGTCTGTTTTCCTCTTCCTTTTCATTTCTTCTTTTCCTTAGATGTTTTGAGATGTACAGGCTTTTATGGTTATATGTAATCATTTTTCTATACAATTGCACACCAGAACATCTTGCTTCTATTTAACCTTGCAGTATAATTCTAATCACTGAATACAGAACGAATGACAGAAACACAAAGTCATCATTAAGCAAATACCACAGTAATATTTTGGGGAAGGACTGTCAGTAGACACTAAAATTAATGGGCTAATATAGGACAAGGAATAGGATTTTCATAGACTGAAAGAATACCCAAGAGTGAATAAGTACAATCTTATGCTGCCTCCACCTCCATTCCGAATGCAGGTTGACTTTCTCCTGCTGGAATTAGGGCTTCATCACCTTTCACCTAGTTTCCAATTCAATACCGTCATCCAGTTCCTTAGGGTGCTCAGTTGTCAGATCTGCTTTAGGTAACTTCCTTCTTGTGACCACCTCTAGATAACAGCTGACCTGAGTGACGTTACTGATCCTCAAAGCCCACAGGAACTTTCAAGAACTTGTGTCTGCCAGTTAAAACTCCTCCTTTGAAACCTGTGTGCTCCAATCCAGTAAAGCTCCATGAGTCCCTCTTTTTATCCTCTATGTCTCCTACACATGGAGGGGTTGGGGTACTCTCTATCTTTAACACTCTTAAGTAAAACAATTTATACAAAATACTTGTTAATTACAAAGGATGGAGAAAATTGACAGGTATCAATCACCTTAATCTGAAATACAGGTACTGGGGCTAAGTAATGCCATCTTGTCCTCTCTCACTGTCTGCAAGTTTGTTTTTTTTCCCAGTCCTGGGCCTTGGACTCAGGGCCTGAGCACTGTCCCTGGCTTCTTTTTTTTTGCTCAAGGCTAGCACTCTGCCACTTGAGCCACAGCTCCACTTCTGGCCATTTTCTATATATGTGGTGCTTGGGAATCGAACCCTGGGCTTCATGTATATGAGGCAAGCGCTCTTGCCACTAGGCCATATTCCCAGCCCTGTCTGCAAGTTTTTGAGACAAGAGTCCTCTTGCACTCACTGGCTTTCTATTGAAGACTATCAAGTCAATCTCTCAAAATGTGGCTTCTCTGTATCTTGCTGATTGAACTTCTGTATAACAAATCAATAGTCCTCGTATTCCTTTTCAGGGCCTAAGATCACATGTGATATTCTTGACAAAAATTAAAAATGAAAATGCTTAACCTCAATCTAATCATGAAAAAACACCAGGAAAATCCAAATTGAGGAATATTATATAAATGACTGGCTTGGACATTTCAAACACCTCAGGGTCATGAGAAGAAAAAACACACTGAAGAATTGTCCACAGAGGCTCAAGGAGAGATCACACAGAATAGCAGAATGGATTCTAGACAGGAAAAAAAAAAACTTGGTGGGCCAGTTTATGAAATTTCACTAAAGCTTGGCAATTTAGTGTAAGGATAGCAATGTAATTATTTGAATAACTAACTGGTTTCAAAAGATTTTATCTTTAGGGGAAGTTGGGGATGTGACATTTAGGAACAATACAAACGTTGCAACTTTTTGTAAATCTAAAATTATTTCAAAATAAAAAGCTAAAAATATATAGCTCTCTAGTTAGATGATTTGAAATTTGTTGGCAGAAATGTATACTGTGAGATTCCTCTTTATAATCTTGCTTATTAATCTGCAGGGTGTCAGATTAACAGTCTGACAATTTTAGAGTTATTTATGAATATCCTCAAAAAATCATTTGAGGCCCTTATACTTGCAGCTGGATGGAATCTTCCAAAATAATCATTCTAACAGAATGATCTTGATTGTATGCTTGTAGAAATGGAGGCTGGGTGCAACAGTGACTTCATTCCAGTTGCTAATGGAACCAGGAATTCAATACTTCGCATTATTGGCTGTTACTGTTTAAACCAGGACCAGTTAACTCTTACTTAACAACCTTATTTCTCATTTAAAGTGTGCTAGAAACATTTTACAAAATTTGTCTTAGTCTGAAAAGTCCAAGGGGTGACAAGAGCAAGGAATGATCCTTTCCAAACTTGTATGTATGTATTGTCTTCTGAGTAATTTCTACACCAGCACACATCTTCTGTGATTCCTACGTAGCTCAGTGCTTTCACCATGGTGGGCTGGTAGCCATCACATGGAAAAGACAGAAGTCTACAGGGCAAGGCTGCAGAAGATGAATGTTTTCTAGGTATTATCTCCTCCCTTCCCCCCTCCCTCCTTCCCTTCCTCTCTTTCTTCTTGAGCTCCATCTCTAACCTTTTGCAATCAAGGCTAGTGTTCTGCCACTTGAGCCACAGCTCTTCTGGCTTTTTCCTGTCCAGTCTGGCTTCAAGCTACAATTCTCAGATCTCAGCCTCTTAAGTAGCTAGGATTATGGGCATGAGCCAATAGTGCCTGGCCCTATCATGTTTCTTTTTCTAAACTATATATTTTTTTTACTATCTTTAAGTAGTTGTACAAAGGAGTTACAATTCAACAAACCAGTTTATAAGTACAATGTGTCTTGATCAATGTCACCTTTTTCATAATTTTCTCCCATCCCTCCCAACCTAATCCCTCCCCTCAATTTTCTTAATTTTCATAAGATAAGCATTGAATATCATGACTGCATTCTCCTATCCTCCCCCAGATTGCCATATCATCTTCCTGAGTGGCATTTTATCTGGGTCTAAAACATTTTATTTCTTGTTTCCTTTCCTGTCATGAGCTTTACATAACTGAGCTGTTATATAAATTTCTTGTCATGGAAAAGTCAGAAGTCTTAGAGATTGATTTTTGACAGTCTTTTAAGAAAGGTCAGCATCAATCCACAGATGATTTTGTATAGGCATAAGGAGGGTATAATACGGCCCCATAAAATCAATGATCTCATATATCTTTGGGGAGAAGGGGTTAAAAATAGGCTCCTGGACTTTTTCTGATGTCCCTGTGCCCAGATAAAGTCATCTGAGGTCAATTTGACCTTAAGGTTGAAGCGGCATTAGGTTTGTTGCAGTCCATGTACAGTGGTCCACACAATGATCAGTGACAAAGGCAGGAAATGAACTCTTGGTTCTTTTTTTGTTGGTCGTGGGGCTTGAACTTTAGGCCTGGGTGCTGTCCCTGAGCTCTTCAGTTCAAGGCTAGTGCTCTACCACTTGAGCCACAGTGCCAGTTCTGGTTTTTTGGTGGTTAATTGGAGATAAAAGTCTCATGGACTTTCCTGTCCAGGCTGGCTTTGAATCATGATCCTCTTATCTCAGCCTCCTGAGTAGTTAGGATTACAGGCATGAGCCACCAGCGCCCAGCTCTTGGTTCTTTAATGTCTCTATCATGCCTCTATCATGACTTCATTTCTCTGTGTACACAACAGAGTTGGAATTGTCAATACTAAGATTGTCTCCTGTACCAACCTGCTGAATTTCTGGAGGGTAAATATCAAATCTGTTCATTTCCTCAGTTATAGATTTTTACAGCAACGTCAATATTTTTGACGTCAATGAAACTAACAGCTTAAGAACAGCCAGCTTTTCCTACATCTGCCTTTGAAATACAATTTTCAAATGATTTAGCTGAAATGTCACTGAGTTGACTATGAATCATGGTTGTTTACTAGTAAGCCTTGCTTCATTTTGCTATCTGAAACATAAATAGTAAGTAACAGAAATGTCTTATGTAAAATCTTTTCTACAAGGTCTGACTTTTGAGGAGTTAGTTGGAGATAAGAGTTTCAGGATCTTTTCTCTCCAGGCTACCTTCAAACTACCCTTCTCAGATGTTAGCCTCATGAATAGCTAGAATTACAGTCATGAGCTACCATCCCCTACAGAAGCATAGGCTTTTTAAAATTCCTTAAATGAATGTAGAGAGGAAAGGAATGTCTTTTATATATGTCCTACATATAATGTAGGAAGTCCAAATTTATTATTTGGACTTATATGGCTTTACTCACTGCTGATGGAAGAATGGAAAGCAGTTGACGAGACATGGGGCTTGAACTCTGGGCCTGAGTGCTGTCCCTGAGCTCTCTGCAGCTTAATGCTAACATCCTACCCATTAAGCCACAGTGCCACTTTCGTTTTTTTGGTGGCTAATTGGAGATAAGAGTCTAATGGACTTTCCTGCCTGGGCTGGCTTTGAACCATGATCCTCAGATCTCAGCCTCCTGAGTAGCTAGGATTACAGACATGAGCAATGGGCACCTGGCTGCCTTGAACATAACAGATTCTTAGCCACTATAGAGGGGTGGGGTGGTTTGACAACTGTTTTTATCTATGGTACTAACTGCAGGAATACTAGATGAGTCTGAATCCTGCAGACAGCTAGAAGAGTCAGATATAGTGAGTCAAGCCAGAGAGAGAAATCATAAAAGGCTCATAGATCAGGCTTTATATGATGACTGACATCTGTCTTATCTCTCTAATGTCTTTGGTTTCAGATTGCCTGTTTGGTACCTGTGGATCAGTTTCAGCTTTATCAGCGGTTAAAATTTGAACGAGGTATGCATTTTTCTCTTTATCCTGGTGGCCAATGTGGTTTCCCAATGCACTGTCTTTATACCAGCCTGCGTGGTTGATCGAGGCAGCTGTGGGATGTCACAGAACCACGAGGCGACTCAGAAAGGGGAAGGCTGTAATTGCAACATCAAATTTCATCAAACCCACAGCCAAGATGAAACAAAACAACACTAAGAAACAAAAGCAAACAAATAAAAATTGCAGACAAGCAGAAAATAGAATTTTCCTGAGGTTGGTTGGTTCATATTTCTAAAATTTGCTTTATGTGTCAAAGATGTGGCAAAAGTTAAATGGTTCCGTAAGGGTATTAATGATGAAAATAACTTTCAAAATGGACTTAATCACAAAATTCCTGTTCTTTTTTTTTTTTGGTCCTGGGTTTGAACTCATGGCCTGGGTGCTGTTCCTGAGCTTTTTTTTTTTTTTTTTTTTTTTTTTTTGCTCAAGACTTGTGCCCTACCTCCTGAGCCACAGCTTCACTTCTGGATTTTTCAGTAGTTAACTGGAGATGAGAGTCTCAAGGACTTTCTTGCCTGGCTGGCTTTGAACTGTAATCCTTAGATCTCAGCCTTGTGAATAGTTAGGATTACAAGTGTTAGCCACTGGCACCAGCTCTCCCTCTTAAGATCACGTCAAACCATGAATCTACCCAAATACTTTGATTGTTCTTTATAATACTCACTAGTATTCACTATTTATAATATATTTGTAATATTCATAATATTTATATATTTGTAATATTTATTTATAATATAATATACGTATATCTTTATAATATTCACTATTTGTTCTTTTGAGACTACTTTTATCTGAGAGTGATGGAGTTCATATGTGTCTCACTCTAGTGGAAGTTGATTTTCTTCCTGATTTTTGGGCTTGTAGCAATCTATATAGCTTTCCTACTTATACCATCCCATTTATCCGTATAAATCAAATTTTCAGTCCTGTTGGTTTTTGGCAGGTCTTTTTATTTTATTTATTTATTTATTTATTTATTTATTTATTTATTTATTTATTTATTTATTTATTATTTTGCCAGTTCTGGGGCTTGAACTCAGGGCCTGAGCACTGTCCCTGACTTCTTTTTGCTCAAGGCTAGTACTCTGCCAACTTGAGCCACAGCCCCACTTCTGGCCTTTTTTTCTATATATGTGGTGCTGAGGAATTGAACCTAGGGCTTCAGGTACATGAGGCAAGCACTCTTGCCACTAGGTCATATCCCCAGCCCCTGGCAGGTCTTTTTAAAGAGCCCATTCCTTCTTGCCATCTCCAAAAATGGTTTTGGAACAAAATGATCTATTTTTCAGAATATGTAAAGTTAGAGAAAAGCCATTTCCTTCAGTACTCATGAGATTGGTCCTCTCACTGAATATAAACATTTCTAAACAGGGCACTGGTGTCTCATGCCTGTAATCCTAGCTACTTAGGAGGCTGAGATCTAAGGATTTTGATTTAAAGTCAACCTAGGCAAGAAAATCCTTGAGACTCTTATCTCCAATTAACTACCAGAAAAGCCAGAAGTGGAGCCACTCAAGTAATAGAGAACTAGCCTTGAGCAAAAAAATCTCAGGGACAGAGCCCAGGCCCTGAGTTCAAGCACCAGGACCAGCACTAAATAAATAAATAAATATATAATGTAGCATGAGCTGGTCATTTTTGTCATTGCTAGCTTTTTCGTCTGGATTAATAAAGTCTAGAAATGAGGATAGGGAGAAAAACAACGAGCATTTATCTATCATACATAATAAGTTTGCTGTGCATGGTAACCGTTACCTCATCTAAATTTTGCAGGTAATTAATATAAGAAAGAAAGGGAACTATACAGAGCATAAAGAGGGGGACATTCAAGGAAGGCCCGCAAGGGATTCATAGCATAGTGTTTACTACCTTGTATCCATATCTGCCTCAGAAGTAAGGGTACTAGTACTGAATGTTTATTTTTTTTTCAGCAAGCAAATAGATTCATCTCTCCTGGGTGGATTTTGGACTATATATATGAATTTCAAGTGGCTGGTGTATATTTGTGCTTGAAAGGCCCGGATTGGAAACCAGTAACTAGTTTAGAATCTTGTTGCACATGGACCCAGAACTAGGAAAGGCCGTGAACTGTAAGCTGAGGGCATGAAGATAGTCTGACTCATAGGCCTTATCTGTTGATTCAACTTAACATAGAAATTAGTGGCCAACACGGTTTATATTGTCCCTCTCTAATCCATCCCATGGACTGACTATATTGAGCATTATAACCTGATATATAGTTTTTAGATGTGATAGTTAAAGATGGCAAACATCTGTCTGACACTCTCCCAACTTTTTTCAATAATCCTTCCTAACAGAAATGAAGTGCAGTAAGCCAGACCCAGAGAAACAGGGTGCGTGGTTTCCCTCATTTGTGGTAGCTAGAATGCCTATAAACCTACAAGTAAACACCTTGCCTAGTTAAAAAAATATATGCTGTGTCATGATAAATTATACAGGCCTCTAGGCATTCACATACAGTGGGACCAAAAAAGGATATTCTTGGGAGAGGAACACAAAGGCACAATACTGATGTGCATCTGATCATAGAAAATAATATTGATTGAAATGAACTCCAGGAAATGAAGGCTTTTCTTTGTTATTGTTTCAATTTTCTTTCCATTTTGTCTTGTTTGTTTATCTGTCTTTGGGAGAGTAAAGAAGTGGCACAGAAATGGAGGGACAAAGGGTGAACAAATGCAACTTATAAACTATACAGCTTGTGGGTGGTGATGGGAGGGAAAAACTGGGAGAGAGCAAGGGAAGGGGTGACACTATTCAAAAAGAAATACTCTTTATCCAATTTATATAACAGTAAGCCCTGTGTACATCACCCTTATAATAAAAATAAAATAAAAAACGAAGAAAAAGAATGAAGTGCAATTGGAATTATGAACATTACAATGTTTCTGTGTATGTCCGACTTCTACTTGGGAAAAGTCCAAAGATTTGGATTCACTGAACTTCATGAGTCCTACAGAGCAAATGGGCTCAGTTTGTTTGTATCATCCACCTCCTTCTTATCCACTCTATGGCCCAACTGTCAGTGGCCTTATTCTTCATAGTTTACATTTTAGGGGACATGTTTATTAGCAGAAATGCTCATTTTTATACTTAATCCAACAAGTTCTAATCAAATCAGGAATTAGAACTTTCTTTGGCTTGGTTCTCACTGATGAAAGCTAAATATAAAGTTTTGGTTGATGAAAGAAATAGTGGCTTAGAGCCCAAGGGTAATAATTTCAGCTCTTCTTCTTACCAGCTTTGTGGTCATGGGAAAGGTACTTAAAGTGGTCTCTGACCCTCAGTGTCCTCATCCTACAGATGAAGATAGTAATTATTCATATTCCATAGAGCTGGGATAAAGATTAAGTAGATTAAGATCCATATAATGTTTTCCTGTGAGACCTCTCTATGACTCAGGGTTTGGTTGTTGGTAATAAAAATACTAATAATGTACTGGATGCTGGTGGCTCATACCTATAATCCTAACTACTCAGGAGGCTGAGATCTGAGGATCAAGCTTTGAAGCCAATCTGAGCAGGAAAGGTGGTGAGATTCTTATCTCCTATTAATTAACACCTAAAATGCTGGAAGTAGAGCTGTAGCTCAAGTGGTAGATCATTAGCCATGAGAACAAAAGCTCAGGTTCAGAGTTCAGGCCCAGAGTTTAAGCCTCAGCACTGGGCACGCACGCACGCACACACACACACTCACTCACATGTACAAAAAATACTAATAACTCCAAAGTGTTGCTTTCAGATTAAAAGTATATTCAGTGTTCTCCTGTTACCCCCTTTTCCTGATACTCATGATATTCCTTAGGAAATAGCCCCAGATTGAAGTAGATATGGTGATTGTCTTAATGTCAGTGGAAGTGGAACACTTTGTTAATTGGGCACATCCAAGTGGAAATAGACTTGCTATGGTTGAGGTATGCGTGGGAGAGCATAGAACAAGCTCATACTCTTCCCCCAGGCACTGCTGTGCTTTGTGCTTGGAAAATTTTGGTTTCTTGTAGTGTTTAACCCGACTTGTAATTTCCTTATGCCTTTATAAGATGAGGCACTGTATTCTGTCTAGATACTGGGCAGGCCTGAAAGCCATCTTTTGAAAAATAATGTTACCTATCTCTACTTTCAGCCATTATAAATTGATCAGATCACTTATACATGGAATTGGAAATTTTCCCCTGCTTATGAGTTCTAAGCAGTTGTAGATCTCTTTCATTAACAATTGATTTTATTACTTATATTGTATAGAGCAAGACACTCAAAATTAGATGAGATTTGCTTAGGATGACATAGACTGTGCCTAAGCTTTTCATCTACAAAATATTTTAAATTCTATATTAGAAATCATTTGGACTCAGTAGACACTGAGTTGAAAATTAGCTATACAACTTGTGGTTGGGGACAGGAGGGAAAAGCTGGGAGAGAGTGAAGGACCGGGTGACATTGTCCGAAAGAAATGTACTCATTACTTGACTTATGAAACTGTAACCCCTCTGTACCTCACTTTTATAATAACAATAAAATATATTTTAAAAATAAAAATGAGCAAATACTTGAATTGAAGAAAACCATTTTGACTTAGTAGACTATTGAAAATGAACTATAAACAACTTGTGGGCAGGAATGTGAGGGAGAAACAGAGAGAGAGTGAAGGAAAAGGTGACATGGTCCAAAAAGAAATGTATTCATTACCTGATTTATGAAATGGTAACTCCTCTGTATATCACCTTTATAGTAGTAATTTAAAAATATAAAAAAATCATTTTGGCAAGACTGGGGTTTGAGCTCAGGCTCTGGCATTTGCTAGAGTCATGAGCCATGCTTCCAGCCCTGTTTTTTGCTGGTTATTTGTAGGATAGGGTTTTATTTCCTCCTTGCTATGTGCCTGAGCTGCAGTTGACCAACTTGTAAGGCTTTATTGCTAGGATCATGCTACTGTGGTCAGACTTGTCCTTTGTAGAGATAGCGGCTTGAAGACTTTTCTGTCTGAACTGGCCTGGTACAGTGAGCCTTCCAGGCTCAGCCTTCCATATAGCTTGAGATGACTGCATTTGGCTATGGATTAAGAAGGGAATCTTAGGTATTGTTCTACCTGGGCTGCCCCAAACTGCAATCCTCCCATGTTCAGCCTCCCACGTAGCTAGTATTATAGGCTCGAGCCATCTGTGCCTGGCTAAATTCTGAAATGTTTTATTGTGTTAAAAATATATGACAGAAAAAATTTCCATGCTTTTTTTAAGCATTCAGACCAGCGGCACTGATTGCATCCTTACAGCTCTGGCGGCTGTCTGCTTTTACACTTGATCTTAGCCAAAAGGCTGAGAAGTGACTCACTGTTTCTAAAATTTTTTCATCACCCCAACAGAAATCCTACAGCACTTATTCCTCATTCCCCACCCCCAGTCTTGGCAGGCTCCAGACCTTCTGTCTCTGTGAATTTGCTTGTTCTAGACTTGGCAATGCTTTGTCAACCTGTGGCTAAGATCAAGAATAGATACTTCATGTAAGTGGAATTGTTCAGTATTTATTTGTTCATTTGTATTTTGTCCTTATTTCATTTAGAATGCATTTCTTTTTGCTAGTCCTGGGGCTTGAACTCAGGGCCTGGGCACTGTCCCTGAGCTTCTTTTTTTCAAGGCTAGCATTCTACCACTGGAGCCATAGCACCACTTCTGGCTTTTTCTGTTGATGTGGTAATGAGGAATCGAACACAGGGCTTCATGCATGTTAGATAAGCACTCTACCACTAAGCCACCTTCTCAGCCTACAATGCATTTTTTTAAAGATGGATCTAGGTTGTAGTGTTTTACAAAACGTCATTTCTTTTGTTTTTGTGTGTTTGCCAGTACTGAGATGGGACACAGGGTGTCATACTTACAGCTTGCTTGCTCAGTTGGCACTACTTCTACTCTACTCTAGCCCAGCTTTTTTTCCAACTATTTTTTGAGTGTCAAAAATTTTCTCCTAAGTAGCTAGGATTACAGGTGTGAGCCACCTATGCTTAGCACAATGTCTTTTATAACCAAATGCTCCAGTGCATATTTATGTCATACGTTGTTTAACCGAATGGCTATTCATTGATGTACACTTGAGTTATTTCATGTTTGTGTATTGTGCCTCATGCCCATTGATGTACAAGTGTGTTAAGTTGTCTGCTTTCTGTTCTCTTGACTATGACCTAAGAGTGAAATTGCTGGGTTTATGGTAATTCTATGTTTAGTTCTTGAGGAACTTCTGAACTGCAAAGACCTACAGTTATAAGTTGAATGGGACAATTTATTATTGTAAATAATTGAAGTTCAACTTGGTGGCCACTTTGGTCCAACCTTTTATTTTGTAAGAAAGGAAACAGATCCAAAGGCATTTTGATCTTAGATGGTTTTTGAAGGTAGTTTGTAATCAAGTAATTAGTTATTCATTGTCATTCATTACAAATAATTATTATTGGGAAGTATAAATTCCAAGTAAAAGTAAGATTAAGTTAATAACATGTTATGCTATAGAATTCACTTGATTGGGACAATCTCTACCCAAACTATATACTTCATTTTTATGTAACAGTTCCTGTTAACTTCAAATTCAAGGCTTTTACCAACTAGGTGATTTTGAGGTCTATGTTAGGAAAATATTTTATGCGGAACTGTTTGTAGAAGACCGTAAGATACCTTACAACCTTAGTGAGTGATATTGTTAATGGGTTGAAAGAATAATTGGTTGAATGTAAATCTGATTGGCTAGCCTGGAAAGTCAGAACTGTAGAGGTTATTGTTGCTGTGGAAAAATGTAGGATCAAATGAAAGGAAGGCCTATATCTGATAGTTACCAAAATTATTCTTAGTTTTATCCAGTTCCTATTACACACAAAATTCTTTTGTTAGTCATGAATTTATGGTCCTATGTGCGTATGGTCTTCTGCTTTATGTAACATATTGAATTAGCTTGCCTTTCATGTTTTTGTTTTTAAGTTTTTGTGGCAAAAAAAGAAATGAGTAGTTTAGTGTAAGTAAAACTAGAGAAAAACCCCTCTTACACAAAAGAGGGTGTGTTGTTTGCTGTTCATTGGTTATTGTACTCACATCTATCCATCTGAATCTTCAGCTTTTTCATTGGCTGCTACTATCTGTGGTTTTCCTTTCCATAACAACAAGGAAAATGGAATCGAAAGGTTGGCGTGTGTTAGTGATCACTGGCTAACTTTCCGTTGGTTCTCAAAGCACACACTTGATTATTAGTGGTACAGTTTTGCTTGTCTTTTTATAGAATGCACTTATTCTTTCTTTTTTTGCCAGTCCTGAGGCTTGAACTCAGGGCCTGGGAGCTGTCCCTGAGCATCTTTTGCTCAAGGCTAGCACTCTACCACTTGAGCCACTGAGCCATTTCCAGCTTTTCCTGTGCATGTGGTACTGAGGAATCGAGCCCAGGACTTCATGCATGCTTGGCAAGCACTCTACCACTAAGCTACATTCCCAGCCACCAGAATGCACATTTTCAAAGAAGTTTTCTCTTGGGCTGGGGATATGGCCTAGTGGCAAGAGAGCTTGCCTCGTATACATGAGGCCCTGGGTTCGATTCCCCAGCACCACATATACAGAAAAAAAAACGGCCAGAAGAGGCGCTGTGGCTCAAGTGGCAGAGTGCTAGCCTTGAGCAAAAGGAAGCCAGGGACAGTGCTCAGGCCCTGAGTCCAAGGCCCAGGACTGGCCAGAAAAAAAAAAAAAAGAAGTTTTCTCTTAATTGGGTTGAGGTTATCCGTCTCTAGTACATAAGCACTATCTTTATTTGGGGAGTCTCTGTCTTGCTTTACACAACTGTATGTTGCTTTAGTTTCTTTGCAAATTAATGTCTGTTCTTGGATACATGTATTATCATGTAGTAGTCAAGAACTCTTACAAATGAGATAGTCATCTTGTTTCATTCATAAAAAATTAAGTAGGATAGGGGTTTGTTTTCCTGTTGTTGTTGTTATTATTTTTTGTTTTTTGAGTAATATATACTAATTGTACTTTCATTCCATAGTTCCATAGATGTGTTACAACATATTTTAACTAAACACATCCTTATACTCTTTTAACCCTTATCTCCCTCCTTTACAAACCAATATTCAGTGCTGTCATATATGTGTGTGTGTGTGTGTGTGTGTGTGTGTGTGTGTGTGTGTATGTATACATTCTCCAAATCAGATAGTTTTTCTTTTATGCTCGTGTCTCATTCTTATCACTAGTATTCATCCCCTCCTCAGTGATGGTGTTAATGGGTACAAGGACTAATTGGTCTAGATTTTAGATTTTGCACCTGAATGAAAATGTGTGATGTTTTACTTTTGATCTTGGCTTGTCTCACTCAACATGATGACCTCTAGTTTCATCCATTTTTCTACAGATAATGTAATTTTATTCTTCATGGCTGAATAATGCTCCATTGTGTGTGCATATGTGTGTGTATAATATTTTCTTAAGTTATTGGGTAGGATGATTCCATAGCTTGAGGATATTATTGATAGTGCTTTGGTAGATATGGATATATGTTGATTTATACTCCTTCAGGTATATGGCCAAGAGTAGTAACACCGGACCCCAAGGTCTATTTTTAGTCCCTCCCTCCCTCCCTCCCTCCCTCCCTCCCTCCCTCCCTCCCTCCCTCCCTCCCTCCCTCCCTCCCTTCCTTCCTTCCTTCCTTCCTTCCTTCCTTCCTTCCTTCCTCCCTTCCTTCCTTCCTTCCGCCCTTCCTTCCTTCTTGTATGGGGGTTTGAACTCAGAGTCTTGCACTTTCTAGGCAGGCACTCTGTCACTTGAACTATGCCCCTAGCTCTTTTTGTTTTCATTATTTTTCAGTTCAGGTCTCTTGGTGACACCTAAGCTGGCCTGGGACTGAGTACATGGCAGAGAAAAATCACCCCCGTTGTTTTTCATCTTAATCCAAATCTTTTTCAGCCTGTTTCCCTCCTTAAGGTGAGAGGCTCTAGAGAATTATATGGGAACTTGACATTGTGCTCATTGCTTAGGTCATGTATCTTACTGTCTCCTTTAATACAGGTTACCCTTACTCAATGATGAATCCTACCCAGTCTTATTACCCCCAAAGCAGTCATGACTTGCTGTGGTAGGGAATTGCACTTGCCCACTTTTAAGAGAAAAGTTTCCACAGTTGCTAGAAGAGATTAAAATGCATTCAGGAATGTGACAGACAATGGTATTCTAGGAGTAAATGAGGATGCACTTAACCCCGAGTTGTTCTAAATCCTTTTATGAGTCTTAATTTCACAGTTAGACTATATGGATCTCCAACACTGTTTCCATGTTTTAAACTCTATGGTTCTTTCTCTTCACCCCTATTGAGAGCAACCCCTTTGATGAGGGCCACCTCTGCTTCAGAATATTTACCGTAGCAGATATTAATTCTGATCAATTTAATTGCATTTTAACTATCTGCAGAAGACTTGTTCTTTGAGATGCTGGAAAGCAAATTAATTTTGGCATAATAAAAAATGCAATGGGTCATAAAAATCAAAGCAACTTGATTTATTTCAGCTGATAATTAAATTAACTTGGTGCTTCCTACAATGATACAAATTTATGATGTCTATTTTTTACTGTAGACTCATGATGGTAGAGGATGACAGCAAGACCGCTCTTGTCACTTGAGAGAATAGAAGAACAATATTAAAACTATCTTACTGTATATTTGTCATGCTGTTGGTGACAGGGGGAACAGCAAGTCTTGGCTTCTGGTTTTGAAAATCGAAAACAGCCATTTGGGTCAGACAGAGTCCTTAAATCTCCCAAGTAGCTTGAATCTGCCAGACTGCTTCTCTTTCCCAATAATTGTCAGAAGGCTGAAGTAGAAAATCACTTTAAATAGCATTTCCTGGTGCTGGGAATATGGCTTAGCGGTAGAGTGCTTGCTTAGCATGCATGAAGAAGCCCTGGGTTCGATTTCTCAGAACCACATAAACAGAAAAAGCCAGAAGTAGAGCTGTGGCTCAAGTGGTAGAGTGCTAGCCTTGAGCAAAAAGAAGCCAGGGACAGTGCTCAGGCCCTGAATTCAAGCCCTAGGACTGGCAAAAACAAACAAACCAAAAAAACCCCAACAGTACTGGTGCATGTTATGTTAAATTCCAGTACCAGTGCTTTGCTTTTATTTTAATTATCTTAAATGGGGGCCTCAGAATAGTAATGGTTTGAATTCCCAGACATCTGATTTCTGTTTTCTCCTGTGTGCAAAAGAGTATCCACTGAGACGGGCATAAATACATAGTGTGTCTCATCCAAGAGTGCTGGAAAGACTCCTAAGGAGATCTAGAAGCATCTATTTTGACATGCTGTGATTCTATGCAGAAGAAACAGCCTGTGCTCCAGGGTAGGGGACTCTGTTACTATACTGGAGCTGAAGAACCCAGGTAGATGTACAAAAAGTCATACTGAACAGTAAGTCAGTATATCTTGTCAAATGTACCTACTCTTTAGAAGAACATAGGTACACATGTGAATTTTATTCAAGGCTTGTATACCTGGGAGTATACAGATGTTCAGGAAGTGAAAAGGGTTGATCAGCAAACACGGCTAACAGAACTGTCACTGTTTCAGCTTTGATTTCTCTTGTGAAGAGTGAGTTTCACCCTTCACTTTCCCACTCTGCTCCATGCTTTTCTGTGCTAGATGTTGGTTTTATATATTGATGTGTTGAATCTCAATGTGCCCTGTATTCTAGGATGTGCTGCTAAGCAGTCTTTCTAGGTGAGAAAAGCAATTTTGATTTCTAGCATCTGCCCATTTTTAAGATTATAAGTATTTCCACCATGGTTGATTTTAATGTGACATTGGGAAGAGATGGAGAATAGTGCTTGTTTGTTGGTTGGTTTATATATTCCTTTATTTTTGTATTGGTAGTGGGGACTGAACTAAGGCATTCACACCTCTCTTGGCATTTTCTGCTCAAGGCTGGAATTCTACCAATTGAGCCACACTTCCACTTCCAGCTTTTTGGTGGTTCATTGGAAATAACCATCTCAAGGACTTTTCTGCTCTGGTTAACTTTGAACTAAGATCCTTAGATCTCAGCCTCCAGAGTAGCTAAGATTACAGGTGTGAGTCACTAGTTCTGGGTGTGGAGATGGTGTTTGTCATGTGGCAAGAGACTATTTCAGAACAGGACTTATGGTACCCTTACTTGGTGTTTCCTTTCAATACAGTATCTACTAGTCTGAAAGAGATTATTCTCTCCCTTTTTTTTACCTTTGACATGCTGATTACCTGCAGAATTGCTAACTCAAGGACACATCTCTTTCTCCCTGTCTTTCTGTTTATGTGGCACTTAAGCTCCTTCTGGCTTAATCTATGTGTTTCATCTCAGCATGTGTTAGCCACTTGGTTCTGTGATTAAGAGAAACTAGTTTTTCCTTCAGATTTCAGAAATGATTAAAATGGGGAAGTTTCACTCTGAATAGCTGGGTAAAAGGAGCACAGGAAACTTGCTGTAAATAATTGTTAAATAGGCCTTATCTCTACCTAAGAGCTTCCCTTAGGTATTTGCTTATAATTTCAGTTTTACATCTTGTGGGATGCACTGTCCTTGATTCACATTGCTTGGTTTCTTGGCGGGGCAGGGGTTGGACTTGGTGTTTGTTTTAAGCATCCTCTGGCCTTTTATACTGTGATTTTCATGCAGTGAAATTTCTGCAGAGGGAAGTCTCTATTTTTCAGTTTTCTATGCCCAGGTCTCTAAACAAGTAACTGTTATATGTTGAGTGAATAATGAGAAATAGGCATAGGCCTAATTTTCAGTCTTATAATCACAAGAGGTCATGCCTGAAGAAGACATTTATATAGTCCAATTTAAAGTGAGGGCTGCACTTAGTGATAGCCCTGGTCCTTATAAATAAGTAAGGTAGATGTCTTCAGTGGGTCTTAGCTACCAGTCATGGATGGGAGCGAAGGAAACAGTGTTAGGGTAGAGGAGAAAGGAAGGATCATAGAACATAGAACGTAGAAGCTGGAGTATCAGATATGCTGGATGTGCTGAGCAATTTGTTCAAATAAGGTTAGGAGAATGCAGTAGACAAGAATGAGTGTCACAAGGCACCTGATCGCTCACCTGAAGACTAATGACACAGGACGTGAAACAGGCGTGAGTTACAGAGAACCAAGTTCTAGAAAGGATAATTTTACTTGTAATGTTTGAAAGCAAGTCTTCTGTAGTTCCCCTTTGAAGTGGGGAGGTTTAGTGTTGGAATGCTGTATGTAAAATCTTATGTTGTGTCAAAATGATCTTTCTAAACTTGAGAGTGTTGATTGATGTGAGTTGAGATGTATGGTGTCATACAGATCAAATATACTTCTAACAGCAGGATTGAAATGGGATGACTTTAGTTTGCTGTGCACATCTTTCAATGAGAGTGTTAGAAATGTATGGAAAATAAGTTTCAATGCAGGGCATTTCTAAGATGGTATTTAATATATATATAATACACATTAATTTATCATAAAGATAGGTTACTATAACTATATTAATATATATTATGTTAATATAGTATATGTTAACATACTAATACATTGTATTAATATATGATATGTATTAATATGCTGTTTTTATTATACTATAAGCAAATCTATATAATTGAATATATAAATAAACATAATAAACATATGTATTCTAAATCCTACAGGAGTTAGGTTGGACTTTAAAAATAAAAAAGCAGCCGGTTGCTGGTGGCTTATGCCTGTAATCCTAGCTACTCAGAAGGCTGAGATCTGAGGATTGCAGTTCAAAGCTAGCCCAGGCAGAAGGATCTGTGGGAACTCTGATCTCCAATTAACCATTACAAAACTGGAAGTGGAGCAGTGGCTGGAAGTGGTAGAGTGCTATCTTTCAGTAAAAGATCTTAGGGACAGTGCCCAGGCCCTGAGTTCAAGCCCCACAATCAACAAAAACATTAAAAGAAAATAAAAGGAAACAAATTACTGCTTTAAATCAATACATAGCATCCATTACCTTGTCAGGCAAATTGGAGCACAAAAACAAAGTATGATACATACAGCTCTGGCCTACAACTTAAAGAGGAAGGACACCTCTATGAAGTGAATAGAGAAGAGCAATGGATAAGATCCTGATTCTTTGACCTCCCCTAAATTAAGGCAGGCACACAGTAGAAGTAGGTCCTTTAAAAAAAAAGAAAAGCTTTGACTTGGACAAAAATTAGAGAGAGGGTTTTACTGAAAAGGAAAAGCATAGAATGAAAAGTGTATATATAGAGAGGAATGAAAAAGAAATGATAAATTTGAGTTGATAGAATACAAGGTAAATTTCCAGGGGATTAACTTAATTTCAGAACTATTTTTTCAGTTTATTGTTCAAATCCGATGTGTTTCATCATCCTCTGGACTTGTTAAAGTTTGACCTTCTCTGAGGGCCAATTTCACTTGACGTCTGGGAATTTTTGAGTTATCATAGGATTCTACTTTCTGATTCTATTTGTGCCAAAACACAATTGTCCTCAAATTATTAGAGAAGACAATACAATTAAGGATGCTACTATGTTTTGTGTGTGTGTGTGTGTGTGTGTGTGCACATGCACACGTGCATGTGAATCCTGGGACTTGAACCCGGGGCCTGAGTGCTGTCCCTGAGCTTTTGTTTGCTCAAGGCTAGAGCTCTACCATTGGAACCACATAATGGACTGGCAAGAAAAAAAAAATCTAATGGACTTTCCTGTCCAGGCTGACTACAAACTATGATTCTCAGATCTCAGCCTCCTGAGTAGTTAGGACTACAATGAGCTACCTGTACCCAGCAAGGATGGTAGTCTTTTCTTTTCCATTCTTTTCTTTTGTCAGTTGTGGGCCTTGAACTCTGGGTCTGGGTGCTATCCCTGAGCTCTTCACCTCAAGTTTATTGCTGTACCACTTTGAGCTACAGCTCCATTTCTGGTTTTCTGGTAGTTAATTGAAGATATGAGTCTCATGGACTTTGCTGCTTATGCTGACTTGAAACCACTGAGATTCAAATTTCAGCCTCCTGAGAAGCTAGCATTAAGGCGTGAGCCACCAGTGGCTGACAAGGATGGTATTTTTTGAAATAAAAACAATCTTTTTTTTTCAAGGCTAGTCATCAATGGAGACAGTATTTACTGAAACATTTCATTCTCCTCCCAACATTAAATTTACAAGATAATTAACTCTTACTTAATATCCTTATTTTCCGTTTGCTCACTGTTTGGATTTGTTTGCCTCTTGAGTATAAATTTCTATGAATCCCAAGCCCTTGGAGGTTTAACACTAGAGTCTCACACCTGAGGAATTTGCAGAACATTGGTTCTGCAAGTAGAGGGCTATTCTTCCCTCTAACCAACCTCATTTTTTTTCATATGTTATATATTTTCTTCAAGGTCTTGTATAAGGAAAAGAACAGAAACCTGTTACTGAACAAAAAAGGGAAATCTAAGAAAAAATGGTTGTTTACCCTCAAAGTCTATCTTTTGTTCCTCCTGTATACCAGTTATGTGGATCTGGCCAGTGTGAAATAACTATCCTTTCATGCTCTGCGAAGTCTCTACTTCTTGTTTTTAGAGCATGTGGGTTTTTGACTAATTGTCTCCACCCAGCACATTGGTTGGACCACAGAATGCCCAGATCAACAGATACTCTGACTTCCTTGTTTGGAAATTTGTTATTACACTACCTATTTCTTAGGACCCTAAAAGAACAAAATCCTTTGTGAAAAATACTTAAAAAAACTTAAAGATTCTCCATGGACAGGTCTCTTCTCCGATAGTGCCCAAATAATACTTGAAGTTTTGGCCTATTTCAAGTGCCTGAAGGCGAGAAATTTTTCTCTCATTGCAGTTTGGGGTCAGAGAGAACACTAGTAGACTAGAATATGGATCAACTAGCCCCTAATTTGAGAAATGTGAGAAATATAGTAGGGCTGAGCAACCTCGTGAATGAGGGTGGTTGGCTTGGCTCTCTTATGAAGATGAGTTGTAGGAATTGAGTTGTGGTTATGTTGCATTTCAGTACATGTTAGTCTGTATAAAAGGGTGACTGGGTGAAAGGTTGAATCAGCACAGAGAGCTCATCGCTGCTTTCTTCTTCTTTCCATTGCAGAAGTGCATCTGGATCCCCACCGAACATGGTGTCCAGTGGCAGACTGTCAGACAGTATGTCCCGTGGCAGCCAGCGACCCAGGACAGCCGGTGCTGGTGGAATGCCCTTCTTGTCACCTCAAGTTCTGTTCGTGTTGCAAGGATGCTTGGCATGCAGATGTCTCCTGCAGAGACATCCAGCCAATCATCCTGCCAACGGAGCATGGGTAAGAAGGAAACGGAAATGACTCAGTCTCAGCCGAGTTGCATTGAAAAGGGGTTACCTTAGGGCAGGTGTGAGGGCGTTCGTTACTTTCTTCTAGAACTTTCTTGAGAAGTGTTTCAGATTTGGTGAGTTGGTAATGAAGAGTAACAAGAGCACTTCTAAAATGGATTTGAAGGATTTTCCCAGAAGCATTGTTTTGGGATTGCTGAAAATAACATGAATTTTAGATAGAGAGACGCTTCACAGGGCACGGCCTTTCCATAGCCGTTGGCCTGCCTGCCATTGAGAGAGATCCTCCTTCTACTTGCAAATTGAGACAAATTGCTTTCTTACTTGCTTCAGTTGACAGCTTAGGAAATAGGCTAACCATAACAGAGCTAGGTAGCTAACCACTGTAGCTAACCACAGCAGTGCATCATTGTCCCTAACTTCTTAAGAAATAGAGGAAGAGTGTGCCTTTCTTGAAAGTATACTCTGAAATGACGATGCCAATGTCGGAATTTTGTTAGGATGAAAAGCATTGAAATCTATACCTTTCAATATGATGGTTGTATAGCAGCAGCTGGGCTCAGTGAGAGACCTTTGTGTTTGATTCCTTGCTTTGTTTGAGGCTACAGCTGTTCTGCATGAGCAAGAAGAACAAGAACAACAACAAAAGCCAAACAGTGTTCTAGTCCAGTTGGCGTCATCACCCAGCTACCACGTATTGAGTGTGTCGATCTAGTCTTCAGAAATAGTCATGCTGCCTGGCTGTGGAGCTGGGCTTGCATTTCAGACCAAACAAATAGAGAAAGACAAAGAGATCTAACACAGGCCGGCAGGAGCCTCCTCTGCCAGCTTAGAGCCAGTCCTTCCACATTCGCACAGTGGTAAGCTCTTTTGGATGCATGTCACAGGGCAATGTGAAGAGCTCAGAGGAAAGGATGGCTTGAGTTCTGCCATTGCAGCTTAGTATCTCTGTGTCCTCTATGAGTCTGTTACCCCAAGGGGAAAAGAGAGGGATTAAGACAGAAACTCTTGCTGGCCACTGGTGGTTTATGCCTATAATCTTAGTCACCGAGGAGGTTGAGATCTGAGGATGAAGTTGTTAAGCCAGCAGGGCAGAAAAGTTTGTGGGATTTCAACTAGGCAGCTAAAACCTCTATCAAGTGGCAGAGTGCCAGGCTTGAGTGAAAAAGCTAAAGGATAGCACCAGGCCTGAGTTCAAGCACCAGTACTGGCACCAAAAGAAAAATAAGTAAAATATAAACCCTCCCACCACTACACGAGGTACCAAATCTGATGATAGATTTTTGACAACTCTGTGGGTCAATCGCCTGTGTGCTGGATGGTGGTTATGGGGAATAATAACTAAAACGTAATTCAGTGCTACAGCTCTTTCTCATCCTAATTTGGATCAGGAATTTTCATTTATTTTATAGTCTTGGTTTTTTAATCCTACTCTTCCACTTATATTTAATGAGCAGATCATTAGATAGACTATCTGTTCTCCACTTGGAGCCTGAGCTAGTTTCTTTGTGCCATAGCTGACTCTTTGTACTTCTTATTCAGACAATGTGCTCAGGGAGCAAAATATTAATTTGGTGGATCAATGAGTTAACTCAGCTGTGGAAAGCATAATTAATATAATTTACCAAGTGCCAAACTAAGTAAATTAAAATTCCTTGTTTTGAGTGATCTGAGCAACTCCATAATCAGTATCTTTCTCATTTTTGCCACTCCCCTCTCCTCCATCCATTTCTTTGGAAATGAATTCATAAGCACAGATAACTAAGAGCTTATTATGTAAGTATTTAGAGCCATGGGAATTCAGTTGAAGACCACTGATTGAATATAATTTCTCACCCATTTTGTTTTCAGGCCCCTCTTTGGGACAGACGCCGAAGCCCCCATTAAGCAATGCCCTGTTTGCCGGGTTTATATTGAACGCAACGAAGGCTGTGCTCAGATGATGTGCAAGAACTGCAAGCACACGTTTTGTTGGTACTGTCTGCAGAACCTGGATGTGAGTTCCCCTGAACACGTTTTCTTCATGTGCTTTATCCTGCCTAACAGACTTTAAAGATATCAAGTCTGCTGGGCGCTGATGGCTCATACCTGTAATCCTAGCTATGTGGAAGGCCAAGCTCTGAAGATCATGGTTCAAAAACCAACCCAGGCTCAAAAACAGGAAGTAGAACTGTGGCTCAAAGTGGTAGAGTGCTAGCCTTGAGCAGAAAGAGCCCAGGGACAGCGCCCATATCCTGAGTTCAAGCCCCGCAACTAACACACACACACACACACACACACACACAGAGTCTATTTTTTATCTTGTAGGGATTTAATTTTTCTTTAGTAGGACTTTAGCCTTAATGGTTATTTTTATAGCTGTTGTTATTTGTTTCCTTTTGGTTGATGCTAAGGATTGAACCTTTGTCCTTGGTTGTGCTGGGTGAGGACACAACCACTGAGGTACAGCTGACCAGCCCCTGCTACGTTAGACAATTATAAAAGCTCTTTTTGATAACTTTGGGTGTCTTAGCTTTACAGTCAAACTTTTGGTTTAAAGGCATTTCCTGCTTTGGATGGGCATCTCTCTGGCCTGTAGTGACCTATAAGTATCTTTGTTTTATATTACTATCGTAACAAATTGTTACCAACTTTGTGGCTCACATTTGCTTTCTTAGATTCCTGTACATTCGAAGTTCAGCTTAGATCTCACCAGGTTAGTACTGAGGTTTCAATAGATGGTGCTCCTTTCTGGAGATGCTACATGAGTATTGGTTTCCTTGCTTTTCTAACTTTTGGAGGCTGCTTGAATTTCTAGGCTGGCAGTTCCCTTTCTCCATCTTCAAAGCTGGCCAAGCCACATACCTTTTTCCTGGTTATTGCTTTCTCTGACCACAGCCAGGAAAGGATCTTTATCTCTAAAACTCATAACATTAGATTTGAATCCCTTTGAATAGTAGAGTTTCTTAACACCATAACACCTGCAAAGTTTCTTTTACCATTTAAGGACACATTCCTCTTGGGATTGGGTCATGGGAGGAGTTGGGGGCTAGTTATTCTGCTGATCACAATTAGGTTGTTTCCTCTTTTTGAATTTAAAGAAACAGTAAAACAATTCAAGCCAACAGTGTCTTGTAAATAACTGTTTCTCATTCATTGGCCACAGTGGTATTGCTATGTCATTGTTCCTGGATCAAGGGACATGTCTGATTGTAGTTTTCCTTCACCATTCATGTAGCAGTCATCTCAGATCTAGGAACAGTTTCATTCAGGTCTATGCCAAGGTGAATGCTAGTCTCAAGAGTTCAGAGGTGGTGGTAAGGTCTTACATCAATTCCAGTTTTCCATGTTTGAGGTAGTATAGGTCCATTGTAGATATTCCAACTCCTCAAATTGTTTGGACAGTTTGACCTGGATATTTTACCCACATCATTGCAAGCCTTGAGTCGGTTGAGTTGCTATGTTCTCCTCTGCTCTTGGTTTTGTTGTTTGGTTTGCTTTAATCCAATAATCAGTATGTTTAGTCTTCTAGTATCTTAACACACAGTGAAGGCCTGAGTTACAAGGGATGCCTATGGCTACCTCAAGCCTTACTTGTTAAAACTGGAAGTCGTGGGTTGGAGGCATGACTCAGATAGCAAGCACAAGGCCCAGTCATAGAAAAAAATGAGAACAAACAAAAAACAACCCAACATCAGATAGGTTATTTAAGATGACATCCATGAGCAAGAAAATCAATCAGCTTTGTCTTAGGGTTTTAGGAAGTGATATACAATAGAAAAAGTGAAGATGAACATTTCATTTTAGACTCTAGAATTTCATCTGCTCAGGTTGAAATTATGTGTTCACCTTAAAAAAATAAAGTTGCCATGACTCCTTACATTATAAGCATGTGTAATGTAAGACATACTGTGTAATCTTTTTTTTTTCCAGTCCTGGAGCTTGAACTCAGGGCCTGGGCACTGTCCTTGAGCTCTTTTTGCCCACTTCTGGCTTTTCCTGTGTATATGGTGCCGAGGAATTGAACCCAGGGCTTCGTGCATACTAGGCAAGCACTCTACCACTAGGCCAAACTCCTGGCCCTGTGTGTAATCTTAAGTGATATTCCAGATGAGGACTTCCCCTGACTAAACTTCCTACCTGCTTTACAAATGCAAAATAAATAACTTTTTGTTTCCTTCTGGTTTATCCAGACTCTTAACTGGGTTCCTAGGAACAAGGCAGCTGGGCCCATTAGGTTCTCTGTAGAAGGCTTTGGTGTCAGGGATTAACTGTGGGTGCTGGGTCCCCAATCTTTGGCTGAGCAATGATAATGTTGCTGAGAACTCTCTGCTCCCACTTGTATTCTATGGTACTTGAGATGAGATGATGCAGATGTTAAATGGCTCAATACACAGATTTCAGACGTCAAAGCGTTTTTTTTTGTTTTGTTTTTTTTTTGGCCAGTCCTGGGCCTTGGACTCAGGGCCTGAGCACTGTCCCTGGCTTCTTCCCGCTCAAGGCTAGCACTCTGCCACTTGAGCCACAGCGCCGCTTCTGGCCGTTTTCTGTGTATGTGGTGCTGGGGAATCGAACCTAGGGCCTCGTGTATCCGAGGCAGGCACTCTTGCCACTAGGCTATATCCCCAGCCCATCAAAGCATTTTTTCTGGCCACCATTATTTTATTTTTTGGATGTCACCATCTCTGTTTTTAGACAAGGGCATTGGGCTTGTGGTCATGATACTTTCCTCCAGGCAAGTGTTGTCTGCCATATGGTGGTACTCAGGGAAAGTTGGCAGCCAAGATGGGAGTGCTTTTCTAAAATCAAAGCCTGAGACTGACCCCAAACACAGACACTACAGTGTGGCTGGGGCATTGAGTTTGCTCCTACTTTGAACTTATCCCTGCAGTTTCTCAGGCCAAAGTATTCTTAATGATATGCGTGGGATTCTGGTTACTTTCTGTAGGCTTAGTCTTGTCCTCTCTTGTGACTTAAACTTTCACTCCTGCTCCTTTACTAAGTCCAGAGGTCCATGATGTGCCTTTTAAGAATGAGCAGACTTCCCCCTGCCCCATTTGTATCCATTCTTCAGGAGATGAGCTTTGAAAAAGCAAACTCAGCTCTTGCTGTTAACATTTACTTATCCCTAGTCATTACAGTATATCATAAGATGGGCCACATGGTCTCATACTGACTGTATCCTCTCCAAAGATTGGAGAGATTTCTCCCTCCCTCCCTTCCTCCCTACCTCCTTTCCTTCCTCTCTATCATCATTCCTTTCCTCCCTCTCTCAATTCCTTCCTTCCTTTTGTGGTCGTGTGTGTGTGTGTGTGTGTGTGTGTGTGTGTGTGTGTGTATACCAGTATCAGACTTGAATGCAATCTCGAACTCTTGATCAGTTTTTTTTTGCTCAAGGCTGGTGCTCTATCACATAAGCCATGCCCCTAGCCCTGCTTTTTATGGGTTATTTTGTTTATTTGTTTTGTTTTTGTTGCCAGTCCTGGGCCTTGGACTCAGGGCCTGAGCACTGTCCCTGGCTTCTTTTTGCTCAAGGCTAGCACTCTACCTCTTGAGCCACAGCACCACTTCTGGTCATTTTCTATATATGTGGTGCTGAGGAATCGAACCCAGGGCTTCATGTATACGAGGCGAGCACTTTACCACTAGGCTATATTCCCAGCCCTTTTATGGGTTATTTTGAAGGTGGAGTCTTATAGACTTTTCTGCTCAGACTAGTTCAAACCATAGACTCTGATCTCAGCCTCCTGAGTAGCTAGGACTGCAGGCTTGAGCCATCATTGCCTAGCTCCTCATTTTTTCTTAGCATTTATCAATTGTACAAGGAAGATGTCATTCTGATAATTCCATAAATGTATATAATATATCCTCATCAAACTTACCCCTTCCACTACTCTTCCTTCTCCCTCTGTTTGAAACAATTTTGGCATGTCTTATTGCTCTGTTTTCATATATAAACACTCTGTGTATTTACTTTTACCCTATTCACTCTCATTCATCCTATCTACCCTGTCCATTCTGCCCTCCTCCCAGTGATTTCTTACTGATAAAATTCCATTTGTACTTACATCCTTATCTTCCTTAGATTCTCTCTTTCACTGACATCATGGCCAACACCAAGCCAGTTATTGTATCTGTTAGTTTCCCTTTCATCTTTCTGGCTACTCCTCAATTCCCTTTCTAGGCTTTCCTTTGACCCATTGTTGAATGTATTCATCCTCTTTGATTCTCAGTTTATACCTCTTCCTGAGCAATCTCATCCACCTCTGATTTCTTCCATCCTTGAATACTCACGGGTGCCAGAATCCTTCTTTCTAAAATACAGATCTAGGAAATGAACTGCCCTCATGACCTGCTCTGATAACTCCATGGTCAAGTTCAATATGTCTAAACCATGGTTATTATCTTCCCCACAAAGACCATCTTTATGTTGTCATTTTTCTTGACAAAGCCATTGACTTTTCCTACCCAGCATCTACTGTTGTGTCCCTTCTCCTCCATCTAGTTAACTCATTTCTTATTATCTCAGGACCATGATTTCTTCTTCTTCTTCTTTTTTTTTTTTTGCCAGTTCTGGGGCTTGGACTCAGGGCCTGAGCACTGTCCCTGGCTTCCTTTTTGCTCAAGGCTAGCACTCTGCCACTTGAGCCAGAGCGCCACTTCTGGCCATTTTCTGTACATGTGGTGCTGGGGAATTGAACCCAGGGCTTCATGTATGGGAGGCAAGCACTCTTGCCACTAGGCCATATCCCCAGCCCATGATTTCTTCTTTTCCATCACTTCTCAGTCTAGGGTGTGTAGTCTACCTGGTTTGCTCAATTTAGCTGTTTATATCATGGTCCTTCTATCTTGTACCTCTGCTAGAGCTCAAATTAACTTTGTAAGATTAACTGATCATGTCATTTCTTTTTTCCCTATAGAATCAATCAATCATTCAATCAGTTTTACTGATTATAATCTGTTTTCACTTGGTGATTTACAAACCTACCAAGATGTGCTAAAGATTACAGACCTATAATTCCTAGAGGGAGCCATTGATAACCATTAAGTGATCAATGTGGCTGTTTATATCCATTTCTCATCTCAAAACATCATGCCTACTGAAACTCATGCTTTTGTTTTACAGAATGATATTTTCCTCAGGCACTATGACAAAGGGCCATGCAGGAATAAACTCGGCCACTCGAGAGCATCGGTAATGTGGAACCGAACCCAGGTACCCTGCCCTTGAAGGAAGCATGAGCTAAACCCAATTTAGCAGTTCTAAGTATCTACCTCTTCATTCTCTCCAATCCATTTCCTACTTAGCTATGTCACCTGGGAGGTGCTAGACTTTGCAGAAGGACAACTGGAAAGGGGTGGAGGGGGCAACCACCTGATGTTAATTTATGAGCATAGTCTTGTGGACTGGTGGAGGGGCACCAGAAAGCCCAATATTTGACAATGACCTACAGAATGAATGCAGATGCTCTTCCCTCTTGGAAACCATGGAAGCACTTACCTAAAACTCTTCATGGACATTAGCTTTTGAAGGCAGTGTTCTAAAATCCTATGGGCCCCTGCTGGGCCTTAGATCTATCTGAACATGCCATTGTGTGTTTATGTGGCAGGTTCAAAGTAGTCATGGTTTGTTTTCAGTGGTATTTTTATATTTATCAAAGGCTACATTTCTTTTGAGGGAGTCAGTGGTCATATCTTAGTAATCATTATTAACATCCCATACTCAAGCTTGAGCTTGAGTTCACTTTCGGTTTGTTCTCACCCTTGATTTAGTTGTGTCTTTTTAGTCCACTTTGGGCCATTGCTGGACACTGGCCAAGGGGCATGTAAATATAATGGTCTTATATGCTTGAGATGGCATGATAGTTGTTTGGGCTGCTGTAACAACTACCCAGAGAAGGGATAACTTAAACAACAGAAATGTATGTCATGTAGTTCTGGAGGCAGGGACATCTGAACTCCAGGACCCAGCACTATTAGGTTCTGGTGAGGGCTCTCTTCCTATTTTACCTCTGTCACAGATGGATGTTTTCTGACTGGGTCCCGTATGGTGGAGAGCCAAGGGAAATGAGCAAATGCTCGAATGTCTCCTATTGTAAGGGCATGAATCCCGTTATATGGCCCCAACTTTCTTAATCAACTCCCAAAGCCCCATACCATTACCCTGGGGATTCAGGTTTGAATGTATCAGTTTTGCTTTGGTTGGCAGTGGATAGTATAGCTGGGATAATTATACACGTCGGCCGATTTGACCACTAAACTATCCTTTCTTTCTCTCTCTTTCTCTCAATTTCCAGGTGGTGGGGATTCTCGTGGGATTGGGCATCATTGCCTTGGTGACTTCACCTTTGTTGCTCCTGGCCTCTCCATGTATAATCTGTTGTGTCTGCAAGTCCTGTCGGGGCAAGAAGAAAAAGCATGACCCATCCACAACCTAAAGATCTCTGTTTGTGCTCACATGCCCCAGATGTCCAGGTTATCGGAGACAGCATAGTGATCAAAACCCCACTTAGTGATCTTGGCTCCTCCTCCTTGCCAAAACTTTGGAAGTGCCTCTTGTGTCCAGACTTTGAACTTGCCTACAAGCATTCAGCTCTGAAAATGGCCAAATCTCTCTCGTGCAAGTGTTCCTGTGTCACAAGAAACCCGGATCTACAGTCAAGACTGTGTGTGTGTATGGAGCATGTCAGAGGAGCTTGGGGGTTGTTTGGGAGGAACTAATGATACATCGTTATTTTGTCATCCAAAGGATCCCACGGGGCTGCTCACTTTCTAGCCAAATTCAAGGAGCCTGAGTTAACATTCAGTAAAATAAATGTGTTGTCCCGGTTGGCAACATAGATGCTAACTGAGAGAAGTCTGTTCTGTGTTGATTTGGCCACCATGAGAAACATGGCAGAAACCCATGGATGGGGAGGGGTGGAGGATGAAACTGCACCATGAGGAATTCTCAGAGTGAAGCAAGCTGTTTATCTTAGCAGTCAGTATCTGTGATGACCACTGGCTGTGCCATTCCCAGCATTCCCACTGTGACCTGGCAGAAGCACAATAGCTTTCTCTTTGTGTGATCTCAGCTTCAAGCAGGAGGGTTGTCCCTTCTCAGGAAAAGGGTTGCAGTGTGGAAAACAAAATGCTCTAATTCCCCTTTTTGTGTATGTGTGGTCCTAACCAAAGCACTGTACCATTTGTGCCATGTACCTAGTCCTTTTTGCTTTTGATATTTTAAAAATAGGAACTTTTTTGTTTTGTTTTGTTGTGCAGGCTGATCTGGACTGCAATCCTCCTCACTTATGCTTCCTGCCTAGCAGGAGATGATGGGCATGCACCCACCATATCTAATTTTCAATTGGTTAAGATAAAGTCTAGTAAGCTTTGTTGCTCAGGCTGGCTGTCTCCTGAGGAGCTAGGATTACAGGTGTGAACCACCATGTACCAGTTGCAAATGTTACATTTCTAAGGTGACCAACTCCTCTCTTATGGCTAGCAACAGTGGTCTACAAAATTGTTTTATGGGGAGTATGGGGTGCAGTGGTAAAGCTAGAAAACAGGGACCTTTTAAGTATAACCTGTGGGTATAACCTCACCAGAGCTGGCATTGAACCTGAAGCATCCATCAAAAGTAAACATTAAAGTCCATATGTATGTACATCTAGAGTCATGATGTATAGTCCACTTAGAATTTCTACCCAGTGGGTATGCATGACTATACCTAACAGTAGACCCAAAATAACTCCTTTCTTAAAACCCTTCCCTGTGTGATAAAATGGTTTCTCAAGCTATTTTGTGTGTGTGGTGTATAAGTGAATTTTGATTGTAGGTTTATAACTTGGCCAATAGTATAGATTCAGAAACATAACTCTTTTTAAACAATGCTTAGTACAATATCATGCCCTCTCTATAAAAATACTAATTTAACAGAATTGTTTACATATTTTCAGGCAGTTCAGAGGAGCACTCTCTTCTCAGCACAACCTAACATGGCTCTTCCAGCAGTTGAGACAACCGAGTGCTTTCTTTGTGGTCAGGCCTTTGATAAAACAACAAGATAAGGAATAAGATGGAAATGCTTCAATAGTTTGGATTTATATCATCTCACTGTGGCCTACTTTTTTTTCACTATACCATTAGTCAGGTTTGAATAACTGGGTTTTTTTTTTTTTTTTTTTTTTTTGCCAGTCCTGGGCCTTGGACTCAGGGCCTGAGCACTGTCCCTGGCTTCTTCCCGCTCAAGGCTAGCACTCTGCCACTTGAGCCACAGCGCCGCTTCTGGCCGTTTTCTGTATATGTGGTGCTGGGGAATCGAACCTAGGGCCTCGTGTATCCGAGGCAGGCACTCTTGCCACTAGGCTATATCCCCAGCCCCTGAATAACTGGGTTTTGAAAAGATAAAATACTTTCTCCAGTGGCAGAATTATAATCAGGGATACCATATCAGGACTATTTAGGACCCTAGCATATTTTCTGAGATAACTGGGTAACTAGATTATTAGACTGCTGCTATCCTGGACCTATTATTAAAGACTGATATTTTGTTTATGTAGTGGAAATATCCTAAGTGTATTGTGTGTGGGGTTGTACATTTAAAGATCTTTAATTCATCTGAAAATATTAATATCTGACATATGTGTAGTATGGCCATGTAAATTTAGTTTGTTTAGAACCTAGAGGGATAGAGGGAAACTCTAGAATTTGTTAAATAGCAGCCAACCAAAATCATTTTTAAGTCATGTATTAGAATTTCTCACTCTCCAATGACTTTATTTTTCTTTGAAGTTTTAAGAAAGCTTCCGGGAAAAAAAAATACCCTTGTCAATGTATGGATGTATTTCATATTAGCACAAATATAAATGTTACTTATGTTTGCATAGTGAATTTGCTTTGTTACTTTATTTAATTTGCTTTATGTTTATTTGGTGTTACAATGAGGCTGCCTCATTATAGAAAAAGGGTGTTTCTCATTGCTCAGGGCATCACAAAGACTCAACTGAAATTGGATTTTTATACCAAGGATGTCAGTTGAGGCAACCCACTTCTCCACTAGTAAGCCCCGAGTTTGCTTGCACAAAGACTCTTTAAACTGGCAGAATTCAAGTAACTTGAAATGCTGTGTTCTCAGAGGAAGAGCTCTTGAACTTGCCGTTAACATGGAAGAAATATCTGTGCTATTTCTTTGGCAGAATTGAATTTGTCTTCCCACAGAGGATGACAAATTCATTTATTTAAAAAAATTGTTCAGTACATGAACATGAAATTAAATCATGAAATATGTGTGAGATTGTCAGAATGAACAGGAACAAGTGGGTACTCAAACATATCTCTGGCAGTAGGCCATAGTGCAAGCCAGACTAGAGACTTGGTGTATGAAGAAGAGAGCTGACAGTTTGACACTGGAAGCCAATATTCTCATTTTGATCATTAGCTACTGAGAGCTTAACCTTGTTTCGTCTTCTCTCTGACAGCTTTATTTTATCCTAGTTAACCTCTTTTTATTCCAGAGAAAAATAGTACAAGTGTTTGGATGTCATGACCAAAGCTGTTTGGTCATAGGACTAGCGGACTCCATTCAGAAATCTCTCAGCACATTGTGATTGGACTGTAAAAACCCATAGGATATCATGAGAAAACATGTAGTTGTTGCTTCTATTCCAGGGACTGGTTTCTTGGTAGCAGGCAGGGGACTGAGGAGGAAAGCCACAAGGAAGCAAACATTTGAAATTTAGGCCTCCCATTTGTTTGTAACATGAATCTTGGCTTTGGAATCTGTACTTTGAAAGCGGCCTTTTAACAATAATTTCACAGTGTGAATTTTCTTATAGCCTGCATCAAAAGACAAAACAAAACAATGAAACAAAAAACGAAAACCTTACCTATCTGGGTCTCTTAGAAATTATTCATCATCTACATTATATATTACTTTAGCCATCTAAAGAGGTTCTAAAGGATGTTTTCTTTCTGTTCTTGAATAGCTGCCTGTGCATGTAGAATCTTGTGGTATGTGTGTGTGTGTGTGTGTGTGTGTGTGTGTATGTGTACTATTACAGAAATGCCTTAGATAAATGACATTTTATAAAGCTGTCGGAATTGATGCCTGTGGGCTGTTTCATCTTATGTTAATGTTCATGTTCCAGGTTATGTACTTAAGAAATTGCAGTTGTATATTTTGCCAGGATGTTTATGAAGAAAATAACTGTTTGGGTCACTTGAGCTCTAATAAATGTGATCAGGGAATCAAGTGTGTTCACCTTTGTAGTGCTGCACAATTTTAGACTGTGGTATGAATTTTTCCCTTTAAGAACCAAGCAAATTACTATTAAATCCTAGGTTCAGAATTTACAGGAAGTACTGGAATTTTCAGTATCATTGAGGGTAGTGATACCTTGCTGTCTTAAAATATCTGACTTTTTTCTTCTTTCTTTCTTTTCCTTTTCTTCTTCCTCCTCTTCTTCTTCCTCTTTTTCCTCCTCCTTCCTCTTCCTCTTCCTCCTCCTCCTCCACCTTATCTTCTTTTTGCTCCTCTTTTCTTTGTGCGTGCTTGTGTGTGTGTGTGTGTGTGCGTGTATGTGTGTGTGTATGTATGTATGTGCATGCTCTCAAGTGTAGTCCTGAGGCTGAACTTGGCCTAAGCCCTGTCCCTGAGCTTTTTTTTGCTCAAGACTGGCACTCTACCCTTGAGCCACAGGTCCACTTCAATGCTTTCTGGTGGTTAATTGGAGAACCTTGAGTATCATATCTCCTGAGTAGCTAGAATTACCAGCAGAAGTGAGCTACTCATGATTGGCCTTGTTTTTTTTTTTTTTTTTAATTAGCTTGCATTCGTTAGAATGGGTAGACTTCGTGCTTTTCCACACCTGTTCACTGTATCCATTGTCATCCTCCTTTATCATTCTTGTCACTTTGCTGCTGTGTGTCTTAAAATGAGGGCCAATGTAATACCTTTACTTACTGCTGATATATTTTCGCTTAGAGAGATATTTCACACTGCCAGTATATACAGGAATTGATCATCAGCCAGAGAATCAACAATACAACTTTCTTACCACCTCATGTAAAACACTGATACATGTCAAAACCATTTTTTTTCAGTTCAGTTCAGGGTTGAACTAAGTGCTCTCTGAGATTATTCCTTATCTCCCAAAAGTCTGTTAGAAGACCCTATTTCTTTGTGAAGAGTTTTAAAGAACGGTATTACAATAAGGTGTTAACTTAGGGTCCTTTCCATCTCATTAGTATTCAAAGTAGGACTTGGCTAGTTGGATACTGGAAGTTGGTTAACCACTAGCACTTGTGTTTCTACAAGACTGAAAGCTCATTTTCCTGTATTAGTGTTGATGTCTTTTTATTACATGTTGGTATATTCTTTCCAAAATGATATCTCAGTGAGAATGTTTACAATCAACTTCCCATTTAAATTTTGTTTTCTAGTAATTCAGTTTGGGGAAAGTCAGTAAGATTCATGTACAAACAGTTTGGGGGATTATGGTATTTTTTTCCCTAATGTCAACATTAATTTCATTTTCAAAGTACACTCCTTATTTGCTAAGCTTGAATTTGCATTCCCAAAGAAATATTGAATGAAGCATTTTAGATAGCAGTGATTTTAATCAATGCTCTAACTAGCAAACTCATTGCAATGTAAATTATGAATTTGGAGAATTATAATTAGTTTTTTAAAGTAATTCAATTATTATCATTTGTTAGATAATCTCCTTTTCCTTTAGATCCTAAAGATTGTGTCTAACTGGATGAGAAAGAAATGAATTTCTGCAAAGAATTTGTTTATGCAACTAGATGTTTTATTTATTTAAGCTATTTAAAGGATTTTGAAAACAAGCCTAGGAGATAAATGGAACAGACATTGGGTTCATTTCCTAGAGAAATCTGACTATTCCTAGAGAAGTCTGACTATTAATGAGTGCTAGGCAGAAAGAGAATGTGGGACTCTGTTATCAGTGAATTCAGGCCTGTCTTAACTGAAAGATCTGTGCATTCAATAGAACACACCCCTTTTTAAATTATCTGTGTCTATGGAGGTAGAGGTAAGACAATAATTTATATTTCTACTTTATATTTCAAACTATCATTTACAGTCTGTGTTTGTATGTGTGTTTTCCTTTTCGTGTCAGCCCGGTGGCTTAAAGTTAGAGCCTGACATTTTCTTTTGCTCAAGTCTAGTGCTCTACCACTTGAGACACAGCTCCACTTCTATTTTTTTGGTTGTTAAGTAGAAATAAGAATTTCATGGGCTTTCCTGCCCCGATTGCTTCAAATTGGGATCCTCAGATCTCAGCCTCTTGAGTAGCTAAGATTACAGAAGTGAGCCACTGGTGCTTGGTTTCTACGGTCATTGTTTTGATGTGTGGAATAGTATACCCATGGAAACTGGGCAGCCCTTGAGTTCATACTCCCCTCATCTCTGGGGCTCAACCAGAGGACAGAAGAGGGTGGGCAAGTGAACAGAGAAATAACAAGGCCGCATGCATCTGACTTGCTGATATCAGAGCCTCAATGCTCACTGAAGTTCTATGCTTTAAATTCTGAAGTGCTTTCCTTTCCAGTGAAGTACCCTCCCACATGTGCCTTTTGATGTTCACAATCCAGACTCAGTGATTGGTAACTCAAATTCAAGTTCTCTCCCATCAATGAATGTTACATAGGTAAATGTTTTTGTAGGCCTATCATTTAATAACCAACTGGCAGTTTCAGAAGCTGGAAAGTGGGTCTCTAAATAATGGACATACTGAATGAGTTTCTGGTGTGTCTATTTTCTATCCTTATGGTTTCCAATGTTATCAGTTTTGTATCATATTTGTATCAATTTTGCTTTTGATATTAAAGCCAGATTCAGGTTTTTGATGAGAAGGAAATGAAGTCTAATGTTAGACATTTTATCTTGAGGTTCCTTAATGACCTGGTTGTGATTTGAAGGTGCACGTTTACTTTTGGGTGAGAATGGATGGATAGTTGACCTTAATGCTATTAGACACATTCAACAGAGAACATGTAGTTTTTCTCAAGGTGAATTGGGACTTCTGATTATTGATCAACATAGGTTTATGTTTTAAACCCAAGATAATTCGCTTAACTAAAAGCAAACACATTTAAATCCAGCTGGCTTGTCCTGAATCCCAGCTTAGCCCTGGCACTTTGTTACACAAATGAAATGCATGTGAAGTAAGGTTTAGATAGGCTTAGCAAGTTCAGTGACACACAGTCATAAAACAAGTATGTGACATCTTCTCTCCTCTACTACCTTCTGCCCATCCATTGGGGTTTGGGGTTGGGGACAGGCACCCAAGTTGCAGTTGGATAACATTGGTTCCAGGCATGGCTCTGCTCCTGAATGGGTTTGTGTTAGAGGGCCAACCATTTCTCATCCAGTGCCGTCCTATTGTAATCTCAGGTCAGGTGAGGAGGACAGAGTGGAATCCTAAGGATCAAAGTGCTCTTGAGAGATGGGACAGACAGAGGTGGGAGAAGATGGGGCTGTTGTGCTGTGCATGCTATGACTGTCACTGTGGGTGACACATTTCCAACCAGACACTTCTCTGAAAGGAGATCCAGCCCGAAACACACTCCATGATTCCAAATGTCTGCTGTGGAGGTATGGTCTTCTCCGATCATGTTTTGCTTTCGTAGTTTAAAAATTAAAAATCCTTCAGTGCTGGGATGTTGCTCAGCAGCAAAGTGCAATTGCAATGTTTTAGGTTCCAGATCCCCAGGGCCAAAAAAGAAAGTAAAATTATAGCTTTTTAAAAAAGCAAACAACAAAATCTTTCATGTCACCTTTTCATGAAGAAATGTAAGCAAAACGGTCTTAGTTTATCCTGCATTTATAATGCAATGGATATGTAAAGAGCAAGTGCTCAATTTATAGCAACGCAATGATTTCTGCAAAGGGAAGTTTATGTAAAACCTTGTCTTATATGTGTTATAGAAGGCCTGTCATGCAAAGCTTTTTTGCTGTTGATATTACCCTAAGAATGTAAGTATTACTATGCCTACACCTGCTCTTAATTTCCAGATGAGAAGTAAAGACTCAGCAATTAGGTAACATGGCACAAGGCTTTATCATAGCTTGGTGACAAAGCTAGAATCTGAACCCTTGGCTTTCAGGAACACCATCCCCTCCCCCTCTCTCCCTGAGACCTCATCATTATTTAAGTTTAAAAAAACCCCACACATTTGATACTTTAGTTTCTGTCACCAGTCACATCTGACTGGTTGTGGCTGGGTCGTCTGCCTCCAGTCATCTGGAGCCAACTCTCCAGGTGCTGTCTGGGCTGTGTTCTAGTCTGGGACATAGGTCCCCTACAAACTCCAGATGTTGTTAGCATCCAGCTCCTTTTCAGCCTCCCATGTAGGTGGGCCAGGGCTCAAGTCTTCACACTCAGATCTCTTTGGTTTCCTCTCTCCACATCTTCAACCTCTATTTGCGTTTTTGCAACTATCCGGGAGATCATGTTGGTCATTTACAAAAGGAAATTTAACTTTGTAAATTGTTTCTCTGTCCCTCCATATCAACTGTTTGCCCAAGCAATGGAATCAGTGTGATGATGATGATGGTAATAATAATAAGCCACAAGTTCAGGGGAGAGTTAAGACCTAAACTATGGGTAATTCTAGTAGCAGATGAAATACATGACTAATTTGCCTTCATAGAACAAGCTCAGAGAACAATGGCAAAGAACTTTATGGTTTGTGTGGAGCTCTTGGTTGGCACAACAAAAGTTACTTGGGAAATTTCCAAAGACAACATCTGCCAGTAACTATATTAAAAAAAAAAAAAGAAGAAGGAAGCCATCAGTGGTCTTATTTAAGACTCACCACAGACTATTCTGAGTGTGTCAGTCTTAAGTGTAATATTCATTTTTCTCTTCCAGTATGCATTTCATAGTCTGTGAGTTGAATTAAGTTTAAGGTACATATGTATATGTGTTTATGGCAATGTATAGGATTGTGTGTGTGTGTGTGTGTGTGTGTATGTGCATGTGTGTGTGTGAACTAGTAGAAGATAGGTAAGTAGACAAGTGAACCAGGTAGTACACAAAATTATGTCTGCATTTCCAAAAAACATTAAATTAAGGTAAAAAAGTTAGATACTAATAAATACTTTTGATATCATTTTGAGTTTTGAACTAATATGTGCTTACTTCCCCCCCCCCCCCATATTGCTTGAAAGTCACAGTAATCTGTTCGCCCCATTTGCCATGAAGCATTTCCACTTAGGCCTTTTCACATTAGAGTAATTTTAAGAGTAGACATGGTAAAACACAGTGCGATATTTACCCTTGATATTGCAAATACATCATAACCAAGACATAAAACTACCATTTGAAAGTCTTTACGATTAATTTCTGTCATCTGCTTTTTAATTTTATATTTTGATAGTATTGGAGTTTGAACTCTGGGCCTTATACTTGCCTAGCTCCTTTCTTCTCCCTTCCCCCCAAAAAGGAGGATAAAAGGAAGGAAAGGAAGGAAGAAAGGAAAGTAAAGGAAGGAAAGGATTGGGGAGGGAGGAGAAAGAAGGAGGAAAGAAGGAAGGGAGAGAGGGAGGGAAGAAGAGAGAGAGGAAGGAAGGAAAGAAGGAAGGAAGGAATATGAATGACCATCTTGCTGGCCCAGATCTGGTAAATGCAAGGAGAATGTGGAGGGTCTCTCCCCTGGGGTTCTGTGGTGAACATACTGGATCAAGTCCTTCCCAGGTTGTTAGGATTGTGAGCAGCTCTGAGGAGGACAACATGGCTATCGGGGCTCTTAAACTGGTGTGTTCCTTCTGCATAAGTTCTTAGCCACAGTGTGCAGGCTAATCTGACAGTGTAATCAGCTGAATTACAACGGGAATGCTAGAAACAGGAGATGGTTACCGTGCTACTGCCACAACCCAGACAGCTTGGAATGGAAGCTTGATCCAGAGTAGTGTCTGCAGAGGATTGGAAAAATAAATCAAATAGACAAAATGCAGAAAGCCCACCAAACCAAAAGCATTTTTGGCATTTGGGCGATAGCCATGCATAGAACTAGTGCTTTTGAAGTTTCTCATTGTGATGCTATTTTCTTGCTTGAGAATTTTACTGTAATAAATCTTAGAACTGGTACACAATTACTATCAATCTTTCCGAGAACCAAGCTTAAAATGGGTTTTGTTAATGTGAGGCCTACAACTGGGACTCACCCTGACATCATTTGGGCAACAAAGCAGTAGTGAATAAATAAAATGACTCACAGGAGCAGCAGACCAAGTGCATAAACAGAAGGAGATGTAGCTCTACTTAGTATATAGATTATAGTTTAAGTTAATTCTTATTCTTTATAGTTTAAGATAATTCTTATGAAACTAGGGGACAGAGGAGAGTTGCTTATATTCGTGATTTCATCCATGTTTAAGAAATTATTCTAAACAAATCATTCTCTTCTATTTTGGGGAGAGTCAGAGACTCTGGAATCTATCAGAAAAACTGGAAATGGAGCTGAGTTCTGAGAACGTTGGAGGAAGTTGATCGATCATGTTGTTTTCGTTTACTTGGAAAAGAATTACCTTTGAAAGTCAATGAGGTGTGTCTTTCTCTATTGCTGCCACTCTGTCTTCTCAGGAGACCAACTGGGGTAAACTAATGTTATGCACTTCCTTCTTGTACAGGAAGATCTAAAGCTCATTAGCAATACCACTTAGCTCTGCACCTCTACGTTATTATAATAGATGATCAACCCAACTTCACCAGAATATTCTTCTGCCCTCTGTTCAGTGGAACTCCTTTGTACATCTGATAGAGTAGTTGTTGGAGCCCTACTAAATATGATCAGGAAGGAACAGGCAGGAACAGTGTGTTCTGGCCAAACTGGCCTTCTACTAATCAATAGCCATTACTTTACAGGGAGGGAAGACAAGAAATTGCTGACCAGAATGTAGATCAGAAGGCAGCATGGCCTTCAATGTATCAAATAAGTTTTGCCTCCTGGGAGAGCTGTTGCCCCAACTAAGGGAAAGGGAAACTGGAGGAAGTTGGGCCATTTTGTTTCTAAGCGTCACTGATGTTGGTGTGTAGGTGAAGGTTCTTTGTTAATTCCATGTACACACTTGTGTGCAGAGGGGGAATGATTTCAGAATTGAGTTGTAGGTGGTTGGTTTTTAATAGTTAAAAGAAAACTCTTGACTTACAAAACTATGTTTTATCTGTTTTCCTTATAATTGTTTCCCAAGGCTAGATACTTGTCTGTTTCTAAGTCTTTCAAACAAGGAGATTTTAAAATCTCCCTTTTAGTTTTGTTTTTGAACTCATCTGTTGGTTCTTTTAAAGTCTTGCTTGTTTAAAGTTTTCAAAAATTACTTCATAGGCTCAAGGCTCTGGTGGCTCGTACCTATAATCTTGGCTTCTTAGGAAACTGTGATAGGAAGATCATGGTTTGAAGGGAGAAGGGGGAAGGAAAGTCTGTGACACTCTTATCTCCAATTAACCACGCCAATGCCAAAAGTAGAGCTGTGGTTCAAGTGGTAGAACACTAGGCTTGAGCAAAAAAGTTCAGGGACAAAAACCAAAGCCCTGAGTTCAAGCCCCAGGAGAGACACCAAAATAAAACAAAACAAAACCCAACCAAACAAATTAACCCCCTAAAGATGGAAACCTAGACTTTATAGCTGGCAACTTGACTAGAAATTTGCCATAAATTCTTGGGCTAAGATATCAATGTTTTAGAAGAGAAGAATAGAGCAGAAACTGACATACATTTGGAACAATTGTACAACTCAACCATGATCAATGACATAAGGTATATTCTGTCTTACCATATTTTGATAACTTAGTATTATAACTTAGTATTATTATTTTGGTAATGTAGTAAACACAAGGCCCAGTTCTGAACCTGTGTATTAGCTCTAATTTCACATATCTATTGCTTGCTTGGTGAACTAATGGTTTCAACAGACACTTTCACATTAAGAGGGGCCCAATACTATTTGAGTGAATGGATGATTCTCTTATGGGAATGGCTTTAACTATCTTCTTTTTTACTGTTTCATACTAGGATTATTTAAGAGATTGGGCCCTGATCGTCCCACTTCTATATTACAGATAGTCCAAGGAACTGGGACCACAATTTTTCCAAAGCTGTGATATTAAACAATGTTCATTTGGGATCACTTATCACTTAAATTCTGGTAGACAGGTATTTCTATATAATGTTGGAATTAGGAAAATAAAAGCATTCTTTTTGTTGATTTTTGTAAGAAGGAGAACTTTTATTTTCTCATCTTAAAAGTAACAGATTTTAAATGTGTTTGGAGGTATAACTGTAGACTGGAGACATACATCTAATTTAAAAAATCCATATTTCTCCTTATGTTGAAGACCAAAGAAAATATTAATTCCTACTTTAGAGGAAGGATGAAAGTAAGTAGTCTTTTCTCTAACCACCCACAAGTGCCAGCAACTCAGAATGTTTTTCCTGTTCCTTCATGTTTTAAACCCAAACTAGTTAAATGAGATATTTTATTTAGTTTTATTTTTTCTTTATTGTCAAAGTGAATTACAGAAGGGTTACAGTTTCATACATAAGGAAGTGAGTACATTTCTTATCCAACATGTTACCTCCTCCCTAATGAGGGATTTTTTTCCCTCTCAATAAGCTATCAAGCATTTACCTGGGTCTGAGAATAAAAACAACAACTCCCCCGCCCCCAACTTAACATGCCTGCCTAATTTTGACAATCAAAGGTCAATATCTACAAGCAAGTTTGCTTTTGCTTTAATCTGTGCCGTGTATGACACTATATTTCTTGGCTGCTCTAAACCAGACTGCCAATTAGATCCAAATGTGTCAGCCAGACTCAAAGTAGGTACTAGTGGCCAAGTTTCCATAAGCGGTTATTGCTGATTGACGCCTGCAGCAGCCTGTTGATTTAGAAATAGAAAGCTTTTCTCATTTTTCATCTTGGGGTTGGGAGTTGAACTAATGTGGAGGAGAAAATCTTAGAACAGTCAGATCTATTTTCCTGCCTTTCTTTCCTCCTATCTTCCTCTCTCCCTCTATCATCTTTCCTTCCTTCTCTTTTTCCTTTTATTCCCTCTCTTCTTTTTTCCTTTCTCTCTTCCTTCTTTCCTTCCTTTCTTCCTCCTCTTCCTCTTCTGTTTTTATCTTTTATTTTATTGTATTTGTTTTTTTGAGACAGGATGTAGAGGCTGGCCTCAAACTCAATACTTTCCACCTCAGCCTCTTTAGGGCTGTGCTGCTACAACCAACATTAACTCTTCGTTTTCTTTTCAATACAGGAAACACTCTGGATATTAAGAACCTGTGATTCCCTTGTTCTGATTAGAGCACGAGTTTCCCTTCCTCAGGTTGAAGGGAAAAGGAAAGGAAAGAACATTTCTGGAAGAATAGCTCTGGGCTTGCAACTGTGTTTGCATTCAGTGAGATCCTCAGATTCTCTACTGATTATAGAAAACACAGATTCACATTTAAGTTACTGTTGAGGAAACCATAGCCTGGGAAGAAAAGTACATGCTTTTATATTGCACACATTCTAACGGACCTCTGTGGGTGCCAATGGCCAGTGCTATTTGCACTCACTGTACAATAATGCATATGTTTGTATGTGACCGCCTTGTAACAAAGAAGAGATTCATGCAAACCTTGAAAGAATAGTCAGAAGGGGGCCTGAAGTCTATTCTAAATTCTAACTAGGAACTTAACCTGGGAGTTTCCTAGATTAAGAAAAGGAAAATTAAGACCAAGAATCTGATTTCTAGATTTCAGCTTTTGCATTGATACTTAAAGACAGCCTGTTGTATGTCCCATCTCCGAGCTTTTCTTTCTTAAAACCAGAGTAGTGGTCTAAGAAGTCAACTGCACCCATGGAAAAGGACAAAGAACTGTAAAGGACAGAAAACCAGCTTCTTTGGGATAAGTCATACAGTCTGCACTTGGATTTTCATTGACACCATCTGGGATGTGTCTTCCTCTCTCCCCCTCTCAAGGAGTCTCTCTCTTAACAATGAGTCATATGGGGCCTAAAGCTCATTTGTGGTACCCGTGAATTCTAGAAAGTCAAAATGCACTCATTTGAATTTATGTTTAAATATTCTTTCTCCCCTGAGCTTATTTTTAAATTAACATGTAATTGGATGGTTGGGACTGTACCACCCCCACAATGTGGGTGAAGTATGCTTCAGTTCTAACTTTCAGGGAAGGGAGGTTTTTAAAATTGTAACCAGAACTTCTAGCTGTCATGGATAGCCTAGAGCAGAAGTTTTGTAAAGTGTCACAAAATAAATACTTTAGGCTCTGCAGGCCATGTGGTCTCTGTAGGAACTGCCCAGTTCTGCCATTGTAGTATGGAAGCAGATATAGGCAGTGTGCAAATTAATGTGTGTACTTATGTTCCAATTAAACTTTATTTATAAAAGCAGAAGGAGGGCCAGATTGGCCAGTGTATGTAGTTTGCCAAAACCTCTTCGGAAAGACATCTGAGGATTCCTGTGTACATGACACTCACAGCCCAGCATATAATCCGCATTTAATAATTATTTAAATGAGTACATATATAAAGGGATAGTAGAACTCCTCTTAGATGATCAGCTGTGTTATAAATTGAAAAAGGAGTAGACTACATTTTTGGATAGATGTAAAAATAAAACATGAGAAACTAGGATCCCTAGAGCTTGCAAGCAAATTCTCACACAGAATTCAAGCTTTCCAACTCTTTTTCATGCTGCATTATGGAGCTCCCTTTGTCTATCCAAGTTTATATTACTTTATACTTTATTCTACAGGAAGCTGCTGCTTTGGAAAAGAATAATATTAGTTTCTGCTTTATCAAAAATAGCAGTCTGTTCAAACAGGCTTCAACAATACAGTGAATTTGTTGGCTGATGTAAAGGAAAAAGTCTAGATACAAAGCAGGTTCCAGGCCAGCTTGACTCAATCACTCAAAGTAAGAACCCAGTTCCTAGCTAGCCACTTAATTGCCCTTCACTATGAGACTCCGCCCTATGGGGCACACCTTAAGGTGTTCTTGCTTAGAGGTCTTATTTTGTCTTTGGTGCCAGTCCTGGGGCCTGAACTTGGGGCCTGGGCACAGCCTCTGAACTTTTATGCTCAAGGTGAGAACTCTACCACTTGAGCCACAGCTCCATTTCCAGGTGTTTTTTTTTTTTTTTTTTTTGTCAGTTAATTGAAGACAAGAGTCTTCTAGACTTTCCTGCCCAGTCTGGCTTTGAACTGTGATTCTCACATCTCAGTCTCCTGAGTAGCAAGGATTATAGGTGATCAGCTTCCTCAAACTATTGATGACCTTGAAGGATAAGAGAAAATACATAAAAATACATTGACATCTGTCCTGGTGGAGGGGTGGGGGGAGGCTGAGATTGAGTAGTTGCCAGTTTTGAAAACAAACCAGAGAGTGGACATATTCTAGGGAGAGGAACATCTATTTAGTTTTGCAAGAGCCTAGCCATTTTGTTTAGCCCAAAGTCGTATTGGGGCAAGTGGAGGAGGACCACTTCGTGAAGTCATCTAGAATCAGCTTTGACCTTTAGGGTGACATGAGCATTGCTGAGCAACATTAAGCCAGCAAGGAATGACATTGGATTTAGGACTTAGAAAACAATGATGCTGATGGCTTTGTGGAGGGATCAGGGACGCATGCTCTCGAGCCAACCAGCTGCAGGTAGTGTAGTGATGACAAGGATGGAAAGGAAGCAAAGAGTAAGAAAGCCATTAGATGGGATGGACCAACTGGACCTGGGAGAGGGAAAGATTTGATGAACCAGAATGGTTTGTGGACCCTCCTTGGTTCCTATATTTGCATTTTTGCACATTTCCCCACAAGACTTGTGGATATGAATCAGAACAGAAGTGACAGTCCCCTGGCAGTGTCCTAGTTGCTCAAGTCAGGGAGTCTCTGTAAAGGTCTGTAACTTTTTTTCCACCAGTATTGGGACTATGGCTGAGAAGCTTAGAGCCTTGGGCAGATGGAATTCAGACATATCCACAGAGCCCCTAGGCTGCTCAGCCCCTTCCAGTTGACTGGGTAGAAATGATATTGGAGGGAATCTGTCCTCTCTGTGTCATCTCCTTTGGCTCCTCCTGTCAAAGAAACATGTTCTAAAACTTCAGAGCTCCTGCCAACCCTGAGGGGAGAAAAATGCCTTTTGTTTGCTGTTGTTTAGAGATCCTGGCAGAGGGCGTCACCCTATGTAAATGCCTGGGGCATTCTGGCGGTGAGGGCACAAAGCCCTGTGTCCCTCTGTGTCTCCGCCAGGCCCCACAAAGAACATTTGCCAAGCCCAAGTGGGGAGTAGGGGCTGCAAGGAGCCATTGTACTCGCCGTGGGAACATATGTCAGGAATATTGTTCTACCACTGCAAAAGAGTTCCCAGTATTGCTTCCTGGGCAGCATCGTTCATTAAGTTGATGACAGTAGCTGCTGCTGGCCCAGCCTGCAAGTGACAATGAAGGGTAAATGATGCTCAGAGGTGGCAGATCTTAGCTTAGCACCTCTGAATGGACAGAGTTGTGGGTAGGAGGTGAAATGAGCGCATTATTTAATAAAGATTAGTTCTCTTACATATACTAAATTATTATTTTGATTGTACAAATGTGTACCCTGTGATAGTCCAATCTATTCATATGGTATATACAGATCATATCATATCAGTTAACATTTCCATATCAAACATTAAAAAAGAAAGTTGTTGTGAATAAAGAACCTTATGCTTTCCCAAGCAGGCACTCTACCATTTGAGTCAAGTCCCTAGCCATTTATCTTTTTTCCTCACACCTATAATTCTGCCTACTCGGAAGGCTGGGATATGAGATTCAAAGCCAGGCCAGGAGGAAAAAAATTCTGTGACACTCTTATCTCCACTTACCCACCAAAGAGCTGGAAGTGGAAGTGTGGCTCAAATGATAGAGCACTAACTTTGAATGAAAACATTAAGGGACAGTGCCTAGTTCCTGAGTTCAAGCTCCAGTACTGGCAAGAATGTTCTTTTTTTTTTTTTTTAAATTAAGATGTAATGATTGTACCTCTTTATAGGGCACAATGTGGTATTTCAAGACAAGTAAACAATGGTACAAATTATACAAGATACAAATTATATCAGATAATTAGCATCTCTACTTCTCATTATTTCTTTTTAGTGGTAAACTTCATGCTGCTTTTCTTCTAGTTCTTTGTAGAATATATTCACAAGGTTATTGAGAACTATTCTGTGAAACACCAGGAATGATTCCTTCTGTCTGATTGTGTTTAGGAACCCTTCATTTTGATTGGCCCTTTACTTAGAAAATGTTAGAGACTGTGGTTAAAAAGGGATTCTAAACTGCAATGTAGTGTCATGCTATTTTTACTAAAGACGCAGGAAGCTTTCCAAAGCTCAGCCTGCGTGAGTTGCTTTTCAGGTAGAATGGTCCCAGGTCATCAGTGAATGGGCACTGCAGCTTTAGACAAAGGGAGCATGTGGGATGCACAGAGAATGGACCACAGCTATGGATGCTAGATAAAACTTTACAGCCTCTCTTCCCTGAATCCCTCTGCTTCTTTCCCATCTGTAGAGATGCTCATCCCCTGGTAGTATCACAAAAGAAGAGGTGCTTCAGACTAGGTTTGAGGCAAAAGTGAAAAAAGGAAGCAATAAGGAGAATCCCTTTTACTCCAATTCAATAGCCTATATACAATGCTCTGCCTATGTCAGGCATTGCAGTATGGGTGAGGGTCAAGGGTGGAGCATCACATAACAGGTGCTTGACATCTACAAGGACAGACAGTCTTTGGAAGAGGGAGAGAGATAGTACCCAGTGATTCTGCTCATGAGCACCCTGGTTGCTGCTGGCATAGAACTATTCAAATATTTTGACCACTGCTGCAGTAAAAATATAATTTACGGAAAAGCTCAGTACACATTTACATATACGCCTTCAAAAGTCATCTGAAGCAATTCACATTTACTAAGTGATAAATGCCCTGAATGTGTCTTAAAGCAATTGGTTTATTAGTTCAATAAAAAGAAAATACGAATGGGGTGATGGCTCAGACCTATAATCTTTGCTATTTAGGAGGCTGAGATCTGAGGATGGAAATTCAAAGCCAACCCAGACAGGAAAATCTGTGAGACTCTTATCTCCAAAAAGCCAGAAGGGATCCGGTGGCTCAGACCTGAAAAAAACAACAAAATCTAAGGGACAGCACCCAGGCCCAGAGTCCAAGCCCCAGTACCAGACAGACAGACACACACACACATACACACTCACATAATCTCAATCTTGTTAACTGGTGGTGAGGTGGTGATGTTTGCACAATGAAAGTACAATGTAAGTAAAGAATTTATTTGTACCTGTGGACAAAGGAAGTTTGACAACCTTGTTCCTCTTTTGCATAAACTGCTCTGGCTAAGGATACCAAGTTACCTGTTTATAACCAATTTTCTCATAAAAATACTCCAATTCTACTGTCCATAAAAGAAAAGACTAAAACTAGATGATCCTCAGCTGAGTGCTGTGGCTTATGCCTATAATTCTAGCTACTTAGGAGGCAGAGCTGAATGTCTCTTTAAAGGCAGTGGAGGCAGAAAGTCCCAACACACTTATCTCCCATGAACCAGCAAAAAGTGAAAAGTGGAAGCATGGCTCAAGAAGTAGAAGAGTGCCAGCCAATAGTGATAAAACCAAGCTAGAGGTCCAGAGTTCAAGCCCCAGTACTGGCACAACAAAGGAAAAACCAAATGAGTGCACTGGTCAGAGAACCTCAGGATCTGTGAAGGAATGTCCATGCTAAAATGAGAGGAAACAAGGACAAAAGCAGAGAGGGCTGTTTGTGTTGGAAATACAAACTCTATCACTTGTGACTGTTGAGATTGATTTAAATTTCTTTGTGGTTCTAATAAAATGAGGTTCAAGATAGCTGTGCACTATACTGGTAGCTACTTCTTGGTAATGAACATCAAAGTAGTGTGACACTTGCTTATTAGTGTCTTAACATTATAACAAAACGACTGAAATAATAGAAACTTTCATTTCTCTGAGTTTTGGAGACTGGAAAGTCCAAGTTCAAGGTAGATTTTATTCTAAGGCCTCTTGTCATTGTGTGCTCATAGGATCTCTTTGGGAGAACTCTGAGCTCTCTGCCTCTTCTTTAAAAAAAATATTTTCTAGCCAGGCACCAGTGGCTCAAGTCTGTAATCCTAGCAACTCAGGAGGCTAAGATCTGAGGATTGCAGCTCAAAGGCAGTCTGGTCAGGAAAAGTCCATGAGGCTCTTATCTCCAATTAACCACCAGACAACCAGAAGTAGCATTGTGGCTCAAGTGGTAAAGTGCTAGCTAGCCTTGAGCTGAATAGTGCAGGGACAGTGCCCAGGCCCAGAGCTCAAGCCCTGTGACCGACAAGAAAAAGTTATTTTTTCTGCCTCTTCTTATAACAGCCTTAGCCCTGTCATGAAGCTTGACTTTCCCATAAGCCTTCCAAAGGACCACACATCTCAATATCTCATGGGGCACATGTGAATTTCTGCAGTGGATACAAATAATGGACATGCAATATCTGTAGGCACACATTCACTGATGTGTTGAGGATTAAAGCCTCTTGGATACATTCATTTGAGAAATATGTTCTCTTTTGTGTAAACTTCCCCATCAGCTTCTGTAATTAATATAACACATGGACAGAACAGACATCCCTGTTCAGTTCCTGCCTGCCTACTTATTGATACTCATTTTCTCTTCCTTGGTTCTTCTATTTGGTATATCTCAGGAGCAAGAGTGTAAATCTTAAATGTTCCACAAAGGTCAATGTGGTAATGACTTGGCCCCCTGTTTGGTACCAGTGGGAGGTGGTGGAGATTTTAAGAAGTGGGACCTAAAGGGAGATCTTTGGGTCATTGGGAAAGTATCCTTGAAAGAGATTGAAGGATGCTGCTCTTGTCACTTTCTGAACAGGAAGGGAGTACTTTATTTTTCTGGTACCAACTTTTACCATGATATCCTGCCTCTTTATGGGGCCCCCAAATGAACGGGGCCAACTGACCATGGACAGAAGTCTTAAAAATTAAGTCCCCATAAACCTCTTCTTTTTAGTAAGTTCATTATTTTCAGTATTTGTCATAGTGACAGAAATACCTAGTGACTAATACATCGTTATTCGACTTGATTCTTCATCTTTGCTCTTTCTTTAATTCAGAAGAACATAGCTCAAATAGCAGGGAGTTGTTTCTTAAAATTTCTGCCTCAGTACCAGGAGAAACAAGAGTTGGCATGTTCATTTAAGATAAGCAGGGCTGTGCTGTAGTTAAACATTTGTAAATAGCATTGCAAAGGAAGCCTGGGGGGGAGGATGGATAGGGTGAGTGGCTTCTTACTCAGTCTCAGAAGAAGCCTGTGATACTAACTGGAAAGGTAGTGTTGGGACTTGAACTCAGGGTATAACTTTCTGGCTTAGAGAGGAACTTCTCTTGGTTGGCTTCATTTTTCCTGGAATTTGTTGAGTGAATAAAGAACGAGTTCTTAGAGGCACCTGCTCGAGCCTGGAACTGAATCAGTGATGATCCATTAACCAGGCAGCCGGGAAGGAAAATAGTTGGGATCCTGGGAAACTGAGTAACACGTCCATCCCCTCATTCTGTGCTGCTGAGTATGTTGTCCAAGTAAGATGGAAGCACTGTCCCAGGCAGAGCGAGTCTGACCTCTGCAGAGTAAATAAATGCTCTTCCCTGCTTGGCTGCGTCCCATAGAGTGCTCTGTTCTTAGGGGAAGTGCCAGCTAGTGATAACGCATAAATAACCTGACATCAGACTGCTGATGGTCATTTCTGGTGATTACTGGGGCTGCTTTGTGGGTTGAATGCATTGATCTTTTTCATTTTTGACTCCTGCCCTTCTCTGAGGGAAAATACAACTTGAGGCAAGCCAAAGACAGTGCATATGAGGTACTGACTTCTGAGGAGAAAGGAAACCTTATACACAAGAAGGCAGGCAGTGAGTCCTTGTGGTAGTTTTTTGGTGCCATCTATTGCTCCACTGAAGTACTACCAGCAGCCACTGTCTAAGTCAGGAGGGAGGTTTTTAGTCACGTGGGTTTTAGGGTTTCATTTTTCATATTGTACTTATTTAGGGGGAGTGCTGAGGATAATTTTTTCTATATGAATAATCTCTTATAGATACTTTTGGATTGGGAGGATGTGCAAATTAGTAGTGCAACGTGCTATGGATTATAATTATAATCACAAGGAACTATTTATTTATTTATTTATTTACTTTTGGCCAGTGCTGGGCCTTGGACTCAGGGCCTGAGCACCATTCCTGGCTTCTTCCCGCTCAAGGTTAGCACTCTGCCACCTGAGCCACAGCGCCCCTTCTGGCCATTTTCCATATATGTGGTGCTGGGGAATCCAACCAAGAGCTTCATGTGTAGGAGGCAAGCACTCTTGCCACTAGTCCATATTCCCAGCCCATTATTATTATTATTATTTGGTGCCAGTCCTGGGGTTTGAACTTAGGACCAAGGCACTGTCCCTGGGATTTTTTTTTTCTCAAGGCTAGCTCTCTGCCACTGAAGCCACTGGCCTAATTCTGGCTTTTTGGTGGTTAGTTGGAGATAAGACTCACAGACGTTCCTGCTTGGGCTCTTGTCAAACTATAATCCTCAGATCTCAGCCTCCTGAGTAGTTAGATTGTAGGAACAAGCTACAAGCACCAGGTGAGGAATTATTATTATTTTTTTGCCAGTCCTGGAGCTTGAACCAAGGGCCTGAGCACTACTGTCTCTGGCTTCCTTTTGCTCAAGGCTAGCAGTCTACCACTGAGCCATAGCACTACTACTGGCTTTTTCTATATATGTGGTACTGAGGAATCGAACACATGTATTTGAGGCAAGTACTCTACCACTAGGCCATATTCCCAGTCTGAGCAATTATTTTTTAAAAAAGGTTTAAGGGAAAGAATAATAATGAACACCAAAGGAGGGATCCCACTGCTGGACTGAGCATCTTAGAGTGAGCACTCATGTAGTGAATGCCACTAGCACAGAAAACACCAGGGGCACAGGAGGCACCAAGAAATGCACCAGTGACACAATTTTAGGCATGGTGGCCTCTGGAGGAGGAGAAAGGACACTTGCTCTGGACGGTGGCAGGTGACTGAGTAATGGCAGCCTTTTACTCTTCCTCATCATCTTCCTCCTTTTCCTCCTCCTCCCTTTTCTTCTGCTTGGATTGGCTGATGGCTAACTCAATATCCACAGGGAGGTGCATGCTGGGAGCTGTTAAGAAAGGGGACTCAGACTACCAGCCAAAGATCAGAGACATAGCATTTCCCTTTCTTCCTTATTTTATTTTGACACTTGCTTTTAGCAACAGCTATATACTTGAAAAAAATGAATGTGCATCTTCATGTGGTCATTTAAAGAAAATCATAGTTAATCCTTTTGGAAAGCAAAGAATCTTTTTCTAAAGTAAATAAAACCCAGGGTTCACTTAGTAGATTACCAAGTTAGCTAGGATGCAACTCATTCAAGGTCTCTGGTGTTAAGTGCACATTAAATGTTTAAGGGAATACAGAAGTACATTGGGCTGGGCGTGGGTGGCTCACATCTGTAATCTTAGCTACTCAGGAGGCTGATATTGGAGGATTGCTGTTTGAAGCCAGCCCATGCAGAAAAGTCCACAAGACTCTTTTGTTTGTTTGTTTTTGCTTTTTGCCTGTCCTGGGGCTTGGACTCAGGGCCTGAGCACTGTCCCTGGCTTCTTTTTGCTCAAGGCCAGCACTCTACCACTTTAGCCACAGATCCATTTCTGGCTTTTTCTGTATATGTGGTATTGAGGAATTGAACCCAGGGCTTCATGAATGCTAGGCAAGCACTCTGCCAATAAGCCGCATTTCCAGACCCATAAGACTCTTATCTTTAATTAATCATAGAAAGATCCAGAAGTGGCACCATAGCTCAAGTGGTAGAGTGCTAGTCTTGAGTGAAAGGAGCTCAGGGAAAACACCCAGGCCCAGAGTTCAAGCCAAGGACTGGAAAAACAAAGAAAGGAAGGGAGGAAGAAAGGAAGAAAGAAAGAAAGAAAGAAAAAAGAAAAAAAAGAGAAGTACATTGGGTCTTTGACTTTGAAATGGCTTGACTAGTAAGGAACACAAGAAGAGAAAAGCAGATATGGAACTTCCTCTGGGTCTCACTAGCGCAGAGAGCAGAAGATGAATAAGCACTGACCAAACAATGGGAATTAAAAATAAATCAAACTGGCTTAGCTGGGGCTAGGTTAGCTCTGTGGTAGCACATACTCAGTCCACACAATGTTCTGGGTTTAATGTCCAGGAAAAAAAGAGAAAAGATTGATTGCTAAGTCTTTTTGATTCAACAATGCATAATCCTTCTTGAAAAAAAAAAAGATAAATCATGACTAAGTTTCTAGATCAACTCTTCAAAATAAACTAAGTACATGCTGTAGATGAAATAATACAAGTATAGTAGAAGGAAATTAAAATTATTAATAGATATTCAAAATGATACAGGAAGCAAAATGGAAGCATGCTTTATAGTTATGATCAAAATGTTAAGAAGAAATGAAGTGTAAGAGACACAAAGAAGAAACTTTTGTAAACTTCAAAGAACTCCAAGAATGTCATCTGTTAGTTGTACTGATTTGATTTGGGGTTGGTTTTCTTTTTTTTTTTTTGTCAGTTGTGGGGCTTGAACTCTGGGCCTGGGCACTGTCCCTGAGCTCTTCAGCTCAAGGCTAGAGATCTACCACTTTGAGCTACAGCACCACTTACAATTTTCTGGTGGTTAATTGGAGATAAGAGTCTCATGGACTTTTTTTTTTTTTTTTTTTTTTTTGCTGGGGCTGGCTTTGAACCGTGATCCTCAGATCTCAGCCTCCTGAGTAGCTAGGCTTACAGGTGTGAGCCACCAGCACCCAGCTGCCACTGATTCTTGTGTCTAATGAAATCTAAGAGGATGAGCCAGTGGCTCACATTTGTAATTTTAGCTAATTAAGAGGCTATGATCTGAAAATTGTGAGTCAAAGCCTGCCCAGGTACAAAAATGCATCTAAGGGGCTCTATTTCCAAATTACTATCTGAAAGCTCTAAGTGGAGGCATTGTGTCAGTGGTAAAGTGACAGTATTGTGTCAGTGGTAAAGCTACGGCCTGAGTGAGAACATGAGGCTCTCAATTCAAGCCCCAGTACTTTCACACATACAAAAAAATAAATAAATAAAAAGAAAAGAAATAGAAAAAAAATCCATAGCATTTCTTGTGCTGAGCAGATCTACACTAGCTTTTATTTACACTGAGGCCATTTCTCCTGTCAGGATTGAAACAAGAATAGGAGAAATTTTCCTGGCCTTAGTGGTATGGCCTAGAAGATAAAGATAGAATAATAGAGTTGGGGCAAAATTACCTATGTGTGTGAAAGAGATAGCCTGGCCTGTAAGTAGATTATTGAGATTATTGACCTGTAAGTAGAGAATTTAAGCAAACCAACTCTTCTCCTTTCCAGGAAAAGGAGAATCTGCATCTGCTGGGGTTACCACTTTGGCAGACAATTATGTGTATTATAGTGTGTATTACTGTGCTGAATTCCCCCACCCCCCTTCTACACAGCAACATCGCACAGTGGTTTGGGAAAGGAAGTTCAATTGAGGAATTTTACTTAAAATAAAAATTTCTAGGGACTGGGGATATGGCCTAGTGGCAAGAGTGCTTGCCTCGTATACACCAGGCCCTGGGTTCAATTCCCCAGCACCACATATACAGAAAATGGCCAGAAGTGGCGCTGTGGCTCAAGTGGCAGAGTGCTGGCCTTGAGCAAAGAGAGCCAGGGACAGTGCTCAGGCCCTGAGTCCAAGCCCCAGGACTGGCCAAAAAAAAAAAAAAAAATTTCCCCTCTTCACTCTCCCCCTTAAAGTTGCCATTCTTCGATTGTTATACCAGCGAAGGAACCAAGGTGGCCTTCTCAAGATGACATCCTGTAAAATTCCATGGCCACTGAGCTTTTCCCAGTGAGTCCCCAGCTGGTTTTCCATCTTTCTGGTTGTCAAACAGGCAGACAGCTGTGAGTCATCAAATACACACCAGGGTCGTCCGGGAGATAATCTTTATTGAGATGAAAAATGCATTGGAGTGTTTATTGATTTCTTCATTTCAGCGTGAGAGAAAGCAGCTCCATCATGTACCACAGTAGATGCAGGGAAAGGCAGGGTGGCCATTACCTGGGAACTGTGGGAAATGCAGGTCTCTAGGGGCTGAGCTCAGTGATCAGGGTTTTTAAAGTCCTCCAAGTGATTGCCATGCAATCTCAAGTTTGAGAACCACTGACAGTCAAATATCAGCATGGCTAGAATTGCAGACTTAGGCCAATTCAGGCCAATGCCCTTGAAAGGAGCAGAGATTGTCTTTTTCAGGAATAGGAAATAATTAAACACAGCCTGCGAGAGTATGTGTGGGGAAGGATGGAGGGGCTGAGTACCCCTTAAGTGAGATGTTTGGGATCAGAAATATATCTGATTTTGAGACAGACACAATGAGACACAATGAGACAGGACCCATGTCTAAACACCAAATTCATTCATATTTACACATATAGTCTGAAAGGTGATTTTATACAGCATTATTAGTACATCCACGTTTGCAATCTGTTCCAGAAGAGCAGGTATGGAATTTTTACATTTGTGGCTTCATTTCATCACTTGAAAAGTTTCAGATTTAGGGGAATTGTGACATAAGATTTTCATATTAGAGAAGCTCAGCCTGTTCTGATTTTTTTCCCCTCTCCTTGGGTTAACCAGGTTTATAATTCATTTTCCAGAAATACATCTCAAAAGCTCTGACAATCAAGAATTTTTGTGTAAGTTTGGCTCAAGTGGTAGGGGCAGGGCCCAGGCCCTGAGTTCAAGCCTCAGGACAGATAGGCATCTCCCCCACTCCCTCTTGACATAAAAAAAGTCACTAGTGGCAAAATTGGATTGATATTCACATGAAGTTGTTTTTACTCATGTGAATAAAATCTGCTTAGAGTTCTTTAATAAGATGAATGCATCTTTACAGTGGGGTGTGGGTCCCAGACTTTGCTAGAGTTCTTAGTAATGTATCCTATTTGTCTTGTAAAATTATGAGAATTCTGAATTCCAAAGTAATATAGTGCAAGGGTTTTAGATGAAGCACACTGAGCACCAACTTAGCCCTGAGGGCAGATGACAAGTCTGAGAGCCACTATTGTAGCAGGCAGTCCTACTTTCTCTGTCCAGTGACACACTTCCCACCCCCCCCCCCAATTGAATGCAAGGCTCTAGGTGGAACTTCTTTGAGTCTGACAGAGTCCTGTGTGCTGAATGAATGGAGGAAGCCTAGTCCTGAGGTGTAACCCTAGGAGATGCAAGTTAGCTCTAGATTCTTGAGTGAAGAGGGTAATGTATTGCGATCATATTACCAGGCCACAAAACACTTAGAACTGACTAACCAGAAGTGAATGGAGAAAATACTCTTTTTCTTTTCTTTCTTTCTTTCTTTTTTTTTTTTGCCAGTCCTGGGGCTTGAACTCAGGGACTGAGCACTGTCCCTGAGCTTCTTTTGCTCAAGGCTAGCATTCTACCATTTGAGCCACAGTGCCATTTCTGGCCTTTTCTGTTTATGGGGTACTGAGGAATCGAACTCAAGCTTCATACATTCTAGGCAAGCACTCTACCACTAAGTCACATTCCTGGACCAGAATACCCTTTTTCTTAAAAAAAAAAAGTTATTAACCCTATCTCAACAATCAAGTGCTTTTGCCCAGGGCCAGATTTGGACTTCCATTTTCCTATTTATGTGGCTCATGTAACTGGCACTACAAGTATGAACTTCCATGTCCAGTTTGTTGGTTGAGGTGGAGTTTTGCCTTTTTTTTTTTTTTTTTGGCTTGGATTGGCTTTGAACTTTGATCCCCCACATCTCTGCTTTCTCAAAGTTGCTGGGATAACATGAATGTGCCACTGTACCTGTCCTTAACATATATTTGAAGAATATTTATTATCTTTAATTAAAAAATATTTTGTTTCTTTAAGTTTTGATAGTAAGATACATTAAAATTTTTAATTATTCAAATGATTGTATAAGGGGGGGATACAATTTGACATGTCCATTTATGTGTCCAGTGTATCTTGATCAGATCCATTCCTGCCATCATTCTCCTTCATTCTCTTTCTCTCTCTCTCTCTCTCTCTCCCTCCCCTCACTCTCTCTCTCTCTCTCTCTCTCTCTCTCTCTCACACACACACACAATTACTTTACAAGAATAAATGGGATGGAACCTGGAATGTGAGAAACCACTATCTACAAATTCATGGCATTAAAAGCATAAAAATTAATTGCAGATTTTTTTTTCTGGTCCTGGGGATTGAACTCAGGGCCTGAGTGCTGTCTGTGATCCTCTTTGGGATCAAGGCTAGCACTCTACCACTTGAACCACAACACCACTTCCAGCTTATTCTGAGTAGTTTATTGGAGATAAGGGTCTCATGGACTTTCATGTCTGGGCTGGCTTTGAACTGATATACTCAGATCTCAGCTTCCCAAGTAGCTAGGATTTCAGGCGTGTGCCACCAGCACCAGCAATTACAGACCTTTCGATTTATAATCATTTACAAATGAATAAATAGGTTCAAGTTTTTCAGAGAGTGATTTGTCAGTGCAAACAAAAATCTCCCAATTTTTTTCATTATAATAAAATTATTAACAGGGATATTTAAATAAGTAACCATTCATGTCCAGTCTACACAGTATGTTTTGGATCTTACATGAAAATTTTGTACATTTTTCTAGTCCTTCCCCCACCTCCAACCCTCAAAAGTTTCCACATTTCTCTGCCCTGATGCTATTTGTTTCCCTTTTTCCATGATTCTATGGAGAAGGAGACAGACAAGTCATTTGTTGGTGTTGCATTTGGAAGATGTTCTAGGGAGCTATGGACTGCTGTCTCAACACATTCAGAAAGACGAGAGTCACCAGCATGACTTCCTTTCATTTTACACCCTTGATGTCTCTGTTCTACTCAATGATAGAAGGTTTTGGTTGCCTGTTTTACCTTGTGAGAGAGAGAGCTTAATCAACATTTATTAATTAGTCACTAATATGTGCTAGACACTAACAACTGTTTTCACTAAGTGGTGGCAGTGCTAATTGATGGGGCATAATGAGCCCCTCCCTAATTAAGAAGCAACATTGCTCCCTAATCTCTGAGGATGACCTCTTATAGATAAAAGGCTTCCAAGGGAAGCCTGGGATGGGCACAGGGTGGCAGGGGCTAATTTGTTTTTAACTTGCTTTTAAAGGGTTGTTTAATTAAGATGGGAATCAGCAAGTCTGAACAGGTGCAAACACATGCTTGTCACCAGCTGTATAATTGACCTCAGTGGAACAAGCCAGGGTGAGCATACGGACCTCACAAATCACCTGCTTGCCTCCAACCTGTGGCTGTAAAAAAGTGGGGAGGAGGGGGAGTTGTTTCAATGCAGGATTCCCAAGGCTGTCAGGTTGGTCATGGTGGGTTGTGAGGAGTTGAGATTCTGGGTGGCTGGACCAACACTGGTAAATGGGCTCATTTCTATTTATTGCACATTAGAAACATATCTGTTTCCTTTAGTTGGTTCCCTTTTTTTTTTGTAGTCTTCCTTACATGTACATGGTCAACTTTTCACTCCTTACCCTAGACAAGTTCCCACATTTGCCTACCATGATGCTACTTTTCACTCTTTTTCAACCATTCAGAGAGAATGAGGTAGACATCCTTAATAATATATGCTGTTTGATGGCCTTACATGTGTAGCAGTGGACCCATTCAGAAAGATGAGGGGCGCCATCTTGCCTGCCTTTCATTTTGCACTGAGGATATCCCTGATCTGACCAATAGAAAGTGGTGGTTCCCTTCTAAATGATTTTGGAATAATGTGGATGTCATATGTTGTTGTGGATAGACAGCTCTTCAGGCTCAGATTTTTGAGTCAATCAATCCAAGAATTCTTTTTTGGCCAGTCCTGGGCCTTGGACTCAGGGCCTGAGCACTGTCCCTGGCTTCTTCCCGCTCAAGGCTAGCACTCTGCCACTTGAGCCACAGCGCCGCTTCTGGCCGTTTTCTGTATATGTGGTGCTGGGGAATCGAACCTAGGGCCTCGTGTATCCGAGGCAGGCACTCTTGCCACTAGGCTATATCCCCAGCCCAATCCAAGAATTCTTAGTGCCTTTAGGGGAAAGCAGCTCTCTAATTGAGGGGTCAGCAAACTGTAGGACAGAAACAGTCCAGCCTGCTGTTTTTGTGAATAAACTTTTAATGGAACACAGACATGCTCATTATTTCTGTATGGTCCAAGCTGTTTTCATAGTACAATGGCATAGGTGAATTGCCACATTAGAGGCTAATGTGGCACAAGGCTGTAATTATTGGCTATCTAGTTCCCTGTAGAAAGAATTGGCTGATTCTTGAAATCAAGGATCCATACTGCTTATTTAGCTTTTCTTGTAAAGCTGTAGATGCTGTCCTATAAAGAATGTTTTCAAGGAATTCATAGTCTACTGGAGAAGAATCTGCCAGATTATACATAGTCTTTTCTTTCTTTTATAAAAAAGCGTGTTGGTACTGGGGTTTGAACTCTGGGTCTGAGTGCTGTCCCTTAGGTTTTTCACTCAAGGCTAGTGTTCTAGCTCTTGAGTCACAGCTCCACTCCTGGCTTTTTGGTGTTTAATTGGAGATCAGAGTCTCATGGACTTTTTTGCTGGCCTCAAGCACTGGCCCTTGGATCTCAGCCTCTGAGTAACTAGGATAACTGATATGAGCCACTGGTGCCTAACCTACATATACTTTTTGAATTATAATTTCTCCTCATGTGAGATCTGGTTTCCAGAAAGTTGTATCTGAATACTTTTTATCTTATTACACAATTTTATTGCTTAAATAGCCTTGCTATTTAGTTTCTGTAATGGCAGCTAGCTTTAGTGTACGTATTATCTTTCTGTCAAGCTCCACAAGAGATAAACTACATTTCTTCTCTTACCTGTCCATAGGGTCTAGCAAAGCTACCTAGAATAAACTAAGTGTGCAACAAAACTGTGTATTATGGAATTTAAAAAGACACCAGTCATGAGTTGCACTATTATTTTGTAAACTACTAAGAAAGAAAAATCACAGCCAGTTGACATAGAACACATAGAGATATTATTGATGAAAACATCTACCCTTGTTTCAGAGTTGTTAAAATGTTAAACAATATACTCCTTAAAAGCATGAATAAATGCAAGTAAGGGTCAGTGGTCAAGTGGGTGCAAGAATTGACAATCTTATGATAATTAAATTCAAAGCTTAGTTATCATTTCATCAAATCATAAACATTTATCATGTAATTACTCTCTGCAATATTCTGGTTTGGTAATGTATCTATATTAATCAGTTTCCACTACTATAGTGAAACTCTTCAGGCATCCTATCTGATAAAGAAAAGAAATTCATTTAGCTCATAGTTGTGGATGCTGGGAGTCCAATAGCAAGGGGATAGTTCCCCTTGGCTGTGCCATGTCCTATCTAGAGTGGATATGCATCTCTATGAGGTCTTTCTCTTGATGAAGCCAAAATATTCCATCCTGAGGCTCCATGCTAATGAGATAATAATCCCACCACTGAGGTCCCACTTCTAAATACCACAGTCAGATTATTTCTACCCTCTTAATACCATCAGAATTTGGGGTGAAACTACTGTATAAGTTCAGGAGATCAACCACACTTATACTGTTGTATTATCCCAGACAATACAACTTTGGGAGACCAATTGTCCATGCTGTAGAACACCGTGTCTAACACTACCATTTAGGACTTAATTATACACTGTCTTTTATTTTTTATTTTCATTTCTTTATTGTCAAAGTGAATTACAGAGGGGTTACAGTTTCATACGCAAGGCAGTGAGTACATTTCTTATCCAACTTGTTACCTCCTCCCTCACTTCCCCCCCACCCCCTTCTCCCTATTTCCTCCCCACTATGAGTTGTACAGTTGGTTTACACCGTATAGTTTTCTAAGTATTGCTGTTGCACTGGTTTTTTTTTATCCTTTGACTCTCAATTTTGATATTCCCTTTCCCTTCCGTAGTTCTAATACATAGATATACAATATCCAGGGTACTAAAATCAGTGATATCAGGGGTAAAACCACAGGAAAGAAAGACAAAAGCAAAATGGCATAATTTTACATGGTATGTTGAAAATAACAACAATAATGATAAACCACTTGTTTCCATAACTTGGAGTTCATTTCGCTTAGCATCATCTTATGTGTTTATATGGACATAGCTATTGAGCTATTGTAATCTTCTGCTAGGACTATCCTGGATGTGTACTAATTATTTCTAATGAGGGAAAACACAGAATCTATGTTTCTTTGGGCCTGGCTTACTTCACTTAGTGCGATCCCCCCCCCCCCCCAAATCCTTCCATTTCTTTACGAATGGGGCAATGTCATTCTTTTTGATAGAGGTATAGAATTCCATTGTGTATAAGTACCACATTTTCTTGATCCACTCATCTACTGAGGGACATCTGGGTTGGTTCCATATTTTAGCCGTGACAAATTGTGCTGTGATGAACATAGTTGTGCTGGTGGCTTTAGTGTGGTCTTGCTTGTAATCTTTTGGGTTGATACCCAAAAGTGGGGTTGCTGGGTCATAGGGGAACTCTGTGGTTAGCCTTTTGAGGAACATCCATACTGCTTTCCAGAGTGATTGAACAAGTTTACACTCCCACCAACAGTGTAGTAGATCCTTATATATCATACTGCACCAGAATCAATTTTAAATGGATCAAAGACCTTGAGGTAAAATCAGATACCCTGCAAACATTTAAAGAAGGAATAGGAGAAACATGGGCTCCTTGGCACAGGATGAAACTTTCTTAATAAAGGCCCAGAAATGCAACAAATCAAACAAAAGTTGGACAAATGGGATTGCATCAAACTTCAGAGCTTCTGCAGGGCAAAGGACATAGCTTGCTAGATAAATAGAAAGCCCACAGATTGGGAGAGATTTTTACTGGCCATACAACAGACAAAGGCCTCATATCTAAAATATACATAGAACTCAAAAAATTAAATTCCTCCAAAACAAATCTTCAAAGAACCAACTGCCCCCTCTACAAATGGGCTAAAGACCTAAAAAGAGACTTCCCTGAAGAAGAAATGCGAATGGCCAAGAGACACATGAAGTGCTCTACATCACTGGCCATAAAAGAAAAGCAAATCAAAACAACACTAAGATTCCACCTCACCCCAGTAAGAATGTCCATTATCAGGAAAACTAATAACAACAGATGCTAGAGGGGGTGTGGCCAAAAGGTAACCCTACTACATTATGTCTTTCTACTTATGAATAGTTCATGCATATATGTGCATATTTATACACATTCATATATTTAGTACCTAGATATTTCTCAATACTTAAGAGATTTTGCAAGCTTTACATTTTTTAATATATTTAATGACATGAAAAATACATGTTCAGGGGAAAAACAGTTGGAGAGTAATGGTAATGATGAAAATAAAAAGTTATCAGTCATTCTATGTGCCACAACTTTAAAAAATTGCTAAGATGAATCTGGGTGTCAGTGGCTCATGCCTATATGCCTAGCTACTCAGGAGGCTAAGATCGGAGGATCATTGCTCAAAATCAGCCTGGGCAGGAAAGTATGTGACACTCTTATCTCCAACTAACCAGCAAGACAAACAGGAGTGGACCTATAGCTCAAGTGATAGAGTACTAGCCTTCAGCATGAAAGCCCAGAAACAGTGCCCAGATCCAGAGTTCAAGCTCCAGGACCAACACCATTAAAAAAAAAAAATCACTAGTATGAAAAATCGTCCCCCTTCCATGTAAAGAGTTTTAAGTAAGAATATACACTCATTTGAGCATTCAGATGTAGATACTCAGGTGTGGATTACTAGGTTAATGACCTAGTGAGTTTTGGGCCTTCTTGGGTGGGATCTGTGGTTTGTTTTGTTTTCTTTTCTTTTCTAATGCATCATTGGTCTAAAGGATCAGGTTTAATTATGAGAGTCCCTTTCTGTTTGTACAGCACTGAAGACCTAATTGTAGGCTTGCCTCCCTGCTGGGTCCTAAGTGGTCATTAGCTTGCTGATAACACACTTGTTCTTGTCAACAAGGCCTCATTAACTATTGTTGTTGGTGTTTTCTCTTCTGCAAAATGGTTGAAAAGGGGGTTGAACTAGAGATTGAGGATACATTGGGTTCAGGGTGCTAAGGGAAAGTTATATTCCGTTGGCCACTTGGCGGGAACCAAGGATGTTGGGCCCAGACAAGCTCTCCAAGTCTGACCTGGGTTTCCAATGCAAGAGCAGGAAGGGGTCATGTCTGAAAGGAGCACTGTCCTGGGAGTCAGCAGTCTGAGGCAGAGTTTCCAGTCCCAGCTCTACAGTTCTGTTAGCTGTGTGATGTTGGGCTTCTCTGATCTCTTTCTGTTTCAAGTTTCTGGACCTGAAAACTAGAAGGTTTGATGGAACAATGGGTGACAGAACTTTTGGTTGATAAAAGCCATTTTTGCATGCTGCTGGTGCACGGTTCTTGTGCATCCGTGATTTTCTCTTTTCAGGTTATACACTAGAGGGCAGTGGCACATTAGTATTGTAAACCATGCGTGGGCTTGGCATTGATCTCAGCCCAAAGTCATAGAAGACTGGATTAGGAAGGAAACTTGTATGTTCCATTCAAAATCCAGGAGTTTGTTCTGCAGCATCCCAGTTGGTATTCCTTTGTGTGACTTCATTCAGTTGGGAACCTTGTCATATCACAAGGTAGCTTTTTCTCTTGTTAGCTCTAGTGACTAGAAAGTTCTTAATAAAATAAAAACCTTTTGACTCATAACCTTTACTTTCAAGTCTTGTAATACCACAGAAAACCAGCCCTCCAAATATTTTATATAGAACTGAATAATTGCACTTTTTTCTTGGTAACTACCTGTTGAATATTTGTTTGTTGAATATTTACTATGTGTGAGACTCTGTACCAGTTGTGTTTTTGAGGTTATTTTATTTAATCCTTACAATAATTTCTAAGGAAGAGCTCCCCCTACCCCTCTTTTCTTGGTGGTTAATTGGAGATAATAGCCTCACAGGCTTTCTTGCTTAGGCTAGTTTTGAACCTTGATCCCCAGATCTCAACTTCCTGAGTAGCTAGGATTAAAGTGTGAGCCACTGGTGCCCAGCAAGAATGCTTCTTTATCTGTGTTTTACTTAGGCTCAGACCACAACTGTATAACTGGTATGTCATGAAGGCAGAATTTGAATGGAGGTCTGTCTGATTAAAACGCTCTCTTGTTGTCCACACTATCTTCTTTCATAGCAAAGACAAACCATAGAAGATGAGAAATTTGCTCATGAACACAGAGCTCAACAGAAAAAGGGAGAATTAGATTCTGGACTTTTGGTGAGCATTTCAAATTCCCTCCCCTGCCCTGTCCTCCTCTTCCCTTTCCCCTGTCCTCCTCTTCCCTCCCCTTCCTTTTCCTCCCCTCCGCTTTCTTTCAGCGTGGCTTAGAGTAGTATCCTTCAAGTCTTTGACTTCTCATATTCTCTTTTGCATATGTGAAGCGTTCCTATTTGCATTCATTACTATTTGATGGCTACTTTGCTATCCTAACATGTTCTCTGAGCACACTCTTAATTTGCAGCATCCTTGCTAAATTATGAAACTCAGAATTCACAACAGTGAATGGGACAGAAGGCACCGAGACTTTACTTCCTGTCATTTGGACTTAATTTTCCATTAACATTGCCTAAGTGTGCATTAATATTTTAAAATAATGTTGGCTTTATTTCCAGCCCAATGTCTACAGGACTCCTTGTTCTTTCTGATTTTAATTTTTATGAAGTGTATGAATCAGACAAAGTATTTTTGTTGACATTGAAAAAAACAATCCTCCTGATCTAGTGAGGAGACTTTCTGAGTTGATAGTGACTTAGAGTAAATTCCAAGGCTCTTAAGCTATGTAAGGGTATGAGGGCAAAAATGCTTATGTCTGCAATGGTGTTTTGCTTTCTATTTGATGTGCTCATTGGTCGGGTGTGGTGAGCATTTGTTTTTCCTTCTTGCCCAGCCTCTTTCTTTCTTTCTTTTTTTTTCACAGCACAACCTCAAGATCTTAAGGAAGGTTGCAGTAGCCCAAGAGGGCCATGGGTGCAGGAGCCCTCCCCTTCCCTAGTCAAGAGATGGGCACATGAAACAATACTCTGTGCTCTGGCTAGGATCTCAATGCTGGTACTGCAGAAGGGATTGCTTAGTCTCCTGATGACAGGAATTACCTGGGCAGCCCCCTCCTCCCAAATCAGGTCCCATCAACCTAACTCTTTAACCCTTTCTTTGACCTGTTAGCTAGCCACTGAATATGTCATTCTAATAATAGATAGGTGTGTGCATGAACACCTATCCCTCAGTGTCCATGGGAGTTTGCTTCAAGAACAACTAAGGATACCCAAATCCTCAGATGCTCACATCTCTTCTATAACATGGCATGGGATTTGCATCTGATACAAACATAGCCTTGTGTGTATCCATTAGATCATCTCTACAGTACTTATTTTATTTAGTAGGATGATGTAGTTGTTATACTGTAGATTTTTTGTGGGGGTCGGGGAGTTAAGGTTAAGAAAAATGTCAGTACAGACACAATATTTCCTCAACTATATTTGATTGGTGGCTGCTTAAATGCATGATTGCAGAAGCTACAGATTCATGGTAATGTGTGTGTGTGTGTGTGTGTGTGTGTGTGTGTGTGTGTATGAATGGGCATGCATGCATGTGATTTAAAAATCTGAATGAGTTTCTGATAATCATAACCCGATCTTTGGAATATGCTTACTCTTTATGAAATAACCTTGTCATATCAGAAAGTTGTAGTGTTTCTTAGTTCAATACAAGAGCTAGTCTATACAACAAAGTTCATCAGCCTAATGTCATATTTATTATAGAAGGTTTGACACATTTTTGGGATTTCAGTTTTTTTTAAATGGGTATACCATGTCTAGTGAAGGAGATGTATTCTAAAATCTAGCAATGAGTGAAAATTTACAAATTGACTTCACTAAGGTCAATTGCCAGTCAATAAAAATAAAATGAATGTTGACATACAATGTTCAATTCTTTAGAATGCTAACCATTCATATGTTTTCTACATTTAAAGTTTTGTGAATTCTGTTTTGTCCAAGATAGAAATATGTCTTGGACATATTTTAAATGAAATGTTTATTTGAAGTAGGGATGCTGAATCTAACCGGTGCCATCTTGGCCACATGCTGGATGATAAGGTATTGGGTTTAACTGGTGCCATCTTGTCTTCATGGTGGAAGCCAGGAAGTTCCACCTCCCAGGTGATAGGCATGCCTGAATTCCCAGAGGCAGGGGTGAGGACTTGGAGAATAGGTTACTGGACCTGCCATTCTTGGGTCGTGAACTTTCAAGCTCCCTGTGACTTGATCCTTCTTAGGCCCAGATCAGCTCACATGCCATTACACCATGCCATGTGTTTCTGTGGTCTGTCTTGTCTTCTGGACCTTCTCCTGTCTCCATGGCTTCCTACTTCAGCTCACCATTAGAGCCGATCTGGTTTGTTTGTATTGTTTTTCTGGTCTCTCTTTCCTCTCTGGCTCTCATGACTCCCTTTACTGACAGTGTTAAGTGTACGAAGCAAGCACTCTTGCCACTAGGCCATATTCCCAGCCCAGTGTTAAGAGTAGTCCAGGGGCTGCAGGTCTTTGAGACAGGAGTTCATGTGCAGTCGCCAGCCTTTTAATAAAGACTCCCAATTTGACCTCTCAAAATGTGGCTCCTCTGTTTTCTCATATAACAAATTCATTTTTGAAACCTAAGAATTTATCCTCTTCATGGCGACCTTACAATAGTGACTTAGGCAGAGTTTTCTCTAACATAGGGCCAAGCCCTCAGCCATAGGATCTTTTCCATTGTATTTAGTTTCCTGTGTTCTTATCTATGTGCTAGGCATTTCTTTCATGTGGGAAAATCTTAAATTCACTTGTAAGTGTCATTACTATCTTTCTGAGCTTCAGATTCACCTTCTCAGCTTTCTGTAGGAAATATTCACTGTGTTGTTCTCAGACCAAATTATTGATCTCCGAGGGGCAGTATTTCCTTTTACATCATATGTATTCTTTTTCATAGACCCAGGTGGCAATTTTGCCCTGGTTTTGGCACAAAGAAGAAATGGGCTTTTCCCAGGTCACATTTATCTCAGATTACAAGAAAGCTTTGAGCTAAAATTGTAGCTCTCTCTGCCTTACCATGTCTTTGCCTTATTTTTCTGTCCCTTATTTATTTTTTTTTCTGGCCTCATTGTTTCCTTTCGTTCCATTTCCCCAACCTTCCTCTCTCCTTTCCTTTCTTTCTTCTATCTTTTCTGCTTCTCTTCCTTCCTCCCTATTTTCTTTATCTTGTTATTTTATTATAGCATATACACTTTGGGGAGCACATATTCATCTTTTTTTGTGTAGTAGATAAGGGTAAAAATAAGTAAAAATCAACACATTGATCCATTCTATTTTCTTCCAACTGTCTCCCTGCTTTGTTTCATCTCTTTGCTAAAGCCATCTTCAAATGGGTTCCCTCTGAGGCTGGAAACATGTATTTCTTTTAAATCCTTTATATCCTCTATTCTGTGTATCTAGTTAACTCTCCAAGTTGTTTAGTTACACTGCATTACATCTTTTACAAACAGGAAAAATGGAAAATAGTCACCTGTTGGGAAAATTTAGAGACAGAGTTTGTGGAGATATGAAAATTTGTATCTTTCAGAACATTGATAAACCAGCTTTTTCCTGTACCTGCTCTACCACATTCATTCTTCATTTTTATTTTTGCCATACTGGGAATTGAACCCAAGACCTTACGTATTTTAACAAGAACTCTACCACGGTAGCCACACCCTCAGTAGTAGTAGTAGTAGTAGTAGTAGTAGTAGTAGTTGTTCTTCTTCTTCTTCTCCTTCTCCTTCTCCCTCTCCCTCTCCCTCCCTCCTCCCCCCCCCCACTTCCAGTGCTAGGTTGATACCCTCAATTCCTAATTTAGCTTTGCCACAATTTAACAATTGTTTAAAGACCATGAAATACAGAAAAAATATTAAATTGTTTTCCATAGGTTGTCTGTGAGAAGTTATCAAGTGTATCTTGCATTTTAGAAAGCTTTCTGTGCAAGTGAGTGACAAAAATTGTTGCCCGAAAAGTTTAGCCACCTCTCCTAGATGCCTCCTTAGGTGAAACACCAATTACATGAGATAATTGAGGTGTTTTCTCACATAAGCCTCTCTCCTCAAAGGTTAAACTTGTCTTCGTGATAGTAGGGTATATTAATCATACAAAGGAGTTTCACTGGTATTTCACACTTGTGTATATTGTGCTTTGATCAGATTAACCCTCTCTGTTGCACATTCTTTCGTCATCTCTCCTGGGTTTTCAACAGGTTTTTTTTTTTTTTTGCCACTCCTAGAGCTTGGACTCAAGGCCTGAGCACTGTCCCTGGCTTCTTTTTGCAAACACTAGCACTCTACCTCTTGAGCCACAGCACCACTTCTGGCTTTTTCTGTGCAGTGCTGAGGCATCAAACCCAGGGATTCATGCATGCTGGCAAGCACTCGACCACTAAGCCACATTCCCAGCCTCAACAGCTTTTAGTGGGTTTCCTTATGCCATTTTCATACATCAGTACAATGTATTTTGATATTATTCACCCTCTTCCACGATCCTCTTTCCTTTTCTCTTCATCCTTCCAAACAACTCCCAAGCTACAATCATGTAATATGTATGCATGTATGTTTGCAAGTACATATTATGTATTTTAGGTCTAGATCCCAAATACTAGAGAAGACCATGTGATCTTTGTCTCATTCTTTTTTTTTTTTTTTTTTTTGGCCATTTTGACTAGTGATACAAGAAAAGTGCTTGGCTTTGTGATAGGGTTCACTAACGTTGCCTGGGCTGGCCTCAAATTCTTGATGCTCCTGCCTGTCTCCTGGGTAGCTGGGATTATAGGAGGCTATCACCATCCTTTATTTTTATTTATTTATTTATTTTTTTTTTGCCAGTCCTAGGTGGTGAACTCAGGGCCTGAGCACTGTCCCTGGCTTCTTTTTGCTCAAGGCTAGCACTCTGCCACTTGAGCCACAGCGCCACTTCTGGCCATTTTCTGTATATGTGGTGCTGAGGAATCGAACCCAGGGCCTCATGTATACGAGGCAAGCACTCTTGCCACTAGGCCATATTCCCAGCCCTATCACCATCCTTTAACTTCTTACCTGGAATACCTTTCCTTATCTGTCACCTGGGCAATTGAAATGATCATGTAATTGGTTTCCTTGTCTTTTGACCAGGGACTGTCAAATTTGAGCATGCATCAGATTCCCAACAGGCTTGTTTTTCCATACAGCACTCTGTGCCCAGTGCACAGCTCCTTCAGAGGGGTGCTTCCTTCCTCAGAAGTCTCAGTGGCTTGTCACTGTTATTCAATTCATTTTCACATTTCTTTTTCTGGCATATCATTTTTTATTATCTTTAAGAAGTTGTACAAAGTAGTTGCCATTCAACAAAGCAGTTTATGAATACAATCGTGATCATTGCCATCCCTTCCAACATTCTTGTCCATCCCTCTCCTCCATCCCTTTCCCCCACTCTTATTAATTTTGTTGCATATATGTTGGATTCTTGACTTCATTCCCATCCTCTTCTCCTCTTCCTTTGTCCACCCCCTTTCCCCTTGATCCCATCCCTCTCCTGTCAAGTACTGCATCCTGGTGTTTTATTTTGTTGAACTTTGACTTTGCTTTCTAAGGATTTACACTATTAGAGAGCTTCCTTGAATCTACTGTATTTCAGTTAATGCATTTCTATACCCCTGCATACCACCTAACGTATAAGTTTAGTTGATAAGCTAAATCTAACTTCATTTTCACATTTCCAATATGTTTTTTTTTTTTTTGGCCTGGGCCTTGAACTCAGGGCCTGAGCATTGTCCCTGGCTTCTTTTTGCTCAAGGCTAGCAGTATGCCACTTGAGCCACAGCACCACTTCTGGCCGTTTTCTCTATATGTGGTGCTGAGGAATCGAACCTAGGGCTTCATGTATATGAGGCAAGCACTCTTGCCACTAGGCCATATTCCCAGCTACATTTCCAATATTCTTGCCAGTAGTATTCAACATTCTGAACGACCTAAAGGCAATGTGTCTCTTGCATTTCTTACTATTTCTCCACCCTGTAACTCTTCTCTCTTCTTTCCTGTATTTCTACTTTCCATGACCCCATTTAGTGTCCAGCACTCTATGCAGATGACATCCACTTTAGGAAGCCTTCGCCTGCTATTTCTAGCCATAGCAGAGAGCCAGCCCTCTTTATTTCCTTTCCAGTGCATACAGCATGATACCTTTAATTGTTAGCACAGTCATTGTTGTCTTTTCTATTGAATTTCACAGACTCCAAACCAAGAAGCCAGGACCCCAGGCTCAATAGAGCATTCATTTGACATGAAAAGTCTTTCAATTCACTTGACTAGCTTTTGGGGTTGAGAGCAGAGAGGAAGAATGCTATTATGAAACACTTGTAGAGTTTTCCTGAGATCATGTTCTTTTTGGTAAAAGTCATACTATTGCTGAGTTTAATGATTGCAAATGAAGCACAAAATGTTAGAGGATCAATTAAGAACAAAAGACCACAAACTATCTCGTTGCATAGGATTTTAACTGAATGTTATTTTTTTTTGTCCCATTTTGATTATTACTGAGGTTTACTTATTAAATGTTATGATCAACTTGTGGATCAAATTACATAGATGACCATAATTGAGATATCTATATCTCTGTATTATCTATCGATTTATAATTGAGTTATAGCTTATGGTTGCCAATTTGGAAATAGCCAAATGTCCTATTTTCATATAGAAAATGATTATTTACATTAAAATAGACTCAGCAGCCACCTCCTTATTTTGTGTAGTATTAGTAGGTACTGTAAGGACAAAGAAGTTTCCAGTCAAATATATTTAGAAAATTCTAGATTGAACTATACCAACTCTCATTGAACTTCAGGACTCTCTAAATCCATATGTGTCATGTTTTAGGACTCTTCAAAGGTCCTATGCAACATTTAGTATTTCTTATCATTTTATGTAAGTGTGCCAAAACTCTGAAAAAAATCTAAATTTTTTTTTTTTTCTGGTTCTGGGGCTTGAACTCAGGGCCTGGGCACTGTGAGCTTGTGTGCTCAAGGCTAGTGCTCTAACACTTGGGGCACAGCGCCATTTCTAGCTTTTAGTAGATAATTGGAGATGAGAGTCTCCTGGACTTTTCTGCCCAGGCTGGATTTCAGTGGTGCTTCTTAGATCTCAGCCTCCTGAGTAGTTAGGGTTATAGGCGTGAGACACTGAAGCCAGGCCTCCAAACCACTTTCAGCTCCAAACATTTCAGACAAGGAATATTCAATCTGCTTTGCTCTTTCTAAGACTATTGACTCATGGTTTGGCTTTATTTTTTTATTCTTAATTTTGTGTTTTGTCTGGGTCAGAGGTTTTTTTTTTTTCTGAATCCTACAGAGTCCAGATGACTATGTTGATAGGTCTGTTTCTCTGTTTATATCTGATTGGAGCATGCTGTCTTACTGATTAATTTTTGGAGTCATAACATTGAATGTCTAGAATGTACAGTTTAGTTTGTTTCATGAAAAAAAGACCCATTGTTCTTGATATCTGCTTGTGTATCAGTGTCTCCAGTATAGGCTTTAAGATTGCCCAGGTAAGTATTTTAAAAAATCAGATTCTTGCCAGACACTGGTTGCTCACATCAGTAATCCTAGCTACTCGGGAGCCTGAGATCTGAGATCTGAGATCCTGGTTCAAAGCCAGCATGGGCAGGAAGGTCCATTAAACCACCAGGAAACTGGAAGTGGTGCTGTGGCACAAAGTGGTAGAGTGCTAGCCTTGAGCAAAAGAGCTCAGGGAAAAGCATCCAGGCCCAGAGTTCAAACCTCATGATGGACAAAAAAAAAAATCTGATTCTCAAGTATACATTGAATATTATGTGAAATTTGAGGGGATAGGTGAGCTTGGGAGAAATGGGAGAAAATTACAAATGGGGTAACACTGATCAAGATGCATAGAACTCATAATCTGACATGTTGAAATGTAACCTCTCTGTAAACTTGAAGATAAAAATTAGATTTTCATTTTTTATTCTAGATTTTTATATGATTTGAGCAAGCTCTTTAATGTCACCATTTTGTGATCTCATGTACCAAATTCTGGCTTCTCTTCTCTTCTCTTTCTTTCTTTCTTTCTTTCTTTCTTTCTTTCTTTCTTTCTTTCTTTCTTTCTTTCTTTCTTTCTTTCTTTTTCTGTCTCCCTCCCTCCCTCCCTCCCTCCCTCCCTCCCTCCCTCCCTCCCTCCCTCCCTCCCTTCCTCCCTCCCTCCCTCCCTTCCTTCTTTCCTTCTTGGTGATACTGGGGTTTGAACTCAGGACCTTATGTTAGCCAAATACGCTATCATTTGAGCCCCAAGCCCTTTATACTTAAGTTTGTTTTTCAGTTAGGGTCTTGCACTTTTGTCCAGCTGGGAATGTGATCCGTTTTCCTTTTTCCATCTCCTACATAGCTTAGATATACCCCGTACATTCTGGGATACCTTGCTTGTTCTTTGAGATAAGCTCTCACTAATGTGTTTGCCCAGGGTGGCCTTGAACAATCCTTCTAACTTTCCCTTGAACCTATCTGGGATCGCAAGTATGAGCCACCATCACAGATCCTGTACTCTGATTTTCCAGGTCTCATTTGACTAGCTTTTATTCATTGGCTTTCATCTTGGGGTATTTAGCTTTGCAATCCAGCAACTAATTCAACTGAATATCTGATATCTGCTATATCTTCACTGCTATTGCCAGCAATGTTAAAAACATAAATTGTCTCAGCATTTGAGGATTGTTTTGAGGGTGGTGGTACTGGGACTTAAATCTGGGCCTGGGTGCTGTCCCTAAGATACTTTTGCTCAAGTCAAGTGCTCTAGAATTTGAGCCACAGCACCACTTATGGCTTTTTTGAGTAGTTTATTAGAGATAAGAATCTCACAGAGTTTCCTGCCTGGGCAAGCTTTGAACCACAATCCTCAGATCTCTGCCTTCTGAGTAGCTAGGATTATAGGTGAAATGCTTGAGTTCAGAGCCCCTGAAAGACCTCCAGAGACTAAGACCAATGCAAGTAGCAAAAAGGGCATTTATTTCGAGCTAGTTCGGTCCTCTGCGCACTCAGCACACTGGTGATGCTAAGAGGCCCGGAGCCTCGGCTCCCAGCTGTTTTACACATTTTTGGGGGAAGGCAGGGACTTAGCATACATCATAGCATCTTTTAACAAATCAACACACACCGCGGGAAAATTAAAAAATAATCCTAAAGCATGTTTGGCGCATTTGGTGGCTGGAAGGAATCTGGAAAGGGTCATTGGTCAGTTCAAGGGACTGATGCATTTAAAATTGATTGGTTAAGCCATAGGGGTGTAGCAAGGGGGGATGTATGAACAGCTGCAGGGTTTTGATTAGATATTGGAAATTGCACTCACAATTGGATACTGGAAATCCCTCTCACAAATATGGGAAATCACACTCACAATTAGATACTGAAAATTCCACTCATAACTCATGGTTGGATATGGTCTTTACCAGGAAGCGAGGGGTGGGGGGGTAGGACTTTCGGTAAGTTCTGTTTTTTTTGGCTCTACATAGGTGTGAGCCACCAGTGCCTAACAAGATTAAACAACAACAACAACAACAACAACAACAAAACAGGTAACAAGAGTGAACTCGTCAAAGGGTGACTTAAATGTGGTCTTCATGATACCCAGACAGAAGGAGACACCCATAAAACAGCAATGTTCCCTGCTATATAAGAAAAGCTAGCACCCACAGCTCTTTGGGACTCAATCTTTTTTTTTTCAGTACTGGGGCTTGAATCCCAGGCTTTGAGCTTGCCCCTCCTGGCTCTACTACTGGAACCATATCTCCAGTCCATCTTTTCAGTTTTGGAGATGGAGTCTTGAGGCATTTTCTTTTTTAAAAAAATATATTTTATTGTTTTAACAGATGTGATATATAGAAGGGTTACAGTTACCTAAGTCAGGTAGTGAGTAATTTTTTTTTGAACCATGTCATCCATTCCCTGCCTCTCTTCTAGTCTTTCCGTCCCATACCCACACACAGATTGTGTAGTTCATTTTCTACATAGTGTCTTGTGAGTACCACTGCTCTATTTGTTCACCCTTTGTCCCTCCATTCCTGTGCCCCCCTTTACCCTCCCAAAGAAAAATAAACGAACAAGACAAAGGAAAAGAAAACAAAAACAGCAGCAGCAGCAGCAGCAACAACAACAAAGAAAACTTCTTGTTTCCATTTCTTGGAGATCGTTTTGTAAAGCAGCATTTTATAGGATCATTTGCACACAGCTATTGTCTTGTGACCCACTGCTGTGAATATTCTCCAGAGGCATTTTCTGATTGGACATGCCTTGAGCCTTGATCCTCTGGATCTCAGCCTCCTGCATTGCTGGGGTTAGAGGTGTAAAGCCCTGAGTGTCTGACATGGGGACACTGTCTCCATCCTTCAGTAAAGAAAGTGGAAAGAGGAAAGCATCCCACCCAGGGCCACTGGAAGCTCTTCCCTTTCCTATGGTTGTATGAGAGGAGGAAGTGGTTAAACTCTTCCCCTGTCTATAACTTTCCCAAGACTCCATCCCATAACTAAAAACAAATAAACAAATAGATAAAGATAAATATATACATGAACAAACAGAATGCTCCACAGAGGGTACTTTCCTTTATCCATACAGATGCTGGTTTGGGGTTCGTCTCTGGATCTTTTCTGGAAAAGGTCCTAGCTGGCCCTTTCCTTCTGAATTATCTTCTGTTTCTCCCAGAAGGAGATGCACCTTGTCCTAGGTAAGGCTCTTTCCTAAGTAAGATGTGTTCTTCCAACAGACAAATCCCTATATGACAGCTCTGGAAAAATATTTGGGAACTTGATAGGACAGCTGAACTTAAATTGGCCCAAGGTGAGCTGCTTCCACTCTACAAACTGGGTCCCAGTCACTCATCTAGCTATTTCCTCTCTGTTGATGTCACATGGTGTGGAAACCCTCTACGCATGGCTGAAAACAATCCAAAAGAAAGCATCCTGGGGGGAGGGGGCAGGGGAGGAGGATGGGAGGAATGTCCCTGGCCAGGGGGCCCGGAGGTGCCCTGGGAAGCTGTTTCCTGTGAATAGTTAAATGGCTGCCTCTCAACTTGCACAATGTCACATTGAATTTGAAACAGGGAACTTTTTATATATTTTTCCCCCCTGATTGTGCTGGCACCTGGCAGATGCCTATTTACCACAGGCATCAATACACATAGTAATCAAAGGAAATCAGAGGCACAGATTAGCAACAGCTGCAAGTCATTAGTGACAGACACAGGAAAGCACAATTCTGCACCCAACTTCGAAATAACCAATATGAGTATTTCAGAGCACGAGGGTTACCGCAGGCCACTGGCTCACATGAGAGAAGACGAACAATAGCTGGGCTTGTCTCTCCAGAGAGCCCTCTCTCCTGGGCAGCACTACCTCCCCCCCCCCCCCATATCATAAGTAGATCAATCACAGGGTATTGGATCATTGAGTTAGCCCCTTTGCTCAGCACGTGTGCTGAGCCAATCTGATCAAAGGTTATCTGAACTGAGATATATAGCCTTCGGCTGGTGGAAATCTTACTATCCCCTATCATCATTTTAGCAGTAAGAATGGGAGTGTATTTCTGATGGCATAATCCTGTTATTGCCATTTCTCGTTCCCATTTAGTCTCGCTTTTACCCACAATTAAATTGGATTATCAATGATGATCGATAAGTCTTTTGATAGTCATGTATTCTCACTGGCAACCTTAGCCTCTAAAAAAAAATAATACTGTTCAATTTTTAACTTTTCTTTTTTCTAATCAATTTCATTCTGTACCTCAGTGGAATACAAGTTGGTCATTTAAAAAATTTCTAGCTGTTACCTTATATGTCCCAAAACAAATTTAGCCAGCCTGGGTTTCTATTTTAGGCCATCTCTGGAAATGCAGATTTACTGTACAACTGAGTAATGGGCTGGAGATAAACAGAAACAGTGAGTTGCTGTCTGATTAGGAGGATAGGACAAAATTTAGCATTATATATATGGCAATAATTGGGCCCTTCGACCACTGAGTACAGCTTCTATTAGACTCTGCCACATGTGGTCACTTCTACCTTTCCTTGCTATAAAAGTTGAATTATATTTTTTTTCCTGCTTTAGCAATTTCTCATTCCTCCTGCCTCTCCTTCCTCAAGAATACCTTCTGACTGTTATATATTATTATTATTAATAATAATAGTGATGATAATAATAATATAATTTGTTTTCAGGATGAGGAAATCATTGCAGAAATAGCTGTCTTTTTATCTAGGGAAGAGAGATTATTTTGTAGATTACTAGACAGTATACACTCTAGGTTTAAGGAGATTTGACTTTTTTTTTTCTTTTATAGAACATTTTGTTTTGTTTTATTTTTTGCCAGTCCTGGGGCTTGAACTCAGGGCCTGAGCACTGTCCCTGGCTTCTTTTTGTTCAAGGTTAGCACTCTACCACTTGAGCCACAGCGCCACTTCTGGCTTTTTCTATATTGTGGTGCTGAGGAATTGAACCCAGGGCTCCATGTACATGAGGTGAGCACTTTACCACTAGGCCATATTCCCAGCCCTTCTTTTATGGAACATTTTGAAAGGAAGCAAAAGCTTAGTACTCATAATTTTAGTTACTAATTAAGTCACCCTCTAGGGTTGAATGGGCACTGCATCTCAGGGGATGCTAGAGACCATGGATGGATACAAATTAACAAATTAACAAGCAAATTAACAAGCAATCTGGTTATAATGTACTCAACTGACAGGGAGGAGCTAAGCATACTATGGCAGAGCAAGCAGTTTGACTATAATTCTTTATTGTATATGTCTTATTTCCCCCTCTCCTCCTCTCCCTTCTCTTCTCTCTCCTTCTCTTCCTCCTTCTTCCTCCTTCTTTCCACTCTCTTTCCTTCACCTTTATTCATGCTTTGTGATTTTTAGACCTTAGAAGACCAAGTATGAGCATATTGGTGACACAGGATTATTTAATTAGATGAAATAGCCCTCCCTTTTTTTCTGAGAATTCATCTGTATTCATTTGGATAAAGCTTCTGTAACAAATAAAGTCCTAGACTTTAGTGGCTTAGCATAGTAGAAATTTGTTTCTTTCTCCACGTCACAGAGTAATGAAGGTATTCTCAGATTGGTGGGAAGCTTTCATCTATGCAATGGCTCAAGAACTCTAGCTCCTTCAATCTTGTGCCCCTATCTGGCCTCAGAACATTGGCTTCCTGTGGAAAAGAGGAGTGGAGAAGGCACAGACAAAATTTTTTTGAAGCCGATATTGGGGCTTTTGATTAATCTATTTGTTTCTTTATTTTCTTCTACAAGTCAGGTCTAATGATCCCTATTACTTTGCAGTGGACGAGTCCCATAGGTTAGAAGGACTGCTTGTGAAATATAAATACAAATGATGACTGTAAGAGAAAAAGATATCATTGAGGGAATGAAGAGGCAAAATGTACTAGGGCTTGAAATGGATAAGTGCTGTCCAATTGGTTTTTTTTTTTTTTACTGTAAAATATAGAATAGAAAATGCTCCAAGATTTCCTTTTTAGAACTTGGCAAAAAAAAAAAAATTACAGCAGATGAACACTAGGCAAAAATCAAAGGGGGTAGTGGGGAGATTTTGCTCACATGTGAAAGTTTTTAAGAAATCTAGTTGAGTCTGGTTTCAGTATTTGCTGAAGTTTGTGGCTGTGTCAACAAAGATGGGTTAAAGTAAGCAGATTTCACATCCTAAACGCAGCAACTTGCAGTCTGTAATGGAGAGCAGCTTTAAAATGCTTTAAAATGGGCTTCCTTTTCTTTGCTTCCAGCTGTGCCTAGTGCTCGGGCGAAGATGAATGGGTACGTTCTTTGTTCTGTAGCACCGTACTCATCCGGGTGAGTGAGGCACATTGGATTTCCAAAATCTTAGGTCCTCTCACTCGTTTTGTAGTGGAGTTAGGAGAAAATTGGTTGAGGAGGCTGTCTCATCACTCCAGAATGGCACTTGAACACCTGAACTACTGGGGCCCACTTCTCCCAGACAGAACCGATGATCTCAACTGGATGAGACGGAGCAATGATTAATACTCTTATGGGCATTTGTCTCTGCAAGTGTTGGCCTGTCCCAAATACTGCCATTTATGATACAACTCTAGGTTATAACATAAATAGTGTGGGAAAATGCAAACTGCTTAGTTTTTTTTGTCTTCCTGAGTTTACCTATAATTGTGTACCCTGATAAAATGTCTAGATGCGTTTGATTATTCTTCTAAGCACCTAGCATTGAGAAATCTTTTAGTGAAATAGCTCTTCTTACATGTCTGTATATGCAAATATAATTTTCTGAAGACTGGGTGGGGACTTTGATCTCTTCTTCTGAATGAAATGTCCTCCTTTTATTGTGATTAATAAGTATTATATAATAACCTTTTATAATCCTAAATAATGTATGGAAGCTTTCTTAGAATATTTTATGTTTATTTACTTTGTGCTTATTTTCCTTTCCATCTTCTGCATTAACTTTGGAGAATTTTGTTCAAGATTCCAGATCTCTCACTGGTTTTATATAAACAAAGCTTACACTGTGAAGGAGTTTCCTTTTCTTTTTTCCTAGATTTTGTTTTTGAGGCTATTGCAAATGTGGTTGCATTCCTGATTTCCCTCTCTGTGTGTATATTGCTGGTATACAGAAAGGATACTGATTTTACTTTAATTTTTTTGTATTGTTATTATAAAGGTGATGTGTGAAGGAGTTACAGTTGCTTAAGTAAGGTAAAGAGTACATTTCTTTTTTGTTTTTGTTTTTGTTGGTCATGGGGCTTGAACTCTTGGGCCTGGGTGCTGTCCCTGAGCTCTTCAGCTCAAGGCTAGCGCTCTACTACTTGAGCCACAGTGCCACTTTTGGTTTTCTGGTAGTTATTTGGAGATGAGAGTTTCATGACCTTTCCTGCCAGGCCTGGCTTTGAACTGCAATCCTCAGATCTCAGTCTCCTGAGTAGTTAGGATTATAGGCATGAGTCACTAGTGCCAGCAAGAGCACATATCTTTTTGTCATCCCTTCCCTTGCTCTCTCCCAGTTGGCAAAGGATTTTTCAAGAGTCTTTACAATAGGAAGTTTATTAACACTCACATGAAAGACTACTTGGCAGAGAATTCTGGGAGATGCCAGAGAGATGCACTAGGAATCTGTCTCCTTATGTAGACCACCATTGCACTGGAAAAATCTGATGTAACTTCTTTGGAACTTGGTGGTCTACTGAAGGCTTTTGATTCGATTTCAGCTTTGAGCATAGAAGTAGCCACCCACTTCCCACCCTCTGCCCTATGGCAGGCCACTGTGTCCCTTAGCAGGTTGTATGCTGCTTCTGAAAACCACATGGGCACAAAGGACATTGCCACCGTTGCTGCACCTTTCACATTGCCGCAAGCCTCCCATCCCAGCAGACTTCTGGGTGATTTAAAGGGCTAGAACTCCCTCTTTCCCTTTCCCTCTATAAACAACTACATATGTAAGTGGAATTAGGAAAATCATGCATACCCAGGGAAGGATATAAATTCAGAAATGACCCAAGATGACCTTAAGGTAATACTTCAGGATGGTTCTCAACACAGAGTCAGTCCATAACAATGAAACACATATGTGTGCACACGTGTGCGCACACACACATACACACACACTCACACACACACACACACACACACACACACACACACACGAGCAGCACACCCCGGGGAAGAAAGGGAATCTGATGTCTAGTTTTCAATGACAAAAAAAAAAATCACAAAACACATAAAGAAACACAAAATTCTTGCCCATTCAAAGGGTGAAGGGCAACCCAAACTGTTCTTGAAGAGACTTGATGGCAGATTTACTAGACAAAGTCTTTAAGATAACTGTCTTAAAGATACTCAAAGTACTAAAGAAAAGTATATAAAACGCAAAAAAAGAGAGATGATATATAGACAAAATAAAAGTATCCATAAAGAGATTAAAAAACAGACCATGTGTTTATTGGGACTAACATTCATCTATAGATGGCAGAGCTTTGTCTTGTTCTACCTCAGATGAAAAGATTACTCTCAGGAAGTTAATGCCTGGGCATTATGGGAGCATCGAATAGAAGGTGCTCACATGAACTGTGGAGGGTAAGGCTACCACACAGGTTAGCATAGTGTCCACCTAGGGGAGTAAGAACAGATGTGCCTTAAAGGAAATAACTGCAGTTTCCTTCAGCTTGGATGAGTCAATGGTGTTGATAGCCTTCACCTGCTCCTGAGGCCCACCGCTTTCAGGACTGCACCACCTTCCTGGGACACTGCTGTGTGAGTTTCAGGAAAAGGGATATTACACATTCAGTCCTTGCAGAAGATCGGAAAGTCTCTCTATGAAGCAGGAAAAAGTTGCTAATAACAGAAAACCCACTATTTTTACCATTGGTAGTAGAGCATATGATTGCAAGTGGGGTGATTGCATTGGATTAGCTTTGATGGTTCTTTGGTTGAGAAGAGCAGGAGAGCCTGAGCCTCTTAAGGATGAGTGAAGATGAGACAAATATATTGCCTTATTGCTTGGCACAGGAGAGTGAAATAGAGGGGCTGAGGCCAGGGATGGCTGATGACATAAAAGGGAGAGGTCCTACAACAAACAGGGAGGGTAGGTGGCTGTGTGTGGCTGATGGAGGACTATGGCCCCCTATGGTGGTTTTTTTTTTTTTTTGGTCATGGGGCTTGCACTCAGAGTATGGTTACTGTCCCTGAGCTTTTTTGCTCAAGGCTAGCACTCTACAGCTTTGAGCCACAGCACCACTTCTGGTTTTCTGGTGGTTCATTGGAGATAAGAGTCTCATGGACTTTCCTGCCTGGATTAGCTTTGAACTATGACCCTGAGGAATTTTTTGTAGTGAAGAAACACCAATGCATGCCTACCTTTAACTGATATTGAAAGAAAGTTCTTCCCAGCTCACTGCTGTAGTTATTCTCTGTTACCCACAATGAGATCCCAGACGCCACCATCTCACATTGGAGATGCTCCAGAAAATGCAGGAAAACCATGATGTCACGATAGGGATGTGCCTGGAAAGAAGACATCTGTCCTTGGGGAACAGAGAAGCAGGGATGAGATGCCCAGTGCACTGAGACAGGGAGGCAGAGGCAGATTCCCATGGGTGGGTTTATCTTGATGATAAAGGGAATTTGATCTCAGAAGAATGAGAGCCATTCAGATGGAGGTCATCCCAGTAAAGTCAGATATGCTGCAAGGAAGGCTTTGGATGTGCTTGATTTAGAGAGATTTGCCAGCTTATTATTATTGTCATTGTTATTATTGCTATTTACTTTATTATTACTACTTACAAATACACAACTCCATTGTTTGGTGTCATTCAACTTGGTACCACACTTGGAGAAAGTATTTAGGTTTCAGATTCTCCCTAAAGGCTGTGCATGTTGGAGGGGGTTTGCTGGTAAGACTGGGGAAAGGGGAAGGAAACCAAACCATGATGACTCCATTGCCCCCACAAAGCCACGTGAGAACACTGATACTGGTGATGTGGAAATGTGGTTTTCATCATGTTGTAAGGTATCTCAGCTGTGAGAAACAGAGGAGCCACCTTTTGAGAGGTTGAATGGGAGTCTTTACTGGAGAGCCGGTGGCCACAGGTGGATTCTTGTCACAAAGCAGCAGCCCCTTGACTACACTTAACACTGCCAAAAACAGCCATGAGAGCAGGAAAGGAAAGAAAGAGCAGAGAAACAATACCAACACACTGGATCAGCTCCAATGGAAAGCGTAAATAGAATGCCATGGTGACCAGAGAAGAGACAGGAGTCAGGAGACACAGACATGAGGCATGGTATAATGGTGCCTGAGCTGGTCTGAGCCTAAATAGGACCAGGGTTAGAAGACAGGGTCACAGGAAATTGAGAGTCTCCTAAGTTCAAGGCACAGGACCGACAGGTCCTTTAACCTATCATCCAAGACCCTGCCCCTGCCTCCAGGGGGAGGTGGACTTCACCTTCATGAAGACAAGATGGTGCTGGTTAAACCCAATTCCCTGTACACCAAGACGGTGCCAGTTAGATCCAGCCTTCCCACTTTGGTGGGATAAGGAGCAAAGAGAAAATGGGACCTGTAGGATGACAAGAGTGTAAGGATGATTGCGAGAAGTGACCATCCCAGAGTGTCCCATTATGCTATGAAATGTAAAGTCATTTTGAGACCAGAAAAACAAATCTACTTGGTACGAGCTGATGACACTGAGACTGGTGCTATGGATGTTCCGTCTGTGAAATTTTCCATACTTAACTCATTTTTTAGATATGAAGGTCTTAAATTTCCAGTTGACATTCCATTTTACCTCAAAGCTGTCAGATTGGTGAGAAGTTAACAGGACCTCAGCTATCATTGGTTAAGGCAGTGGTCTGCCTTACAAGGCTGCCAAACAAGGTTTACTCTGGGGGTAAGGGTAGGGGCCTGGGAGAAAGAGCCCGTCTGTGAACAGGAAACATTTACCACGATGTCTTTCTCATGTGATTAGATAGATGTCTGTGTTTTGTACTCCTTCTGAAGCCTGGGAGAGGATTAGATCACTCCTTCCCAACTGGTCATTTCTCTCTCTGGATGAGAGAATCAGTGCTAATTGATACTTTTTATATTTAATTACACTTAATCTCTTCTGTCTGGCTGCCCTGAAACCAAGAAGAGGAAAACAGTGCTCAACATGCAAATCTTCTAACATAAACATTTCTTAACCTCATTTGCTTCTGGATTGGTCTAAATATAGAGAATCTTTAAGATAAAAATGCTTTCAAGTGTCTTATCTGTATTTTGATCCTGTCGCTTATATTCCCCTTACTGGAAACTTTCTCTGTAATTTCTGTGATGTGAATTTGCTCATTTTCTATTTCACAAACACTCATCCCTTCTATGGTTGTTATTAATTAATATGGTTATTTCTAAATCCTTTTGTTAATCTATCACATAACCCATAACCTTTCAGGCCTTGGTCTCTGTCTCTGTTGTCTCTCTCTCTCTCTCTCTCTCTCTCTCTCTCTCACACACACACACACACACACTTTTTTTTTCTGAATGACCTTGGAGGCTCTTGTCACAGTGCCCTGCCCAATGCCCTTTTTCCCTTAAAACCCTGATGCTTTCTGCTTCCTTCTGGATAATGTCCCTTACTTTTCCTGATTGTCTGCTATTCCTTTTTAATAGTATAGCTATTTGATCTGGTCTCTCCATAATGTCCTGTACTTTCTCCATCTGGATAGCTCTTCCATTTCTCTCTTTTCATCTAAGCCCATCATTCAGAAGCAGATCTCATCCCTTCTAGTTCACTGACCATCTGATGAGCCCTTTCCTTCTGAGGCAACATAAATTGAGGAAAATGAAGCCTGATGAAGGCAACTCAGAAGCATGGCAGTTAGAAACACAGAACCACTGTCTTTGCTTTAAAGAGAGACAACAGGATGCATTCCTTCCTGAAAGATGCACTTCTCACCCCAAGAATGAACATTTATCTGACAAAATGTATGACATCCTGAGAAAAATGCTCCCCCCAAACTTAAGCAACCTCTCACCCAAAATGCAGATAACAGGGTGGTTTATGCCAGATTGCATTCTTACTTGGAAAGAATGCCCAAACATCCAGAAAGTCAGAAAGGAACACCAGCAAAGATAAAACACCTAGCTTGGCATAATGTTGACTCCCTGCCTTTACCATATAAATAGCCCTAACAGTCAAGGAGCTATATGTGTGTCTGTCTCCCTCCCTTTGAAAGCACCTACACTCTGTTAAGAGTGTGCCCTTGACTTTCTGCTTGTTTGTTTGTTGGCTTCCTTGCTTGCTTACTCAATAAAGCTCCACCAAGTTTTCTTGTCATCATAACTTGTCCAGAAATACTTATTCTGCGATTGAAGTCAAGGACCCTAAGTGAAGAGTCCCTACCTTTAGAGAGAAACTTACTCTCACCTGCATCCAGTGACACTTCCTTTTAACATCTAGTGAGCTATTGTCAATGGTTTTCATTTGATAAAATGGAAAGTCAACTTAGGCAATAGGATAGAATAGCCATGAAGCTCTGGGAGACTATTAAAGAACTCTCACATTTATAGGTACAGGGAGTTCAGATATACTAATCCTCATTAATTCTCATATCATTGCCTCTAAAATGGCAACAAATTAGTATGTCTATTCTTCCTAGTTTCATAGAGATGAATAAATATACATAAAAGTCTTGAAGTCTCATGCAAGTGTAAGTTGTTACATCTGTTATTTAGATATCCCTAGTTGTTGGATTGTTACATAATCAAAGTTTTCTTTTGTTCATTGCAGCTTGTATCTAATGTATGTATCTAATCAGCATAACTCCACTATTAGGCTACAACTATAATGACATCACATATTAATTTTCTAATTCATAACTTTCCATATTCCCCATCTCCACCTCCTATGTATACTGTTATTAGCAAGAAGTCTGTTATCTTCCTCTTGGGATCATCCAATATATAATTATTTGTGGCTGAAGCACTTACTTGACCCCTCAAAAGGCCACTCTTGTTTGTTTGTTTGTTTTTGGTGCTGGTCCTGGGGCTTGAACTCAGGGCCTGGGCTGGCTTTGAACCATGATCCTCAGATCTCAGCCTACTGAGTACAGAGGACTACAGATGTGAGCCACTGGTATCCAGATCCTTTTTAAAGAAAGGTTGTAAAAGAAGGAGGGAGACTAAAAATTTCAGTGAGTTTACTACTGAACACTGGAAAGTGTTCTACCACTTCAGCAATAGCTCTATTTCCAGCATTTTATATTTTGGTGGTTAATTAGAGATGAGTCCCATAGATATTCCTGTCAAGGCTGGTTTCAAATCAAGGTCTTCAGATCTCAGGCTCCGAAGTGGCTAGAATTACAAGTGGGAGCCAATAGTACATTTTCAAATTCAAAGTATGGGACGTTTAAGTGACTTTTTTTCCCCCCTAAAATCAAGTTTCTCCTTATACAAGCAAAGAAATAAAAGACTTGCTCTAGTGATTTGCCATATGCACCTAGATTTATTGAAGACTCACATGGTTTGGGGTACCCTTTGGTGAGCATCCTTTTTCATCATACTTCATTATGTTGCTAGTTTGTTGGGTGCCAGATTGTTTATTCAAGAATAGATTAAATTACTGGGCACTGCTGGCTCATCCCTGTAATCCTAGATACTCAGGAGGCTGGGGAGTGCAGTTGGAAAGTTTTTGAGACTCTTACCTCCAGTTAACCCCCGCAAAGGCTAGAAGTAGAGCCATGGTTCAAGTGGCAGGGTGCCAGCCTTGAGCCCAAAAATCTCAGGCACAGCACCCAAACCCTGAATCAAGCCCCAAGACATACACACACACACACACACACACACACACACACACACACACACACACACACACACACACGCTGGAAGTGGCACTGTGGCGAAAGTGGTAGTGTGCTAGCCTTGAGTAAAAACGGAGCTCAGGGACAGCACTGAGGCCCTGAGTTCAAGCCCCAGGATGGAAAAAAAAAGTATCTTAAAGATTCCTTTCAGTTGTGTGATTTCTAAGGGAGACATAATATTAGAGACTGGTTAACAAGTGATTCTTCCTTTAAGTACTGGGTCCATGCTATTTGCTAATTTAGCAAACATTTATATGCCCCATTATCCAATTCACTCATAGGCATAATTTTATCCTCATATCTACTTTGTGGAATGGTATGGTAGATAATAGCTTCCAGTTACAAGTTAGGAATTTGCTGAAGTTGAATAGAGGCTCAAGGCCCTGGAGGAGACCCTGGGTCCCATACCTCTTGTTCTCAAGATGCCATGGGTTTTCTTTTCTTCATAAAGCCCTATAACCATTAACTCAGCAATCCTCTTGAAGCAACTTTGTTCTTCTCTTATTTGCAGTCATCTGTATTTGGGGACAAAGGGCAAAAGAAGATACCATATATTCAAATACTTAGAAGGAGGCAGGGTAAGCTACTGAGCTAGGATCAGAATTACATACCAAGGAGATAAGGGGCTGTGGTAAATTCAAGAGCACATATATTAATCTAAAATGGGTATTTCTGAGCTGAGGATGGGGGTGCACACCTGTATTCTACTCAGGATATAGAGACAAGGAAGATCATGGTTTAAGGCCAGCTCAGGCAAAAGTTAGCAAGACACTACCTCAAAACCTAAAAGCAAAAGGGCTTGGGTCATAGCTCAAGTGGTACTGAGGTCCCAAAGTCAATGCCCAGCAGTGCAAAAGAAATAGCAAAAAGAAAAAAAAAAGAAAAGAAAAGATAAGAAAAAAGAAAATAATAAAAAGAAAATAAAGTAAAAGAAAAGGGTATCCTCCGTTCATCTCTATCAAGCTTATTGCCATCTAAGCATGTTGGCACAGTGTTACCAAATTTTTAGTATTTTAGAGAAGCTGGAAATATATTTTATTTTGACATGAAATATGCATGTCTTGGTATAAAAATAATTCTTAAAAAGAATGAAAACTCTGTGAGACTCAAATGGTGTCTGATGCTACAGACATCCAAGTTAGGAATATCTGCTTTGGAAGTAAACCAAGTTTGATGATTTTATAACTTTCCCCCTCAATTATTGCATGAAATGATTTGCTGAATTCTCCTACTTTTATTAACAGTTTGCTATAAATATACACAGAAAAGTAGCCTTCTACATTCTAGAGGTGTTGGTAGACAGCATCATGGATTCGTCTAGCAACCTGATGCAAGCACTATTTCTACAGATGATAGAGGCTAGGCCCACAGTTGACCTAATCACTAAGGCCACAGAACCAACAATGAGCAGAACCAAGACTGAAGACAGGTTTCTGGCTTCCAAGGGTGCTGTCAGACTTAGTATAGTATAACTGTATTGCCACATTCTCAGAGAAGAGAGACAAAGGCTAAAAGTGAAAAATGGAGAACTTCTTATTTTGAAACATGTCACATAGACAACATAAAAGACAAGCATAGTACTCTTTTTGTGTGTGTGTGAAATGGAAAAGTTGTGCTCATCTGTGGGAAAGGCAGAGGAAAGGCCATGAAATGGAGACATCTCTTAACTGGAGGAACCCTCCTTTTGCTTAAAATCTCCAAGCCAGAAATAGGCCAGACCCTTAGCCACAGAGTGTCTGGCCTTTACGTTCAGACAATCTGTCTGTTTTGACCACCCTGTCCCATGAGATGTCCACTAGCTTATTTCTGCTATCTTTGACTTCCATTTCCAGAAAGCTAGCCTCAGAGAAAAAGATCTTTTGTTTAGGGTCTGAAGTCAAGGCCAAATAAAACAGATCCTACTAACTTCCCCCACCCACCAGAGTTGAAAACCAAATTCCCTCTGCCCAGATGGCTGCCACTGAAAGACAGAGCATTCACCCACAGCTTCCTCCTTTTGTTGGCTGCCCCCTGATTATAGCTAATGACTCCCAGCTGTACTGCTCCCAAAGACTTGGGGAAGATGAATCTTAAAAAAAAATAATTTAATAACTACACTCCTCCAGGGATGGGTGGGGTTGATGCCAATCCAGCTAGAAAATGGCCCCATTCAGAATCTAGCTGGAGGTGTGCCTTGGAAAAGAAGCACAGTGGCTACATGGATGTTGAAAAATCTCTTGATGTAGGAACAAGTTGAACTCTATTTTCTAACTTCAGTTGAAACACATACACCTACAAACAATGAAATCAGAGGTTACATCTAGGTAATAGAGATTTCAGTTCCAATATAAAGAATTTGAGAGAATGTCTTTGTGACTTTATCCCAATCAGCTGTAAAATCAGTATCTTTGGAGTCCTTTTCAGTAGATTTATATCATACAAAGAAGGATATAAATATACAGTGTTAAAATTTGCCATCTTGGAATTTTCTGTTTGCTTCTGAAATGCCGTGACTTCAAATACTTTGAAAAATCAAAACTCAAAGAACACCATTCGTGAGCTTTACAAAGACTTTCCTCCTACTTCCCTTCTTTATTCTTCCTCTTCCCTTTCTCTTTCCTCCAATTCTTGAACAACAAATCTATGTCAACTGCTGGGGTAAGGAGGAGATGGAATGAAACAATTTTTTAAATTAAATTTTATTGACAAGGTGATGTACAGAGTGATGTACAGAGGTGATGTACAGTTACATAATAAGGTAGTGAGTACATTTCTTGACATATTTGTTACACCCGCCCTCATTTTCCTTTCTCTTCCCTAGTTCAGATAAGCATATATGCAATATCCAGTATATCAAAAGCATATACAGTGACCACAGGGGGTACATCGAAGTGAAATAATTTTACTGAACCTGGAGTTGGACACTTCTCAGTCTTGTTGCAAGAAATGTTAGATGTCATTTGGTATCTCACCTCCTCCATAAAGTTTTTCCTTGAAACTGCAGGTGTCATTTACTCCACAGGCCTGTGCTGATCATCTGTGAACTAAGCTAGGTACTGAGGTTAGACACATGACCAGATTTCTGGTTTCTTCATGGGTCTTCAGAGTACTAACTCAATATACCACACTCTATTGTCCAGTTCCAGGATGATATCTTTGTGGAACTCCTTTTCTTCCTTGGGAGAGAATGTGGTTTGCTAGAAACAACCTGGAGTTTGAAGTCAGAGCTAAGTTGAATGGTGACACTGTGCCTTGCAGAAACTTCTGAGCCAAACTTTTTATAAGATCACTTTGGAGAACAATATCCTAATGGGATGTTTAAGTGCAATCTGTGGACCTTTTCTAAGGAAATGTGCTTATTATGGTACTCCTGATTCATTCTAAATTTTCTATTCATCTTAGATTTTTTTTGTCATGACAATGTGTTAAAAATTGTCTGACATGAAATTATTTAACAATTAAATGTATAAATAGGAAAACAAAATTCTTCATCAGGCTTGGAGCCAGTTTTTTTTATTAAGATACCCTCAATATCTGATATAATGTTTTTCTCATATAGAATACTCAATGAATTTGTTGAGTTGTGTTGCATTTGTGAGTTGAACCAGCAACTTGCTTCTAGTCTTCCATTCAGCATGCAGTTTTGGGGATTTTCTACATTGAAATTCCATCTCACCCCAGTAAAAATGGTCATTATCAAGAAAATAAATAATAACAGATGCTGATGGGGATGTGGCCAAAAGGGAATGCTACTACACTGTTCGTGGAAGTGTAAACTGGTTCAACCACTCTGGAAAGCAGTGTGGAGGTTTCTCAAAACACCAACATAGAGCTGCCCTATGATCCAGCAATCCTACTCCTGAACATTTACCCAAATGATCACAAACAAAGCCAAACTAAAGCTATCAGCACAACCATGTTCATTGCAGCATTATTTACCATAGCTAAGATATGGAACCAACTCAGTAGATGAATGGATCAAGAAAATGTTGTCTATATACACAATGGAATTCTCTGCTTCAATCAGAAAGAATGACATCACCCCATCCATAAGGAAATGAAATGACTCAGAAAAAAATCATATTAAGTGAAGTGAGCCAGACTCAAAGAAACATAGGCTCAATGGTTTCCCTCATTTGCAGTAATTAGCATATGTCTAGGATAGTCCTAGCAGAGGATCAAAATAACTCAATAGCTGTGTACATATGACCATATAAAATGATGCTAATTGAAATGTGCTCCAAGATATAGAAAGAGGTTTTCTTTTTTGCTACACTGTGTGAAGTTATTTCTCTTTCCTTTCATTTTTTTGTTCCTTTGGTTTATCCCGTATTGTCACTGTTTTTTATTTTGGTACCCTGTGTCTTGTATATATGTGTATCTGGATTGGGGAAGGGAAAGGTAATCACAAAATGGTGAGCCAAAGGACAAAGAGTGAAACAATACAAGCAATACTCACAAGATACTATGTTGGAAATGAACTTTACAACTTAGAGGGAAGGGAAGTGGGGAGGGGAGGAATAGTGGGAGAAAATGAGGGGGAAGGTAGCACTGTTGGACAAGAAATGTACTTATTACCTTACTTATATAACTGTAACCCCTCTGCACATGAACTTTACAATAAAGTAAAATAAAATTTAAAAAGATACATATACTGTATATGTACATACATATTTATAATAGTCAAAGAAAGTTTGCACAATGCTTTTGACTGGCTCTAAGAGAAAAGAAATAGGAGAATGTTGACTTCTATTTTATATGGTGATTTGGTTTTAATCTTCTTTTCATCTTTAAGTTAGCAATAACTATGAGAAGCATATACCTTTAAATGCATTTTAAAAGATAGGAAGTTAAATGTCAGCAGGGAAGGGTCTCTTCCAATGAGGATCTTCTATCATTTTAATATTATATAACACAATTAGAAGATCATATGCCTGGAAAATTGAAACTTGAGAATTTCTATCTTGGTTTTGAACTATCATATCTTTGGGAAAGGCTAGCTTTGAACACTCAACCCATTTGTCTTTCTATTCTGTCCCAGAATCCACTTCAGCATGCACAGTACCTCCCAGTGGTTCTGAGACCATTACAGGTTTGGGCTGCTTTCTTATGGCTGCCTCTCAGCCTCAACCTTTCAAAGTCTGCTGGCTCAGAAATCTCCAGAAGGGCTGGCTCTCCTACCATGGGAAAGTTAATTTAAAATTCTGACTGTAGTGGAATCTCTTCTCATTAAATATGTTATAAGATCCAGGGAAAAAAAAGGTTGCAGAGTGTTATGAATGGCAAGTATTTTTGCCAGCCAACGAAAAGACAGACAAAACTTAACACTTTGTAGTGTCCCTCCTTCCTTTCCTTCTGTTTTGTTATTGAGTGGGTTGTGTGTGTCACAAACTTACATCTCTTACGGCTATCAAATTCTACTCCTACCATGGAGGTGTCATGGGGTCAGATTCTCTCCACCAGGAATTTGAAAAGTAAGTGTGGATACAACAGACCAAAACCAGTTAGAGTTGGGTCATGTAGTAGCTGGGCCTCAGCTGGATAGTCCATAGAATGGTTCCTCATGTCTAGATTTTCTTGCTCATCCTAAGATCTGTTTGGTTATTTCTTCCATAATTTCATGAGATCTTTCAGTATTGCCAGTGCTGGGGCTTGAACTCAGGGCCTGAGCACTGTCCCTGGCTTCTTTTTGCTCAAGGCTAGCACTCTCCCACTTGAGCCACAGCACCACTTCCAGCTTTTTCTGTGTATGTGGTGCTGAGGAATCGAACTTAGGGCTTTCTGCATGCTAGGCAAGTACTGTACCACTAGGCCACATTCCCAGCCCTTTCGCTATTTTTTGAATACACTAATTGTTTTGCTCATATTAGCCAGACTTCACTTGCATTGTTTGAAACTGATGAGCTTTATTTGGATATACATGACCACAACTTCACACAAACCAGACTAGTAGGCTTTATTACCCACATTCCACAGAGAAGAATCTGGAACTTGGTGAAGAGATGTAATTTGCTTAAGATCATATAGTCAGGGCAAGGAAGAAATAGTGATTAAATTAAATTCTACATGATGCCTCAAATAAATATTGCATATGTGAGCTATGCTTTAATGGCTTAAAATAAAGAGAAAATGAGCTGTTGGGGAAAAATATGTAACATGTTTGAAACAATGCACAAAGCTTGGTAGCCTTAAGATACAAACAGGCTTTAAGAATCAATGAGAAAAAAATTTAACATGCTAAACATTGGCTAAGAACATAACCATGTCTCAGAGAATTGGCAGTAATTAGTTATCAATGAGAAAGTTCTTTTTTTTATTTTTTTTTCTCAAATTTTTATTATCAAACTGACGTACAGAGAGGTTACAGTATCATACGTTGGGCATTGTCCCTCATGCCCTCCTCCCTCCCCCCGAGAAAGTTCTTGAACTCATCAATAATATAACAAAATTTAGCTAAAACATCTGCATTCCATTTCAACTATATTATTGAGAAAGAAGTTATAAAACTAAGTTTTGTCATAAGTTTAAAGAAAATTTCTCTCATTGTAGTTTAAATAATAACTGAAAACTTTGGAGAAAAACATTTATTCAAATATATTTAAAACCTCAAAAATTTTAAAGCATTTTATTAAAAAATTTTCTAAGAAAATAATCAAAGATATTGGCATAATACTTATAATAGCAAAAGTTAGAAGCAAACTAAATATTTAAGGGTATGGAAATAGTAAGGATTGGGTAAAAACATTTGCTATTAACTTAAAAAAAAAAAAAACAATTACCTGCTCTCTTTCATTTCCCAGCCTTCACCTCTTTCCCTATTCCAGTCTCTGTATGTCATCAAATCATCATTCTACTCTACTAGATAAACCAGAGTAGAAGTTGGGCATGGTGGCTCATGCCTGCAACCCCAGTATACTGGGGGCAGAAAGCAAGAGGATCAGCCTTTTTTGCATACTGAACCCTGTCTCCAAAGCAAATAACCCAACAATGAACCTTAGGAAATAGGGTAAGAGGTGAGTATGTTGTGTTTATTTTGTTTTCATTTGAGGGAGTGGCTGAAGATTTCAACTTTTAAGAAACCATCAGCAGCTAGGATTATAGGCATGAGCCACCAGCGCTTGACTTAAATAATTTATTTGCTAATTTGAGTCAATACTATCTGCATAAATATCATAGAAAACAATTGGAGGTCAAATTTAGCTTCTTAATTGGCGCAATTTTCTCCCCTAAGCCAAAGGCTTGCAACTTCCAATTTCATCTCATTTATAGAGACACTTCGCAGAAGGCAAGATCAACTATGCTGGAGTTTGTTCTCAGTGGAGTCTCCAAGAAGTTGAAGACAATTCCCCCAATGCAATTCTGATCTCTGAGACTTCAGGGGCATCACATATGCAATTTGAGAAGTTCTCTAAATGTGTGTGTGTGTGTGTGTGTGTGTGTGTGTGTGTGTGTGTATGTTTGAGCTTTTTTTTTTTTCTCAAAGTTAGTGCTTTGCCATTTGAACCAGTTGGCCCTTCTTTGTGATTAGTTATTGCTAAGAGTCTCATGAACTTTCCTGCCCTGGCTAGCTTCTAACCATGATCCTCAGATCTCAACCTCCCGGGGAACTAGGATTACAGGCATGCGTGATGGGCTTTAGGCTTGAAATTTCTTTTAATAGTTTTTCTATGACATGAACCCTCATAGTTTCTATCTTGGAATCATTTTCCATGAATGAGGCCTGATACTTCTATTCTCTCTGGCAGGACAGTTAGCCTGCCACTCTCTCTCTCTTTTTTTTAACCTAAATTTGATTTTTGAGGAATTTAATCTCATTTTCTAGCACAACATTATTTTTCATAACTGCAGGAAGAAATTTGATAAACTATTCTAGTTTCTTAGCATTTGAGAATTTAATTCCCACTTCGTCAAAATGGGCTTCTGTCGGGAGATAAAACCAGATGCACTGAGTTGTTCAAGTCTTAAATGTCTCTCCAGCTTGTTGAAGCAATCATATTAAAAGTCTTAATAAATATGGTTTCTGGCTTCCTTGCTTCCTCTGTGTTCCCACTGCAGTTGGATGATTTACACTTGAGCTTTTGCCACATCTGGCTGGAACTCAGCACTTGCCCACCCCATCTCCCTTTTGGAAGATACTATTTCCCTCAGGGTTTCTATTCTATGAATGGAAACTGTAGTCGTTGCATGCTTTGATTGAAAAGAAACAGGATCGAGTAGGGGTGTGGGTTCCAGGTGCTCGGTGTCAGCCTAGCTCTGACATTAGTTAGATGAACTATTATTGACATTTTAACTTTCCTGGCTTCTGGTCTCATTTTACATACCTTGAAGAACTGTTGAGATCCAATAAAACAATGCAGAAATAGCATCTGCAGTAACAACTTGTGTATAGGAACATTTATTCTGCCTCGTTTCTTTTCTATTTAGCCCTATGAGTTTGGCCATCAATCAAGAAACAGGAATTTCTTTTTCAAAAATGGTTTATTCAAATCCTTTCTCTTTATTCCTCTTCCCTGCTCTCCAGACTGGTCTGGGATCCTCATTCTGATTTTTTAGTCATCAGTGTTTTCTTTATCATATTTGTTATTACTTTTTTAAATAGATAGTACTTGTTCTTATTATTATATGTATTGAAACATTTCTTATTGGCATAAATTAATTATACAGAGGGGTTTCATTGTGGTATTTATAGCACATATACAATTCACCCCATCTTTATTGCTCTTAACCTCTCTCTCCCTCCTTCCACTTTCTTTTTAAGTTTTTGGGTTTTCTTTGGGAGGGTTGCTATTTTCATACACATCTACATGGTACCACTCTAATGTTTACCTCTTTTCATTTCCTTTCTCTCCTACTAACGGTTCTCCTTCAAACAGCATCCATTTTACATACTGTTTACATGTGCTTTAGTGTGTTTTTGTGTTGTGTCACATATACAGGCTGAAATTCATCTTGTTTGTCATTCTGCAAAAGTTATTACTTACATGATCTCTTTAGCCTGACTATCAAAATCCTCAGAGTTTATGTGGTCAAAAAGTTCAGTTAGGTAGGGGCTGGTGGCTCACACCTATAAACTCTAGTTACTCAGGAGACTGAGATCTGAGAATCATGGTTTGAAACCAGCCCATGCAGGAAAGTTATCTCTAAATAACCAGCAAAAAGCCAGAAGTGGAGCTGTATGTCAAGTGATAGAGAGCTAGTCTTGGGCAAAAACGCTCAAGACCCAGGACAGGGGCCAAGATACAAAACAACAACAATATAAACCCAGAAAAGAAAGAAATTCAATTACAATGGAAGTAAGGCTTCTCAACACGGTAGTGATTTATTTTGAAATTTTCTACCTGACCTCTTGGAAATCAGAGAGCAATAAAAGGAAAGAAGAAAAAAACACACCACACCTCACAAATTCTATTTTCAGTGGGATTAGGTGACCTAGAAAGTTCTTGAACTACAAAACTATATACCAGCTGTCCAATGCTCCTGAAAGCAAGGGGAGCTGCAGTCACTGGCAGTGGACAGTGAGAGGACGTTGAAGAAGACATCGGCTGGGATGAATCTCAGAAAACACAGTGATGTTCACTTCTAGTGGGGAAGGCCCCCTTTGAGGTGGCACCTGCAGCGAGCATGTCGAATTCAGGCTGGCCAGCTCATCCTGGTCTGTGGGAAGAGTCCTAGTTTTAGCACTGAAAGTCTTCTATCTTAGGAACACTCCATACCCCATATCCTGCCCATATGGCTCATTCTTGATGAGCTATCACAAGCTATGGCATTGTGGGATGATTGCAAAAAAACCATAGGTTTTTTTTTTTTTTAACCCACCCCAAACTTAAAAAGACACATAGGTGACAGACTGAAAAAAATCTGAGCAAAAAAAAAAAATGCCACCAACCCCAAATTAAGAACTACCTTGTACTGGGTGGCAGTGGCTGGCGAGAAAGCAGGGAGACCAGATCACATAAGTAAAGGCATTCTGAAAAGCTCAGGAGTTGTAAAATATGCAACACAGAGTCCCCTGTTCTTTCCTTCTGCTCTCTAGTAATAATTGCAAATGACTGGTCTCATAAAAATCAAACTCATTCAAATATGAGTCACAAAAAGAGTTGGCACAGCATCTAGACAGGAAGATCCAGAGAGAGATTTATGATACTGTAAGAAAGAATAGCAATATTTTTCTGTAGATGAATTAAATGAAAGAATCGGCTTAAAATTCTAAGCCAGCATTGTGTGAATTATAAATAGCCCCACAATGCAATAATAATGCAATGATAATAAGAATAATATAATAGCAATAAACAGAAATACCTGCACTAAGCACTAAGCACTAAGACAACAGAAAGTGAGGAGCATATGGAAGAAGAACTTAAAATGGATTTGGCAGCGATTGTGGAAAAAATGAAAGGTAATATTATCTCAGAAGTGAAGGTCAAATTTGTTGGCACACTGGGAAAAGAAGACACCATTAGAAATATACTAGGAACAAAGTGATGCCATGTAGATGTGTATGAAAATAGCAATATCTCATGTAGACATTGAGATAAAAGAATGAAATGAACAAGAACTCTAGAGATAAAAATTGTAGGGATGAAATACAATCAAGAGAGGTCAAACATGTATAAATGGAATCTTGTGAGAAGAAAAGCTAAAGAACAAAAGTACTTAAATATATATACAAATACTTAAAAATATATTTGTAAGCTAGGCACTGGTGGCTCACACCAGTAATCCTAGCTACTCAGGAAACTGAGATCTGAAGACTTTGGCTCTAAGCTACCCCGGGCAGGAAAGTCTGTGAGATTCTTATGTCCAGTAAACTACTGAAAAAATGAAAAGCTTGAAGTGGAGCTGTGGCTCAAATGGGAAAGCACTAAAGTCTAATCATTTTAGGACATGTCTTTTTGCTGACTTTTCTAAATCAACTTTCTCTATTATTTTCTTATTTAGATCAACTTTCTCACTATTAAATATATAAATTCATGCTGTAATTTTTCAAAACATATATGTGTGTATATGTATGTATGTATGTATGTATTTATGTATGTATGTATGTATGTATGTATGTATGTATGTATGTATTTCTTTTATTTTTGCTGATCCTGGGGCTTGAACTCAGGGCCTGGGTGCTGTCCTTGAGCCCCTTTGTGCTCAAGGCTAGTGCTTTACCACTTGAGCCATAGCATCACTTCAGATTTTGTTTTTGAGTAGTTTATTGGAGATAAGAGTCTTATAGATTTTCCTGCCCAGTCTGGCTTTGAACTGCGACCCTCACATCTCAGCCTCCTGAGTAGTTAGGATTGCAGGTGTGAGGCTCTGGCACCACATTTAAGAAGTCCCAGGATATAATAATATCCACAGCGATGAACATTGTTGTGCTGGTGGATTTAGTGTGTTCTTGTTTGTGGTCTTTGGAACCAACCCAGATGCCCCTCAGTAGATGAATGGATCAGGAAAATGTGGTACATATACACAATGGAATTTTATGCCTCTGTCAGAAAGAATGACATTGCCCCATTCCTAAGGAAATGGAAGGACTTGGAAAAAATTATACTAAGTGAAGTGAGCCAGACCCAAAGAAACATGGACTCTATGGTCTCCCGCATAGGGAATAATTAGCACAGGTTTAGGCTAGTCACAGCAGAGGATCACAAGAGCCCAATAGCTATACCCTTATGAACACAAAAGATGATGCTAAGTGAAATGAACTTCATGTTATGGAAACAACTGTTATATCACTGTTGTAATTACTTTCAACATGCGATGTGAAACCGTAGCTTCTATTATTGATGATCCTCTTGTATCCCCTTTCTGTGGTTGTACCTGTACTATCTCTGTATCTTATCTGAGTACATTGGAAACCGTGTATACAGGTATTAGAACTAGGAAACTGAAAGGGAATACCAAAATCGAGAGACACAGGGTAAAAAAGACAAACGATTACAAAAGCAATACTTGCAAAACTGTTTAGTGTAAATCTACTGAACAACTCGTGGGGGAAAAGGAAAAGGGGGAGGTGGAGGGGGGAATGAGGGATGAGGTAACAAACAGTACAAGAAATGTATCCAATGCCTAACGTATGAAACTGTAACCGCGGTGTATATCAGTTTGACAATAAAAATTAAAAAAAAAATATCCACAGCTTTGACCACTGCATACTTTGGGGAAACAGCTGTGGTGGAGCTGAAAAGCCATGAACTTTGGAACCAAGCAGAGCTCAGCCCCATTCTGCACTGTCATATGCATTGATGGTGAAAATTTAATATAATAATATAATACCTGTAGATGATCGGTTATCATAAATTGCCAATAATGTGAATAAAATAATTAGCAAAGTGCTGGGCCCATTATATATGCATATATATGTATATATATGTTTACACATATATGCACATACACAAATAAAATACTTATACACACATATATGTATATATGTAAAGAACTAGTCTTATTATTACTATTTTGTGGCAAGAATTTTATTAGTCAAAAATTAATCTCAGTAACAAAACATCCCCGAATCACAAACAGCCATCTGTTTTGAACAACGTTCATACACAGAAACTCCAAAGAGGCTTAGACATCCTCTTAAAACTCTCCATAATGAGATTTGGCACATACAAAAGAAAAGCCATTAATGACCTAATTGTCAAATCTAATGGCCGGTGTTCATTCATCTTCTTATTTATCCCCTCCTTGGCTTGCAAAGCTATTGACTGTTTTAAATTCATTTTCATTCTCCAGCAATACTGTCTCTTGGTTTGCTCCTTATTACAGACATCTTTGCTGACTCAGGAAGCAAAGTTTAAAGCAAACTTTCTCCCCCACTTCTAGATGTCATCTTCTGGGACTTTCTGGTCAGCAGCCAAGTCACCACATTTCAGCAACCCTTTTTTCAGCATGAGTGTGTACTTGCCTTTCCTTTAGGTACAACAGTAGCAATGATAAGTATGACTGGAGTGGTGGAGACGTCTTGTGATTACTCACACTGCATTCTTCCCCCTTCCTACACACACTGGAAATATATGCTTAGGAATTGGTCCATGTAACAACTTCTAGCAGTGAAATAGGCAGGCAAAGGACGTGAACGTAAATTATGTTTGACACATACAAAGGCCAGTGTGCTATTTTTCCTGGACTCTCTTCCCAGACTTCCATGATCCAAAATTTAATACCTTGAAATGTCTATGTCACAGAGAAGGAAATTCCTACTGGATTGCATCAAATTTTACATGCCCGAGAAAGAAGGTTGTACTAAGCTGCTGAAATTTCAGTTAAGGTAATGCACTATTTTGTATTCTTACTCTAAACCAAATACAAACTACTTAGAGGACATCTGTGATGGAGTAATCCCAAGATATTTCTACAGCCTTGGGTGGTGGCAGCAAACTTCTGACAGAGGATGATGTGATTTCTTGGTTCTCACTTATCTCTTCCCGTGTGCCTTCTCCCTCTCTAGAATCAACTTTGAGTTTGTGCCAGGAGAAAGAGGATCACTTTGAATAGCACTTGGTTAAGATTATGATGAAGAAGAAACTCATGAGGGAGCCCCCTCTTTTTATTGGCTCAGGATTCTGATGCATGCCCAGTTGGGAAGATTAACAGTGTAGACTGTTTACTATGTTCAGAGTCAAAACGATGGGAGGATCCCTCACATAAGGAAGAGGCACTGCTCGATGCCATGTGTTACTGCAAGAAATCAGCTAATTAGTTTCCAGCAAGGCCAATTGGCCAATAGTTTAATAGCTTTGTGGATGCTTAATTTATGAGTACAACACACCTGGATCAGTGTCACTCCTTTCATTAGTTCCCCCCACCCCCACTCTGTCTCAACCCTCCACATCCTCCATTTTCACATGTATAAATACATGGTGGCTATTTCGAGGCCAGATCCTTGTCATATTATTATTTTTTTTTTTAGAGCCCAGTTTCTCCTCCTTTTTTCCAGCTAAAGATCATATTCTTTACCTGTAGGTAACTACCCCTCATGTTTCTACAGTACTGTGAGAAAAATTTCCCAAATTTAAGCTACAATTACCAGTGAACGCACCCAGACTCATTGTGCCCTTAGAGGCCTGGTGACGGATGTAGTGACTTTAGGCTGGTCAGAGGAACTGAAGTCACACAGTGATCAATGACTCTACGCACCTACACCCACTCTTTTATCTGTCTTCCCCGTCCACACCCCCCACCCCCTGCCAATTTGCCTTCCTGTCTTCACAACAACCACAACAGCAACAACAACAAAAAATCTCTGGCCTCACATGGACAACACAACTGATCAAATAGATGAAAGAAGTGAATGAAGTCAGTGTAAGGATGAGTCTCCACAGTGTCACTCGCCCTCTTCTTCCTAGACTCCTGGCTTGAGAGTTAGTGCTTAGGAAGTAGCCCTCCTAGCTCTCAGCCACATATATCCTTAGGGTCTGTGTGCAAAGGGAGAGTTTGGGGAGGAAGAAGCCACTTGGCAGATGGGTCATTTGGTCTCAGCTCACCACATTGAGCTGCAGCATTTGGACCTAATAAGCAGATGGTAGCTTACAGGGCACAGATAACCAGGTAAGTGGTTTAGTGGTTTTCTGAAAAGGAAAAGGACACACAATATACAATTTGAGATCTGAAACCCACACAGTTCAGGTGTAGGCTTGAGTCACTGTAGCCAGTAAGAGACTTCAACCAGGAAAAGCTCACAGGAACCCAAGCCAACCTTACTCCCTGAGGCTGTTGTCCAAATTCATTCAAGAAAATCTCGGACCTGAACTTCTTGCATGGCACATGGCACAGCTCAATTATCTTAGTTAAGCTGTTGATTTCATCATGCAGGTTCAATTTGGATTTATGTTGGCATGGACTGAAAAGTCCCCTGCAGCTTCAGGGATAGCAGCATTGATATATGATTAATACTTCTGTGGTCAATATTGCTGTGATCCTCTCTAGTCTGAGTTTCTCCCGTGTGGAGGATGATGCCGTTCCCAGTGTGGGACGCTTAGACAGGTTTAAATTAGTCTCAGTTCTCACACTGACTGCATTTCCTGCCTTTTCATGGCCTTGGTCAGCTCTCTGTAATCATAGCCCTTGCATCTCTCTCTTTCAAATTTCTCTTTCCTCCCCTTTGTAACAGGCTTCCCTGGGGAGGGATGCGGGGGGGACTGTACTTGGTTCTCAGGCTGGGGAGAGACATTGACAAGACTGAAGCTGGAGGAGCAGCTGCTGGTTTGCCTGGTGCCAAGGCTTGGCAGCAGGCTCCTGGGGAAGCAGGAGGCACCTGGTTCACACAGAACCAGCACAGCTGGTCCCGCTTGTGACTGGCAGAGTGTGGCTTTCTTCGTCACCAAACTGACTGTCCCTGTGATCTTGCCACAGCCTGCTGAAACAGAGAGGAACACAGTGAAAGCTGTACACCTCCGTGGAGCAGGTGCAGGTCATATGTCCCTAATGAACAATGGCCACTTTGCACACTGGAGGCTTTGATCTGAGCCCTAAAATACTCTGTTGGACAGGCTGTTGGCTGAGGCAGGCAGCAGTGAGAAGCATCAGGAAGCCACCTTTATCTAGGAAAGTCAATGCAAGAGCGATTGCCAAATAATATAGAGACAAACCACCTTAGTTTCAAGGATCTCTTTGGGAGAAAGCAATGTGTTTGGAGAATCAAAATATTCATGAAATCAAAGGCCCCTATCATTGGCAGATAGAGTCCAAATCCTCATCTCTACTTCTAAAATCCAGCACAACCACAGCAGGACTATGTGTGTGCCCAGCTCAAGCTTGAATATTTGGATCAATCCAGGACCTAGTAATTCTTTTAGTTCATTGATCAATTGGTTTTTATACTTGGATCATTCTGTAATTGGATAAAGTATTTCTCCTGGACTTAAAGTGTCTCTTGGAGTTAAGTTCTGTCTGATGGATTCCTCAGAACAATTCTATCTTCCATGAGAAGGCCTTCCAAACATTTGAAGATCATTCATGAGCAGTGTAGGAAATTCCTATGGGCAACAGGGCATCTTGTTTTTTTTCCTTAAAAAATTATTTATTGTAAAGGTGATGTACTGAGGGGTTATAGTTATATAAGTTGGTAATGAGTACATTTCTTTTTGAACAGTGTCACCTTTTCCCTTACAATACATCTTACAATACATTTTAAAATTAACTAAGAGATGAGATCTGGTGGGATCATGCCTGTAACCCTAGCTACTCAGGAGTCTGAGATCTGAGGATGGAGGTCCAAAGCAAGCCCAGACAAGAAAGTCCTCCTGAGACTCTATCTCTAATTAACTACTCCAAAACAAACAAACAAACAACAACAACAAAACAAAAAAAACAGAAGTGGAGATGTGTATCAAAATGGTAGAGTGCCAGCCTTGAGCAAGAGTTCAAGGACAGGGCCCAGGCCCTGAGTACAAGCTCTATGACTGACAAAAAAAAAAAAAAAATCACTAAAGTCAGGTGTTGTTGGTACACACTTACAATCCCAGCTGCTAGGGAGGCTGAGATCTGAGAAGTGCAGTTAATGCAGGAAAGGTTTAGATAGTCTTCTCTCCAATTAGCCTGCAAAGAGCAGGAAATGGAGCTGTGGTTCAACTGGTAGAGTGACAGTCTTGAGTGAAAGAAGGCTAAGGTACAGTGCCCTAGGTCCTGAGTTCAAGCTCTAGAACTGCTACAAAAATTAATTAAATAAGATAATAGTAGATTTATAAATAAAAATAAATCAAATTGCCGTCTTTGTATACTAAATGGTACTTTCTTCCTTCAGTGTGGCCCCAACAGCTCTGTACAGATTTTAAGGGTTCTCCCTTAAAAAAATGAGCAGAATTGCAGGCTTTTAATGATGTTTTGACCTTAGAGATGGTGTTGTCAAAGGCTTGACTTCACAGATGGGGAAGCAAAGGCTCACAAAGGTGCAGTTGCACAGTAGTTCATGGCTGACACAAGAGCCCTTACCATTTGGAGCTTACATCTCTGGCCTGGTTTTTCCTGATGCTATCTTGCTCAGATGCAGAACTGGGCTTCCATGACAGTTACCGACGCCATGGGATTTCTACCATCTCACCTTCCGTTTTCTGGTTTCCTGCTCCCAGAGGGTGGATCTATTTGGGACTTGGTGTGAAATAGAGCCAATGTGTTTCTATGCTTGTATTTTTACTTCTTTTCCTCTCACTTTTCATTGATACAGTGTTGAGTGGTGGCTACAGGATTTGAGGCCTGATAATGAAGAGAAGAGTATTTAAAAAAGAGAATGGAGAACATATGTCTTTCTTAGGATAACTTCTCCTTGACTGGGTATCTCCAAGTCTCTAAGGCCATGTTTGCTATTGCCAGGGCTAGACAAGCAAGGGGTATATTTTCTCCATGTGGACCTCATGGGCATGATTGATGAATCAGGAAACAAATCCTTAGCAGGGAAACCAGCACAAGCCAATGATCGCTCAAAAGCTGTGCCAAGAGCCAAGTGGGCTCAGGGCAGCAAAAATATAATCACACGGTGGCTGTCCATGGACTGGTATAAGAGGGCAACACGAGTATAGAGTAGATGCTGCACCTGAGCTTCGTGAGTCTTATGCCAGAGGCCACAGAGAAAGGTGTGGATACCTATCTGGGCTTGCAAGGGGTGAAGCCTATGCCCCATGGACTCTTGCCAGGAGAGGGTGGGAGCAGGAGTGAAGAAGGATCCTTGACAATTCCTTGAAGTGAGGTGAAGAGAGCAGTGCCAAGGATGGGCAGGCTTTGAGCCATTATGCTAGCAAGGGTCTTTTGTTCCTAGGAATGCTCTACATTGTCATTCGTGGTGAGGATCAGAGCAAGTGGAAATGTAAGGCTTCTAAAAGACAAAACATCAGTATTTTCTAATCCAAATCTTGGATCAGATGCTTGTTTGGGCACATACCCCTCAGCAGGCTCACTGGCTCTAGTAAGTTCTTTGCTAGTGGAATATCCCACTGGATAGGCTTTTTCTCCATCCAGAAATGGCTCAGGACCTCAACCCAGGGCAAGCCTGAGGCTATTAGCCCTCTGTGATGTTAGCTGAAGAAGGCTACGGACACCAGGGGCGGATACTCCAGGAACTGGGGTAATATTGTACAGCTCCTCCTTTTTCTTCTTCTCTTGCTCCCTGGACCCAGGTGTTCTTCTAGCCTATTTGAATTATGGCTAAATAGAGCATAATGTCATATCTGAAAACGTTTGGCACAGAGATAAAAATGGACAAGACATATAAATTTACTCAAAAGAATGTGAAAATCAGGGGTCAATATTTGTGGATATGTCTAAGAGAGAGAGAGTGTGTGTGAGAGAGAAACAGAGAAAAAGAGAGAGGAGACAGGATAATGGAGAAAAAAGAGGAAATAATGCAGAAGAAAAACCATTCTTTTAATGCAGATTGGAGTTGTAGGTTGTAAGGTGGTGAACCTATTCTGGTCTAGGTCCCTTCAAGTTCCTGCACAACTCCCCAAGCATCAGAAACGAGTGCCTCCCAATGTTCTGTATAGCTTTCAAGTGGGCATTACTTCTTATCAAACTTATTTTGCCTAAGTGACTACATTTGAATAGGGGGATTGTAATTTTACCTCTTTTTGGCTGGATTTTTGTCATTTTTGAATTCATTTGGTATTTGTCTTCATTTCTCACCTTCAGAGATGATAAATTTATTTGTGAATGAGCATGGGACTTGGGCCACACTTTCACTTGTTTTTTTTTTTTTTTTTAAAGCTGGTTGTTTGCAGATTTATCTTTCCTGGCTGGCAAACTTAGAGTCTCATATCTCAGTCTCACAAGTTGTTAAAATTATAGGTGCGAGCCACAAGTGCATGACTTCCTTCTGATTTTATAAAAAAAAACCACTTAAAATGCATAGTTGGTGAAAATGATGAAAGAAGTGACATTGATCAAGATGTATTGTATTTATAACCTGCTTTGTTAAATGGCAACTCTGTACAACTAAAGATAATAGAAAAAAATGTATAGTTGGGTCAAAAGTGACAGTGAATTTTTCTTTTTGCTTTGAACTTGACTTTCCAAATTTGTATGGTGGATATGAGCTCTTCAGATCCCAAATGTCCATGCTTTTCTACCTCTTCAATCACAGAGGTGATATCCTAGTTGTAAGTTGATAAGCACTGGTTCTTTTCTTCACAGTTTTCTCTGAGCAGTTGGATGGGGTGTACATCAGTGTTTAGATCTGCCTATAGAGTCTACTGTTTCCTCTTAAATGTTTATTTCAAGTTTTTTCGCTATTAACTTTGTCCGTGTAGTTTTGTTTGTTTCACAATTCTCTTATTTGGTTTTGCTTGGCTATGATTGGAAAGTTTACACTGAGATTTTCAGTCTATCCCAGTGTTTTGCAATTTGCATTTTTGTATTGTTTTGCAATTTGCTTTTTTTTTTTTGAATTTTGTTGCAATCACCACAAATGCTCTGTCAGTCCATTTTATGTTGCTATGACTGAATACTTACAGACTGGGTAATTTATAAAGAATAGAGGCTTATTTGGCAAAAGTTCTGGAGGCTGGGAAGTCTGAGAGCATTGTGCCAACATTGGGGGGGTGGGGCTTGCTGTGTCTTAGCACAGTGGAGGGAATTGCACAGTGAAACAGAGCAAGTACGCTGTTTTTTTTTTTCTCTCTTCTTAAAAGGCTGTTGATGGAAAGACAGGTACTCCACCCTCACGACCTCATCTAATGTGATCATCACGACTTCCCAGTGACTCCATCCCTAAATACTAGTAGCACACACACATTTGGGGATTTATCTTCTGACCTATGAACTTCTTGGGAGGGACACACCCCAGCCATAGTAAATGTTCATCTCAGCCTTCAAGATAAAGGTTTATAAGGCACGGAGATCTACCTACTTATGTACCCAATTCATTTATAGCTGACAATTCATGGGTTCAGATACACAGCAGATGAGAGTCTCATCTTTCTCTTCCCAATTCCTACTCCCTGGTTAGTTTCTCATTTGTTCTTTCTTTAGGTTCTACTTAGCACTGGTGCTCTCACTGAGGTGAGAAATACACACCTGGAGGAGAGTGGGTCTCTTTCGTCCATCTACTGAGCTCGTGCTGGACACAAAGCTGCCCTCAACTTTTTGAGTCTTGGTATCCTGCTGCAGAGCCCCTGCCACACTTTTTGGTTATGTCTCTTCTTCTGTGATATTTAGATTTTGGCCTGTATTTTAGTTCCCACTCAGCTTGCCAGACTTTTTTTTAAAATAATTACTTATTTATTGTCAAAGTGATGTACAGTTTCATACGTAAGGCCGTGGGTACTTTTTTCTTTAATTTAAATTTTATTGTAAAGTTGAGGTACAGCGGGGTTAGTTACATAAGTCAGGTAATGAGTACCTTTCTTTTTGAACAGTGGACTTCAAATGTAAACACTATAACTTGTTTCCCATAACCCAGCACAACGCCAAGTTCAGGACACAACTGAATGTCAAGATATTCATGCTGAGCAAACAGGTAGGTGTGTATTTTATCCCCACTGCTATGTTTGGTAGGCGGTCAATAAAGGTTTATAGCTGGGTATTGTTCAAGTGGTAAGAATGCTTACCTAGCACTGGTGGCTTACACCTACAATCCTAGCTACTCAGGAGTCTGAGATCTGAGGATTGAGGTTCAATGCCAGCCTGGTCAGGAAAGTCCATGAGACTCTTATCTTCAATTAACCACCAGAAAACTAGAAGTAGTGCTGAGACTCAAAGTGGTAGAGTGCTAGCCTTGAGTAAAAGAGCTCAGGGACAGTGCCCAAGCCCTGAGTTCAAGCCCCATGACTGACAAAAAAAAAAAAAAAAAAAAAAGAAAAGAAAAGAAAAGAAAAAAAGAGTGCTCAAGCAAGCATGAGGCCCTGAGTTTAAACCCAAGTACCACCTACAAAATTTATAAACCATTGGTAATGACATTAATCACCACACAAAGTATAGCTCTATGAATTAATTTTTAATTAAAGAAATTATTAAGTACCTGTAAAAGGTGTTCAATTCAATATGTCAACATAGCTTCACATTTTAAAAGCATATAAAATATTTTTTTCTTGATTGTGCTTTTTTGAAATGAATATTAAAAAAATAACCCTGAAATTGATCAATTTTCTTTTCAGCAGAGCTTAGGCGAACTAGACTCTCTCATAAGGACAGAATCAATACCATGCTGAGATATATTTATTAACAAACCTGGGTAGAATAAATCTTACCTTTGACATTGTAAAGAAGACAGAGGATCAGCAATTTACTGTATCTGTGCAATCAGCCTTCCTTGAAACTTAGATGTGGTCCTCTATATTGATTAGTAAACCAAAGTTCTCACTGCTAGATCATGCCGTGTAGACATGAAAATGAAGCATTTCTATTGTCTATCTTGAGAGTAAATAATTCAGGCTGGCGAAGTGTTACCCTTGGTGATATCCTCATTACTTGCCTCTGAAGACAGAAGCTGAATATTTTAACTGTTGTTTTCAAGAATTAATTACATGAAGCTGGAGGAGGTTATAAACTTCAGTGCTTTGAGGGTAATTCTGTTAAATGGTAGTATCTTTGTATTTAAAGTAGTACCATGACCAGCTTCCTTATCTTTTAGTATCTAAGTGCCCTCTTCTTTCTTTCTCTCCCTGATTTTCCTAGCTAGGTATGGCTTCAAGCAGAAGGCAAGACCAGTTGGCATCTTCTTGCATGGCTTTGAGTTTCTCCTCTGCTATGAACTTTGTAAGTGGATTTCGATGCCCCCAAGTAAATGCAGAAGTAGTTCTCAGCCAGGCATTGTGTGTGTAGAGCAAATCTGAGGAACTTCTGAACTGGAAGGATCTTATCAAGGTGACAAAGGTAGGAAGGAACCTCACATGGGTGTAAGATACCTTCTGAATTCCAAAGAGGACCTTCTAGAGTATGTCAGAATAAAGCAAACCCTGAATGGCCTTTCAGCAAGCAGCAGCTGGTCTTGAACTGCAAACCTCTTTCTTTCTGTCTCCCCGGTAGGTAGGATTACAGACATGAGTGGACTCTTCTGGATTTTTGTAGCTGGAGACACACTCTAATCCCTCCTATATAGCCTACCACTATTACATACTTGTACTATTTATATCTTAGTGGGCCCATGTTGGAAGGCAAGACTTTACCTTCTTGGTGATGGTTTCTACCCAAGAATTCTCTTGGAAAAGTTTCTCAAAAGGTTTATTGATTGAAGCTATAAACATAAATATCCATTGCAACAAAACTTTACACATTCTACTCATTTCCTTTTTCAATTTTCATCTGAATTTTGAACTATAGATACTGCCAACTGTGTCATGAATAATAATTTTCTTTTGTATCCAAGAGAGGCTGGAGGAACCATTTGATAACAAGTAAGAAGAAGCTAAAGGGTGTTTGTAGGTGTATGCCTGTACTTTTGGCAATGGGGTGGGGAGGAGTGGTAAGGTAAGTTGAAGTTTTGGCAAACCGATTAAGAAACAACTTCAGAGTGTGTGTGGCCAATTATTTTATGCAAAGTATTTCCCCCTCCTGGGAATGGGTGTCTTGGTGATCTCTAAACCTGGGGGATTTATCATCCCTCTTAGTTTGGCTTCAATTCAGATTTCCTGGAGCTGTAGGTCTGCCCCTTAGGAACCATTGCTCCTCCTTCCCCCTCCCCGTCCCTACCTCTCATTTGTGCTAAATTTCCTGGCACAACTCATGTTCTCTGACTTTCTTTCTGGTCTCTGAAGAGTTATGTAGTCACATGAGAGAGAACTTTCTCCAACTTCTTTCCCCTCAGTACTCAGTAATTCCAAACAACTTTTATAGCTGAAGGAAACAGTTCTACAACATCCTTTGAGTTAAATTTAATTGCTGTTGCTAAAACTTTCGATGAAATTCTGCTTCCCACTTTGGGAAATAAGGGCTCTTTATGGCACGAACCATTCCTATTGGTCAATAAAACTTCAGTAGGAAATTTAGATATAAAGGAACAAATTCTATTCAGGAAAGCTACCCACTGAACACAATAAAGTTATTTATAATGAGAAAATTCAAAGAATTATGGCACAGCATCCCCTTCCCCAAGGAAATCAAAGCAACAACAATGATAGATGCTAAAAAGTAGACACACAGTCCAGTCTCAAAAATACAGTGCAATGTATGTATTATAAAGAAAATACAAAATGAGTGAGGCATTAAAGACTCTCACAGGAATACTGTCATCATTAGTGAGATATTGTTTTAAAAACCTGAAAATAAAGCTTGTTGTTGGTGGTAGTTTACACCTATAATCCTAGCTACTCAGGAGGCTGAGAACAGAGGATCTCAGTTCAAAGTCAACCTGGGAAGAAAAGCCTGTGAGACACTATCTCTGAAATAACCAGTAAAGTGCTAGCCTGGAAGTATGGCTCAAGTGGTAGAGCACCAGCCATGAGCAAGAAATCTAAGCTATAGTGAGAGATCTTGAGTTCAAGCCCTTGTACTGGCATAAAAAGCAAAGCCAAACAAAACAAAACAACAAAACCCAACAGCAACAAAACCATCAACTTGGATATAATTTAATAAAACAATGAAGGTATGCATTGATGGCAGTTGAATCAAGAAATGAGTGTGTAGAACATTAACCGAAATAAGACATGTAGAGTATAGGATGATAGGTCTAAAGCTGTCCGTATATGCTATTTTCAATAGTCATGTCTCACTACTATAAGCAACTTATAAATTCTTCATAAATTGTTCCTCCATTGTCACTAATTCTAAACAGGGATAATCGTCATTTGATAATAGTCATTCCCAATCTACAAAATAAGTTGCAGTGAAGGATGGTGTCACTTAAAGGCAATCGACTTGTCACTAGTAAGAAAATTCCTTAAGATTCTTTTGGTCTTGTGATAACAAAAGAAAGACATTGAATTGGGCACATTTAAGATACTAGATATGCAGTCTACAAACAAAACATGTCTGACAGACTTTCAGGGATTATTTTTTTTTCCATTTTGGAAAATAGCTCTATTTATCTCTTTTCAAATGCCTGTTGGCACTGATAAGAGAGTAATACTTTATTATTCATTACTATTGTTATCGTGATTACATATCTTTAAGTAGTTGTGCAAAGAGGTTTCAATTCAATGTATCAGTTTATGAATACGATGCATCTCCGTCAGTGTCCCACCTTCCATCATTCTCCCCATTTCTCCCAACCCCTCCAGTTTTTCTAGTTCCACATTCACATGCATACACCCAGTATTATTACTGCACTCTCTCACACTTCCTATCTTTGTCTAACCCTTCCCCTTGACCCTATCCCCAGATGGCATCACGAGTTCTAGCTTTCTGGAATTCATTTTGTTAGGCTGCAAGTTACTTGTTCACAGTTACACCAGTGGAATGATTCCCAGTGTATACCTGACTTTTTAGTCAGACCATTCCCACATGACCTTGTATGGGTTTACATTTAGATTTATAAATTGCAGATGAGAGAAAAACATATGTCCATTGGCTTTTTGAGCTGGACTTACTTTACTTAACATGATTCCCCTCCCCCCCCCCTTAGGCCTATCCATTTCTCTGCAAATGATGTAATCCACATAAATTAAACAGTTCTTGGCTGAGTCAAAATACCTTACCTAGTAAATTAATTTGCAAATCTTTATAAATCACCGCAAACCACTGAGCCCAAATTAAGGGTAGTTACTGAGACTTAAGGAGAGAAAAAGTAAACTGACTATGGTGTTTTATTGCCATTCCAAAGAATAAAAGAACATGACTGCTTACTATTTGTTTGGTTATGCTGGTGATGGGCATGTTGGCATATCCATGCACTCTCAGTTAGATTTTAATCCTGCAGTAGTGTCAGAGTATGTTGTGCTTAGGGATAAAACCTGTAGTGTTACCTTGGACCAGTTTCTATCCATTTCGGGCATCGATTAACCTGTTTTCTCACTTAAAAAGCTGCAAGCCTATGGTACAGAATGTTATTACAGATACTAGATTCAAACGTTTCTGTACTCTTTTGAGTTTCTTTTAAAAGGCATATCTTAAGGTCTGAGTGGAAACAGAGAGCAAAGGCTTTATGCATGTTGATTGGTCAAAAGATTACAAGTAAGCCCTTGAAATAAACGTTTCCCAAAATAACACAACATTTGGGAAACTTCGGGTTCTTTTTTTTCCAGTTTGCTCTCAGGAACTGAGAGGCCTTTTACATTCTAAAGGAGGAATACTGAGTAATAGAAGAAACAAGGAGTCCTCAGTCCCCATCTCTCTGCCTGGGGACCCACTAGACTATTATTAGCATGGGATACAAAATAGATTTGGTAAACATTGAAGGAGTCTTGCCAAGCAGCATCTCAAAGACATATGGTCTTTTGTAAGTGTCACGGTCATAGTAAACAAGCAAGATGTTCTCATTAAGAAGGATTCTTTGTAAGACATCTTGTTCTATAACTTAGCAGTGAGGTTCGGAAAGAGAAAGGCAAAACTTTGGGGGTTGGGTAAACCTTACTACCCCCGCCCCTCACCCAGCTAGATTCTGGAGGCTGAACCATAGAGCTGCCATATCAACTTTGACCACTAGAGGGAGGGCAACTACGTGGAATCAGCCTGGAGGTGGCGGACTTGGAACCTGGCCTCCCACACGAAATCCACCTGTAATTGAGCCTCTGTAGCTTGTTGAGAGTGGACACGCAGCGAACGTGTTCCACCCAAGCGTACCAGCTCCAAACTTCAAGTTCTGTGGGCCATAACGTGGTATTATTTTCTCAGTTTTGCAAACCTCACTAAGCAGAGTGGCCATTAGGTCGAATGATTAAATGAGGAAATAAATAGTCATTTTTCTACTCTGCCCAACCTTTCCTGTATGTCTGGATTAAAAAATAATTTTTAAAAATTGTTATTATAAAAGTGATGTACAGAGGGGTTACCGTTTCATAAGTCAAGTAAAGAGTACATTTCTTTTTGTACAATGTCATGCCTTCCTTTGCTGTCTCCTAGTTTTTCCCTCCTGTTCCCACCCACAAGTTGTATAGTTCATTTTCAACACAGTGTCTAGTGAATATCACTGCTGTATTCACCCTTTTCCCTCTCCATTTCTATGTTCCCCCTCAAGACAGATAAACGAACAAACAACACACACAAAAAAAGAAAACAAAAACAACAAAGAAAACAAACCTTCTTTCCATTTCCTGGAGTTCATAATGATAAATATTATTTTATATGATCAGATGCCCATAGGCATTGTACCTTTGGGTTCTGCCCCTAAGACTATCCTCTATGGTCCACTGAGTGTGAATGCCTAGAGACCTGTGCAATTTAACAAGCCCCAGTGTATTCTGGATCTAGTTTCTGCATATGAGAGAAAACACACACTGTTTGTGTCTCTGAGCTTAGCTTACCTCACTTAACATGATTTTTCTAGGTCCATCCATTTCCCTGTAAATGACATGTCTTCCCTCCCTCCCTCCCTCCCTCCCTCCCTCCCTCCCTCCCTCCCTCCCTCCCTCCCTCCCTCCCTCCCTCCCTCCCTTCCTTCCTTCCTTCCTTTCTTCCTTCCTCTCTGTAGTTTGGCTTGAACTCTGGTCCCAGGCACTGTCCCTGAGCTCTTTTGCTTAAAGCTAGTGCTTTATCACCTTGAGCCCCAGATCCACTTCCATAATACTATTCTTTCTAATGGCTGTGTGAAATTCCATTGTGCTTAAGTACATTTAAAAAATCCACTCATCTATTTCAGTGTATCTGGGCTATTTCTATACTTGGATATGTGAATAGCGGGGCAATGAACATGAATGTGCACGTGTCTTTATGGTATCCTGGCTTGTGATGTTCTGGGTAGATGCTCAGGATTGGGATGGCTGGGTTGTAGGGAAGATTTTTGGTTTTTTTAGGAATCTTCAGACTGCTGTCCAAATTACTTATACTAGTTTACATTCCCACCAACAGTGAAGTAGGGTTCCTTTCCCCATGTCCTCACCAGCATTTGTTGTTTAAATTCATGAAGTTGGCCAGTCTAATTGGGGTGAGATGGAATCTCAGAGTTGTTTTGATTTATGGCCAGGAAGGGTGAGCATTTCCTCATATGTTTCTTTGTCCTTCTTACATCACTTTTTAAATTTAAATTTTATTGTAAAGGCGTTGTACAGAGGAGTTACAGTTACATAAGTCAGATAATGAGTATATTTCTTCTTGAACAGTGCTATCCCCTCTCTCATTTTCTCCCACTTTCCCCCCTCCTGACAGTTCCACCCACAAGTTGTAAAGTTCATTTCCAACATAGTGTTTAGTGAGTATCACTGTTGCATTGGTTTGCCCTTTGCTCCACTGTTTCTAAGATTCACCTTCCCTTCCCCAAATCAGATAAGCATACATGCAAGACAAAAGATACAGAAACAAAAAACAGTGACATCAGAGAATAAACTAAAGGAAAAAGAAAGAAGAAAAAGGGAGATAGCTGCTAACAGTACAATAAAAAAGTTTTGTTTCCATTTCTTGGAGTTCATTTTGATTAGCTTTATTTTATGTGGTCATATGAACATAGCTATTGAATTATTGTGGTCCTCTTCTGAGAATATCCTACATATATTCTAGTTATTGCAAATAAGGGAAGCCACGGAGCCTATGTGTCTTTGGGTCTGGCTTGCTTCACTTAATATAATTTTGTCTGAGTCTTTCCATTTCCTTATCAATGGAGCAATGTCATTCTTTCTAATAGAAGCATAGAATTCCATTGTGCATATATGCCATATTTTCTAGATTCATTCATCCACTGAAGGGCATCTGGGTTGATTCAGTGTCTTAGCTGTGGTAAATAATGCTGCAATGAACATGGTTGTGCTGGTAGTTTTAGTGTGGGCCGATTTGTGATCATTTGGGTAAATGCTCAGGAGTAGGATTGCTGGGTCATAGGAAGTTCTATGTTTAGTCTTTTGAGAAACCTCCATACTGCTTTCCAGAGAGGTTGAACAAGTTTACATTCCCACCAACAGTGTAGTAGTGGTCCCTTTTGGCCACATCTCTGCCAGTGTCTGTTGTTAGTTTTCTTAATAATGGCCATTCTAACTGGACTGAGGTGGAACTTCAATGCTATTTTGCTTTGCATTTCTTTTATGGCCAGAGGTGTTGAGCATTTCTTCATGTGTCTGTTGGCCATTCTTATTTCCTGCTCAGAGAACTCTATCCTTAAGTCTTAAACCCACTTATTAATGTGGTTGTTGTTTCTTTGAGAATTTGTACTTTGGGGAGGGGGCATTTACATCTTCTTCTAAGAAGTCTCTCGTAAGCTCCTTTGCCCATTTAGTGATTGGTTTATTAGCTTTGGGAGGAGTTTTTTTTTTTTATTGCGCGCTCCTTGTATATTTTAGATAGTAGACCTTTGTCGGATATATTGCAGGTAAAGATCTTCTTCCAGTTTGTTGGATTTTTTCTAGTTTAGTAAGTATATTGTTTTCTGTGCAGAAACTTTCTATTTTAATGTAATCTAATTTTTCAAGTCTCCCCTACTTGCTGTCTCCCTGGGACTCTTTTAAACAACTTTCTGCTTATGCCTATGTGTTCTAGTGTTTCTGCTATTCCCTCTTGCATTAATTTTAGTTTCAGGTCTGACATTGAGGAATCTGATCCATTTTGAGTTGGTATTAGTGCATGGAGATAAACAGGGATCCACTTTTAGTGTTCTGCATATGGATGTCCAGTTTTCCAGGACCAATTATTGAAGTGTCTTTTTCTGCCATACATCTTTGGCTCCCTTATCAAATATCTGATAACTGTACATATGCCATTTTATTTCTAGATCTTGCAGTCTGTTCCATTGATCTTTGGGTCTCTTTTGTGTGTGTGCAAGTGCCAAGCTGTTTTTTATTATTATAGCTCTGTAGTAGAACTTGTGAAAGCACACCATTGTATTTTTTTGTTTGTCTAGAATTGCTTTTGCTATTTGATAGGGATTTCATTTAACTTGTAGATAATTTTTGGCAGTATGGCCATTTCACAATATTAATTCTATCTATCCATGAACATGGAAAGTCTTTCCATTATCTGATGTCATCTTCTATTTCTTTCTTAAAATTTTTTTTTTATAGTTTTTGCTATAAAGGTCTTTTGCTTCCTTGGTTAGATTTATTCCCAGATTCTTTTTTTTTTTTTTTTTAGGCTACTGCAAATGGAGTTATTTTAGTTGGTATATGAAAGGCTACTGACTTTTGTGGGTTAATTTTATATCCTATTTCCTGTTTCTTTGCCAAAGTTACCAATTAGCTCTAGGAGGTTGGGGATGGAGTCTTTTGAGTTCTTTAAATCTAAGGTCATGTCATCTGTGAAAAGAAATAATTTGACTCCTTTCCCCATGTGAATCACTTTTATGTCTTGTTCTGGTTAGGAATTTCAGAACTATGTTGAAGAATGTTGACACCTTGCCTTGTTTCTGATTTTAGGGAAAATTGTTTTAGTTTTTCACCATTCAGTATGATGTTGGCCTTGGTCTATCACATATAGTCTCTGTTATTTTGAGGTATTTCCTTCTATTCCTAGCTTGTCTCAAACTTTTAGCATGAATGGATGTGGGTTGTTTTTTTTTGGCCGTCCTGGGGCTTGAACTCAGGGCCTGGGCACTGTTCCTGAGCTTCTTTTGCTCAAGGCTAGCACTCTGCCGCTTGAGCCGCAGTGCCAGTTCTGGCATTTTCTGTTTATGTGGTGCTGAGTGTTGTAGGGAGTAGAGCTGACTCTATCTTGATTAGGGAAACATGGTAGGAAATGTTTGGGGGAGTAGAACTGACTGTATTTTGATTAGGGAAACATGGTAACAATTGTTAAAATGAAGTTAAATATTAGGTCAACCTGACTACAAAATTCTGCTTCTGTAAATGGCTTGCTTAACTTGTTTGTTGCTTGCTCTACCCCCTGCATCACCCCCCTACATCTGTGCTACACTTTTACTTTTATAAACCCCAGCTTGAGCACTGTTAGGGGTCGCAGTTTCAGCTCCTGAGTCTGTGCTTTGTCTCTGGCCGGTCAGTTTGCTTTTTACTTCCCCAATAAATCCATTTTTTTTTCTTGAGACTGTCTCTGAGTGGTGGACTCTTGGAGGGACATTGAATCTCCTCCCTTGAACCCCGTAACACTGAGGAATCAAACCTAGGGCTTCATGTATGCTAGGCAAGCACTCTACCACTACGCCACATTCCCAGCCTGGATGTTGGGGTTTTGTTGAAGGTGTTATTGAGATGATCATGCGGTTCTTGTCTTTGCCTCTGTTACTGTGATGTATTATGTTTGATTTATGTATGTTAAACCAGCCTTACATTTCTGGGATAAAACCCATTTGATCATAATATATGATTTTTTTAATTAGATGCTGAATTATGTTGGCTAGCATTTCATTGAAGAGCTTTGCATGTATGACCATCAAAGAAATTGGTCTATAGTTCTGTTTTTTCATTGGATCCCTCCCTGCTTTTGATAAGAGTATGATGCTGGTTTCATAAAATGAATTTGGAATTGATCCTTCCATTTCTATTTTACAGAAAAGTTTGAGACATTATTGGTGTTAGTTCAACTTTAAAAGTGCTATAGAGGCTGGTAATGTGGCTTAGTGGTAGAGTGCTTGCCTAGCATACATAAAGCCCTAGGTTCAATTCCTCAGTACCACATATACAGAATAAATCCACAAGTGGCACTGTGGCTCAGGTAGTAGAGTGCTAGCCTTGAGCACAAAGAAACCAGAGACAGTGTCCAGGCCTTGAGTTCAAGCCCCAGGACTGGCAAAAAAAAATTCACCTGTGAATCCATTGGAATTTATTTTAACATGTTGGAAGATTATTACTTCCCCAATCTCACTGTGTGTTATGTTTGTGTAGCTTATATCTTCTTGGTTCAGCTTAGGCAGTATGTACGTCTCCAGAAATGTGTCCATTTCTACTGTATTACTGTATTTTCCATGTTATTTGAGTATAGTTTTCCCACCCCCCCCCTTTATTTTTCAACTGCAAATGGTTTATTAAGTCAGGGAGAACAGAAACAACAAGAAAGATTTGCTTCATTCTTAGGCTTTTCTGGAAATGTGTGGGAATGGGGTCACAGTGTCCCCAGCCACGAGAGACACTGTGTGATGATGCTCTGATATGGGAGGGGTCACTGACACAAAAGCAGGGCATTTCCTGTAACCCCTCTGTACATCACCTTTATAATAGCAATAAAAGAATGCATGAAAGGAAAAAAGGGAAAACACTGCACTACAATCACAGTAGGAAGTAAAAAGAGGCTTAAGTCACTAGAAGGGTCCATTAGCCTTGTAAATCTGAGTATAGTTTTGAAAGTAGTCCTTCAGAGTATTTTGGATTTCTTGGATGATTGTTGTAATATTTCCTTTGGCATCTCTAATTTTTGTTGATTTGACTTTCTTCTCTCCTTTTCTTTGTCAATTTAGTCAGTGGTCTGTCAATTTTATTGATTCTTTTTCTCAAAGAACCAACTTTTGGTTTTGTTGATTATATGTGTAATGTTTTTAGTCCCTAGGTCATTGATTTCTGCCCTGATCTTTACTATCTCTTTCCATCTGCTAGTTTGGGGTTTGGTTTATTCCTGTTTTGCTAGCAGGTGAAACATAGTTGCATAATAAGGTTATTGAGTCACTTCTGTTTTCTTTGTGTGTGCACTTAGAGCTATGAACATTTGCTTCAGCACTGCTTTTGCTTTATCCCAGAGGTTTCAGTAGGATATGCCTTCATTTTCATTGAATTGTAAGAACTTTTTAGTATTGTCCTCTACCTCTTCAGTGACTCACCCATTGTTCAGCATTGTGTTCTTCAGTCTCCATGAGTTTGAGTGTTTTCTGTAGTATCATTTGTTGTTGAGAACTCGTTTAATTCCATGATGATCAGATTGGATACAGGAGTTATCCTGATCCTTTTGTATTTGTTCAGGCTTGTTGTGTGTCCTAGGATATGACCAATTTTGGAGATGTTCCATGGACTTCTGGGAAGAATGTAAATTGTATGGTTGTTGGGTGACCTACTTTGTAAATGTCTATTAAGTCCATTTGGGTTATGGTGTCATTTAACTTAGCTTCCTTGCTGTTCTTTGGTTGATCTGTCCTTTGAGGAGAATGGAGTGTTAAGTCTCCCTCTATTATTGTGGTGGGGGTCTGTCATGTTTTATAAGTCTAAGAGTGTTTGTTTAATGTATCTAGGTGCTCCATTGTTTTGTGTACCTACCCATTGTGACTTTCTCTTCATGGATCAGTCCCTTTATTAAAATGTAATGCCCTCCTTTGCCTCTTCATGATGATTTGAACAAAAAGTCTACTTTATCAGGTAACAGTATGGCTACTCTTGCCTTTTTGCAGTATGCATTTGCACAGAAGATCTTTTCCATCCCTTCACTCTGAATTTGTGTTTATCTTTGGCTGTGAGATGAGGTTTTTGGAGACAATAAATGATTGAATCTTGTTTTTTTGTTCCAATCTGCTGCTCCATGTCTTTTGGTTGGGTAGCTGAGCTCATTGATGTTTAACATTACTATGGAGAAATTTTTCATGTTTCCTCCATTTTGTTGTTTTCCTGTAGCTTGCTTGTTTCCTCTTTTTGTGTTCCCAACTAGTCTTCTACCATCCTGGTCCTCTTACTGGACTATAGAACTCCTCAGAGTCTGGAAAACATCCCCAAATAAAAAAATAAACTAGAATACGAAAAGCAAGCTTTTCATAAGGAAAAATAATTTTAATAGGAAACAAAAAGGCCCCCAAATAAACCTTGCAATGAGAAGACTTTGTTGGTAGTAATTTAGAGCAATTACTAATAAAGATGCAGACATTGGATAAATACACAGTGGATATCTTGTTTTTGATGTAGTCAGAAGATGAGCTGTGGGAGAGGGTCTAAGCATAGAGTTGAAGCTGCTATGTTTGACAACTTCCTTATCAACTTTTGATGTGTGTAAAAAGACCAAAACCTTCCATAGTCCTCTTCACACTCATAGTGGAGTTGTCTCTGTTTGGTGAAACAACTAATTCAATTAATTCTAACAAAGCTCTGTAGGAGTCCAAAGGGATTGTTAACATTGCAAAGTTGGAAAGATAGAATCACAGTCACAATGTTTTGCAAGATGTTCCAGGCTTTCTGGCAGGTTTGCTTTTACGTAAACAACCATCTATTAAGGTAATGAAGGAGAAGGAACAGATTGAGGGGGGTGTCAAGGGATGAGGGATAAAGGCAGCTGAAGGATGCTGGGTCTCCTTACTTAGTGAGGAACCCAGTTCATGCCAATGTCAGGTTTTACTTCTCAGGCCCATCTCAAAAGGTCAATTTCTGTCTAGGATCTATTTTTTTTTGCCAGTCCTGGGGCTTGAACTCAAGGCTTAGACACTGTTCCTGGCTTCTTTTTGCCCAAATCTAGCACTCTACCACTTGAGCCACAGTACCACTTCTGGCTTTTTTGGTATATGTCATGGTAAGGAATTGAATCCAAGGCTTCCTGCACGCTAGACAAGCATTCTACCACTAGGCCACATCTCCAGCCCTGTCTAGGATCTATTTTATAAGGCTGGGATATCAGATAAGAATGGACAGGGGCTGGGGATATAGCCTAGTGGCAAGAGTACCTGCCTCGGATACACGAGGCCCTAGGTTCGATTCCCCAGCACCACATATACAGAAAACGGCCAGAAGCGGCGCTGTGGCTCAAGTAGCGGAGTGGTAGCCTTGAGCAGGAAGAGGCCAGGGACAGTGCTCAGGCCCTGAGTCCAAGGCCCAGGACTGGCCAAAAAAAAAAAAAAAAAAAAAAAAAAATGAAAACAACCTTAGTAAATCTATATGGGGCTGGGGATATAGCCTAGTGGCAAGAGTGCCTGCCTCGGATACATGAGGCCCTAGGTTCGATTCCCCAGCACCACATATACAGAAAACGGCCAGAAGCGGCGCTGTGGCTCAAGTGGCCGAGTGCTAGCCTTGAGCGGGAAGAAGCCAGGGACAGTGCTCAGGCCCTGAGTCCAAGGCCCAGGACTGGCCAAAAAAAAAAAAAAAAAAAAGAATGGACAAGGCTAGGATGGTTTGTGGATTCATGTGTACAAATGTAAATAAGGTGGCCCATTCAGTTTCCATGTTAGTACTAAGATTAGGCAAAGGTGTATCAATGGCAGACATGGTGTTGGTGGCCCTGCCAGCAGTTACAAGTTGTTTGAAAAGGCCTTGTAAAAAAAAAAAGTAGAGTCTCTCTAGTTGTTGAACAGTCAGTTTAGACCTAGATGTTGCAGTTGTCTTGGGAAAAATTCTCCTATCTACTTAGTTACAGTCAACACTCTTTTAAGCCCAGAATAGTTAGGGCAAGGGTCATACCTAGCCTGTGTCTATTCCTCTCCTACTCTTTTCCTTTCCTTGCCTCTCTTTTCTATCTTCTACCCCTCTCTTCCCTTTCCCTCCTCTCATCCCTCCTGTTCCTTTTTCCTTCATCTTCTCTTGCTTCCCTCCCCTCTCCTTAACTTTTCTTCCCCTCCTCTCATCTTTCCAGTTCTCTCCTCCTTTTCCTATTCTCTTTACTTGAGTGCTGGAGATGGAACCCAGGCCTCTGGCATGTCAGATGAGCACTCTATCACTGAGCTACATTGCAGACCCCGGGTCTCTACTTCAAAAAAATTTTACTATCTTAAAATACTCAGTTTTCCCACCTGAATTGAAGGATTCTTATATTCATGAGAAACTGTAGAGATCCTCCTGTAAAAAGCACATTCTTCAACTCCCCTTGTTACTTTCCTCTCTTGACTTTTGCAAATACATGCACTCCATCACCCTAGGTTGGCACAGATTCCTTCTTGCACTGCTCTTGCACGAGTCTGAGCTATTTCTTCACCCACCTGATTCCATTCACTCTGGCTAATGGGTCACACCCTTGGCTCTCTTTTCTGGACCTGATAACTCCCTAGATTTCACCTCCAGTTCTGCCAGTTTGCCTTATGCCATTCTACCCTAACTCAGTGCCAGGATGATGCCTGGTCTGCTGGGCCAGTGTCTGTGACTGTTCTCTTCTGTTCTGAACACTGGGAGCTGCTTCTGTGGACACTGGGAAGTGAGTTCATTTCCTCTCTTAGTTAGGGAGGGGACTTCAGAGCCTCCAGACAGAGTGATCAGAATGGCCCTCAAAACAGTCAAATCCTTTCTTTCTAGTCCCCTAGCTTCTCAAAGTCTCTTTCCTTCTGTCTGTCCAGGAATAAAGTGATGTTTTGGGTACTTAGGCTATCTAAAGGAGGAATGGGGAGACTTTTGAGAAGCTGGACTCCACCCTCAACTCGCCCAGTTCTGGCAGACCTCCCTGAGGTTGCTGTGTGGTCACTTCCATCCAGTGTGCCTTCTTCCTGGAGAGGGCAGTCATAGAGCTGGGGGGTGGGGGAGGGGGAGTGGATGGCCTGAGGGAGTAGGAAAGCATCCCAGGGTGTGGAACCACTTTCTTACAATGTCTTCATTTTGAGCCATGACTGGGGAATGGTGTTTAAAAAAAGCCACTTACCAGCTGCAATGTAGACAACATCCCAGTGTGATCGACAGAAGACAGGCTGGAAGTGGGAGAGGTTAGGGCTTGGGCATGGGTCAGTGGAATGGCTGGTGTGCTGGGCCATGGCTTTCTCCCAGTTTCCTGCATGAATGTCAGATGGGATGTGTGCATTTCTCTCTTGGTTCCTGGAATGAGAGAGTAGACGAGGACTCTCTTTCTCCTTGCCTGTTTGTACTGGGAAACAGGTGTAGAAGCAATTCTGGCATTTCTTGACTATTGTCCTTTCAAGAGCCTACAAGACAATGGAAGCAGAAGGGAATGAAACTCTAGGCATCCACAGAGAGTGCCCACCTATGAATGGCTATCCCACAGCCATGGGCCATCAGGAAGCCATCATGTCTGCATCCTGCATGGAGAGGTTCCAGGATCATAGATGTGTGGAGAAAAAGAAATGTTTAAAGTGCTCATTGGACCAGAGGAAAAGATGTCACTCTATGGGACAATAAAGTCAAGAAATAGAGAATTAAAGCTTCCTGTGTTGGCAGGCACTACTTGGGAGGCAGAGACAGGAGGATCATGGTTTGAGATCAGCACAGGCAAAAATCTCTCGAGACTCTGTCTCAAAGAAACAACCTGGAAGATAGGCATCCGTGGCTCACAATAATCCTAGCTACTCAGTTGGCCGAACCCTGGAGGTCTGCTGTTTGATGCCAATAGGCAGAAAAGTCTTCATTTAAAATATGATCAGCAAAAAAGCTGGGCTGAAGGTGTGGCTCAAATGGTAGAACACTAGCGGAGCAAGCAAGCTGAATGAGTGTGAGGCCTGGAGTTCAAATTCTGGTATCAGCAGCGAACAAACAAAGAAGATGATGAAGAATAAAATAAATAATCATAGTGTAATCACAATCATCATCATAATAAACCCAAGCATGGTATGGTGGCAAACCAGCTGTACAGGGCCTAAGATCACAGAATCATAGTCAGCTGTAGAAAACCACAAGACCCAATCAAAAAATTAAATTAAAAGCAAAAGGATGAGGACAGGTAATTCTAAAATGTCGGAGTGCTTGTGTAGTAAGCCCGTAGTTCCAGCTGAAGTGCCAACAATAAACAGCCAGTCAAGACCAAACCTTGGGAGACCACACAGGAAAGTCACCTTCCACAAGAGGATGGCAGGTGACCCTCCACCTGCTCACCTGACCACGAGCTGAAAATACAGCCAGGGAGCCAGGGGAAGAAGTTGCCTACTGGGTCTCACCTGAGCGCAGTGCAGTCACCGGAGGCAGGGAAGAAGTCTGGGGGACAGGAAGAGTGCTGGAGAGGCTGGGGTGCCAGGGAGATGTTCTTGGCTCTGGAGCAGCTGGCATCCCGCGGGCCCAGGAGGGGCCTAATTACTGCACAACTGCTGCCTCCGTAATCGCCATGGCAGCAACAGTGTAGGCCGGAAGGAGATTGGGAGATCAGCTGCTGGCGGTGGAAGCATTGTGCGTTTTCCCCAGCTTCAAGCAAGGGGGTTGTTGGCAGTTGACCGCAAAGGCTGAAACAGCTGCCATCCAAAATGGGGCCAGCCCATCCTGCCTCATCTCCGGCTCGTGCACCAGCGGCAGCCTGCAGGTCTGACCTCAGTCCTCTGGCCAAGGTAGTGGCAGGCTGCCACAAAGGAGGGCTGTGAAATCCATTTGCTTGAGGAGATGTGAGAGGTGAATTCACAAGTGTGGGGAGGAGATCTAGATGAAAAAATAGGAAGAAGACTTCTGTAGAATTATCCCCAAGTCAAAGAAAAGGACTCTATATGCACACATGGATTGAAGTGGTTGTTATTTTGAAGCTAGATGATCTTTGTCTGTCTGTCTGTCTGTCTGTCTGTCTGTCTGTCTGACTGTCTGTCTGCCTTTCTCTCCCTCTTTTTTGGTGCTGGTACTGGGACTGGAACTCAGAGACTGAGTGCTGTCCCTGAGCTTTTGCACTGAAGAATAACACACTACCTCTTGAGCCACAGCTCCACATTTTCTTTTTGCTGGTTAATTGGAAATAAGAGGTCTCACAGATTTTCCTGCCTGAGCTAACTTCGAACTGTAATCCTCAGATCTTAGCTTCCTGAGTAGCTGGGATTATAGGCATGAGCTACTGATGCCTGTAAGTCCAAGAAATCCAGGGAAAAGAATAATATCTCTATTCTCAGCCTTCTATGGCTCTTATGTCATGGGAGATTTCCACTCTATTTGGACAAAATGTAGGTGTTAAAAGTATCTAGGGAGGTAATCTGAGTTGGAGACCAACTTTGAATGAATGCAAGAGGGAGCTGGAGGCAGGAGAAGTAAAGCAGGGTTATTAGCCATGGAGGGAGGTGGGTGTTAGTGTGAGAGAGGAGGGCCAGCAATGTGGGGCAGGGTGGTGTCCTTTGCTTTGATTTTCCTGTTCCTTCCTTGGAGGGCTCCAAGAATGGCCTTTTATAGACAGACTCCTGCTGAGGCAGGCACTGTGTTCTCAAAAAGCCAGGATGAGGGCTGGGGGTATGACCTAGTGGCAAGAGTGTTGTCTTGTATACATGAGGCCCTGGGTTCGATTCCCCAGCACCACATATACAGAAAACGGCCAGAAGTGGCGCTGTGGCTCAAGTGGCAGAGTGCTAGCCTTGAGCAAAAAGAAGCCAGGGACAGTGCTCAGGCCCTGAGTCCAAGCCCCAGGACTGGTTAAAAAAAAAAAAAAAGCAAATGTTAACAAAGATTTATTAAAAAAAAAATAAAAGCCAGGATGTCTGACTTCCCTTACTGCTGAAACTTCTGGAAGAAGAGAAAGCACCATGGGTTTATTGGCTGCTCATTTTCATTTTAGGAGACAGATGATGGCTGCCATATACACCAGACCTGCAGAGCAGACATGCAATGATGGCTTTTGAGGTGGGCATACTGTGAGAGAAACCTATGGAACCCTAGGATTTAAAAAAAATTTTTTTATTATCAAACTGATGTGCAGAGAGGTTACAGTTTGGCAATATTGCCAAAGGCTATCTACAAATTCAATGCAATACCCATTAATATCCCAACACCATTCTTTAATGAAATAGAGGAAGCAATCCAGAAATTCATATGGAACAATAAAAGACCTAGAATAGCAAAAACAATCCTAAACAGAAAGAACAGTGCTGGAGGAATTACAATACCCAACTTCAAGCTGTAATAATAAAGCTATAGTAATAAAAAGAGCTTGGTATTGGCACTGGAACAGGCCTGAAGACCAATGGCACAGAATTGAAGACCAAGAAATGAACCCACAGAACTACACCTACTTAATCTTTGATAAAGGAGCTAAAACAATAGTTTGGAAGAAAGATAGCCTCTTTAACAAGTGGTGCTGGCAAAACTGGCTCAACACATGCAACAAACTAAAACTAGATCCTTATATATCACCCTGCACCAAAATCAATTCCAAATAGATTAAAGACCTCGAAATCAAAACAGACACCCTGAAAGCACTAAAGGAAGGAGTAGGAGAAACACTTGGGCTCCTTGGCGCAGGACGGAACTTTCTTAACAAAGAACCAGAAATGCTACAAATCAAAGAAAGGTTGGACAAATGGGACTGCATCAAACTGCAGAGCTTCTGCACGGCAAAGGACATAGCTCGAAAGATAAACAGAAAGCCCACAGACTGGGAGAAGATCTTTACCGGCCATTCAACGGACAAAGGCCTCATCTCTAAAATATACGCAGAACTAAAACAATTACCTTCCGCCAAAACAAAACCGCAAAGAACCAATAGCCCCCTCATCAAGTGGGCTAAAGATTTACAAAGCGATTTCTCTAATGAGGAAATGAGAATGCCCAAGAGACATATGAAAAAGTGCTCTACATCACTGGCCATAAAAAAAATGCAAATCAAAACAACATTGAGATTCCATCTCACCCCAGTAAGAATGTCATATTTCAAGAAAACTAACAATAACAATTGTTGGAGGGGATGTGGCCAAAAGGGAACCCTACTTCATTGTTGGTGGGAATGTAAACTGGTTCAGCCACTCTGGCAAGCAGTATGGAGATTCCTCAGAAGACTAAATATAGAACTCCCCTATGACCCAGCAGCCCCACTTTTGGGTATCTATCCAAAAGACCACAAACAAAATCACAGTAAAGCCACCAGCGCAACAATGTTCATTGCAGCACAATTTGTCATAGCTAGAATCTGGAACCAACCCAGATGCCCCTCAGTAGACGAATGGATCAGGAAAATGTGGTACATATACACAGTGGAATTTTATGCCTCTATCAGAAAGAATGACATTGCCCCATTTGTAAGGAAATGGAAGGACTTGGAAAAAATTATACTAAGTGAAGTGAGCCAGACCCAAAGAAACATGGACTCTATGGTCTCCCTTATTGGGAATAATTAGTACAGGTTTAGGCAAGTCATAGCAGAGCATCACAAGAGCCCAATAGCTATACCCTTATGAACACATAAGATGATGCTAAGTGAAATGAACTCCATGTTGTGGAAACGATTGTTATATCACAGTTGTAACTACTTTCAACGTCCCATCTGTATCTGTAGCTTCTATTATTGATGATGTTCTTGTATCACCTTCCTGTGGTTGTACCTACACTATCTCTGTAATCTTATCTGAGTATACTGGAAACCATGTATCCTGGTATTAGAACTAGGAAATTGAAAGGGAATATCAAAATCGAGAGACACAGGGTAAAAAAAACACAAACAACTACAAAAGCAATACTTGCAAAAACTCTTTGGTGTAAGTGAACTGAACACCTCATGGGGGGAAAGGGAAAGGGGGAGGGGGGAGGGGGGAATGAGGGAGGAGGTAACAAACAGTACAAGAAATATCAGTACAGGAAACATCAGTTTTTTTTTTTTTTTTTTTATTTTGTTTTTATTATCAATTGAACATAAATTTTTTTTTTTTTTACAAGGTGCTGTGCAAAGAGGGTGCAGTTACATAGTAGGGCATTGTGTACATTTCTTGTGATATCTTACAACCTGTTTTCCCATCCCTTGTCTAGGTCAGGTAGACCCATATGCAGTATACAATGTATCAAGCACATATACAGTGTTCACAGACTTGGTCTCTACTGTCTCTCCATCTCCCTTTGTTAACAGTCATATATCAGGGAGATCATGCCCCTTTGTTTTCTGTGTTCTAGGCTTGTCTCACTCAACATTATTTGTTCGAGTTCTGACCATTTCCCTGCAAATAACAATATTTCACCATTCCTAATCGCTATGTAGTATTCCATTGTGTATAAGTACCATATTTTTTGGATCCATTCATCTGTGGAGGGGCATCTGGGTTGTTTCCAAATTTTGGCTATTGTGAATTGTGCTGCGATAAACATGGAAGTACAAATGTCCTTTTGATATCTTGGGTTTTGCTGTTTAGGATAGATGCCTAGGAGTGGTATGGCTGGGTCATAGGGTAGGTCTATATTGAGCTTTTTGAGAAACCTCCATACTGTTCTCCAAAGTGGCTGTACTAATTTGCACTCCCACCAACAATGGAGAAGGGTTCCTCTTTCCCCACAGCCCCTCCAGCATTTGTTGTTTCCTGAGTTCAGAGTATAGGCCATTCTAACTGGGGTGAGGTGGTATCTCAGGGTTGTTTTTATTTGCATTTCCTTTACTAGCAGGGATGTTGAGCATTTCCTCATGTGTTTCTTTGCCATTTTTATATCTTCTCTTGTGAAGTCTCTCTTTAGCTCTTTTGCCCATTTCCTAATAGGTTTATTGGGCTTGGAGGGGCTTAGTTTTTTGAGTTCTCTGTAGATGACAGATATCAGGCCTTTGTCTGTTGCTGTGCTGGTAAATATCCTTTCCCATATCGTTGGCTGTCTTTCTATTTTGGTGGCTATGACCTTAGCTGTGCAGAAACTTTTTAATTTGTAGTAGTCCCATTTGTTGAGTCTTTCCCCTATTTGTTGTGCGCCTGGGACTCTATTCAGGAAGTTCCTTCCTGTGCCTATAAGTTCTAGTGTCTTTCCTACTCTGTCCTTCAGTAGTTTCAAGGATTCAGGTCTGATGTTGAGGTCCTTGATCCATTTTGAGTTGATCTTGGTGCATGGTGATAGGCTTGGGTCTACTTTGAGTTTTCTGCATATGGCTGCCCAGTTCTCCCAGCACCAGTAGTTGAAGAGGCTATGTTTATTCCATTGTATGTCTTTAGCTCCTTTGTCGAATATCAGTTGGCTGTAAGAGTGCGGTTTTATTTCTGGGTCTTCAATTCTAATCCACTGGTCTTCCGATCTGTTTTTATACCAATACCATGCTGTTTTTGTTATGATGGCCTTGTAGTAGAGCTTGAAGTCTGGTATGGTGATACCTCCTGCACTATGTTTTTTGCCTAGAATTGCTTTGGCTATTCTAGGTTTTTTGCTGTTCCATATGAACTTATGGATTGGTTTCTCTATTTCAGTGAAGAATGTGGCTGGGATTTTGATAGGTATTGCATTGAATTTGTATAACAATTTGGGCAGTATGGCCATTTTCACTATATTGATTCTGCCTACCCATGAGCATGGGAGGTCTTTCCATCTCCTTGTGTCTTCTTTGATTTCCCTTATTAGATTTTTGTAGTTTTCATTGAATAGGTCCGTCACGTCCTTGGTTAAGTTGATCCCTAGGTACTTTATTCTTTTTTTGGCTACTGTAAATGGAATCGTTTCCATAATTTCCTTTTCTGTTTGTCTATTGCTGGTGTACAGAAAAGCTGCTGACTTTTGTGGATTGATTTAGGAAACATCAGTTTGATAATAAAAAAAACCTGATGTACAGAGAGGTTACAGTTTCATACGTTAGGCATTGGATACATTTCTTGTACTGTTTGTTACCTCCTCCCTCATTTCCCCCTCCCTCCTCCCTCATTTCCCCCTCCCTCCTCCCCCTTTCCCTTTCCCCCCATGAGGTGTTCAGTTCACTTACACCAAAGAGTTTTTGCAAGTATTGCTTTTGTAGTTGTTTGTCTTTTTTTTTACCCTGTGTCTCTCGATTTTGGTATTCCCTTTCAATTTCCTAGTTCTAATACCAGAATACACGGTTTCCAATATACTCAGTTAAGATACAGAGATAGTGTAGGTACAACCACAGGAAGGCGATACAAGATCATCAATAATAGAAGCTATAGTTACACATAGCACGTTGAATGTAGTTACAACAGTGATATAACAATTGTTTCCATAACATGGAACTCATTTCACTTAGCATCATCTTATGTGTTCATAAGGGTACAGCTATTGGGCTCTTGTGATCCTCTGCTGTGACTGCCTAAACCTGTGCTAAGGGAGACCATAGAGTCCATGTTTCTTTGGGTCTGGCTCACTTCACTTAGTATAATTTTTTCCAAGTCCTTCCATTTCCTTACAAATGGGGCAATGTCATTCTTTCTGATAGAGGCATAAAATTCCATTGTGTATATGTACCACATTTTCCTGATCCATTTGTTTACTGAGGGGCATCTGGGTTGGTTCCAGATTCTAGCTATGACAAATTGCGCTGCGATGAACATTGTTGTGCTGGTGGCTTTACTGTGATTTTGTTTGTGGTCTTTTGGATAGATACCCAAAAGTGGGGCTGCTGGGTCATAGGGGAGCTCTATGTTTAGCCTTCTGAGGAATCTCCATACCGCTTGCCAGAGTGGCTGAACGGAACCCTAGGATTTAATGTGTGTGTGTGCCTGCCAATCCTGGGGCTTGATCTCAGGGCCTGGGCACTGTCCCTGAACCTCTTTGTGCTCAAGACTAGTGCTCTACCACTTGAGCCACAGTGCCACTTCTGACATATTCTGAATAGTTTACTGAAGATAAGACTCTCATGGACTTTGATGACCAGGCTGGCTTTGAACCATGATCCTCAGATCTCAGCCTCCTAAGTAGCTAGGATTACAGGCAGGAGCCACCATGGCTTGGCTAGGATTTAATAACTTTTATATTCCATCCTTTTCAGCCCAGCACCAGTTTTGTTGATCCTCTGTGCTATGTCTCACAATGTTATTATTCTCTCTCTCCCCCAAAGCCAAGCCAACCATTCTCATATAATCCTACCAGGAATGAAGAGTCTCTGGATTATGACTCCTTTTCAAATTGCTTCACGGGACAGTAGGTCAATATAGGTTGTGATGATGAGAGGCTGAGATGTTCACATCTGAGTCATTTGTGCAGAGTAACCATATACTTCTGTGGAACAAATTTGTGTTTCCTATTCTCTCCTCTTTATTCCCTTGCAAATCCTTCTATCCTGGTCTGTAGGTAATTCTCATAACCATTCTCTGTGAACAGTAATATAGTATCACTCACATGTTGTTCTGAGGGAGTCCAGTTTCATCACCAACTCTGAATTAAGCCTTGGAAAACATTTGGAACAACATAGGACTTGAGTTTTTCCTGCCACAGTTTTTAGAGTGTTGTTTGTGATAATCCTTAATGTTCACAGTAACCGTGAGGAAATTTGGGTTTTGCAGAGGGAGGTAGAACCAAGTTTTGGGAAGTGCCAGAATGATCCTTATTGCCAAAATAGTTCAGATATATTCCAGCTTTAACAAATCACAGAGCCATTCAATAGTATTATGTGGTACCAACCTGGCCTGATTTAGCTGGAACTCATTCAGGACTGTGGCATTCATTTTTCTCCTTAAGTGATAATCCAAAATGTTTCCAGGAAAGGAAACAATGGATCTTAGCATTTTGATGAGTATAGTTCTAGGAACAAAAATTAGAATTATGTATTTTGAAGGCAGAGATTGATTAGTGGAGTAAACAGCAGCATTTATAGATAAGTAGCTTGTGCCCCCCTCCAAAGAATCTGCTATTCTGTGTTCATCCCTGGAATCCTTTATGGCGTGTGTGTGTGTGTGTGTGTGTGTGTGTGTGGTGTGTGGTGTGTGTGTGTGTGTGTGTGTGTGTGTGTGTGCGTGTGTGCTTGCGTACATGCGCCCTGGGCCTGGAACTCGGGCCTGGTGCTGTTTCTGAGCTTTTTTGCTTAAGGTTAGTAGTGCTGTACCACTTGAGCCACAGACCCGCTTTTAGCTTTTTGCTCCTTAACTGGAGATAAGAGCCTTATGGACTTTTCTGCCTGAGTGTTTTTTGAACTGCGATCCTCAATCATCCTACTGAATAGCTAGGATTACAGGCATGAAACAGTGGCACTAGGCTTATGGCACTTTTAATGAATGGATGTCACATTGCTGGGAAAAGTCGCTGCTAGCATGCACCACTGGAAGACATGCTATCTTTCTTCCTCTGAGTCTTAGATTTTTACATCTCCATCCTTACCAGGCAAGGCTCTATTAAGCAGGGATAGAGTTTGGGCAGAGATGGGATGTGACATATCACATACAGATTTCTTTTATCCTGGTTGAATTTTCCTTTCAGTTCAAATTGGTGTTTCTTATGTGGGCTCCAAAAGTTAGTCATGTGAAATGTGATAATATTTCCATCACTGAGAGACTGCACATACACTCGTGTTCGTATTCGATTTTAATGAAGCTGGAAGATTTCTATCACCTTGAGATATCATGGTCATTGGAATATTGTGGGCAATGTGTCACTCATGTGTCTGTGAGGATGCCATCAACAACATACTGAGAACTTTCAGGGGCCATCATGTTCTGTGTCTACCATTATGTAAAGTGAAAAATATTTGATGTTGATGGGAAATGGCTGTTACTGGCTTATGCACTTACTGTATCGCTGTTTTCATCATTGCTTAGGGTGTCCTACACACACACACACACACACACACACACACACACACTCTGTGAGGCATACAGTTGCAAACAACAGCCTCATAATCTTGTACTTGCCTCATCTTTTGATACACCAGACCACATGGAGTGACTGACTTGTGCCATATAGTACACTTTATTGTTTGTTGCAAAGATGAAATCATCTAATGCTGGGCTGCTCAGAATGAATTCCTGTTGTTGACTCATGACTTCCTAGGAAATGTTATTTGGTAACTTCGTGTGTTGTCCTGTTATACTTCAGTTGTCTTTTTTTTTTTGCACACATTTTCAATGTGTAGATGCACATTTTTATTTGAGTTGACAAAGTAGTTGATTTCGTATAGCCTTAACTTGGTATTTATCAATCTTCATTGTTGAGCCGTTGGTAAAATTGTGTAAACTAGTGTTACACAGGCTTTACACGTTATGTCGATTATGGAAAAATGCTCCATGTGTGATATTCAGGTCCAAGATGAGAACACAAAACTGTGTTGTAGCAATCTCACATCTGTAAAAATATCGAGGAAAGAGAAGAGCTGGGCGCTGGTGACTCACTCCTGTAATCCTAGCTACTCAGGAGGTTTAGATCTAAGGATTGTGGTTCAAAGCCAGCTTGGGCAGGGAAGTCCATGAGAATTTTTTTTTTTTGCCAGTCCTAGGGTTTGAACTCAGGGCCTGGGCACTATCCTTGAGCCTCTTTGTACTTGAGGATAGCCTCTACCACTTGATCCATAACAGTGCCACTTCTGGCCTTTCTTGAGGAGTTTATTGGAGATAAAAGCCTAATGGACTTTTTTGGGGTAGCTTTGAACCACAATCCTCAGATCTCAGCCTCCTGAGAAGCTAGGATTACAGGCAAGAGATCCAATGCCTGGCCCATGAGACTCTTGTCCTCAATGAACCACCAGAAAACTGGAAATGGCACTGTGGCTCAAAGTGGTAGAGTGCTCACCTTGAGAGACAAAGCCCAGGACAGCAACCAGACCCCGAGTTCAAGCCTCCAGGACTGACAAAGAAAAAGAGAGAATAAAAGAACTTTATACGAAATATGTTAAGATGTAAGCAGTGGCTATCTGTTGATAGTACATTCTCATTTGATACTTTCTATAATCAACATAGACAATTTTTATAATCAGAAAATATTTTATAACATGATCATTTATACAATGCATGTTTTATATTTACATTTGTGTGGCACTCATTGGATAAAAGAGTTATAATTACATGTGATCTAAAATGTAATTAACTATGCCTAAATAATATTTAAGTGTCAACCTCTTAATTAGGAACATACTACTAATTGTAAAATTGTCCTGCCCTCTCTGCCATCCTTTTTCTTTTCCTCCTTCCTCTCTTCCCTCCTTCCTTCCCCCCCACCCCCCTCTCTATCTCCTTTCCTTGTGCTCTCCCTTTTGACCTGCTGTGCAGTCCAGGTTGGCCTTGAATTCAAGATCCTCCTGAGTAGCTGGAATTACAGGGGTGCTTCACTACACATCATCATGCCTGCATGCTTGTCTTTCCCTGCTTGCTTTAAGTAATATAATTTGTGGGTAAAACATGCAATTGTCAATTATCTCTTCTGCCAACATAAAAAAAATAGGCATGGGAAGAAAAATAACCATAAAAACATTTAATCAGTTACACGAACGGGGTTTATTTCTCCCCATTGGGTAATGTTTTCCATAAAGTCTTAGGAGAATTTAAGCTGATTAATATTTGTCAATTCAAAAACCACATAATTGCAAACTCAGTCTGTTAGAATGCCCAAAGTCTTATGGCACACAGGAAACAGAAATCAATTTATCACCCAAATCTCATTCATTTATTACCAAACAGAAGAGAGGGTTGGGACATTATGTCAGCACTGTAAGTAGTGCTTGTGGGGTTCTCCTCTTTTTTTTTTTTCCTCTTTTAGTAATTGAAGTGTTTGATCCAAGGTTTTTCTAATTGAAAAAGCCAAATCTTTAACTATGGCACTGGATCCCATCCTGACTTTTAGCTATTAACCAGGTATTTAAAAGTGAGGGTGAGAGAAAGGCCTCATTTTGAACTGTTCCGTCTATCATACATGAATTCACAGCGGGCTTTCTTTAGATGTCTTTTTCCTCTTGACTCTGTTTTCTATTAGATGATCTCATTTTTATTGGAACCAACAAGGACAAAATAAGTACACAGGGATTATCTGTGCTTAAAAGGGAACATTTATGGAAGTGTAATTTCAGGTTGAAGTATTATTAGATGAACTAAATATGGCATGCTAAAAAATTAGTAGAGAGTAGGAGGTTTGGTTCAAGTTTATACTTTATTCCTTGCCAGCTGTGGGACATTGGAGGAATTCTTTAGCTTTTCAACTCCTCTCTTATCTGTTGCTTGGAGACAACAGTACACACACACCCCATGTAAAGGCACAGATTGAGACACGTTGATCCCTCCCTTCCATATCTATGCAGCCCATTACTCTCCTTTGTTTTCCTTTATGGCTTTTTACACTGCCTGAATTGTGTGTGTGTGTGTGTGTGTGTGTGTGTGTGTGTGTGTGTGTGTGTGTTTATTTGAAAAAGGTTATTATATATTCAAATAGAAAACAGACTCCATAAATACAAAGCTCTTTATGTTTTCCCCAGTATGTACTGTAGGATCAATAAGTATTTATTAGAAAGGCAAATTCTAGCTGTAAGAGCTTGGACTGGAAAAGAAGAATTAGAATCTAGTGTTGCCTGCTGGCAAAGTTCTGTTGTCAAGATGTCATGGTTCCCATGTCAGCTCTATCGTTTCTATCTGTGACTTTGGGTAAGTTCATTAGCTCCTTAGAGTTCCAGTGTTACTACTGTGTGTCATAGCCTCAGCGATTGTACTTAACTTGAAGTTGTGATGAGGGGAGACAAAATAATTCAGGTAATTAGCACAGGACATCAATCATCATCTGGCTGTAGGAATGAATTTCTGGTTTCAGAACAGGATAGACTCACCTTTCCCAGTTAGAATGAAAAAAAAAAAAAAAGGTGTCGCCAGAAAGTTTTGCACTATCACAGGTTTGCTGTATCTCATAGGAAATGCTGTCTCCTCTAAATTCCAGTTTTGAGGTGAGGTTTTGTTTGTCTGGCTTTTCACTTTGGCTGTGAGGGAATGCAGGTGGAATGGAGGGTCTTATTTAAAAAAAAATACATTTTATTGTAAACGTGATGTACCAAGGGGTTACAGTTACCTAAGTCAGGTAAGGAGTACATTTCTTTTTGAACAGTCTCACCTCTTCCCTAGTTTTCTCCCAGTTCTTTTTTCCCTCCCTGCCCACTCCCTTCCTGCAAGTTGTAGAGCTCTTTTCTAACATAATGTCTAATGAGCATCACTACTGTATTAGTGTACTTATTAATGGAGAGTCTCTAATGGGGTCAATCTATCACTCTTGTCACTCTTCTTGTCTTAATGTCTGGTTAAAGTGACAGGTGAGTAGTGAGCCAGGTCGAAGTAGTTGGTGAATGATTCTGGATCTCACAGGCTATGCAGGCCCTGAATGGGAGGGATCATTATCTAGTCAGTGGTGCCAGCTGTGGTCCTGTTGCTGGAACCATCAACTGATGAGGGAAGAGGACACAGTCAAGTGTCCCAGAGCTCATGTGGATTTAGCAAGATGGACTGTGCTTCTGCTCAGTTCTAGACTTAAATTCTCTACTGTTGTAGAGCCATAGAAACCCCAATAGTTAAAGGAGATTTGCAAGGAGGAGTAAGAAATTCAGGCCACTGGTGATTATCAGGCATTGCTAATCATTTTCAAAACTTGTTATCTCATCCGCACTTGAAACAACCTTTGAAATAAGAAGGTTGTGTATTTAATAGTTAATGATCTAATCATAGGTGTCCTCTATGGCCAAAAGTAATATTTGAATTGATTCTAGTAACTTTTATGTGTAAGTATCAATAAATTCCTGCCGTGATACTTAGGTTAGAGAGTAGAGCAGTTATGAGTAGGACTCTGGTCGATTCGGCAGTGAAACCTGCTTTGAACACTCCTAGACAAGGAGTTGCTTCATCTTGGTCAGTTTACCTGGGCTGAAAGTTTAGGTTTCTCATCTGTAAATGGAAATATTGGGAGATTAAATGAGCAGTAGCTCACAGAGTCATGCCTGGCATTTGGGATTGTTGTTGAGGGCATTATTATTACACCGAAACTTATATCAAAAGGATATAAAGGAAGATTTAAAAACTTGGAGCATTTTCTTGTTAAGCTAGACAGGTTCATTGATCACCATTGTATACTGGTAGCTCCCAGAACTAAAGAATCAAAGCAATGAGCATACTTAAGTATAGTGGGAGAGTTCCTAGCTCTAGCTTTAGAGCTGGAATTGTTAACATTTATAGCAGCACAATCCTGGAAAACTTCTTCATCCATTTGTTTTAATTTTTTTTCTTCTATTTGAAAGGAAATCTTACACTTTGGTCTAGAATGGAAGTAAGTGTAAGCCAGCTGTTGACCCATCTCCTGTGACTGTGGAAGGCATGGCTAATTGATGTCAGCACATTCCTCCTCCACCTTCCCCCCCCCCCCGCCCCCACCCCTCCCGCCCTGGCAGCTGATAGTATGGCTCAACACTATACCAAGCAGCCATTACCAGTTGATTGTTGTAGGCAATTAAAATAAAACTGATTTCCCACTTGTGATGTTGTACAGTTGTATACCCTCTAAGGTTCCTTCTCATCATACACTTTGGTGACTTATCAACTCATAAGTGAGCAAATGTGTTGCAATGCAGCAAATGAATGAGTGGATACATTAATAAAAGTTAAGAAGAGAAAGAGGGTGTAAGAATTTCCTAGCCGCACGTTGAGGTTTCCCAGCAAAGTGCTTTACTGAAAAATTATAGTTCTTCATAAAATATACATGTATGTGTGTATACTTACACGCACATTGTTACATGTAAGAGTTGCAAGTTTTTTTCTTTCCTCCACTGTCTTCAGTACAACATCCAATACCATCTCTCATCATACATTGGTTGATGGACTGAATAAAAGCAAACTTGGAGACTTCTTATTTCTTTGATAAAGCACATGTGCTATTATGAAAGAAAGCCAAAAGCTAAAATGGGACTCTCTTTCTTGCCAAGCTTTTACTTCAAATCACACACACACACACACACACACACACACACACAGAACAAATCAAGTTTCCTAGTTACTGTAACTCCTATAGTCTTGGGAGCTACAGGAAGATCCATTCAAGGGGAGGTCGGAATATCTGCAGTCTTTTCTCTCTGCTATTGCCCCCTCTGGCTTTCTGGAAAGGGCTCATGTGGTTTCAAGGAGGGGGGAAAATGGGAATTTTTCCCTGGTAACAGAAGATGCTTGACAGCACCAATTAATGAGCTTTGAGGGTGTTAAAATGGAGAACTTCCCTGAAACAGGCTGGGTTCTCATCTGTGAGTTGAGAGCAAATCTATTCAGAGAATAACCAGAAGCCAACAGTCTTTCTGGCTTTTATTTGTGTTGCCTATCCATGTTTTAATCAGACATCTTTTCCCGGAAGCAGATCTCCTTGGTTGGTCTGACTTGATGACAATATTGCTCTTTATTTTAAAGTTTGGAATTAATATGTAGAACTTGAGCCTATTTATATGAGTATTTCAAAAAATGTGTTGATTTGGATGTCTTTTAGAGAGTAGTATAAATTTTGAAGACTTGATATTGACTTCCCCTCTCTGTTAGTATGGTCAGTCAACATTTTTTTTTTTCCTTTGTGTGAGGGTAGAGATTGAATCTACCCCTGGTATGCCTGGTATGTGTTAGGCAAGTGCTCTAACCACTTAGCTATACCTATGGTTTTCACTCTGTGTTAGTTTTATTGTCACTGGGATCATTTGTTTTACTCATGGCTTCTCAACAAAGCATGGTGGTGGAGTCTGGTGGGGTTGGGGGTAGGGGATATGGCAGAGCAGATCACATGATGACTGACAGGAAGGATAGGGCAGTAACCTGGAAGGGGCCAAACCAAGACATACCCTGCAAGGACATGCCTGCAGTGACTCACTTCTTCTATCCTGGCCAAATCTTTTATACTTCTGCCACCTCTTAATAGTGTATTTACAATTTAAATCATGAATGGATTAAATCTTTCACTGTTCAGAGCCCTCATTGTCTAACCCTCTCTGAAATACCTTCACAGACCTTCACAGAGCTCTCCTGGGCTCCCAGGCATCTTACAAACAAGATTATCCATCATACCCTCTGCTCCTGGTGTTGCTTGGGATTCATTTTCCCTCTAGTTTTGCACAGCTCTGGGGCATTCAGTCCTGTTCTCAGAACTTGAGATACTCACTAGCTTAAAAACCAAGTGATAGGATAGCAGCTTGCTTCTTACTCTGAAATTTCTCTGTGCCTGGCTATCTACCATGAATGCCACAGACACAGGTAATGTGTTCTGAGCACTGTGTTAGCTATTGACAAGTCATGTACTGACTCTGTGCCAGGTTTTTCCTATGCTTCTCCCTATTCAGGCCCACCATTCCCTTCCACAATTGAGATTGTTGTGGTCCATCTTCCAGATGAGGCTGAGTATGCCTTCAAACACCTCAGCAAGCTTGAGCTCCTGTGGTCAGCCTGTGCTGAGGCTGGCACATTCCCCACCAATGGACTTCCACCGGCCTCCTAGCATTTTCCTGAGGATCACACTTGATCAGAATGATGTGGTGACTTACTGGGTGAAATATTAAAATTGATAAGGGCAATAGAGGTGACTAAAACATTCTTTCTTTGGACTATCAATACATTCTAACATAGTTAATATTTTTTTCTCATCTTCTGTTTGGCTGTATTTAGGTCTTAAAAAGTTTTTTCCCCCCTTGCTGGTGGTTTATGACTGTAATCATAGCTACTCAGGAAGCTGAGATACAAAGATCACAGTTCAAAGCTAGCCCAGGCAAGAAAGCCCATGACATTCTGATCTCCAATTAATCACCTGAAAACTGGAAGTGGAGCTGTTGCTCAATACAATAGACTTGAGCAAAAATCTCAGGGACAGTACCTAGGCACTGAGTTTAAATCCCAAGACTGGTGTGTGTGCACAGACACACACACACACACACACACACACACACACACACACACACACACACACAGAGGATTTTTTCCATGGTGGTGCTGGGGATTAAACCCAGGGCCTTGTATACATCAGGTACATGCTCTGCCACTGATCTAAACCCCCAACTGTATATTCCTGTTTTGGACCCAATGCTTTCTGCAAGCAGATGTGTTAAGAAGCCTGAGAAGGAAGCAGTCCTGGAGGAGGAAGGGGACCATGAAAGATGGACAGTGTGTGCAGAAATGAAAACTTGTCCAGGTGTCCCTTGTGTCCAACCACAAGTGTCTTTCTCTAGGCGAAGCTTGATGTCAAGAAGTTAAGTACCAAGAAGTTAACCTTCTGTATCCCTTCCTAGATTGGGCTGGTATAATGACCTGAATCTTCTTAGGTAGAACCACCTTGAGACACAGCAGCCGTGGCATCCTCCAGGGTCTACCTCTGGAAAGACACCATCATCCTTCTCTTCTATCTCCCCCAGAAACCACTTCATAGATGAGAGTAGTTTTTACCGGATCTGCTCCAACAATGCTCTGGCTCTATGACTTCGTGTTGAAGCAGCTTCAGCATGCTGTTGAGCATGCCAATGTGTGTGGACTTTTGTGCACATATACTTGATTGTTGCTGAAGGCCCCAGCAACCATGGTAAATGAGGAGGGGAGGGTGAGGACCTTTATTGAAGGCATCAGAAAGGCTGCATTTGTTGTGAGTTAAAAGGTTTATACCAAGATTTTCTTCGTAATGTCTAAGATTTTAATAGGGTAATTAATCTTTCTAAGTGTTCATGCCAGATTATGGGATCAGCTATTATCCCTGGCTGCAGAGGCGTCCTTTGTGGGTTGCTATGAAGAGAGCTGAGTGGAGAGAATACTCAGGTTGCCAGAGATATGGCTGCAGCTTGTTTAGATTTTAAAATGCATTTTCTGGTGCCTTTATAAAAAGCTCTGTTTCCATGGGACCATTTTTGCCCATTAAAAGCCATTGAGTTGAGTGGAAGGTAGAGGAATAGCTATGTATGTGTTGTGCTTTTTATTCCTAAGCATCACATGTTATTACTTTCAGAATAATAATAGGCATGTTTACTTGCGGCCTTTTTTATGTTGGAAAGCACGATTTCACAGAAAGACCTACAGGGATAAGGGCAAAAGGTTTTGATCTGTTTCCAAAAGTTAGGCCCGTTACTCTTCCCTTAAGTTCAGTGAAAACTGCCAAACAATCCAGCAAGCCAACAAAAAATCAAAAGGAAAACTCAGCAGCTAATGAGACTTGGCCACAGTCTTTACACAAGATTGATTATTATAGCCTATCAAAATATTGACTAGGAATTGATTATATGAATTCTTTTCAAGGCCTTCTCTTTATAGTTCTCATATGTACAGGTCATATGTAGATATGAAATGAATTCAAAGCGTATTGTACTTTATTTAATAAAAAACAAACCTCTGGTATTGTTTCACCCCAGTGGGTGAGATGGCTCCATAATTGAGTAGAGTTTCTACTCTGGCAGTTTCTCAAAACTATACATCTATTGGTTTGGCAGTCGATTGTAATCACCCTTTGTTTCCTCAATGTGTACTAACTCTTCTGTTTACATGAACTAGTGTATCAACAATGACTATCACTTCAATGTACGTGTGATGATTCAATGGCCTATTGAGTGAATTTCAAATAAGAAATCAAACAATGGAGCTTATTGAGATGGGTTTGGGAAAGGGAGATAATGTAAGGAGGGAATCTGATTGGTGGACATTGTATGTATAGATGGAAATGTCAAAGTGAAAACCTCCAGCACAACTAATTGATGCTAATAAAAATGCAGAGAAGAATCATAGTTCTAAGCCGAAAGGGTTTGAAATATTCTTGTGATGATTACACCATGCAGAATACTGATCACAGCTGAGGTGCACATCAGGAGAGCACATGCAAAAAGTGAGCGAGTGAGCTGTTACACCAAGCAGGCTCTCCTGGTAACAAGTAAAGACAACTGTGAATGTTTTACTGTTTTCACATTTTATATAGTATATTAGTGGGAGAAGAGAAACCTGGAGAAATCAATTACCTATTAGTCTCTGGATTTAAAATGTTGCCTTTGGGGATGAAGAGCCCAATCCTCACTTGCATGGTGAAGCTATTACAAACTTCAGCACTGGAAGTGTGGTAGAGGCATGGGGAAGATCAATGCATTCTGGGAGAATTCTAGTCAAGGAGAAGGTGAAAGGTCATTTGTTGAGATGGAATCTCATGCACTTTTTTTCTTTAGTTTGCTGCAGATGGGCCCAAGTCACCTTCCTCCTGATTTCTGTGTCCCAAGTAGTTAGGATTCTAGGTGTGATCCTATAATACCACATTGAACTGTGGTGTTTCTGGAGCATTCCATTTACAATGGCATTAACATTTAGTTGTATGTCCTTGTCATTGTATACTTCTGTCATTAAGTTTGCCTAAATTTTGCTTAGGAAGGAACTTGACCTACTCATTATTTTAAAAAGTGGGAGAAAAATGAGGGAGGGGGTAGCAAGTATGACAAGAAATGTAGTACCTTATGTATATAACTATAATCCCTCTGTATGTCACCTTAACAATAAAATAAAATTTTTAAAAAGCAAGTGATTAGATAGATAGGACAACGGCCTACTTCTGATTCTGAAATCACTCTCTGCACGGTTTACCCACTACAGTAGCAAGGGACACAAAGTAATGTTTTCTGAGTACTGTGTTAGGCACTGACTATGTGTTTGGTGTTGGCTAGGTCATCTGGAATTAGGGGGAATTGGATACTGAAATTGGGCAACACTGTTTTTGTTTGTTTTGTTTTGTTTTGCTTTTTTTTTTTTTTTGCCAGTCCTGGGGCTTGTCAGTCAGGGCCTGAGTTCAAGGGCACTGTCCCTGGCTTCTTTTTGCTCAAGGCTAGCACTTTACCACTTGAGCCACAGTGCCACTTCTGGCTTTTTCTATATATGTGGTACTGAGGAATCAAAACCACTCTAGGCCATATTCCTAGCCCCAACACTGTCTTTTTTTTTTTTTTTTTTGGTATTTTTATTTTTTATTTTTTTTCACATTTTTATTATCAAACTGATGTACAGAGAGGTTACAGTTTCATACGTTAGGCATTGGATACATTTCTTGTTCTGTTTGTTACCTTGTCCCTCATGCCCCCCTCCCTCCCCCCCTTTCCCTCTCCCCCCACCCCCGAGGTGTTCAGTTCATTTACACCAAACAGTTTTGCAAGTATTGCTTTTGTAGTTATTTCTCCTTTTTTACCCTGTGTCTCTCAAATTTGGTATTCCCTTTGAATTTCCTACTTCCAATACCAGTAAACACGGTTTCCAATATACTCAGATAAGATTACAGAGATAGTGTAGGTACAACCATAGGAAGGTGATACAAGAACATCATCAATAATAGAAACTACACATATACATAGGACGTTGAGAGTAGTTACAACTGTGATATAGCAATTGTTTCCATAACATGGAGTTCATTTCACTTAGCATCATCTTATGTGTTCATAAGGGTATAGCTATTGGGCCTTGTGATGCTCTGCTATGGCTTGCCTAAACCTGTACTAATTATTCCCAATAAGGGAGACCATAGAGTCCATGTTTCTTTGGGTCTGGCTCACTTCACTTAGTATAACTTTTTCCAAGTCCTTCCATTTCCTTACAAATGGAACAATGTCATTCTTTCTGATAGAGGCATAAAATTCCATTGTGTATATGTACCACATTTTCCTGATCCACTCATCTATGGAGGGGCATCTGGGTTGGTTCCAGATTCTCGCTATGACAAATTGCGCTGCGATGAACATTGTTGTGCTGGTGGCATTACTGTGATTTTGTTTGTGGGCTTTTGGATAGATACCCAACAGTGGGGCTGCTGGGTCATAGGGGAGTTCTATATTGAGCCTTCTGAGGAATCTCCATACTGCTTGCCAGAGTGGCTGAACCAGTTTACATTCCCACCAACAATGAAGTAGGGTTCCCTTTTGGCCACATCCCCTCCAACAATTGTTATTATTAGTTTTCTTGATATATGACATTCTTGCTGGGGTGAGATGGAATCTCAATGTTGTTTTGATTTGCATTTCCTTTATGGCCAGTGATGTGGAGCATTTTTTCATATGCCTATTGGCCATTCTCATTTCCTCATCAGAGAAGTTTCTTTGTAAGTCTTTAGCCCACTTGATGAGGGGGCTATTGGTTCTTTGCGGTTTTGTTTTGGAAGAAGGTAATTTTTTAAGTTCTGCATATATTTTAGAGATGAGGCCTTTGTCTGTTGAATGTCCGGTAAAGATCTTCTCCCAGTCTGTGGGCTTTCTCCAACACTGTCTTTTTAAGCCATTGCTTTTCTATTAGTTTTACTTCAATGTACAGATTCTACCATATCCTCTTAGATTTACTAAGTTTCCGGATCAATTATTATGGGCAGGATTTAGGCTTTCACACTGGCACAAATGGAGAAGTAGAAGCTCTAACATAACAACTGTCTTGATCAGCTTTACTTCTGAGTGGAGGTGCTCCATTGCATCAAACATAAATCCTTAGGTATACTACTTCTGAACTGTTGCCGACCAAGCTGTCAATGAGGGAGGCTACCTATGTAATGATGTATGTTGTTCTTTTTTTTTGTGTGTGACAGTGATTATATAGTTAAAGAATATAAAGTGGAGAAAAAAGAGAGGGAGATTAGAGGTGAGGAATGGCTTCACTTAGCTTGTTGGAGAGAAGGACAGAGTAAGAGCTCATTCTGCTATAATCCTTTGTCTTGCAAGGTCAATGAAGTGTTCACATGCAAGAATTTAAAACAATTTCCCTCTCCTAATTCTTAATGTGTTCATGCTACACCATTTACCAAGAACAGTGAAAAGCAGAGAATGTTTATGTCTATGTTGATGCTACGTATTGATGTCTACATTCTATATGTCTACATCCTAAACTTATAATCCTTTTTATGTTTCAAAATATCTTCAGATGGAGAATTATTTAGTGGGTGACAATGTATTTGTCAACTCAGTTGATGAGAGTCCTGGAACTTTATAAACATCAGAGATAAGTAATAAAACTTTTTAAAGATAATTTATGGCCATGGGAAAATGACAAGCATGTATTAAACATAAACATTGATGTGGTTTTTTTTTTTCATTTCTTTTAAACTTTAACTTTTTTTTTGTCTCATCTTGAGGTTTGAACTCAGGACTTGAGTGATGTTCCTGAGCCTTTGTACTCAAACTAAGTGCTCTACCACTTGAGTCTCAACTCTACTTCCAATAATTTTTGGTAGTTAATTGGTGATAAGAACATCATGTACTTTCCTGCCTGGGCTGGCTTTGAACCTCAGTCCTCAGACCTCAGCCTCCTTTAGTAGGTAGGATTATAGGTGTGAGACACTGGAGCCTGGCTAAATTTTAACTTTTTTTTTTTTTTTTTTGCCAGTCCTGGGCCTTGGACTCAGGGCCTGAGCACTGTCCCTGGCTTCTTCCCGCTCAAGGCTAGCACTCTGCCACTTGAGCCACAGCGCCGCTTCTGGCCGTTTTCTGTATATGTGGTGCTGGGGAATCGAACCTAGGGCCTCGTGTATCCGAGGCAGGCACTCTTGCCACCAGGCTATATCCCCAGCCCTAAATTTTAACTTTTTAAGAAGAGAGTTTTTCTGTTGTTTTCTTGCATTTCTAAAATAAATAGAAGTTCCAAGTATATAATTTTTTAAAATTTGGAGGCTTTTTATTCTGTTCTATTTTTTGTTTTTAAGCTTGAGAATATTGGTTAAATTCATCAACTTGTTGATAGGCTTAGGAAGATTAAAAAAATTTTTTTGCAGAAAGCCTGTCAGGTGAAGCTTTGGGAGAGATTTACATATGCTTATATAAGCTTTTTAAAACAGATCTCCTCTTCTCAGTGCTGTTCCTTCTTGCTTCCAGTCTTGGCTTTGGTTACTGGCAAATACCACAGAGATTTACGCATGTGTGTTATATAGGCATGTTCATGGGTTAATGGAGTAGATACTGGTTCTGTTTCCAACTCTTAATTAGAGACACTCATCTGGGAGATTTGTACCACTAACAGTTCCTATCTGATAATCTGGCCTGGGAATTGGAAACACATACTTTTTTTGATTATACCTTCAGCTTAGAATTCTTTCTCTCCCCTTTTCTCTTTCCTTTCTTCCCTTTTCCTTTATCCTTTCCTTTCCCCCCCTTTCCCCCTTTATTTCTTGTTGTCCTTCCTTTGTTTGCTCTTGATTCATTCTTTTTTTTTTTCTTATTTACTGTCAAAGTGATGTACAGATAGGTTACAGTTTTATATTTAAGGCCTTGGGTACATTTCTTGTACTGTTTTTTAAATTATTTTTTACTTTTTATTATCCTTAAATAGTTGTACAAAGAAGTTGCCATTCCTTTTCTTTCTTGATATTTTGTGTGGAATTATTAGTTTTAAAATAAAGGTAGTAAGACATCAAATTCTTGGATCAAGAAACATAATTTACTGAAGAAATAATTTATAAATTATGAACTTACCAGAGAGTTATTTTATGAAGAGAAATAGCAATTTTATCTTGCTACCTGCATATGTCAATATACAGTCTCATGCCTAGCCCTATGACTATTCCCAAGTGCATGCTCATATTGCAGGAAGAGCCTTAGAAATGGTGCAGTTCATTGATTCTGTTGTACAAGAAGTGAGTCCTTGCCAGACACTGATTCTGTCAGTACCTTGATCTTGGCCTTCCACAACGATAAGAAGCAAGTTCATGTGGTTTATAAGCTATTCAATGTCTGTTATTTTATTTTGAATCTAAAAATACTATAGTCTCAGGTTTACAGATATATGGACTAAAATGACCATTGGATATAATTCTTGTATAAAGTGTGAAACAATAAAATCAAGGTAGTCAAACATTTCTATCTTCTTAAAAGGTTAACAATGTTGAGTAGTAAACATAAAAAGGGCTAGAATAGACCTATTAGTGGATCACAATAGCTCAACAGCTATGTACATATGATCATATAAGACAAGCATAAGCAAACGCTATTGTTGACGTTATATTTAAAGTTCTAGGTGAATTTCCTTTGTCGTATGCCACGTGGCTACTGTATATGATTTTGGTACACTGGGTATTGTATATATGCCTACCTGATCTAGGGAAGGGAAAGAAAAACGAGGGTGTAAGATATCACAAGAAATGTACTCACTGTCCTATTATGTAACTGTACCCCTTTTGCACAACACCTTATCAACAAAATTTAATTAATAAAAATAATAAAAAATGTTGTGTACTGTATAATCATTGTACATATTTATGAGGTACACAGTGATATTTCATGTGGATAACATGGGATAATCCAATCAGAACAATTTATTTTCCCATTTCCTTATCACTATTTCGTGTTTGGAGACTTCCAGCTCCTTTATCCTCGTTTTTCATAAAATATACACTGCAACAGTTCCTTTCCCATCACTGTTCTATAGAACAACCGAACTTACTGCTTTTGTTTAACTGTGTTTGAGTGCATGTTCTCCCAACTCCCACTGGAGAACAGGATAGAGGATCCTCAACAAGCTAAAAACACATCTACCGTTAAGATCTGATCCAGCTATCCCACTTCTAGGTAAGTAGCCAAAGGGAGTTAGCAAACCAAAAAGATAACTGCACATCCATGCTATTAAAGTGGTATTTGAGATAGCAATACAAGCTATACAATGACCCTAGTTCCCCATCAATAGATGAGTGGGTAAAAATGAATGGATAAAGAAAACATGATATTCATACATCCTAGAGTAAAACCACATAGAGTGCTAGCTCATCATTTGCAGCAAATGGATCAGTCCAGTATTTTTGATAGTGGCATGCTTTAAGTTTCATGTGTTCAGCATGCTCTGAATCAGAAGTGATTTTAGAACTATGTTGAAATTAAGAGTTGTGTCAACTTTGGTCAGTGTCATCTTTACTGGGAAGCAGAATGGGACTAGCTTCAATAGAAGAAGAATCATGAAGGATGGGAAGCATTGAAGAAGGTTCTAGAAATATCAGCATTAGCTACTTGGGCCCAGATGATTCATGCCTGTAATCCTAGCTACTTAGGAGGCTGAGATCTGAGGATCACTGAAGCCAGCCTGGGACAGGAAAGACCATGAGACTCATCTCCAATTAAACAGCAAATAAGCTGAAAGTGAAGCTATGGCTCAACTAGTAAAGCACTGGCCTTGAGCAAAAAAGCTCAGGGACAGTGCCCAGGACTAGCACTTGCACACACACCAAATAGTCCAGGAGAAAGGTATCAAGCAGGAAAGTGGGAAGCAAGGAAATTGTCATCTAGAGTTTTATAGCTATATTTGTTTTGGTGTATTTCCTCAGGCCTTTTTCTTTTTTAAGAGGTTTTTTTCCCCTGATTATTGTTACATAGTTAATAATACATAGACTGTTCCCCAAAAATTTAAGAGTCCTTTACGACACCTTTTATAGGCAGAGAAGAGGCTGGTTGTGGGGCTCAAACGCAGGACCTGGGCCCTGTTTCTCGAGCTTGTTTTGCTCAAGGCTACCACTGTACCATTTGAGTCACAGTTCAACTTCTGGCTTGTTTTTTTCATAGTTAATTGGAGATGAGAGTCTCACAGGCCTTCCTGCCTGTGCTGACTTTGAACTGCAATCCTTGGATCTCACCTGACTAGCTAGGATTAGTAGCCATCTATGCCTACCTAGCACAGTTTTAGTAATCACCATCTTTAAAATATTTTTAATTGTAAAGGTGATGTACAGAGGAGTTATAGTTACATAAGTCAGATAATGAACAGTGTCGCCCCCTCCATTGTTTTCTCCCAGTTTTTCCTCTGTAATCCCCATCATAAAGGTCCACAGTGTTCTAGTGTAATGACATTTACTTAATCCTCTAGCCCTTGCTTGCACAGGTGATATTTATCCTTAATTATTAGTAAACATACAAGAAATATCTTGGAAGCCAGGCATTGCTGATTCATGCCAATAGTCCTAGCTACTTAAGAGGCTGAAATTGTTGTTTGAAGCCAGCCTGGGCAGGCAAGTCCATGAGTCTCTTATTTCCAATGAACTTGAGTAAAAAAGCTCAGGATCAGTCCATAGGCCATGAGTTCAAGCCCCATGACTGATGGAAATAAAGGCAATTATCTTGGGAACTGAATATATTTCTGATTTTCAAAAAAAATCATTATAGCATTGTAATTATTTATAGATAGCTTTACAGCAGAAGAGTAACAGGTTATATTACCAATAAATATTAAGCATTATTTAACTATATATGGATATGTGCAAATATATGATAATCTCAGTATTAATGTATATTAAACAAAAGCTTTCTTAATCTGGTAGACTAAGCTTAGCAATGTTCATGTTAGATTTTCCCAAGCTTATATTAATCTGCTTTGAAATGTTAAACCTTCCTGCTTCATGATCTTCTTTCATATATTGATTTTTTTTTCCTGGTCCTGGGATCTAGACACTATCTCTGAGTTCTTTTACTGAAGGATAGCACTCTATCACTTGAGCCCCTGTGCCACTTCTGGTTTTCTAGTGTTTTACTGGAGATAAGAATCTCATGGGCTTTTCTGCTTGGGCTGGCTTTGAATGGTGATCCTCAAGTATCAGCCTCCTGAATGGCTAGGATTCCAGGTGTGAGCCACTAGTGCCCTGTGTGTACTGTTATGTTCTTTGTCTTTTGAAGTTTGGATGGCTCCAACACCAGATATTATGTATATTTTATTTTTAATTAATCAAACATGTATTTTTATTAATATCCTTAAGTAGTTGTATAAAGTGGTTTCAACTTAACATGTCAATTTATGAGCACTGTGTGTTTTGATCAATGTCATCCCTTCCATAATTCTTCCCCCAGTCTATCTCAACCTTAATTATTCCCTCAAGTTACCTTATTCCATTTTCACATATGTACATTTATTATTATTACTGTTAATTATTTTTGAGATAGAACCTCACTGCTTTGAACTTGCTCTGTAGCTCAGGCTGGCTTTCAACTCACTATCCTCCTGCCTCACTTTCAAGTGCTAGGATTACAGGTGTGGACCAATATGGCTAGCCTTCACGTACTTTTTAATGGAACAAAGATCAAAACCATTTCTATTTTATTTGTTGTAGCATTGTTTTTCTGGCAATTCATCTTAACCTTGTTTTGTTTTTGCCTTCTTTATGAAAGAGGAAGACATTGAAGCTGGAAAGAGTAACTGTTTCCCATAAGGGTGAAAAAAACTATTCATTCTTGGCAACACAAAGAATTTGGAGAACTGGTCTTGGAATCAACATTTTTAATATTTGAAAAGGGTAATATTTTAAAGGATGAAGGGAAATGTGTGATGTTAAGCTTATTGTGCCAATGATTTGGTGGCACCTTGGAAATAAACTTCTGGGTGAATTTTGATGAGTCTTCATGGAAGTAAGCAGCCACAAGTTAGATCAAGAAATGCATTTATAAACAGCAATTGGTGTCAAAGTAACTATTTTGTATGGGTTATTAAAATGAAAGATGGTATGGTGTCTGGGAACACAGACGATTTCATTTCTTCAGGGCTTTCATTAGAAACTTTTATAATGTTCTCCAAGGTGAGCTGGAAAGGTACAGGCTGAGTGATAATCCTGTTAGCTGGATTAACAACTCGTTAAAGAGTTCACACAATAGGATGCTGATTGATGGGAGCTCAAGTTGTGTTCTACAGGGCTCTGGAATAAGCTAGAGTTTAATGAGCATTTTTCTAATTACTAGGATAAAGAGATCAAAGCCTTCTTATCAAATGTATGTAAGTCCCAAACTGGGAACCTTAATGAATATACTAGATGAAGGAACCTTTTTCAAAACCTATCTCAATTGATGGAAATCATGGCAGTAGGCATACACGTATAATGAGCTTCATTTTAAAACAAGGTCTTGGTGATGTATAACAGGAAACATCTTTATTAAAAGTAAAACCCCTTCTCTGTTGTTTGAGATCTCTGAACAAGGAAAGAGTAGGTGTTTTTATTTGTATCAGTCAGATTTCTTCTGAGAAAAATAGAGCCAACACACTCATGTGCACACACACACACACACACACACACACACACACACACTGGTTTATGCCATTGTGGGGGCTGAAATCTGGTGGGATAGGAATTCTGGCACAAGCTGAAGTTGTAGTCTTGAGTTTGAAAACTGTTAGGAGACACAATTCCTTTCGTTTTTTAGAACTTCAATCTTTCCTCTGAAAGCGTTCTGCTGATTGGGTGTAGCTCACCCATTGTGTGGAGGGTAATTTGCTTCACTGAAAGATGATCTTCAACGATAATATCTAGGGTAGCATTTGATCAAACATCTAGGTACTCTAGCCTAGACAAGTTGACACATAAAATTGTACATCACAATATTATTGAGGAAATATAAATGTCCAGAATAGTCCTATCATATCCAGGTCCATGGTAGTTGACATCGACTGTGCTGCTTTGTGTTAGGCTTTCTTTGGAGCAAATCAACAGCTAAATGAACAGAGATGGTGAACCCTTGGGACACATGTAATCTAAAGAATAGTTGCAGGTACTGTAATGTTCCTTAAAAAGGATAAGACTTAGAAAAGTTCTATTAGTCAGAACTCTTTTCATTGGAAATAATTCATGATGACTTGAAAGAGAAATGAGCTGATTTATGTAACCGAAAAGGCCAGGAGCAGACCTGGTATAAGGCTCAAGTGATGTACAGATGTCTAATCGAGCCATCTGATCTTTGTCTTCTGTGCTTTGGCTTTGACCTTAATTTTTGGCTCCATATTCAAGAAATATGTTCCCTAGTAGTGCCTAAAACTTTGAGATTAGATAGTCTTAAAACTGAGTCCATAGAAAGAAGAGAGATTCTCTTTCTCATGGGTACTATAAAGATAACTGAAATTGACTCATTAAAGGATCAGTCACCAGAATCGATTTATTCCTACGATGCAAGCATCATTGAGCAGACACAAATCAGCAAGTGTGATATATCCCATTAAAAGGATGAAGATAAAACTAGGTGATCACCTCGGTAGTTGTAGAAAAACGTTTGTCAAAATTCGGTATCCCTTCATGCTAAAGTGCTCCTTAAATTACATATACAGTAGTTTACCTTAGGAGAATAATGATCGCATATCTGAAGTCCATGGTTAACTCATCAGTGAAAAGTAAAACACTAAATTCAGGGACAAGGTGATTATGTTTGCTTCGTGCATTCAGCATAGAACGGGAAAGCTTAGAAAAATCTCCAGAGACACTATCACTATAACCTGTTAGAACTAGTAAATTGAAAATTTAAACTTGGGGCTCAACATATAAAAGTCAGCAGCACTTCAATATGTCTGCACTGATCTACCTGAAAAAGAAGTTAAGACTCCCAATTACAGTCGTATACAATACTCAAGAACAAATTTAATCAAGAACATGAAAGATCCAAATACTGGTTCTAATAGGTTTATAAAACACCAATAAAAACTTTAACAAGGGCTGGGAATATGGCCTAGTGGTAGAGTGCTTGTCTCGTATACATAAGCCCTGGGTTCAATTCCTCAGCACCACACCCATATGTAGAAAAAAGCCAGAAGTGGTGCTGTGGCTCAATTGGTAGTAGAGTGCTAGCCTTGAGCAAAATGTAGCCAGGGATAGTGCTCAGCTCCTGAGTTCAAGCCCCAGGACTGGCAAAAACCAAACCAAACCAAACCAAAACAAAACTTTAACAAGAACAAAAAGTGGAATGATATCCCATGTTCATAGATTGAAAGAATTAATATTATTATAATATCCATTCCAAAGGAAATGTACAGATTCAGTGCAATATCTATTAAAATTTCAGTGACAGCCAGGTGCTTGTGGCTCACACCTATAATTTTACTTTGTCCAAAGGCTGAGATCTGAGGATTGAGGTTTGAAGCCAGCCCCACATTGGAAGCCAGCCCTGTCAGGAAAGTCCTTGAGACTCTTACCTCCAATTAACCACCTAAAAGCTGGAAGTAAAGCTGTGGTTCAAGTGGTAGAGCACTAGCCTTGAGCAAAAATGCTCAGGGATAGTACCTAGGCCCTGAGTTCAAGCCCCAGGACCAGCACACACAAAAAATTCCAAAGTAAATTTATGAAAAAAAAACTTAACATCATCAACCATGGGGCAAATGCAAAGTAAAACAATAGTAAGAGACATCCTCATACCTGTCAGAATGGCATTTACCAAAACATAGTAAATGCTGGCAAGGATTTGGAAAAGGGATTCTTGTATACACACAATGAGAATATTAATTAGTGTTGCCATTGTGGAAAACTATATGTAGAGAGACAAACAGCCCACGTTCTCTCTGATACGTGAAAGTTAGATCTAAAATGCACTGGTATATGACAAATCATACAGGATTGTAGATACACAAAGTGAGACCAAAAGAGGGTGCTCTTAAGAGAGAAATACAAAGACACAATGCCTAAGTGTCTCTTCATATTTATATAAAATAATAGACATAATGAAATGAACTCCAAGATATGGAAACAAAAGACATTTTCAGTTTTTAGCTTTTGATGATTCTTACCTTGATGTTGTCTTCTTTATTTTATGTATGGTGTATTTACCTGCATATCTTTGGGAGGGTAGGAGAGCAGGACACAGAACTTTGGAGGAAAAGTGCAATAGTGGAGCTCATTGGACATTGATCAAAGTGTACTATATATAACTCAACAGTGGAGACAGGAAGAGGAACTGAGAGAGAATGAGGGAACAGAAGACACTATATGAAAGGAAATGTACTCATTACCTGACTTATATAATTGTAATTTCTCTGTATATTACCTCTATAATAGCCATAAAGTAAGGTAATTAAAATTATTTAAAATATTAAAAAGAGAAGTATATATGATTAAGCAGTTCCACTGCTGAGTAAATTTCTAAAGTGAATGAAATTGGTACCATGAGGAGCTATCTGTACTTCCAACTTTATTGCAACCGTTTCCCAAGAGCTAAGACATGGAAGCAACTCATGTCTATCAATGGTTGAATGGTCTTAAAAAAGAATAAGTTGCTGTTATTTGTAACAGCATAGATAGAAATGAAGATCATTAAGTGAATAAGCTGGACAGAAGAAAGCAATTACTACATGTGGAATCTGAAAGAGTAGACTCAGAAGCAAGATGAAAGGTGGGTAAGGTTAGGAAGATATTAGCTAGCAAGGATAAGTTCTAGAGATCTATTGCATTACATAACAAACTATAGTTAATGATATTTTATATGTGAGAAAACGCTAAGAGAGAATGTTTTAAACATTGCCACAAAATAATTACAAATACATGAAATGATAGGTATACTAACAAGCTTAACTAATTCATTCCACAATGTATACATGTAACAAAATATCATGCTGTTCTTTCTAAATATACAGAATTTGTATTTGTCAACTGAAAGATATAGAAGTATGTGTCATTGGTTTGGCCTTCACTATATGTTCAGTTAGAAAGTAAATACTGAGGAAGGGAATTTTTGTGCCTTGGTGGCTTTGACATACATATGCTTGTTCCAGTCATATGAACCTCGATCCCTGTAAACAAGCACATGTGAGAGAGGTATGGTACTAGAGAAAAATCTAGAGACACTATTATCAGAAGGGTGATGGATGGAGTCAGGAAAACGATGTTGTTCACCACTAAACACTTGATAACTAAATTTCAAACACTGTATGACTGTCATAGATTATAGGGATTAAGGTTTTTCTGTCAATCTCCCCAGGAGAAGAAAAATCATCAATAGAAAGAGATTTTGTTTGTATATAAGAAATTATGATGATAAAGAGTACCAGTATGGGTGCTATGTAAGATAACAGCACCCTGTTCCTTCAAGCATTTAAGCTTGGTGGAGATTGTGGAGTTATACCTGTTTTATATCCAAGTATCACCTTGATACATTAGAAATCCCTTCTGTTTCTCTCACTTTATTATTCCACTCTCCTCTCCATGTATGTATGTGCCAGGGCATATGTCTCTGTGGTGATTAGATACCCTGAGAGGGAAACACAATCCAGTTGCCTGATAAGGCTGTTACTAAATGCCAATTGTTTTTTGAATTGCTACTTGGATGCTTGCTGAATGGACCCCATATTTTTTTCATTCTTGTTAATGTAGCATTATCTAAGACATAACTATTGTCCCATGTGGCATAGGGAATTTAATGCTGATCAAGGGAAAAGAAGTGGAGAGATGGAGTTCACTTTATCCCTGTGTACAGGTCACTCATACAAATAGATGGAATATTCCATTTCCACTTTGTACTCCAGTTCTCATAGAAAGCACAGAGAGAATGTTGACTATGAGGGAGAAATAACACTAAAGGGAACCCTCAAAGATAATTCCATCACCCAGAGCGCTAGGCACTTCCTGACATTATGACTAATAAAATTCAGTTCAAAACATGTTCTAAATATTTTTATGTGCAAAAATAGAAAACTGCAATAAAATGATGACTGTTATTTTGAATCTTGACTATCATATGCCTCCTGGGACAGACATGCCTAATGATAAAATAAAACAACTTTTGTATCCCTCATGCAATGTTTTGAAAACTATTGCTTTCTCTAATATACTTGCTGTAATAAGTCCAATGCCACAAAAGAAATGGAAAGGGTAGGGGATTCATTTAGGGATGTAACATATTGGTGTGTCTTGGATAGGGACCAAATGGATTGTCAAATCTTGGTGTAGAAGGAGTATGCCAGAATTGTGAGTCATCAAGAAGTGGGTAATTGTCTCCTTGAGTCATGAATATTCATGTGCATTCAGGAAGGTAAGTGAAAAGTTAAGGGATTCTAGGAGGAGTTGTATCACCTTTGGTCGATGTTTATTCTTAGGAAAGGCATGCTGTGCTATCCTACTAGGTCCCAGCTTTCCTAGTTCTCAAGTGGTGTTGAAAGGTTTCTGCAGCTCCAGAAACACAAAGACTTCAAAACTGATTGATGAGTGTGTTGTTTGAACCTTTCTTCTGTGTGTGTGTGTGTGTGTGTGTGTTGTGTGCAAGCAAGCACTTTACCACTTAAGCCATGTCTCCCACCTTATTCACTTTTAGTTATTTTTCAGACAGAAGTTCCCATTTTCCTTTTTCCTTCTAGGCAGGCCTCCAAGTATAATCTTGTTACCTACATCTCCAGCATAGTGGGTAGTATAGGCATGAATTACCCTGCCCAACTTATAGGATCTCATTAAATTTTTTTTCTGATCTCTGACTGTGAACCTATTTCCATAATTGAAGAAGCTGTGATTATAGGTAAATCAGCATGTCCACCTCTTCTTGAAATATTTTAAAGCACTCTAAGTTCTAGGTGAAGAAAATATTCTAGAATTCTAAAGATAATTAAGATAATTTTTTTTCTGAATTGCTACTTGAAATTTATTTCAACTAAATAACAATTATTTCTACTAAATAATACTAATTATATAATAATAACTATTATTATTATTTTGTGGTACTTTAGGTTGAACTCAGGACCTAGAGCTATCTAGGCAAGCATTCTAACATTTGAGGAACATTCTCAGCCCCATAGTAAATTGCTTTAAAAGATATTTGTTCAGAATTATTTTGTGAATTTTGATTTAAAAATACCGTTTTCTTTCTATTCCAAAGGTAAGCAATGCAATTCTGCCTCTGAAAAATGAGCTGGGTACTTGCTAGCTTCTAAGTTATTTTCTCAAGTTAGGATGCTGTGATTTCTAGGTGCTCTTCTTCCATTGGTGTCAGATCTGTAGCTATGTCTTACTGTATTTTTTTTTCCCCTCAGAGTGGCAGTTGGATACTGGCTATGTGTTAGTCAAAGTCCTGGAAGGAAATTGGGTAATTTGAATGGAGTTTAACAAAATGACAGTTAACAGTGGTACGTTCAGGTTGCAGGAAGCCTACAAGGTACAATCCAGAATGATGGCGGGAAGGCGGCCCTAGGGTCCAGAAGGAGAGAGGAATATGTGGAAAGGACAGCATGACACGAGATGTGACCTTCAGTGGAGGGACAGTGTCAGTCTTTGGTGCCACTGTGAAGAGAAGCTAGATAAATACGTACCTGACATCCATCTCTCCGTCTCTGTGATTTCTTGTCTCCTTGAATAGGTTTTCCTCAGTAGAGATCCAGAGCACAGTCTGGAGTAAGAGAAGAGAGGGAATATAGACTGGTAACATGTGACTACATTTGAAACAAGACCTGCAAGGTAGCTATGGGAAAGTTCCATCATCCTGTTACAGAATAAAGCACACATTCAAGCTTTGGGGGATGAGATGAAGCCTAAATGGTTGCCAAGACATAGTTTGTTGCAACAAACCCTGTTGATGGTCCGTCATGGGTCCCCACATGATAAAACTTTTTCTGTGTGTGGAAATATCACATATCAGGAAAGCTTGGAAGATAGTAGGTCAGCCACCAAAATGGTGAAAGAGTTTTCAAATGACTGTGCAGATGAAAAGGGTCATGTGATGTGCGTGTGTGTGTGTGTGTGTGTGTGTGTGTGTGTGTGTGTCCTGGAGCTTGAACTCAGGGCCTGGGCACTGTCCCTGAGTTTTTATGCTGAGGCTAGAGCTCTTACCATTTGGGCGACTGCTCCACTTTTGGCTTTTTGGTGGTTAATTGGGGATAAAAATCTCACAAACTTTCTTGTCTGGGCTGGCTTTGAATCTCAATTGTCAGATTTCAGTCTCCTGAGTAGCTAGGATTAGAGGAGTGATGACTAGTGCCCAGATGGGACTCTTAATGAGCACAGAGGACATCAAAAGTCACAGGTGAGATTATGACATGTTTTAAAGGTTTGGCAAGAAGGTGCATCCAGGGAGATCTTTCCTCTGCTATTTTTCTCCCTCAGCAAATTGTATGAAAATGAAACATTTTTATGAAGCTGCCATGAAAACCAACCATATTATTTTTCTTCCTTACTCAATATAAAATACAATAATTCATTTATTTTAATATGATTTTTCTTTACTTCTTAAACATGGGCTTAATTCAAAAAGACTAACTGGTTTATATCACTATTTTGTGATTTTTTATGTAATTATATCACCTTGTAATTTAATAAATCCATCAAGATAGCTTTATAGGTAACACATATTTTCACATAAAATATCATTTAAGGGATCTTCTTAAGTACAGAGCCAGAAATCAGTATTATTTCTCCTACATGTTTACTCTTTCTTATTTAGTTATTGTTTGGTTTTCTTTTGAGAAAGGCTCTTGCTCTATAGTCTTGTCTGTCTTTGAACCTGCAATCCTATTGCCTCTATTTCTTTCTTTCTTTATTTTTTTGGCCAGCCCTGGGCCTTGGACTCAGGGCCTGAGCGCTGTCCCTGGCTTCCTTTTTGCTCAAGGCTAGCACTCTGCCACTTGAGCCACAGCGCCACTTCTGGCCGTTTTCTGTATATGTGGTGCCGGGGAATCGAACCCAGGGCCTCATGTATAGGAGGCAAGCTCTCTCGCCACTAGGCCATATCCCCAGCCCCTATTGCCTCTATTTCTTAAGTGCTACATGACACACATCACTCTTGACTCTCAGTTAGTTTAAACTTCAAATCTGGAAGCAATGGTTTTGCTTGGTCCCATGGCTTCCAAAGATTTAAATTTTTCTCTAGGAGCACAAACATGTCTTGAGAATAAAGGCTATCATTCCTGTAAAAATTATTTTGAGTCTTGAGCAGAAAGAAGCTATTGGAGTTTAAGGTGATCTTATGGATTAAAGGAGACATTGGTCTCCAAATATGGGCACATCCATGACATAGACAAGGCCCTGTAACAGTGTCATCTTTCAAAATATGAAGTTTGTTACATTAACAAGAAGAAATGAAGTGCTTTCTGAACTGAAGGCAGAGTGTCTCTAGACATTGGGAAGGTTTGCTGGGTATCATGCTTTGTTTGATACAAGGGAACATAGTAAACATATATTTTGGGGGCTGAGATACTTTCCAAGAAGATAAAATCAGATCTTGTCTACTACATTGGACATCCAGTGAGGCTATAAATGTGATTTAAACTTTGTGGCTTCCCTGGAGTTGTAAGTTCACAGACTAGTTCCCAAGTCACTTTCCAGCTTATGAGCCGTGGAACTTTCTCATTTGGTCATGACTGGGAGGTCACAAAAACAATCCAAATGGAGGTTCATATAGCCAAATAGAAGCTGACAAATTCTCCCAAGCATAATTAAGACTAATCTTTCTCTTCAATGGTTTATTTTTAAGAGCTACAGAGAAAAAGGTTTGTTGATATCTCAGAGCGTAATTGGTCTTACAAAAGCTACCAGTAGAATGAAAATCAGACTGCAAGAGAGAAGTTATTTATTTACTAAGCTACCATCTCCTCTTGCCTATTCATCCTTTAAAAACAAGCATGAGTAAGTCTCTAGGAAAAGGTTACTACATATTGATATGGAATTGAAATTATCATCCTAATCTAACCAGTTGAGTTACCTAAAAAGCATGGTGATATGGGTAAATTCTTCCTGGTTTATTTTCCTTTCCTAATATTGTGCTTGGAAATATATTCAAAATAATTTAGATCAATATATAGGAAAGGTATCTGCACATTCACACTTACTGCAGCTCTGTTCATAATAGCCAAGTGTGGAATCAGCTAAAGTACCTACCAATCAATAAAGTAAGTGTAGTATGTATAGACTACAGAAAGCTATGTAGCTATAAAGAAAATAAAATTATCTCATTGACAGGAAAATGAGTGGAACTGGAGATCAACACAACGAACCAAATTGAAAAAGCCAGTATCATGTTTTTACTTAGTCATGCAATCTACACCTAATGGTATATATATATATTCATGTACATATATGGGTGCACACATTACATGCATACATGCCTACACACATAGAACATAATTGTAACTCTGAGGTTGTTCGTGGGGATAAGGGGAGGGAGAAGATGGAAAGAGAATGCTGGAGGGAGAACAATACCAATGGACATTGTACCCATGTTTGCAGACAGTGTAAGGAAATTCCCTAAAGGTAGATAGAGGAGATGAGGAAAGAGAGAGCAAAAGAGGTTATTATGACTTAATTATAGTATATGCATGTGCAAGAATTGTGCCAGGGTGAAACCCTTTGGTACAGTTAATATACAGTATAGGGGAAAAAAAGAATGACAGGATAGTAAAGCGCGTGCACGTGCGTGCGTGTGTGTGTGTGTGTGTGTGTGTGTGTGCATGTATGCTCCTGTGTGGGTATGTGTGGTGTATGTGCAGATGAGTGAATATGACTGATGAACTTTGTATGCATGTATATAAATAGGACATTCAAATGTGTTGAACTGATTCTAAGGAGAGAGAATAAGGTGGGTGATGGAGGTGGTGTCATTGGGATGCAATATATGTGTGTGTGGAAGTGAGCCTCCCTCTTGTACTACTAACGTATGGAGAAATTGGGAGATGTGGTTTCAACTTTTTTGAAAAAACATTTGGAGAGTCAGTTGTAGGGCTTGAACTCAGGGCCTGGGTGCTATCTCTGAGATCATTTGCTCAAAGCTAGTGCTCTACCACTTTGAGCTACAGCTCCACTGCCCATTTTCTGGTGGTTCACTAGAGATAAGTGTCTCATAGACTTTATTGCCCAGCCTGGCTTTGAAGTGCGATCCTCAGATCTCAGCTTCCTGAGTAGCTAAGATTATAAGCGTAAGCCATTGGTACCTGGCTTCATATCAGTTTTAAGAACGGAGGAAGCTGCTGATTTGACTGTGCAGAGAAATGCTGTGGTCATGTGACACACTGGGAACATGCATGCTCCCACATAGGATAGTTTGACTTAAAAGCTTTCAGCTTTAAGCGATACAAGAGCATATCTATATAACTATTCTGTTTTTCAATTCCAGAATGCATTCATTTAGTTGATTAAATTATGTACTATTTTATTATATAATAGGCTTTAGGTTTCTGTCTACTTTTAATGTAAGTGTGTGGGCTTGGTTCAGCCTTGATGTTTGGTGGACTAGACACATTGTTAAACGGATGGTATTTTTGATTTACCAAGTGTTTAATCAAGATATGAGAGCCTCATAAGTGAAGATATGTTTGTATATTGGGAATATACAGATCTAGTGATTTAATACTAGACTTGAAGGGCCATTCTTGTATTTATCATTATTTATACAGAATTTACACTGAGTAGTCACAGAGCATGTAGTCTCAAGGAAGGAGAGAGAAATCCGGGCCTTTACTTTCTTTTGAATCCCTGCATTTTTATTCTGGTGCCAATGGAAGGACTCATGGGTATAGGTGGATTGTTTCAGTAAAAAAGTCCAAGCCGTCCAGCATTATTTTCAGTAGGCTTCTCCCTTGGGGTAATTTCAGTGGTAGGTTTGTGTTGCAGGAAAGAACCAAGATGTCAGAAGGACATTAAGGATAAAGGAAAATCAAGGCCTGCCTTGTTCATTCCTAATTGTGACAGCTGATATGTCACATGTCCAAGTTCTGACAAAAGGTCAGAGGGCAGAATAAGATCAAGAGCCCCGGAGCCTGCCGATTCCCACCCAGATTTCTCTCTACTCTGTCGAAGATCACATTCCTCACATTTGACAGTGCAATGTAGGGTGACATTTCAGATAATGAATTGGGAAGAGAACTGGCTTTTCTGGAAGACTGCAGGTGATTTCAGATAGACACAACTGTATTCCCATCCATTGGAGCTACTAGCCATTTTTTGTTTCCTGGTTTCAAGTTATCTTAAAAACATGTTTATATTTTATTTGTTCCCTTACTTTTGTATGAATGGTTCATTTTCCTTTCTGTGCTGTCTTCCTTTCTAGATTTTTCCAAGAGAAGAAGGAATTTCCTTCTTTCCTTCTTTTCCATACCTCCCCCAACTCTTTCAGATTGACAATGACATGATCTTCCTCTTAGTTCAGGAACCCGGCAGACTGGCTCTCATCTGCAGCCTTTAGATAGCCAGCTAATTAGAGGAAAAGCAGGTGTGAATGGTCCATTCAGTCTGTAAATAAGTGCCAAAAATTAAAGTTATTGGTCTGTGAGTGCTAGCAGGTGGGAGCATTGCTTTATACCTTTATAGAGGAGAGAAGAAAAGGGGGGTTAGAAAGCCATAAGGGTAGGGAAGGAAACAAAAATTACTTTTATGACTAAAAGCTCTTCAAAAGAGAATGTGTCTATTTCTAACTCATTGTCTTGTTTGGGATTAATCCTAAAGACATATAATTGCCTGTCCTAAGAGTGTAATGTTTCCTGAGCAGACTTCCATGAACTGTATAGCTTGGGCAGATATAATTCACGGTCTCATGCTGATACTCACCAGCAAAACTCATGACTGACTGCAGACATAAGTGCCTGTGTCCTTTTGTGATTTCTCCTCTCCATTTCTTACACATGCTCAAATGCTCAGACTTTCCTGTTTGCAAAGACCCTCACTTAAATGCTGAGAGGAAAAAGAGCACTATTGTGATATCACCCAATGCATTACTTAATGAAATGATTTTAGAAATAAATTGATATGATGAAATGGTTTTGGAGGGTATACTTCTCCTTTTGCTAGTTTAAAAAAATACTCTGATTCTCTCCTTTGTGTCTAATAATATTTTATCATTTTAAACTAGGGGACATTTTTTTACTTGGCTGTTATGGCAGAAGACCACAAAAGCATCTTCTATTAAACATTCAAATTACATTAATACAATGTTGAAATGCTAACCTATACAATAGAATAATCACAGTGTATCTTCATTGAAATTGTACACATGGCATTGTGATCATGCTCATTAATTTAGATCCAAATGAAGCAAAATTATTCTGCATGGCTGCTAAGTTAATTTATGTGATACAAGTAAGAAAAAGTTAAACAAAGTGTGATGGAAAGTGAAATTGCAGCCAGGCAATTAGTTTCAGAGGAAGAGGATAGCTCATCTCCACAGGCCTCGTGGACCCTCTTTTCTGCAAAGATCATTCATATTCCTGCAAACCATTGTCCACTTTAGGGCTTCAGTTTGGACAGTCTTGATTAAAATCCTGAACCACCACCTTTACAATTAGTAAAATACATTTGTATATATGTAATATTTGTATATATATGCATATGTGTATATATATATAAACTTACATATTTATTTTTCAGATGGGATAAAGAATCAGTGTGATAGACACTTTTGCTGGAAATGATTCTAATATCTGGGTGAGTTTGAGCATGTTGACACGTACCTGTAATCCTAACTCTGGTAGATGAGGTAGGAAGATTACATTCCAAAGCCAGCTGGAGAGAAAAGCATGATACCCTGAAAAACAAACTGAAAAGGTAAAAGGGATGGTGCATAGCTAAAGGGATAGAGTGATTGTCTAGCAAGCACAAAGCTCTGATCTCAATCTCTAGTACCTCCAAAACAACAAGGATAGAAAAGAAAATCTAAGAACTTAACAGTTTTCTATGGAGGTTGAACCTCAGCTGCTAGGAGCTGGGAAGATGCTGTGCTTTGGTGGGTGGTGGTTTTAGGGGCTTGGAGATTCTGCAAGTACATGGTGTATTTTCAAAGAGTCAAAGACATATTCTTCCTTTAAATAAGGAGGAAAAAGAAATGTCATATGAATTTCTACGAGGGCAGCAATGCACTTGTGATACATCTTAGAAAATGCTGCCTGGTTGCTTTTGGGCTTATTTCAGTCCATTTCATGAAGTTCTAAACAGGTAATTACTTTTAAATTTGTGCTCAAATGGGATAACAATATATGTTAAGAGACAAAGGGACAATTATATTTATCTATGTAGAAATAAAAATGATTTTATTTATTAATCTTCAAATGATCTTTAATTGATGTAGAAAGGACGCTATCAGAGGTCAGATAAATATATTATTAAATATTTGCTCCAAATAATCCGAAGAAAAGTGGCAATATACTGTCTGGCACTATCTTTTTTATTTTTATTTTTATTTTTATTTATTTATTTATTTATTTTTTTGGCCAGTCCTGGGCCTTGGACTCAGGGCCTGAGCACTGTCCCTGGCTTCTTCCCGCTCAAGGCTAGCACTCTGCCACTTGAGCCACAGCCCCGCTTCTGGCCGTTTTCTGTATATGTGGTGCTGGGGAATCGAACCTAGGGCCTCGTGTATCCGAGGCAGGCACTCTTGCCACTAGGCTATATCCCCAGCCCCTATCTTTTTTATTTTAACCCTTTGGAGTATTTAACTTTTTGTCCTTAGTCTATGCCACATGACTGAAGCAATTTGGTTTAAGGCATTTGGAAATAAGGTCCTCTTTCACACAGTAAGACGTATATGATGTTGTAGATATTCCTTCTGTCAGGCATTGCCAGAGCACTTGAGGGGAAAAGAGCTGCCTCCGCAGAAATGTCACTATCAGTGGTTTGTGTAAACCTCAGAAAGAAAGGAAGAAAGATTGAAGGTTGAACAAAGCATCATCCCAAGTATTAATAATCCCCCAAACAAAGTTTTACTCATTTATAATTCCCACAATTTTAGAAACTTAGTGCCCGGGTATTTTTCCTTGGCCTCTTCTGTTTGTATACAATTACCTTAAGACTGATTTTCTAGCAAATGCCATGCTCAGAAGTGAGAGTAATTCATGAGAATGTATTGGTGATTCAGTGAATTTATTCAGTAATTCATTGAAACTACATTCACATTTTTACTAAACCATATAGTCTTACTTTTCTATGTGAATTGGCAAACACATATGCACACACACATATACATTTGTTGTGGGACATTTATATTTAATTCTTACATAGCTCTTGCCTCTTCCCTTTGAATTGTCACTCTGACTTTAACTTTTATTATCTTGATATCATTGCCTTTCTTTACTTTTGCCTCTTTTTCTATAAGCTGTAGGTCCCTATCCTTCATGTACAATTTTCTCCTTTAGAAATCCAACTTCACCTTAAATGAAGCTTCTGCCTGGCAAACCTTGGTCTGTGACACTCACGATTTCTGAGCCAGTGCATTGTTCTCTCTCATAGGCCTTTGCACTTCTGACTCCCTGTGCTGTGATTATGTCTGTGCACCCACACTTTCAGGTAGGAGAGGGAATTTGCAGATAGTTACACAGGGAGAAGGGGTAAAATGCTATTCTTGAGCACAAAAACTCAGAAACAGCACCTAGGCCCTGAGCTCAAGCCCTAGGACCAGCACCAAAAAGAAGGAGGAGGAGGAGGAGGAGGAGGAGGGGGAAGAGGAGGAGAAATGAGAGAGGAGGGGGAGGAGGAAGAGGAGGAAAGAAAAAAGATAAGAAATTTAGAAATATTTAAAAAAGTATATCACAAAAACACAACAAATACCAGTAAAACCCAGAGGAGAATTAGGCAACATTTTGAAAACGTGCATTCCAATAAGCTTGAAAATCTAAAACAAATGTTAAAAATTCTAGATGTGTATGACTATTAAAGTTGGACCATGGAAACACAAACTACCTAAAGAGATCTATAGTGAACAATATGTTTGATGCTATAATAAGAAGTGCCAATAAAATAAAACCCAAGATGGCACAGATCCACTGCTGAATGCTACCAAATTTTAAAGAAGAACCAACAACAACAGTCCTCAAACTAATCTGTAGACTATGAAGGAAGGGAATACCAAACTCAATCTATGAAGCCAGTATTGTTCAGATACTCAAGTGAGATAAGGACACAACACAAAGCGAAAACTATAGACTAGTTTCCACAATAAGCATAGATGCTAAAATTTTCAATAAAATACTTTCAAACTGAATTTAGCAGCATATTCAAAAGATCATAAACCACAATCAAAGTGGGTTCATTCCAAGGATGCAGGATGGCTTAACAGATACAAACCAAGAAATGTTAATATAACACATGAAAAGAACCACATGATCATTATGATAGAGGGGGAAAGAGCCTTTGACAAAATTCAGTAATCCCTCATGGTAAAAGCCCAGAAGAAACTATTGCAATTTAGTAAAAGCTATAAAATTAAACACAGGAAGAAAAAATAATCCCATCAATTTAATGGCCAGTGGGTTGAACAGATAGTTCTCAAAAGAAGTACACATGGCTAATAAATACAGGAAGAGTTGTGCAATGTCCTTAGCCATAAGGAAATGCAAAGTAAAATGACACTGTGATTTTTCTCCCCCCAGTTGGAATGGCCAGCATCAAGAACACAAACAACAAATGTTGGTGAGGATATAGGGAAAAAGAAGACACATTGCTGGTGGTAATGCAAATTAGTGTCGCCACTATGGAAATCAGTACAGTGTTAACTCAACAAATAAGAAACAAAAGTGCCATATAACTCTGCTGTATGGCTTTTGAGAATAGATCCAAAGTAATGCAAGTCAGCATACCACAAAGATGCCTGCACAGCCATGTTTATCACAGCACTATTTCACAATAATCAAGTTAGGGAATCAGTCCAGGTGCCTATGAACAGATGAGAGGATAGAGCAAATGTCTCTCTTTTTCTCCTCTCTCTAACTGTCTCACCCCCTCCTCGAGGTTATTCAGCCACAAAGAACAAAATTATGACATTGGCAGGAAAATTGGCAAAACTAGAGATCATCATGTTAAGTGATATAACCAAACTCAGAAAGACAAATACTGAGCTGGGCACTGGTGGTTCATGCCTGTAATCCTAGCTACTCAGGAGGCTGAGATCTGAGGACTGCGGTTCAAAGCCAGCCCAGGCAAGAAAATCCTTAAGAAACTGAAAGTGGAACTGTGGCTCAATGTGGTAGAGTCCTAATTTGGAGCAAAAAAGCTCAGGGACAGTTCCCAGGCCCCGAGTTCAAATCCCATGACTGATAAAAAAAAAAAAAAGAAAGACGAATACTGCATGTTTATATGAGTAACCTAGATTTAAGGGTGAAAAACAAACATGGATGAAAAATATTATTATCATTTTATTAGTGGAACCAATGGAAAATGGAAGGGGAAAAGAGAGAGCAAGTTAGAAAAGAATAGAAGTATTTTGTACGCATTTATGAAAATAGTACAATAAAATCCAGTTAAAAATGGGAAGGAAGATTTACAAATGAGGTGAAGTAGAGAAGAGGAAGTAGGAAAGAGCAATGAGAGGGTAAATATGATCGAACATATTCTATGCATATATGCAAATATCACAATTAAACGCTGCACTTTGTACAATTAATATATGCTTATGAAAATCAATAAAATGACACTTTATAAAGATACAAAAAAGAAGGCAGCCCATTTCATGCTCTTTGGTATATGGCTATTTATAATCAGAAAAGTACAGCAAGAATGGATTGTTTTTCAATTTAGTTTCTCTTTAGTGTAAGATATAGGGAAATAACATCTCAGCTAACAAAAGACATACCTAAAGTACTATGCTCTTAAATCTATTCTCATTCTTTAAGGATACTAAAAGTTGGTCATGAACTTTGATAAACATGCTTCCTTCCTCATGTAGATCACCCAGTTTGCTAACATTTTGGGGTTGGGAGAGAAAAGAGTTTATTAAATGTCCATTAATGAGATTCACATTGATTAACTAGGTCAGTTTCCTTTTAGCAAAAACATTATGCATTCAACCATTTTAACTTTTTTTTTTCTTGTTATTGATATTTAGTAACACAATTAGGTAAACACCAAGTGGTTTGGTAACCATCTTGGCTCTAGAGGACCTAGGAATTGGCGATTTGTCCTAGTTTCACAGAGATCTCCACAGCCAGGAAGCTTCCTCTTATTCTACTTGTTGTCCACAACAAGATCCCAGTCTATGCCCCAGAGACAGAAAGCTGGAGCCCACATGCTCCAGTTTAATGACCCAGTCATTCAACACCATGGAAAATGAGCATTTCAGAAGTTGGGACAATTTTTACTTCGTTGCACAAAGTCACTTAATAAGAATGCACATAAGGGAAAAACTGGGAGAGAGTGAGGGAAGAGGAGACATTGTCTGAAAAGAAAGAGACTCTTGTTTTATGAAACTGTAACCCCTTGTTACATCATCTTACTAATAACACTAAAAATTAACACAAAATAATAGCAAAAACAATAAGATACTTTGAATATGTATATAACAAGAATAAGCATAACTCTGGTTTTCTTCAAGAGTGTGTAAAAAATTTTATCAGAAAAGTCAGCATGAACTCTGAAGTGTTTTGTTTTCTTTCAAGCACTATACCAGTGCATACAACCATTTGTTGGTATTCATGGTATCTTTGGCCAATAACTAATACTGACATATGGCTGTCAAATATTGCTAAGTTTATGATATAGGATATCACTCTCAGCCATTGCTATAGAAAATCTTTGAGCATCTGGTATAAACCACTGATTCTTAGACTGACTGAGCTGCATATTGGAATCTGCACAGAGCTTCAAGAATCTCCACACCCAGGTCATATCATACGTATATATTAGACTGTTAGGGGCCAAGTTGAAGTCATCAGATTTTTTTTTAAAGTTCCCCGAATGATTTCCAAGATGAAGCCATCTTTGAAAACTACAGAGACATTCATCTATAGTTTTTATTAATACCTCTTGTGTGGTCCCAAAAATCCACAAAGGCAAAACAACCACCATAGCCTTTATCTCTTCCCACAGGTCCATTTGCTCTTTCACAAGACACTTGCTGATCATTTGTTTTCATAAGGGTTAATAGAAAAATGTCTTATACTGTGACCATTAGAATTTTGAATACCATGGCTGTTAATAGATAAATCAATAATTATAACTTTGATGCCAGAAATATTGTTTCAGAATGTACAGAGTGTTAAGTAAGAGCAGAAGAGCGAAACATAATTCAGATAGGGTTGGTATGTGTAAAGCTTATTAAATTAGCTGATATTTGCTGAGTACAGTGACTTCTACCTTTAATCCTAGATATTCATGATACGGAAATTGAGAAAAGATGGTGGGTCAAGTCAAGTACAGGCGAAAAAGTCTGATCAATAAAAAGCTGGACTGGATGGCTTATTTGTCACTTCCGCTATGTTGGAAATATAAATAGAAGAATTGTTAGTCCTGGCCCTTCCTAGCAAAAAGTGAAATTGTTAAAAAATACAATGATAGCTGAAAGGGCTAAGGTCATGGCTCAGATAGGTAGATCTTTTATTTAATAACTTCAATCCCCTGCCCCTCATACCACCTTGATTTGAATCTCAAAATGAGATGGGACTGATGAAGAAGCTCAGAGGAGAAATGCAGGAGGAGGGGGAAGCATACCTGAAGATGCATGACAAGCAGGAATGTGGGCCACTGTGGTAGGCAGAGTCATGTCTCTCACACAGGAATGCCCAAGTCTTAATCCCTGGAACCTGGGATTAGGTTGCGTTAAATGTCAAGGTGATTTAAACTTGTAGATGGAATTAAGTTTACTTATTAGCTCACCTTAAAAATAAGGAGATTGTCCCAGATTATTCAAATGGGTCCATGTATAAACACATGTATCCTTTAAAATGTAAGTAGGTGCCAGGTGCTCACACTTGTAATTCTGACTACTCAGGAGGCTGAGATCTGAGTGCTGGGGTTTGAAGTCAGCCCAGACAGCAAAGTCCATGAGACTCTTATCACAAGTTAGGTACCAAAAAAGTAAGAAGTGAAGTCGTAGTTCAAGGGATAGCTCAAGGACAACACCCAGGCTCTGAGTCTAAACTCTAGGAATGCAGAAAGAGGTCACAGTCAGGGAAATAGAGAAAATACCACTCTTCTGGATTCAAGAATGAGGGAAGGGGCCAGAAACCAAGAATACAGTTGGCTTCAAGAAAAGCTGGAAAAAGCAGGGCAATGGCATTTTTTCAAGAGCCTTGTGAAGAACGTAGTCTTGGTGGTACTCAGTTCAGACGTCCAAGCCCCAGAACTGCTAGATAGCAAATCTGTGTTTTTTTCTAAAGGCACTAATCTTGTTTTGATTTATTTTAGTAGCACTGGGAAGCAAGTGAAGATATGTTTGCGACAGAGTTAGTGAGTCACTGAATGACTTTGGGCAGGGAAGGAAATGCAACAGAATGTTATTGTAGAAAAGCTACACTTTTAGAATGCTGATAATGGTTTGTAAGCATTGACAATTGTTTGCCAGAGAAAGTAGAATATGAGGAAGAGGGATAAAAGAGGGGGCTACAGAAGAATAGCAAAGTTTTTTAAAAAAATTTTTTTATTGGAGGTTGGTCTCTGCATTGTCTTTATTTGCGTCTTTTATTTAGTGCTGAGGGGACTTTCAGAAGCTAGGCAAGTGCTCTACCTCCGAGGCACCTCCTTCGCATCTGTATCACTATTTAAGATATTTTATATTTAATTTCAATCCTTAATTCTTTAAAAGAAAAGTCTGAAAGGGGAGTGTTAATGCATTTCATGGGTGAGGAGACTTAAGTTTGGAGACTGTAATAAAGTTGCTCAACATTATGCAGCTAATTGGTGATGATGAATCCTAGAGCCAGGTTTGATGAGCTCAAAGTCCATATTATTTCCACTACATCCCTGAGCCTGTAAAGAAAGACAATAACTTATTTGGGAGTGAGTAAGATCTTAAAAACTGCAAGATGTCAGGTCTTTAGAATCAGTCTCCGTGACTTTGGGAGCATTTGAAAGTTGCAGGATAAAGCGATAAAGGATAAACTTCAGTTTCCTTATTGTGTCATTAAAATATTTGAATTCATAAGTGCTCAGTAAACTCAAAAAGCCCGAACATTCTTAAAGTCTGATTTTTTTATTTATCTCTGTATCTTCACAGCCATATAGTCAACATGACTGAATATTTGTTGACTGGACTAAATGTAGCATGCCAATTATCTTTTTTCTTACAATTATTACTAACTTTAATTACATGGTGCTACCAAGATCTCAGTCATAATCAATTGTCATTACAGTTCATTTATTAGTGGTATCCAAGGAAAATCCAAAATCTTAGGTAATCTTGGCTAGAATATTTTCTTTTTAAAATCCAAAGAGAGTTTCACTAAATTATATTTGCTACAGAGGTATATATTTATACATGCATATATATACATATATATACATATATTACTGTGATATCTGGGTTGAGTGTGATTTAGATCATGAGACCACATAGAAAGAGTTAAAAGGCAACATTTGAAAGAGGAGAAAAGAGCTGCTATAGCATTACCACTGAGTTCTCAATATCGAACACACTAATGTTACAATTGATTTGGAGACGCGAGATCTCCAGGATGATAGAAAGAGAATGGGATCGATGAGCGGACTGTGAAAGTGCAGAGCCAAACAAAACAATGCAGACGGAAAAGTAGAGTTGCCTTTAATAGGTCAGAGGGTTAGGGATGCTGAGTTAAGGAGAAATGACAGGCTACCGGGATGGAGAAATTCTGTTTACTGGTTGCTCAGATCAATATGAGGGAATTTGCTGAAATACCTTGTCGTGTGCAGCATTATCACGTGTCTGTCCCAAACAAGACTTTCTTCAATCCCCAGACTGTTCATCTTTGTCTTTCAGATGTAATTCTTACTGCCCTGCTTTGCTTCTCTGGTTATATTTTCAGTTTACATGTGTTTAATCCTCCAGACAATGATAATGTTCCTAAGATGGCCAATGCTGGTTGTTGCAATGAGAACATGAAAATACTCCTAAGGAAGTTTCAAGGGGGAACTTTTTGCTGTATATATTTTACCTCAATACAAAACAAGTTGGGAAAAATGTAATTAAGGAAGAGAATAAAGAGAGAGAATTAGAGGGAGAGGGAGAGAGGAAAAGTAATAGATTTCACGGAATGTACTTTACCGACCTCTAGTTTAATGTGCTGCCCGTGTATACATAGAGTCACCAGCAACAACTCACTTTCTTCTAGAGTGAGAATGATGTCCAGAGCAACCTGTGCTTTTCTTTGGTTATAAATTAGCTTCAGAAATAGAAATCCCTCAAAGTTAATAAGCTACAGTCTTGGCCAACTTCTATAGCAAAAAGGTCGTCTTATTGTTGTTTTCAGATCAAAGGGTATCTTGTGTTAGCATGTCTACTCTAGTCTTCCAAAGCTTGCTGTAAAATTATATATAGGGCTTTTCATCAGGAGAGATCCAAGATACATGGTTCTTTCCTCTCTCTTTCTTCCTCTCTAATTCTTTCTCTCCCCCCACCCCAATTTTTTTTTGTGTGTGTGTGTATCTGGTTTAGGGCTTGAACTCAGGACCTGGACACTGTCGCTGAGCCTTTTCTGCTCAAAGGTATGACTTGAGCCACAGCTCCACTTCCAGATATTTAGTGGATAATTGGAGATAACAGTCTCATGGTCTTTCCTGCCCAGGCTGGCTTTGAACCTCAATCCTCAGATCTCAGCTTCCTCAGAGGCTAGGATTACAGGTATGAGCCACCAGTGCCTAGCCTTTTTCTCAATTTTTGTGTCACTAAGTTGTTTCTCCTCCATAGAAAAATAAGAGAAGACAGAAAGACTAAGAGTTTCCAACAAGTTGCTCTGATGGCAGAGTAGAAGTCCTCTCTCTTAGTCTGGGAGACATGAGGATGTTGGTGATAAGCTTTGTCTCTTTAAATGCCATTGATTTACTGATCTGTCCCTGGAAGCAACCTGTATCAAAGTACCTATTCAGTTACTGAATTAGTACAGACTGGTGAAGCTAAATTACCTTTAAAGGAGTGGAATTATTTGTTTCTATAAAACAAAGTGTGATCATCATAAGTATTTTATCTTTATATGTTTTAAATCTAGAAAAAAATTTGTATTTTAAAGACTGAACTATAAGAAGATGCAAAATCATGTTTGAACATGAACAATATCTTTTGTCCGCTTGGTTTTCTGACCAAGCAATCTCAGAGAAATAAAAATCCAGCATCTCCAGCAGATTGGGGTCATAATGATGAATACTTTAAAAGCACACATATTCTTTCAGTTTGGAGCACAAAATCATTTTTAAGAGCACACATATTCTTTCAGTTTGGAGCACAACTGCTCTTAGATTATTACTTTTTTCTTAGATTATTTTTTAAAAAAGGAAATATACCGATTGAATTCATAAGTACTTACTTTACTGCATGCCTCCCCATTGGGTTGTGATTTCTCCTCATAATTTGCCAGACATGCCTACAAACAATAGAGTACTTTTGCAAGATGTAAAAGAACAACTAGTGGGGATAGCAAGAAGTGAGGAGAGTAGCTGTGTGAGCCGGAGGGGGTGGGGGTGTGGGCTTAGTAGCTTAGTGGGAGCTTGGTCAGAGTTCACAGGAATTCCTTTGTATCACGTTAGGGAAGTTTGTGGTTTGAATGTGTCCCCTTCAAATCCATATGTGGAAGCCTGGTTCTTCATTGTGGTGGTTTTTGGAGCTGGGGCTTGTGGGAGGAAGTAGGTCTTAAGAGACAGAGCCCTCATGATTGGGCCTGGTGTCCTTAGCCCACTGAAGAGATCAGAAGTTTCCCTTTCTACTCAGTGAGGACACAATGAGAAGGCACGAGCAGAAAGCCAGCTTCACCATGTGTCATATTTGCTGGTGTCTTGATTTGGGGCTTTCAGTTCCCACAATGGCGAAGGATTAGTGCTGGTTGTTGATAAGCTATTTAGTTTATAGGTTTTGATTATAGAAGCTTGAGTAGACGGGAGATGTGTACCTAGTCTAATCTTGTTCCTGTCTTAGTTCAGGAAACAAAGAATTCTGAAACGTATCATCACACAACTCTCAGATAATCATCCAGAGATGGCTATGTTTTCAGACTCATTTTCCTGATTTTACATATCTACGATGGCTGTCGTGCCATCTGAGTGAGCTGTGATCTATATAAATTTTATGCTGTATCTTTACAAAATTTATGTACTTCATTCATTCACACATTAGTGCAACAGCAAGAATCAGGGCTAAAGGCATTGTACAGGCATTGCCAAACTTTGGATAGACCGAAAAATGCTAATATTGGTATTTTAGGTAGTGCCTTAGAACATAAAAATACACAGGGAGGTAGAAAAAAGTGCAGATTGGATATAATCAAGAGAGCTTGAACTGACATATCAGAATATTGATTATCTCTCATCTTCCTCATTCCGGAACCTCCTCATTTTCAAGTATTAATGGATATATCTACCTGTTTGTACTTTTTTACATATATTATATATAATGTAATTCATATTATACAATTATACATTATATAATTATATATGTTTCATATTATGTATTTTTCTCAAGTATGAATGAGTGTAATTATATTATATCATTTGTAATATTATTGTATTAAGTGATATAATTGATGTAAAGTACCTTATTTGGTGCTTGGCAGAGAGCATAGGAACTCAATACAAATGACTGTGTTTTGATAATTAAAATGAAATCTGCCTGGCTAACTCCATTTTCCAGAGTCATGTTGCTGTTTGATTTTGCACGAATAAATGTTAATCATCGTTTATCTTTTTTTCCTATGAAGCGATTATTTGTTTGAATTAGTGCCATAGAAGTCATGAACTAAAATCAAAACCAATAAACTTAAGAGGAAAGAGAATTATATAAATGTCTGTGGGCTAATTTAACACATCTCTGATATTTTATAACACCAAAAGTACAAAAATAGCACAATTTAAATTTCTTTTCCAATCATAACAGTAATTTTCAGTGTCTTTGAGAATGATTTGTTTCCAAAGACTTCTGAGTATATTGCTCAAACACTTAGAACTTTCAAGTTACAGTCCTCCTGTTTCCCATCATTTGGCAATAAGATATTGGCTGCTCTTCAAATCAATGCACTTCATTTGAATCTTCAGACAAGCCAGTATTATGAAACTCAGTTGGATGGAGAACATAGAGCATGAAGCATGGTGCTGCGGCATTTATTTCATATTCAGCAACCACTATCAACCCCTTTCTCATCTCTGTAAAAATAACACAGAATCCAACAGCAAAGTGTTTCCTTTGTTCTTTCTGCAAAGATTTCCTTTATTCTTTCCACAAAATGATGTGTCTGTGTCTCTTTGTCATAATGGTCATAAAAAAACCCCAAATATTGCTTTCTTCAAACGGATGATTTTAGAATCCTCATTAGGAATCTTGCTTATTTGATCATGTTATAGTTTTCTTCCTCTTCTTTTTATTGCTTGTGTTGTCTTTAAGTCAGTGTACAAGAGGGTTTCAATTCAACCTATCAGTTTATGAGTAGAGTGCATCTTGTTTGATGTCACCTCTTCCATCATTCTCCTCCATCTCTCCAAATCCCATCCATCCCTTCAAGTTAAACTGGTTCAGTTTTCACATCTGTACATTGAATTTTATGACTGTGTCTCATGAGAGGAAATGTATCTCGCAGCTGGGAGTTCTGCTGTCTTGCTCCAAATCTTGCTGTGTTGCCCAAAGCAGACTTCTAGGGCCATCTTTGTGACTTGAACATCGAGTGGTCAATGACAGACTGCCCAAAGAGCCTAGCTGGAGGAGTTTTACATTCGGCTTCTTCCAATCCTAGAAATTGGGTCGACCCAGCCCAAGCATATTGTTGGTGTTTTACTAAAAGGGTTGATTTGGGGAATGTTGTGTTTGCCATGCAGTGTCATGCCTTGAAGCCTTGGTTTCCAGCCTTTATTTATATGCCTAATTGTTGCTATGGAAATTCAATATTTAAAGAGGTAATTATTGCTGATCTTGTTGCATGTGTCCATTTCTGATGTCCAGCTGTTAGCTCTTTAGCTCCAGTCTAGCAGATTAATTACTGCTATTGATTACTTTGAGCTTCTCTCTTCACACCTGCAGTCTGTGTAATTAGCTGGTGGCCTCCTCTGAAAATTAGGAGCAGTTTCATTCTGGCATTTTGCCATTTCCCAGCCATGTGCATTGCACTGATGAACAAAAGCAAATCTATTTTAAATAGAGATATCTGGGTAATGAACTCTTTGTGTTTTTGAACTATCCGTGGATAATTCAAATTACCCTCTGTTAGCAAATATTGTACCTCATTTGATGACTATGTGCAAAGAAAAAGAATTCCAAAACACTGGTTTTTATTCCCATTTCTACTTTGCAGAAATTTGCTCCTGTGTGTATGTGTGTGTTAAAAAAATCAAAACAACTTTCTAATTCTGCTGCTGGGGGTATTGGGGTACTGAAATAGACTACCTAATGGAGCACAGTGGAGACAGCTGGTTTTGCACTCTGAGAATTTCAGACATCCAGGTAGAAGTGTTCATCTTTTCCTTAGATTTCCACTCCCAGTCAGGGAGACAAATCACCACTGTCGTCAGTCACTGATGTGAATTGGGAGCAAAAAGTTTCCTATTAAAATTAATTTTGTTAGAGATTTAAGTCTAGAAGAGTCTTCAATTTTTTCTTCCCAACTTTCAGTTGGAAACTTTTCCCCTCCTCCCTGCTCATTGGAAATTGAAGCTGGCATCGTCACATATAACAATCCCAGGTTCTGCCTCTGTTATCTTGTGACTGTACTGTCATCTGTTGCGTGGTCACTGCCCAAACACACAGGAAATGCAAGTTGGTAGTGGAATTGGAGAGAGGACTCCCAAAGTAATGACATGCAATGATCACTCACATGGCCAGCTGTTCCTTTCTAAGCCGTAAGGGTCCCACTAATGTCCCCGTTAGCTGTTTAACTTGTGTTTGTTATTATCCTATGGATTATTGCTTATTGTGGGAAAAAATGAAGTATTTTCCTCCTGTCCTGTCACAGGCATCTGCCAACTTTCATTGGAAGGTTCACGTGGGCCACAAAACCCAGTCAGCACATGTAAGGAAAAGAGTTCAGGAAGTTATCATTTGTCAGAATGACAGAAGCACTGTTTCACTTCCATCAAGCACAAATGAGGATGCTTGATCAGCTCCGTTACAGCGTCTGAATCCCTGGGAGTCAGGTGGGAGATGAACATGCATGGGAAAAGAATGGGAAGACCGGGAGCATTCACTCATCAACTCAGCAAAGCTTTGGGGGTCGTTGAATGGGGAGGCTGAACACCGGCCCTCAGACCAGAAGGTCCCCAGCTGGAATCTCATCATTTCCACTGTTTCCAGATTAAAATTTAAATTGTGCGCTGCCATTTGGAAGCCTTCTGGGCAGGGTCTCATAGAGTCACCAGTTATTAGGAATGCCTCCTATTATCACAACCCTAAAAGCTATTTGAACAGCAGCCTAATGTGATTGTGATTTCCAAGGACCATTTGCTGTTATTGCAGCTCTGTTCGGATGTGAGTGGAAGCAGCGAAACCAAAGTGGCCTTCTCATAGCACCGGAGAGGGGAGCAGAGGCACCAGAGAAAGATTTAGCCACTCATAAATGTAAATTCACTCCAAATATACCATCTTTTGTTTCCATCACTTGGGCAAGGTCATCTCGAATGTTGGCAAATAACAACACTCATTCTTTCTTTTTCAAGAGAATCAACTTTCGAAACTCCCGTTTACTTGAATTCCTATTCGATGGAAACAAGAGAATTTTGAAAGCATCATTTTGAAAAAGGTAATGTGGTAAATTACAAAGGAATAATTAGGTATACTATTCCATACTTAGGGGTGGTATCATGCCTTTCAAATGGTAGGAATTTGTATGTAGTTTTCCATCAAAGGCCACTTTGGAATTAAACATGGTAGCCAGGACTATGTGAGGCTGTGCATTATGAATGAGACAAGTCACAAGTCACTGGCATAGGAAGTTGCTTCTCTCACTGGAAGAGAAATGAAAAATGTCCAGTTAGGAGATTTTTTTTTTAGTTTAAGTCTTTAGGGGTTTTTTTTTTTGTCTTAAAATTTTGTAAAACTTTCAATAGCATGGATATGCTTGTTCAAAGTTCCTGGAAGTCCTGAATATCCATTCAATTACAATGGAATAGAATGCCTCTTGGAGTGTATTATAGAGCTGAATGAAATGAGACCTGATAATTTGCTTAGTGAATAGTGAAAATTGTATGGCTGACATGTATGGGCTGTTTATGACATGGAAGGCATTGTGCTGAGAGCTTAGTGTATGCTCTCTAATACTCACAGCAAGCCTATCCTGTAGATGAACTTATTCTCTGTAGTTTACAGAAAACATGGAAGCTTGGAGGTTGGATAACTTGACCTTGGTTAACTCCTTGGTTAGTGAGCCAGATTTTTTTTTTTTTTTTTGGCCAGTCCTGGGCCTTGGACTCAGGGCCTGAGTACTGTCCCTGGCTTCCTTTTTGCTCAAGCCTAGCACTCTGCCACTTGAGCCACAGCGCCACTTCTGGCCGTTTTCTGTATATGTGGTGCTGGGGAATCGAACCCAGGGCCTCATGTATACAAGGCAAGCTCTCTCGCCACTAGGCCATATCCCCAGCCCCAAGCCAGATTTTTTATTATATCTAATTACATTTTATTTTGGCTACCTAGTCTTGATAATGTTTTGTTTACTTCCTTTATGTGTGTGTGTGTCTGTGTGTGTTCTGCCGGTCCTGGGACTTGAACTCTGGACTTGGGCATTGTCCCTAAGCTTTTGTGCTCAAGTCTAGCACTCTACTACTTGGACCACAGCTCCATTTCTGGCTTTGGGGGGTTAATAGGAGGTAAGAGTCTCATGTATTTTCTTGCCCAGTCCTGCCTAGGATGGCTTTGAACCTCGATCTCAGATACCAGCCTCCTGAGTAGCTAGGATTACAAGCATCAACCACTCAGACTTTCAAAAAGATTTTGTAATACTGAGGTTTGAAATTAGGGCCTCATGCTTGCTAAGTAAGCGCTCTGTCTGTTTAAGCCACATTTCTAGCCCATTTTGCTTTTATTTTATTTTAATTAAAAAATTTCAGATAGAGTTTTGCTTCCCTCCCCCTCCCCCAGCTGGGATTACAGGTGCGGGTCTACCATAACTGGTTTTTTGATTGAAATGGGTGTGGGAGGTAAGAGGAAGGAGTGTTTTCTTTATTGTTGCTGTTATTTGTTTGTGCTGGCCTCAAACCTTCTCCTGGTCTCTGCCTTCTCAATAACTGGGATTATAAGCATGAGTCATTCTGCTCAGCCTATATGTGTTCTTTAATTTATGAGTTAACCAACCTGGTGTACAGCTAACATTACTACATAAACCTTAGTCTAACCTTTGTTTTTTTTAAATTTATTACATGTAGTTATGTAAGTGGTCCTTGTCTTTGAGTTAAAAATGTACTTAAGAAAATGTGAAGATACAGGATCACACACTCACACACATATACATATTTCATCTAGCTATTTTCTATGTATCTATGTGTCCTATCTATCTATCTATCTATCTATCTATCTATCTATCTATCTATCTATCTATCTGTCTATCTAGTCTGACTAAAGGATGACATATGCATGTGTGAGATATTAAGATAAATCTTTGAGCAATTAATATGCCTTTTAGCCTAAAGGGATATTAGAAGTTGAAACATGGAGGGTATAGATATGAGTGGGCAAATGAAGGGCAGAGGGTGATTATAGTTGGAATACTTTATGTACAGCATGTAAATAGGAAACTGCAGAAGACTGGTTTGGAAGGGAAAGTGGGAGGAGGAAAAATGAGCCCGACACTGGCGCCCAATGTGGGGCACGAGGAAGCGTAGGTTTAAGCTTTAGTTGACCCAAGGTAAGGTTATCCCCGAAAAGATGGGGCAATCTCACACTAAGCTTTAGACGACAGGAAAATGAACAAAGAAGACTGTTTAAGGAAGAAGAGAAGAGCAGGAGGAGGAGAGAGGAGGGGTGTGAAGCGGAGTGGAGTGGAACCAGACGGCCTGAGGAGCCCGGCTGCCTGGAGGAGTGGTGCAGAGCCCACCGGAACTGGCGGAGAACAAGATGGAGAGGAGAACCGACCCGGCCTGAGGAGAGGAGAGTAGTGGAACGGGGATTCAGTGGAAGTGGCAGGCAATCGGCCACCACCTCTGTCGTCACACCCAGTGCCACCGGCCAAGCCTCCAGAGCCCCGACGCTGCCAACAAGCAGATGCGGGAGAAGGACCAGGAGGAGGCCGCCAAGAGGAGAAGCAGCAGCCAGAAGGGCAATAGGAAAGACTTTGTGCGCCTCTAGGGCATCCGCCCCTGGAACAAGAGCGGCCTGGTGTGGGACGCAGCCTCTGATGTGCTGGCAGTAGGTGAGCGGCAAGTGGCGGCGCCACTGGGGACCAGTGTGCCCACGAGGGAGCACATGGTCGGGAACGGCGCTGCAGGCGCTGGCGTGGGACAATGCGCAGCTGCTTGTCAACCTGCTGTGGGGCCCCGGTGGGAGCACATGGCACAGAAATGGCGGCCCCGAGAACGCCGAGGACGCCACCTACTGCTGGGCGCTGAGGAACTCCATCGAGGACAGCTGCCTTGCACAGTAACAGGACTCCCTCTTGAGTGTCACTCTCCCCCCCCTTCCCCAGTAAAACAAAAAGGGGGAGATGTGGGGCACACCTGGAAGTCAACTAGCTGGCCCGCCTGTTTCTCAATGTTGGGGCCATGTTTGGCTAAGATGGCAGCGCCTAACAACAATGCGCAGCTGCTACAAGTGTCTTTGGTTATAACCTGGAGGCGGTTCTATGGGTTGTGACGCCCCAGCTCTTCCGCCCTTGATGGACAGCTCATGCCTCCCCTTACAGGCCCTAGATAGGTACACACCCCTCCCCTTCCTGCCGATCTTAGACCTGATTGGCTTCTGTGCCTTATATTAGTGGCACGCACTTCCCCAATAAACGAGTTCTTGCACTGACTTGACTCCCAGGCTGTCTGATTGTCCTCCAGTGAGGGAGGGCTGGGTGTGGGCAGTCTGCCAACCCTTTCCTTTCTTGGCTCGTCCCTGTCTCTCCTGCGGGTGGGGGAAGTGTGGGGGCTAGAGACCCCGACAGAAGGGAAAGTGGGAGGAGGAAAAATGACAGGGTGATTACAATCATGATGCAATGTATATATAAATGGAAATGTTCAAAGTAAACCTTTGGCCAACTGTAGGTACCTCATACCTGTAATCCTACCTAATCAGGAGGCCAAGAGCTGAGGACTGAGGTTCAAGGCCAGCTTGGGCAAGAAAGTCCATGAGGTCCTTATCTCCAATTAACTACTAAGAAGCCAGAAGTGGAGCTGTGACTCCACTTTTGAGCACAAAAATTCAGGGACAGTGCTCAAGCCCTTAGTTCAAGCCCCAGGAATGTTACAACAAAGCAAAACAATACAAAACTGAACCCCTGTACAACTAATTGATGCAAATCACCATCACCACCACCACCACAACCACCACCACCACCACCACCATCATCATCAAGAAAGTGGAGGTTAGAGCAGAATTAGGCATTTGTACACCTGTTGGTTGATCAGGGTCAGACAGACAACTCATAAGTAATCCTGTGGTAAAGGCTTTGTGCTGGGAGAATACCAATTATGAGTGATTCCATTCTGGAAATGAAAGGAAAATCATCTCCCACACTCTTGCAGTTATTTCTTGCAAAGAAACATTCTTTTTGTTTTGCTTTAGTGCCTGAAATACTCCATGCTGTGAAACAAGCAGAATAATGTCTCCTCTATGCATGGCGCACACACATAGAATGTATTTCATTTTTGATCTATCTGTATATGTATATATGTGTTTATATATATATATATATCGAGAGAGAGAGAGAGAGAATTTTATATGAGTATGTATAATGCTACTGCCTTCTGTTGCATATACCCCACTGCCCTGCAATGTTTTCCTTAGAGGATACAAGGCAATGTTTATATGTGAAAATAATCTTTATATAAAGTTCCTTCCTTTTCAATCATAGATTATTATTCAGAGGAGAACTGTTTCATAATTATAGCACACATTAGGTAGCCTTCAAGAAATTCTCTTACAAGAACAGAGGAGATCAGGTTTTTCTGGTCTTATGTTTTCTCCTTCTCTGTCTAATAACGTCCCATCTCCAGCATCTACATTCACCCTAATGAGCTAAAACCACATTAACAAAAATCTTAGGCAGAGAAATTAACTCAAACCTTGGTTTGATGATCCTACTTAAGACATTCAATTAATTCTGTTTTGCTACAAGCTAATTTGTGATTTTGTATTTATTCAAAGAATGTTGAACATACAGAGCAGTAGGAGACAAAGTAATGAATTATTCTACCTTCCTTCATGTACACTTGTGCTCACTGCGGTAACGCAGGAAGAGGAACAAGGAAGAGATGCTTTTGATGTAAGATACGTGGATATTTTTCTGTCATAGCAGGCGGCCTTTAACTGATGTGAACACACATCCAAGGCCCTCTAGGACATGCTAATTAGTACAGTAAAAGTTTGTTAATTACGGTCACAATTTTATTTACCCAGTAGTTAGATTCTTCTTTTCTTTCCTTGTCATCTTTCCCTTTCCTCCCTTCTTTTTCCTTTCTTCTGTCTTGTTTCTTTTGTGATAGAAAGTATAAAAAAATGTTTTCTTTGTGGTGGACAATACCTGACAGCTTGATAAAACTGTGATAGTTTAATGGATACTATGCTTCACTTTTCTGTGGCAAAGCTTTATAATTGATCTGTATAACTTGAGAGAGAAGAGAAAAATGTGAGGGTTTTAAAGTCATTTACAGCCCCGTGCCATGCTTGGTGTGTTTCTAATGAGCTTCTCTGGCTCTACAGGTAGTGAAAGTTTTCTCTGCGGATGCACAGGGCAACTTGTCAAGATCTCCTGCTAGGAAGGGGGTTCAGAGGAGGTCAGCCAGGGAATCAAATTGTGTGAGGTGATGCTGTGGTGTATAATTGACTTTCGGTCTCTGGAAAGTGGCAGAAGCTGAGGGTGAGAGGTAGTTGCCCCTTCCCAATTCTCTCTCCCTCTTTCTCATTTTAATACACTTGCTTTTCTTACATGTTTTCCCCCCTATCATTTCTCTTTGCTTCTGCATCCTAAAAACTAAAACTCAGATTGCAGTTCAGGTTGCTTTCCTTGCTGAATGAAGACTATGGACCACTTCTTATAGTAAATAGCACCACATTTCCAGACTGCTCTGTTGTATGGCTTCTAGTTTTCACATTTTTCTTTTTAGGAACAAGCCAAAATCATGTTCCTCTCTCCAATATGATGGCGATGTTATCATGAGAGACAGGTTAATTTTTTTTCCATGTTGTAAAAGGGAGTCATATTCTCAAGCATTCTTTGCTGTGAGGCTTTTTTATTTTTTTCCTTTTGGATGTCTTCACATTTTTTTCCTTTTTGTCAAAGTGAAGTACAGAGAGGTTTATGTAAGACAGTGAGTACATTTCTTATCCAACTTGTTACCTCCTCCCTCATTTTCCCCTGCTTCCTCCCTCACCATTTCCCTCTCCCTCGCATGAGTTGTACAGTTGGTTACACTAAATGGTTTTGTAGGTATTGCTTTTGGAATCATTTGTCTTTTTATCCTTTGTCGATTTTGGTATTCCCTTTGCCTTCCCTAGTTCTAATACCCGTATCAACAGTATCCAGAGATACAGTGATAGCAGGGGTAAAACCACAGGAAGGGAATATTAGAGAAAAGAAAAAGAAAAAGAAATAAAGGGTACTGTTTCACATGGCATGTTGAAAATAATTACAACAATGATGTACCACTCGTTTCCATAACCTGGAGTTCATTTCACTTAGCATCACCTTATAAACGAGATACATGAGGAAGTGCTCTACATCACTGGCCATAAAAGATGTAAATCAAAACAACACTGAGATTCCACCTCACCCCAGTAAGAATGGCCATTATCAGGAAAACTAATAATAACAAATGCTGGAGGGGATGTGGCCAAAAGGGAACCCTACTACACTGTTGGTGAGTGTGTAAACTCAACCACACTGGAAAGTAGTATGGAGGTTCCTCAGAAGGCTAAACATAGAGCTCCCCTATGACCCAGCAGCCCCACTTTTGGACATCTACCCAAAAGATTACAAGCAAGATCACACGAAAGCCACCAGCACAAATATGTTCATTGCAGCACAATTTGTCATTGTTAAAATATGAAACAAACCCAGATGCCCCTCAATAGACGAGAGGATCAGAAAAATGTGGTACATATACACAATGGAATTCTATGCCTCTATCAGAAAGAAAAACACTGCATTCATAAGGAAATGGAAGAACTTGGAAAAAATCATACTAAGTGAAGTGAACCAGACCCAAAGAAACATGGACTTATGGTTTCCCTCATAGGGAATAATTAGTACATGTTCAGGTTAGTCATAGCAGAAGATAACAATAGCCCAATAGCTATACCTGTATGAACACATAAGATGATGCTAAGTGAAATGAACTCCATGTTATGGAAACAAATGATATATCATTGTTGTGTCTTCACTTTTGTACTTTGCAAGAAAAAATATATCTGCCAGTCCCAACTGACTCCCTCCATTCTCTGTAATCAATAACTGTGAACAAGATATGTACTTGCCAAGGTCATGGGCTTTTCAGTATTTCTATGTATAGTAATTAGAAAAGTAAATACTTGAAATGGGAATATTTCAGTGAATTTTAAGGAAACACAGTCTTGATGGTATGAAGGACAGTAGTTGTATAGGTTGCTGTGTTTTTCGTGTGGGTATTTCTGGGTATGTATTAGACAGGAATCTGGGAAACATTTGCTTCATTCAATCCAGAGAAGTTCAGTAGCAAATTTATATAAAATCAGTGATAAAGTCCACTGTCCGCAGGTTGAGGGTAATACAGCTACTTTGACAAGGTGCCGGTGGCTCTTGCCTATAATCTTAGCTACTCAGGAAGCTTAGATCTGAGGATTGAAGTTTGAAGTCAGCCCAGGCAGGAAAGCCTGTGATACTCTTATCTCCAGTTAAAAGCACCAAAAAAAGCCAGAAGTGGAGCTGTGGCTCAAGTGGTAGAGCACTAACATTGAGCAATAAATGCTTAGGGACTATGTCTAGACCGAGAAAGAGAGAGAGAGAGAGAGAGAGAGAGAGAGAGAGAGAGAGACAGACAGACAGACAGACAGACAGACAGAGACACAGACAGAGACAGAGACAGAGAGAGACAGAGAGAATCCAAACCTGAAAAACAAACCTTGGCTGATAGAAAGTAGAAATAACTAAACAGAGTCAAAACACAGGCCACTCAAGAAACAGATTTTTTCCCCCTTTCTCCAGTGTCAGGGAGGTTTATACATTTATTATGTATGGTTTTGTTTTTGTTTGTTTTTGAGAGACTGAGGGGTGTTTTGTGGTTTGGCCTCAGCTTACAATTTCTTACTAGGATGTCTGAAAAGAGGTTTACTTAGCTGACCAGAGCAACACAGAGCCTGAACACACACACACAGACACACACACACACACACACACACACACACACACACACACACATTTGGTCTGTCATGGGACTTGAACTCTGGGCCTGGTGCTGTCCCTGAGCTCTTCGGCTCAAGGCTAGTGCTCTACCCTTCGGAGCCACAGCATCACTTCTGGTTTTCTGGTTGCTAGTTGGAGATGAGCATCTCAGGGACTTTTCCTGCCCAGGCTGGCTTTGACCTATGATCCTCAGATCTCGGCATTCTGAGTAGCTAGGATTACAGGCATGAGCTA